>NW_028248478.1:0-600000 GCF_964263255.1 Lissotriton vulgaris
GTCCTGCTGTAGCGGACCTTGGGGGCATTTGTTTGTTTGTGCTCGGTCGCTTTGGACCTCGAACTATGTAAGGGCTCCTGTGGTCCTGCTGAGCGGGACCGTTTTCGGGACTGCTCTTTCCCGGCCGCGCGTCATGCTGAGCTAACTTGGCGCGGCCGGGTGCGGTGATGTTCGGGGCCGGTGGCTCCTCTTCCCCTCCGCTTGCTTTATGTCGCGTCTGTGTGTTATTACCTGTCGATGGGCGTGATGTGCTCAGACGTGTGTTTTGGCTTTAGGCGAAGCGCGCCGGTTTGCATGCGCTCTTCTTCTATTAGGGGGCTTGTGTTATGGTGATTGGGACGGTTGCCTGGCGACCTAGGGTCCTTTTTTACCGGCCGTGTTGTTTTCACGTATGCCTGTGTTTGTTCGAGTGGACATAGGGCGTGATGCTTCTGACGTGCCTGTTCCTTGCGCCTTCTCAGTGAGTTCTACTTCTGGGATGGCGATTACCTTTATGACGTTGTCGCAGCGCATGATTAACTTTGCTGTAGCTGCTGCTTTACAGTGTCAGGGGCCGGTTTCTGCTGTGGAGTGGGCCTGTGTTGATGACACTTTATACAAGGGGCCGTTCTGGCGTTGGTCCTTGGGCACATTACCAAGCATTTGGTGTTTTCCTGATTCTGTGTCACCTCTTGCTGATGATTTATTCTATCCGTATCAGCGCCCTGAGCCTGGATCATTGCCCCTTCATTCTTCAGTTTTGGGGGTTCTGGAGTTTGTGTGGATGGTTGTGGCCAAGCGTTCCTTTCCGCGTTTTTTGTGTAAGGGTAAACCCTGCAGGAGTTTGCTGTGTACTGCCCCTCCTCGTTGGAGGTTGATTACTTGATGGCCAGCATGTCTTCTCAGGGGACTGTTGTTTCGGTGGTTTCTTCTGCTGTCCCGGTTGACCGTAATGTGGATAGTGCGGTGATGCGCACTTTTGCAGATGTGAATTTTTCTGTCAGGGCTGCTGCCTGTTCATCTTGCTCGATCCAGTCTTTGCTAATGGATTTTCAATCTGTGGCTGTATGTTGGATCAGGGGGAGGATGCTTCTTCTGATCTGGAATTGCTGGAGCTGCATGTACGCCTGATGGCTGATGTTTCCTTTGATTCATTGGGGGCGGGCGGTTTCGGCGGCTGGGTCTTCTGTCGCTACCTGGCGTCAGTTGTGGATTCGTTCCTGGAAGGCTGATGCTGTGCAGTGGAGTCTCCTGGTGATGATCCCTTTTTCGGGTGTTATTTTGCTTGGTCCTCCTTTGCATGACATGGTGATTAGTACTGAGTTGGGCCGTAAGCTCATTGCTCCTGAGCGTACTGGTTGCTTCCGTGCCTTTGATTCCCAGCATGCTTTTGGTCGTTCTAAGAGGGGCCGTGCTGGGCTTACTAGTCATGACTGGATCGCTCCTGGTGTTGGTCCGGTTGGGGGTCGCCTCACTTGATTCATGGGCTCTTGGCAAGTGACTGTGTCGGTCCAAGGGGTTCTTCGAGTGGTTTCAGAGGGTGTACTTCTTGGGTTTAACCGGACTCCCCCAGGCTGTTTCAGGTCCGCGCCTTGTCCCAGAGACCCTCTAAGGCGGTTGGCGCTTTGGAAAGCGCTTGTGTTCCTGATGACCAGTCATGCGGTGATTACTGTGCCCGGCGATCTGTTGAGGTTGGGCGTGTATTCCATCCTATATTCTTATGTCCAAACGCACCGGGGATCTTAGTCCTGTGATGGACCTGATGTGGGTCGAGGGTTTCATCCCGCGCCTGTATTTCAATATGGTTTCACTACAGTTGATCCTTCCTCTGGTGTCTTAGGGTGTTTCCTGGCGTCTTTGGTCTTGAGAGATGCTTGTATGCTGGTGCCTGTTTCATCCCGTCTATCAGCGGTTTCTCCGGTTTGCGTCCTGGGTCGTCATTCCCGGTTCCTGGTATTGCCTTTTGGTTTATGCTCTTCTCCCGGGACCTTTGCTATGGTTCTGGCTCCTCTTGTTGGACTCTTGCATGGGGAGGGCATTAGTGTATGTTCCTTATCTGGATGACACTTTCATTTCTGCTTCTTCTCTTTCTATGGCGGAGTTTCATGTCCGGAGTGTGTTCCATGTCCTGGGGCATCACGGTTTCCTCGTGATTGTGCCGGAGTCCTTCCTGGTTCCTACACGGGGATTGACTTTCGTTGGGGTTCTGTTCAAGACTCATTTGGGGATGGTGTTCCTACCCCCTCCCCGGATTCTGTCCCTGTTGTCGGCTGTTGTTGGAGCTTTCTCGTCCTGTACACCTGTGGTTGAGGGTTCAAGGTGTGATGTCGGCCTCTTTATTGACGATGCCATGGGCTCGCCTCCACATGTACCCGGTGGTGTTCCCACATTGGGTCGCATTAGGACCCCTGTTCCCTCGATATGGATGTTTTGGTTCCTAGGTCAGTGGATGTTCGGGTGGTCCCGAGTTGGTGGTTGGACATGGGTCTTCTGTCCGGGGGCCGCCCCTTTCTGATTATTCCCACCCGCATGGTCACTACCAATGCCCGCCTGCTGGGTTGGGGTGCTACTCTGGGGGATTCGGCGACTCTGGGGGTTTGGCCTCTGTCGGTGTTGTCGTGTTCCTCCAACTGCGTGGTGCTGAAGGCCGTCCTTTTTGATCTGCTGGTTTATAGGATCTTCTTCGGGGTCTCCATGTGCATGTCCGGACGGACAGTCGGGTGGTGAGGTCTTATGTAGACCGTCGAGGGGGATGCAGGGTTCGTTCCCTCAGTTGCCTCAGCCGTCTGTTTTGTTGTTGGGCGGAGGTGAACCTGGCGTCCCTATCTGCCATTTACCTGCCGGGTCCGGCGCCCACTGTGGCGGATTTTCTGGCATGGTGTTTCCTTCCATGGAGTCTTTGTCCCTCACACATTTGAGGTTCATGGGGTGGCGGAGGTTGTTTGGGTCTCCGATTGTGGACCTCTTTGCTTCCTGGGCTGTTGCCTGAATCCGCTGCTTTTGCACGATTTTGCCTTGCGAGGGTGCTTGGTTGGTGGACGCTCTGTCGTTCCTTCGGCCAAGGGGCCTGTTGTATGCCTTTCCCCCTGTTCCCCTGTTTCCGGCGGTCTTACAAAAGATCAAGAGGAAGGGATGCTTTATGCTTCTGGTTGCTCCGGGTTGGATCCGTCGCACTTGATATCCCCTACTGTTGGACTTGGCTGTGTCTCCAGGGTGGGCCTTACCATTCGTGCCTTACCCTCTGTTGGGTCCTCTTCTTCCTCTACCTGTGTTACGTTCCATGGGTCTGCGGGCCTGGCTCTTGTGTGGGATTCTCTGTAGCATGGAGGTTGTTCTATGTCTGTGGCTGGCGTCATTCAGCTATGTCGGAGGCCTTCTACTCTTAAGTCCTACGCTAAGCGTTGGGATTTCTTTGCCTCTTGATGTGTGTGTCACAGGCTGTCGTTGGCTTCCTTGGAACCTGATCGGATTCTGAAATTTTACTTCATGGTTTCCCTTTGGGCTTGGCCGTTTCCACTCTCGGGGCTCATTGGGCCGCCATTCGGGCATTTCATGTCCTGCCTTTGGTTCGGTTTTCTCCTTTGATGGCTCGGCTTTTTCAGTCGTTTTCTTTGCCACGTCCCCGTCCTTTCTTGTGTTCTCCTCCTTGGGACCTTACTCTGGTATTGCGTTCCTTGCTGTCGGCTCCTTCGAGCCTTTGGTGTCGGTGGGCCTGACATTCTTGGCACTCAATGTGGTGTTTCTTGTGGCTATTGCTTCTGCCAGGCGTATTGGTGTGCTGGGTGCCTTCCTACGGTCTGCTCCATTTGGTCAATTTGTCTGATCGTGCAGTCTTGCGCCCTCATCCTGCGTTTGTTCCTGGGGTGGATTCTTATTTTCACCGTTCTGCTGAAGTGGTTCTTCCATTTCTTTGTCCTGATCCTTCCTCGGCTGCGGATTACCTTCTCCGCCTGTTGGATGTGCGTCGTGCATTGTTGGTTTATTTCTCATGCACTCATTGCCTTTGTATGGTTGACTTTTTGTTTGTTAATTTTTGGTTTGTCTCGTCAGGGCCTGAAGCCCTCCCTGTCCACTGTCAGTCATTGGATTATGGAGGCCATACGGTTGGCTTCGGTTCTGTTTCTGTTCTTCCCCCTCTTACTGTTCAGGGTCGGTCCACCGGATCTGTTTCTGTATCGTGGGCCGCTTTTGAGGGGGTGTCCATGGAGGATGTTTGCCGGGCGGCCGATTGGTCGTTCCCGCATACTTTCGGGTCCCATTGTCGCCTTCAGCTTGGGGTGTGGTTTCTGTTTCCTTTGCCTCCTCTGTACTGTCGGCTGGGATTCCTTGAGGTGTATATTTCTGTGGAATATTTGTGCCTCTTGTGTTTGAATATGTTCTCTACATGATTTCTGTGGAGTGTTTTCCTTGCATGAAGCTGATTGCTTTGGTATCGGCTCATGGGTAATTACTGTGGCGAGGAAGACTGGACGAGGAGGTAATGCCCCGGTTACTTACCGGTAATCTTCATTACTCCGAGTCCATGTCTTCCTCGCCACAGTATAGTTTCCCTTCCCTCCCGGCCCTGGTGGTGGCTTCATGTCTGCGGCTTGGTTTCTCAGGTCGATTGGCTGTATCTGTATCCCTTTATAGGATTGGCTGGAGCCACTGGGGGCCATCTTGGAGGAGGGAGAGGGAGACTAGAGCAATTTTTTTATACTTGGAGTTCTGTGTGGAGCCGGAGGCTCATGGGTAATTACTGTGGCGAGGAAGACATGGACTCGGAGTAATGAAGATTACCGGTAAGTAACCGGGGCATACCCCCATGTGCTGAACACCCAGAACCTGTGTCTGTCACTCCCGCGTGGGTGAGAAGAATGCACCCACCTACTGCGGTACTTGAAAGCGAAAGCCCCAACCGGGCGAACCTGACTGTGAAGCAGCTCTGCTGTAATAGCCACGTGGTGCAAACCTCGCTGGTAACTGCATAGCGAACAACACTGTGCTGGCTCTGGAGGAAGCGCAACGACAGCACCGACAAAGTCCCGCAGTGGCAGTAGCAGCCTGGCGTCACCCGTAGTTGCTCCAGAAAAGATAGGACTGAGCACTGGAACCGTGGCCCCCTCTGGTACACAGCGGCACTACGCGTCTCTACCTTCTCATGAGGGGGCCCTCGTCCTTTCATGCTGCCAGCTCGGTGACCGAGCGAAGATGATGACCTGAGCACCACCTGGCGAAGCCCACTGCACCATACCCTGAAATGTAATTGATACAATGGGCCACCACCCAGCATCGGGAAGGTACAACAGTGCCCCCACAACTTCATAATTAGCGGCGCGAAACCAAAGTGTGCAAAATCTAAGCAGCCCTTATGCACCGGCACTGGGCGCACCAGCATCTCAATTCTCAGCCACTGCAAGGCCATACAATCAGTTGCCGTGAATGCGAGAAATGGTGGCAGCAGCACCTCCAGTGGATACACTGCATTCCCAACTCTGCACTGCCTGTCGTCAGGTAGAAGAAGTGAGCCGGCAGCCCTGCTAATTCTAACCAAGGTCGAGAAACGGGCTGGAGAAACCCCTGTCTGCGTGGTGGTCAGGGCTCGAGTCGGGGTACCACGCGGTTGGACGGCGTCCCCCCACTTATTTTACCGGGTGGACGCTGTCCCCCCTGCCAAACAGCTGGACTTCACTCTTTGGCCTCTCTGGGGCGAAATCGGAGCTCACAGCACGCTGCTCACGCGCTGACTTCTCAGATACAATCGCATCTAATGGGTGAGCAAGGGGAGGCAATGAGCCCGATGGTGCAAGCCACCTTTCATGACGTCACTTCCTGTTGTGACGTCACTTCTGGTGACAGCGTCCTCCCACTTATTTTTTTAGGACTTGTGCCCTGCTGGTGGTAAATTTAACGTGGCCGGTAGAGCTGGCCCGGTTCTAGAGGGTGGGCCAGCTCCACCCAAGGAAGGTCCTGGCCCATCCAAGGCCATTCGAAGTGTAAAAGCAGGCCCACATACCTGGGCCGACTTTCCTGCTGGGTCAATACCTGAAAGTCTGCTACAGCTCGAGTTTGACTCTCAACAAGCCACAGAGTCAGACCAGTCCATTGTCCTGGGCAGAATGACAATGGGCCAGCAGAGGAGACAAGGGCGGGTTTCGGCCGATTTTGTTACAGGGGGCCGGTATTGCCGACCCCTGGTAACAAAAATGGACCCCAGGGGCCCAAAACCGGCCCCCACCCTAGCGGCCAACTGGGGAAACGCCAGGTGCCCGCTATGGCCGGTCCGGCCCTGATGTTGGGTCCTTGGGGAGCTGCTAATGCTAATGCTTTCGAGCAGCACAATTAACAAGTCTTAGGCAGGGGACGTGAGATTTAGGGGCATATTACCAGCAACTAGCGATAATTATCGCTAGGTTGGCTTAGCGGCAATATTTTTATCGCCGAGCTGCGGCGATTTTTATCGCTTAGGAGCCTTGATATTATCAAGGTTTATCTCCCAAGCGATAAAAATCGTCCGAAATGCATGAATATCGCTGAAAAGTCAGCGATATTCATGCATTTTCCGAGCAAATGCTCTTAGCCATGTTATTCACCTCCCATTGGATAACATGGCTAAGAACTGCTCAGGGCAGGTGTTAGCTTTTGGAGATATTTGTGCTTAGCGCGAATATCTCCAAAAGTTGGTAATAGGAGATAGCGATGTTAGCAACTGTTTCCAGTCGCTAACATCTTGGCACGCCCACTTTGCATGTCATTAGTGATAAATATCACTGACATGCAAAGTGGGGCTCAAGATGGTCGCTATCTCCTACTAGCTGTCGCTAACTGGTGTTAGCGACAGCTAGGTAATAGGGAGATAATTTTATCTCCGCTTTCTTGGCTTTTAAAGCCAAAAAAGCGGAGATAAACCCCCTTGATAATATGCCCCTTAGTCCCTCGCAGCAGGCCACAACGATCGGATAGAAACCTACGGAGTGCGGGGTTTGGGGAGAGGAGCTAGTGCCAACATTGTTAGTTTAAAAACTATGAAGTGGCAGACCGGATTGAAATTGGAAGTTTCATTCTAATGAAATATCATCAGTTTATGCAATGGGGAAAGTGCTGTATACAGCTAATAGTGAAAAAACTCAGGAAAAAACACGGAGGACTGACATAACTACATTTAAAGAACAATGGGGCACATCTACAAGAAAGTGCAGCAGCACGGCACCACAAGCCCTTTGGCTGCGCTACACTGCGGCACTTTCAGAGCACAGGAATACAACATATTTACAATGATATGTCCCATTCCTGTGCTCTCCCCAGCCCTGGCGCAGGCAGCCTTGCACCATGGTGCAAGGATGCCTGCATTATGGGGAGATTGCTTTTGTGAAGGAAGGGGCCCCTTCCTGCACAAAAGAAATCACTGCAGGCATTTTCCTCTTTCAATGTGTGCTGTAGAATGCAGCATGCATTGAAAGAGGAAAAAACGAGGAGAAATGAAAATATTTCTCCTCGTTTCACTTGGCTACGCCACCCCTATGGTGGCGCAGCAAACTGACGCATTTCCAGGTTTACGATTTCTCGTAAGTCTGGAAATGCATCATTGGACATGGGTGTTGCGTAGGAACACCCACAGCAACACCCATGTCCCGCCCCTAACACGCAAAGTGCTGCATGAACAGGGGCGATATTTACAAGCAAAGGTTAAGTCACGCAGTGTGACTTTACCAGTGCATGTAAATATCCCTTAGCAGGCTGCGCCACCAGTGCATCACACAACGTGATGCATCGGTGGCGCATGGGGCTTGTAAATCTGCCCCCTTTTGATTACAAATGGAAAAAATGAAAATTACATTTTGACAATGTTGTCGTGAAAAATGTAATTCACCCTCCATGTTGGGACCAAGGGAGACGTAAGAGCAGAGGAGAGATAAAGAGAGAGGCAGAGCCAAAAGGAAATAAGAGACGGAGGGGGAGTAGAGATTAACAGAGAAGGTAAAAGGAAAGAGGGAGAAATGATTGACAACAGAAGAGAGGAAAAGAGGCGAGAGGGGAAGGACATAATTATAGATAAGCACAATGAGAGAGTGGGAAATGAGAGAGGGAAACAGCTAATTAAAAAATGAAGTGAGCACAGACTATTAGAGAGAAGATTAGAGCAAAAAATTGGTAAAGATAGGGTAGGAAACGAAAGTGGAGAAGGGCGATGGCAAAGGGAGTGAAAGAATAGTGAATGACAAAGCGAAGAATGGATGCAGAAGAGGATTATTGGCAGTTTCCTGGTCAGTAATAATAAGAAAAGGCCTCACACACTCATCTTAGTTCTGACTTTCAGCAGCCTACAGCTTGATTTAGAGGTTGGCGATACCTTTAGGAAGTGCCCAATCAGGAGTAGAACCCAAGAAAAGGCTAATATGGCAGTATCACTTCAAGGAAAGGATAGTTTGGTAAAAAAAATGCCTCATGTGTAGTCTCCACGGTATCTAACAACTTCTCCAGATAAAGGTGGATTTTGCTTTACCACTAAACAATAAACTTTCTGTTGGTCTAATGTCTACTAAAGGTTGAACAAGGTCTTTCACTTCCCTAACCTTTAGAAGCATGCAGAACTGAAAGCACTCACGGGGACAGGGATCTATTTAATGTCCACAGAGAAGGGTTTTCTGCAAATTACAAGGTTTGATAAAGCAGTTAGTTACTGACAGCAGCTATTCAGTAATTTTGACACAATGAAATATAACATTAGGGGGTCGATTCCGATTCTGGAAAAACCGCTCCGAATAGCCGTTTGGAGCGTTTTTCCAGTACGATTCGTACCCTGCCACGTCCCCCGCATGTACGACGAAGTACGATTCATACTGGGAGCAGGACTCCGTAGGAATCCTACAAAGACCGTAGGATTCAAATCTCCGCACGATTCTCCCTCAGAACCCGCTGTACGCGACATCCGTACGGTTCACGGCTGGTTTTTCTGACCCAGCAAGTACGATTCGTGTCGGGTATGCACTATACGACTCTTTCCCTACAACAGCCGAAAACAGCCATAAAAGCAGAGTTCGCCTCAAAACAGGTACTGAACGACCCCCCCTGGGTACGGTGCCTACCACCCATGATCTCAGGGGTATGGTACGTACCCATACGATCATGGGGGGTACGCACCGTACCCCGCGATCAAGGTGCGTACGCACCGTACCCTATGTTCAAAGGGTGTACGATGAGTACACCCTGCGATCGCAGGGCTACGATGCATACACCCCATGATCGCAGGGGTATGCACCGTACCCCGCTATCATGGGGTGTACGGACCGTACAGTGTGTATGTGATTTTGTGCTTTTCCGTACGAATCGCCCTTACCTGACGTGGACCGTACGATTCGCGTCCTCATACCCCGTTCAGGATCGTACTCGTCGGGTCGTACAGCATGTGTACGAGTCGTACGGTTCACGGTTTCAGCCTTGCAATACATACGGATCGTGACGATTCGGACGGATTGACGAAATACGGATCGTGCTACGCGACTCGGACGGACGGGTACGATTCGTTCGGAGATGGCTCCGGATGCGAATCATACAGACGTTTTTTCTCCCGAATCGGAATCGACCCCTAGGTGTAGGACGCAAACAAATTCAAGGGCTAGAGGCAAATGAGGGTGACTGGCATGAGAAGACATAACTGTAGAACGGGAGAATTTTCAAGACAGGAAAAAGAACTGACGTAAATCTCAAAGAGGCAATAGGAATTGAGAGAGTGGGGAATAAGGACATGGGAGTTAGAAATGGAATGAAGTATGTGGGAGACAAGTGAGAAAGAGGGGTAATTTATAGACTAAGAGAAAGGGAGGGAAATAGTGCAGGGGAAATTGAAATGGGAAAATCAGTGTAACAACGGGGAGAGAGAGAGAGAGAGGTAGAGAGGAAAAGAGGGAATACCAGGAGCTGTAGACTTACTTTAATCTTAGAGTGACCTGAATATGAGTTGCCTGCAGTCATGGTTAGGGTCTATTTTTTTCGTGTTACTTCTTTCCAAAATTCCTCTCTCTGGTTCCCAGAGTGCCTTGAGTACTGTGTTTCCTTCACTATTCCAAGATGGAGGTTTTCTAACCGTTTTCCATTTATTACCTAAACCAAGATGGTGGTTCTCCTTTTCCTATTGCGTCACTTCCTTGCTGTCGGTGTGTATGTAAGGGACTGGAATTGTAATTTTTCTTGCGTTGCAACATTCTACGCTCCTGTTGGTGTCTCTTTTCTCCTGTTGATATCTATTTGCTTTTCTCCAGTTTAGTATTTCGCTCCTGTGGGTTCCTTCTTCTGCAATTCTCCTCTTCTTCCCAGGTCTGTCATCCCCTTGCTGACTATCCTCCTTTTTGTGTCCTGTCGCCTGGATTCTAGAGTGACCGCTTCCATCAGAGGTTTTTCCTTTCAGGTTTTTTTTAGTCTCAGAGACTCCTTTGGTAAGCCACTGTCTGCCCTGACGTTGACTTGTTACCAGCACTGTGGCTACCACAAAGGGTCGCTCCTACCTCAGACAGACCAGAACCCTCAATACCCGGAACCGATAAACATCTTCACACCTAAAGGTTAGAAGAAAGAGTTCCGAACCTCACAGGTGGTTGGTGAGCACATGAGATTACAGGTAAAATAAGAGTAAAGAAAGGGGAGAGAGGGATAAACACTAGCAGGAGTTCTAAAAGGCTGTTGATACGCATGGGGGAATGAAAGAGGGAGCAAGGGCACAGATAACATATGGAAAAGGAAAAGAAAGCATGCAATTGAGGTGAAGTCCTCCAGCATGTCAAGCAGATTCAGATCATGCCTCTTCCCACAGTATAGAAGTCACCAAGTACCAAGCTGTGATATACCACCTAAAACATCACGCACATATAGAGACTTCTGTGTGGCAACCAAAAGGGCCCATGAAAGACTTGGATTTGTACAGCCACTGAAGCCTGAAGTTTGGCAGTGAGTTTTCTTACTTATGAAGGGTGGGCAGAGATATCAGGAAACCTTAGAGCATGGTTACTTATATTATGGCCCGTGGGTCGCCAGAGGCCCGGCAAGCCTTCCTTGGTGGCCCGCAGGTCTTGCAGACATCGTACCTGTGTTTTAAATTTTTTTTTTAAAGAGTGTCAGCAAACACTGCTGGTTGCAGCAGCCCGACTCTGAGCGAGACTGTTCTATAGGGGCCGGACGATTCCAGTGATTGTCAGAGTGGAGATGCAGGGGCCTAAGAGGTGAAATACAACAAAGCTTTATTGACATGTAAATGGTCTTTTGAAGACCTGTGAAGTATTGGGGTGCGGCTGTGTGCGTGCGCTGGGGAAGCTGTCTCAGCTGAGGCACACGTGAGGTGAGGTGACAAAGGGAGGGAGAGGGAGGGAGACTGAGGGGGAGGGAGGGAGGGAGCGGGAGGAAGACAGAGGGAGAGGGAGACAGAGGTTGACTGAGGAAGGGAGACAGAGAGAGGGAGACAGAGGAAGGCAGTCAGGGGGAAAGGGAGGGAGAGGGAGAAAGATAGAGGGTGACAGAGGGAGGGAGAGGAAGGGAGACAGAGAGAGGGAGGGAGATAGAGGGAGGGAGAGGAAGGGTGACAGAGGGAGGGAGACAGAGGTTGAAAGAGGGAGGGAGAGGAAGGGAGACAGAGAGAGGGAGACAGAGAGATAGGGAGACAGAGAGAGAGGGAGACAGTGAGAGGGAGACAGAGAGAGAGAGAGACAGAGAGGGAGGGAGACAGAGGGAGGGAGACAGAGGGAGGGAGATTGAGAGGGGGAGACGATGGGAGGGAGACGCAGGGAGGGAGATGGATGGAGGGAGATGGAGGGAGGGAGACAGAGGGAGAGAGGGAGACAGAGAGAGGGAGACAGAGAGAGGGAGACAAAGAGAGGAAGACAGAGGGAGGGAGACAGAGAGAGGGAGACAGAGGGAGGGAGAGGGAGACAGAGAGAGAGGGAGACAGAGCGAGAGGGAGACAGAGGGAGGGAGACAGAGAGGGAGGGAGACAGAGAGGGAGGGAGACAGAGGGAGGGAGACGGAGTGAGGGAGACAGAGGGAGGGAGAAGGAGGGAGGGAGGGAGACAGAGGGATAGAGGGAGACAGAAAGAGGGAGACAGAAAGAGGGAGACAGAGAGAGGGAGGTAGAGGGAGGGAGGGAGGGAGAGGGAGGGTGAAGGAAGGAGGGAGAGGGAGACAGAGGGAGGGAGACAGAGGGAGGGTGATGGAGGGAGGGAGACGGGGGGAGACAGAGAGAGAGGGAGAAAGAGAGAGAGGGAGACAGAGGGAGGGAGACAGAGAGAGGGAGACAGAGAGTGGGAGACAGCGAGTGAGAGACAGAGAGTTTGAGACAGAGGGAGTGTGAGACAGTGGGAGTGGGAGGCAGAGGGAGTAGGAGACAGAGAGAGTTGGAGACAAAGGGAGGGATACAGAGGGAGGGATACAGAGGGAGGGAGACAGAGAGAGGGAGACAGAGAGAGGGAGACAGAGAGGGAGGGAGACAGAGGGAGGGAGACAGAGGGAGGGAGACAGACAGAGGGACGGAGACAGAGGGAGGGAGACAGCCAGAGGGAGGGAGCCGGAGGGAGGGAGACAGAGAGAGAGGGAGACAGAGCGAGGGAGATAGAGAGGGAGGGAGACACAGAGAGGGAGGGCGACAGAGAGGGCAGGAGACAGAGGGAGGGAGACAGAGGGAGGGAGATGGAGGGAGGGAGACGGAGGGAGACAGAGGGAGAGAGGGAGACAGAGAGAGGGAGACAACGAGAGAGAGCCAGAGAAAGGAAGACAGAGAGAGGGAGACAGTGAAAGGGAGGCAGAGGGAGGGAGGGAGAGGGAGGGTGAAGGAAGGAGGGAGAGGGAGACAGAGGGAGGTAGACCGAGGGAGGGTGATGGAGGGAGCGAGATGGAGGGAGGGAGATGGAGGGAGACAGAAGGAGAGGGAGAAAGAGAGAGAGGGAGACAGAGGGAGGGAGACAGAGAGAGGGAGACAGAGAGTGTGAGACAGCGAGTGGGAGACAGAGAGTGGGAGACAGAGGGAGTGGGAGACAGTGGGAGTGGGAGACAGAGGGAGTAGGAGACAGAGAGAGTGGGAGACAAAGGGAGGGAGACAGAGAGAGGGAGACAGAGAGGGAGGGAGACAGAGGGAGGGAGACAGAGGGAGGGAGACAGACAGAGGGACGGAGACAAAGGGAGGGAGACAGACAGAGGGAGGGAGACAGAGGAAGGGAGTCAAAGAGAGAGGGAGACAGAGTGAGGGAGACAGAAAGGGAGGGAGACACAGAGAGGGAGGGCGACAGAGAGGGCAGGAGACAGAGGGAGGGAAACAGAGGGAGGGAGGTGGAGGGAGGGAGACGGAGGGAGTCAGAGGGAGAGAGAGAGACAGAGAGAGGGAGACAACAAGAGAGAGCCAGAGGAAGGGAGACAGAGAGAGGGAGACAGCAAAAGGGAGGCAGAGGGAGGGAGGGAGAGAGAGGGTGAAGGAAGGAGAGAGTAGGAGACAGAGGGAGGGATACAGAGGGAGGGATACAGAGGGAGGGAGACAGAGAGAGGGAGACAGAGAGAGGGAGACAGACAGAGGGAGAGAGACAGAGGGAGGGAGACAGACAGAAGGACGGAGATAGAGGGAGAGAGACAGGGAGAGAGGGAGACAGAGAGAGGGAGACAGAGAGGGAGGGAGACAGACAGAGAGAGGGAGACAGAGGGAGAGAGACAGACAGAGGGACCGAGACAGAGGGAGGGCAACAGACAGAGGGAGATAGACAGAGGGAGACAGAGGGAGACGGAGGGAGGAGACAGAGGGAGGGAGACAGAGAGAGAGAGAGGGAGGGAGAGAGAGGGAGGGAGACAGAGAGAGAGCGAGGGAGGGAGACAGAGAGCGAGGGAGGGAGACAGAGAGAGGGGGGAGGGAGAGAGAGAGAGGGGAGGGAGTGAGAGAGAGAGGGAGACAGAGGAAGAGAGAGAGAGAGAGGGAGAGAGAGAGCAAGATAGAGAGGGAGGGAAACAGAAAGAAAGAGAGAGAGAGATGTGTGTATGTCTCAGTGGACAAAGGCGTTTGCTGCAGGGACCTGTGTTCAACCTCATGGTCACAGTTTTTTTTTGCTTTAACCCCACCCCTCCTCCTCTGGCCCTGCCCCCACCGGTGCGGCCCTCGGCCACAAGCCACACTGTGTAAATTTAGCCCCGAGAGAAAGTTTATGAGTACCCATGCCTTAAAGTGACCAGGAAATTCACTGATCTGAAGGTAAACAAGATCCTCTGGTATGTGACATTGAGAAAAAGATTCAACAACCTGAGGATGCCATGTGCTCCACGGGTCTAAGGTGGACCGGATCGCCAATGATTAATGTCCGTGAATAGGAACCTCTGGGCACTTGAGTGTGGCCAGGTGCCACAAGTAAATGACACTGAGCAGGAACCTTAGCACCCCCTGGTGGACCAGAGCCATTGGGACAAGCAGAAACCTTGAAGACCTTCGAGTGAGCAGGGTTTCGGGCAACTTGGAGTAAGCATAAACCTCAGGACCCTGAGGTTGAGCTTAGGGCTCAGGGACCTAAACTTTGCTATGCCTTTGAAGCAAATGTTCACCCCCAATTCCCACTTCGAGGATTGAGAGAGAGCAGGAGCTTCAGCTGTCTGGTCGTGACAATACACCTCTTGCCCTTAGGGTCAGCAAAACATCAAGGAATCTATATGGACATATAAGTTATGCAGATTCTCATGGCAAAAGGAGGATGCCCTGGAGCTTCCAAGTAAGAGTAAACAAGAGCTCCAGGGCAGGGTCTGACGGCAAACAGGGAAATCAGGTGACCAGATGATGAGCTGGAATCCAAAGGCACCTGACAGTGAGATGGA
Source organism: Lissotriton vulgaris (assembly GCF_964263255.1). Classification (NCBI taxonomy): domain Eukaryota; kingdom Metazoa; phylum Chordata; class Amphibia; order Caudata; family Salamandridae; genus Lissotriton; species Lissotriton vulgaris. Next base: position 14,779 of record NW_028248478.1, read on the forward strand.
ACCTTAGGGATCTGAGCAGGAGTCTTGGAGGACCAGAGAGTAGAAATGAGCTTCAGGGTCCTTTAATAAGTGGGTAGTTTTGAGACCAACTGATGGTGAGCTAGAGTCTGAAGGCCTAAGGATGAGTAGCACCTATGGTTTCTTAAGTGTGCACAGAAGCCTACTGGCAAGAGGATCCACATGAGCTTCTGGGGTCACGTTGGTCAGGGTCAAGCAAGGATCATAGGAATGACCAAGGGTTTTAAGACCTGATTGCAGAGAGAGGATTCAGAGACACAGAGGGTGAGTAAGGGCTTTGAAAATTTGAGAGTGTGCAACTGATTCAGGGACAGATTCATTGGAAGATGTGTGAGAGAGCTGCAGAGAAAAAATTGTGGGGCATATTATCAAGGACGGCTGTAAAATTATCGACATTTTAGCGACAGAAAACTGCTGGTAAAGCAGTGATGATGGGCTTGATAATATGCCCTTGAGAATTCTAATAGAAGCCCATGTTCACACCAGAACATGGACTTCTATTGGAATTCTCCAGGGCATATTATCAAGCCCATTATCGCCGCTTTAGCTGCAGTTTTAACCAGCGATAATTTCTTAATGCCGTCCTTGATAATATGCCCCGAAGTTTTCAGCAAGTGGAGAATGCTAATGGTCCTAGAACATTTGAAATGTTAAATTGTCCACAAATGTCTCCCCAGATTTACTCCCTGATACTATCCAAGCTATGTTTCATGAAATGCTGCGATCTACAGAGGTGGGGCAGTTGTTTTTGGATGCCTATGCCAACTTTTGGTCCGATTCAACCCAGGACATAGGCTACTCTAAGGCTTCGGGACAAGTGTGTTGTCAGCAGGAATGGTAGCTGCTGCATGCACAAATGAACAGCACATATATCCTGAACACTCACACTCACTCTCACAGATGAGGTTGAATTGCTCAATTTGCAACAATTTTGCATCATAACACTATGATTTCTTTCAAAAGCACCTTACCTGATGTATTTCAGTGCCTTAAGGGTAGATGTTTTAAGCTTCAAAGTGTACACCTGTTGTGCCCTTAACTCCTGATGGTCTTTTTTATTAGATGAGTGGCTAAGCAGAGCTCTATAGTGCACACTGTAATGTTGTCTATTTTGGGCATGTTTGTTTTCTGAATAAAGTTTCTTTTATTACTTGGTAGATGTTAATTACCATTTACACATTGCAAATCAAATAACCACGACAAAACAAGCAGACAACTCAATACTAGCACTTCAAGCATGTTGTTGCTTCTTCCATTAAGGGGGAGATGTGAATACTGGGAGTATTACCTCTACAGGGATAACAGCCAGAGGCTAGTATAGCAAAAAAGCAATATCTCAGAAAAAACGTGGATGGCCTCAAAAGAGATAGGACAAAAACCTAGGCCCAGGTAAAAAAGGGTATTGGGCATGATTGGGAGTGTGATTTATGTGTGCGTTGGTCAGCATAAATGGTGAATTTAATTAGTTTTGCACATTTGGCAAAACCATAACTCAGTTTTTAACTGTGTTTTTATTGACCATGTACATAGAAAGAGAGGTTAAATAATTGTAAAGTCTGAATACCTTTATTAGGCAGGGGTGTGCAAAGTTGTTAGAGGGCTTACTGCACCACACTTTTAAACTTCAATGCTTTGCAAACTGCAAAGTGGACATTAAAAAAAAAACAGGAAAAGCTGCAAAAAGATGTGTGGCAACAGGAACGTTTCTGCTGCTGCACGTGGCTTGGAGAAGCCTCCTGCTCGTCTGAATGCCTCATCACTTCCCTTCCATAAAGCCAGAAGCAAAGCAGGGAAAACAAATTTGGTCCCTCGTAGGTTGATACTTATGGTGTTCAAAATGTCAAAATTTGACAATGTAAGTACCTGAAATATCAGACCTCTGCAGTACTTTGTACCATTGTTCATTCCCCGTTCATGTTTGTGGCCCACCCATCGATGTTCATGGCCCTCCCTGAGTAGGGTGACCAACTGGCATTGGTGCAAATTCAGGACGGTGAGTGTAAAAATTCAGGACAAAGGGTCAAAATTCAGGACACAAATTCAGGACAGGAGGTCAAAATTCAGGACAAAACTTCAGGACAATAGGTACGTTTTACAGGCACATCCGAAGTTGCGCAATAGTATATAAGTAAGCCCAGCCATTTCCAAACATATTCAACCATTTGCATACCTATCCATCATGTATCCTTCCATCTATCATTTCACTCATCCATCCCTTCATCCATCCCCTCATCCATCCTTCATTATCCATCCATCCATCCATCCATCCACCCTTTCACCCTATCCATCTGTACACTTATCCATCCCATCCATCCATTCACTCATCCATTCAGCCATTTACCCTTTCACCAATCCAGCCATCCTTTCAATTACTAATTCTTCCACCCATCCACTCTTTTAGTCACCCATCCATCCTCCCTTTCTCTCTCCATCGACCCTTTCACTTAGCCTTCCTTCCATCCATCCATCCACCCATCCATCCATCCATCTACTCATCCACTCATGAATCCATCCATTGCCCCTATCACTCATCCATCTATCATTTCACTCCTTCACACATCTATTCATCCTTTTGTACATCTACCCTCCCTTTCACTCACTCATCCATCCTTACACCCACCCTTTCACTCATATGTCCATTCATTCGCACTTGCACTTATCAATCCATCAATCCATCCATCATTTCACTCACTCACCTACCCCCCATCATCCACCCACCCACCATCCACCCACCCACTCATCCATCATTTCACCCACCCACCATCCTTTCACCCACCCACCATCCATCCACCCACCCACCCACTCATCCATCCATCCTTTCACCCACCCACTCATCATCCATCCATCCATCCTTTCACCCAACCACTCATCATCCATCCATCCATCCATCCTTTCACCCACCCACTTATCCATCCATCCATCCTTTCACCCACTCTCCATCCATCCATCCTTTCACCCACCCATCATCCATCCATCCATCCATCCATCTGTCCTTCCCCTCATCATCCATCCGTCCATCCCCTCATCATCCATCTGTCCTTCCCCTCATCATCCATCTGTCCTTCCCCTCATCATCCATCCATCCATCCCCTCATCATCCATCTATCCTTCCCCTCATCATCCATCCATCCATCCTTTTCCCTCATCATCCATCCATCCTTCCCCTCATCATCCATCCATCCTTTTCCCTCATCATCCATCCATCCATCCATCCATCCATCCATCCATCTGTCCTTCCCCTCATCATCCATCCATCCTTCCCCTCATCATCCATCCATCCTTTTCCCTGATCATCCATCCATCCATCCGTCCTTCCCCTCATCATCCATCCATCCTTCCCTTCATCATCCATCCATCCTTTTCCCTCATCACCCATCCATCCTTTCCGTTCATCATCCATCCATCCATCCTTCCCCTCATCATCCATCCATCCTTCCCCTCATCATCCATCCATCCTTTCACCCACCCCTCATCATCCATCCATTCCCTCATCATCCATCCATCCATCCTTTCACCCACCCCCTCATCATCCATCCATCCATCCTTCCCCTCATCATCCATCCATCCATCCATCCTTCCCCTCATCATCCATCCTTTCCCGTCATCCATCCATCCTTCTCCTCATCCATCCTTCCTTTCATCCATCCTTCCCCTCACCCATCCATCCATCCCATCCATTTATCCTGCCCCTCATCCATCCATCCTTCCCCTCCATCCATCATCCTTCCCCTCATCCATCCTCCCTTTCATCCATCCTTCCCCTCACACATCCATCCATCCCATCCATTTATCCTGCCCCTCATCCATCCATCCATCCTTCCCCTCCATCCATCCATCCTTCCCCTCATCCATTTATCCTTCCCCTCATCCATCCATCCTTCCCCTCCATCCATCATCCTTCCCCTCATCCATCTTTCCCCTCATCAATCATCCAGCTACCCTTCCACCCATACATCCAGCTATTTACATTTTCTCTCCATCCTTCCCCTCACTCATCAATCCATCTATCCTCTCTCATTATCCATTTATTCAATCCTTCATTCATCCATTCACCCTTTCACTAATTCATCCAGCCATTCACCCATCCCTTCACTTACTCACTCGCCCACCTTTTCATATTAATTTTGAGCTGAGCCCATCAAGAACTTCACCCTCGCCCACAGGTGGGGGTGGACTGGAGCCACCACATTGGGGGACAGGAGCCATCACAGGCAGGGGGTGGACTGGAGCCACCACAAGGGGGGACAGGAGCCATCACAGGCGGGGGGTGGACTGGAGCCACCACATGGGGGGACAGGAGCCATCACAGGCAGGGGGGTTGACTGGAGCCACCACATGGGGGGACAGGAGCCATCACAGGTAGGGGGGTGGACTGGGGCCACCACAGGGGGGACAGGAGCCATCACAGGCAGGGGGGTGGACTGGAGCCACCACATGGGGGGACAGGAGCCATCACAGGCGGGGGTGGACTGGAGCCACCACATTGGGGGACAGGAGCCATCACAGGCAGGGGGGTGGACTGGAGCCACCACATGGGGGGACAGGAGCCATCACAGGCAGGGCGGTGGGCTGGAGCCACCACATGGGGGGACAGGAGCCATCACAGGCGGGGGTGGACTGGAGCCACCACATGGGGGGACAGGAGCCATCACAGGCAGGGGGGTGGACTGGAGCCACCACATGGGGGGACAGGAGCCATCACAGGCAGGGGGGTGGACTGGGGCCACCACATGCGGGGACAGGAGCCATCACAGGCAGAGGGGTGGACTGGGGCCACCACATGGGGGGACAGGAGCCATCACAGGCAGGGGGTGGACTGGAGCCACCACATGGGGGGACAGGAGCCATCACAGGGGGGGGGGGTGGACTGGAGCCACCGTGAAATTTACGGACGGTTGGTCACCCTATCCCTGAGTAAGAATCCTAGGGCCTTATTTATGAAGGACTTGCGCCGCCGGTGCGTCACTTTTTCCCATGTTAAAAGTGACGCACCGGCAGCGCAAGGCCTTCATAAATAAGGCCCCTAGAATCAGGCCTGCGGTAGATAGAGAAATAGAGGTCATGCAGTCTGAGACAGACTGCATGGCCTCCAAAGTAGCAGCACCACTTACCGGGAAATATTCTGTGATGCAGCCCTGACCATGAAGAGCATCTTGTGAAGACTGGAGCCGTGCCAGCGTCACAAACAGCCCCGCACCTACATCTCCACTCCCTCTCACTCCAGCGTGATTCCCAGCTTCAGCCAAGAATGCTGTGGCTGCGACAAAATTGCACTGTAGTGCCACTTAGTGGCCTTCTGTGGTTACTGCGTCTGTGAAAAGGGAGCACTACAATGAAAAGATCAGTCGTGAGCCTGCTTAGAATGGCGAATGATTAGAGACGTTTTAATGCATGGGCAAAGAGGGCTCTGGCCCAGGGCCCCAGCCTTTCAGGGGGCCCCTGACAGAGTCAGCTCCGTTCTCCAGAGTTTCGCCCTAATGACCCTGAATATTTCTTAAACAAATTGTTTTAAATACTGTTTTCCTTTCATTTATTTTTTATATACCTAGTACAATAAACCAAACGAGAGATACCAAGGGTCTTTCTGATTGGGTTAGTGATTGGAACCTGTTAGTGTCCCAGACCACATATACCAAGAGGTTAATTAAGAAATTTACACAGGAGAAGAGAGGGAAATAAAGTGCAGTTAGAAAAGGAAAAAATTTACCCATTAGCCCACACAATAGTGGAACTTCGTCATCTAGTTTTTTTTTATGTTAACAGCTGGTGTCCATTGAGCTCTTCCACAGGAGGAATCCTGAGGCTAGCTGAACTTAGACCCACCGGTTGTACCATCAACCGAAACCGATGAGAGTTTCGAAGGCTGAAAGGGCAAGTTGCAGTGCTCGAAAGTAGTGAAAAAATGAAAGAAAAAAGTAATCTTAGTGATTAAAAATACCTGTCTTCATGTTTTAAGAAACTTTATTAGGTACGCCCATCAAGATGGGCGTACCTAATAAAGTCTCATCGGTTTCGGTTGATGGTACTATTGTGTGGGCTGATGGGTACATTTTTTCCTTTTCTAACTGCCCTTTATTTCCCTCTCTTCTCCTGTGTAAATTTCTTAATTAACCTCTTGGTATATGTGGTCTGGGACATTAACAGGTTCCAATCACTAACACAATCAGAAAGACCCTTGGTATCTCTCGTGTGGTTTATTGTCTAGTTGGGGGACAAGATACAAGCAGGTCTATAAATACACTTTCCCCTAGGGCCCCCCTCCACCCTTTGTTTTTCGTTTGTTCGTGAGTCTAGTACAGCCATTTTGCAGAGAAATGTTGTGTTTATTTTTCATGCAACATACATAAAAAAAGTTTCTTTTAGATCAAAACAAGGCCAACATGTAAGAATGGTGGGGCGTCACCGAGATTATTTGCAGTAATATTGGTGAGCTGCTGCTGTGTTACAATATTAAAAACACACATAACTGTCCTTGAATATTAGATAGAAACACATTTAGGGCCTTATTTGTGAGAAGTAATGCATCGAAGTGTGAAAACAGGGATGCGTCACTTCTTAGTTCCTCCTCCTTGCGACATGATGCATCATGTCGTAAGGGGTTATAGATACGTCAGTATTTCTGAAGTATCTGTAAGCGCAAAAGTGATGCATTGCTGGGGTGTGTCTTAAAATATATGCAACTCCAGCAATGCGTCCTTTCACATGGAGCAAGCCCCATGTAAAAGAGCCTGCATCAGTCTTATGCCTGCTATGATGCAGGTATAAGATATGGGAAACAACCTTTACAATGCAACTTTTACAACTCACTACCATTACAACAAAATTTTTACAACGCAACATCCATTACAATGCATGCCATTACAACGCAACCATTACAACGCATGACACTACAACGCATACCACTACAACGCAAGTCATTACAAAGCAGTCATTACAACGCATACCATTACAATGCATAGCATTACAACACATAGTACCCTTACACTATCCAACACTTACCCTACTGTTGCACCCCTTGGAGTTAGAATAGTAATTTTTACCCCTACACTATCCAGCACTTACCCTACTATTACACCCCCCTGGAGTTACAATAGTCATTTTTACCTCTACACTATCCATCACTTACCCTACTATTACACCCCCTGGAGTTAGAATAGTAATTTTTACCCCTACACTAATCAGCACTTACCCTACTATTATACCCCCCCTGGAGTTAGAATAGTAATTTTTACCCCTACACTATCCAGCACTTACCCTACTATTACACCCCCCTGGAGTTAGAATAGTAATCTTTACCCCTACACTATCCAGCACTTACCCTACTATTACACCCCTCTCGAGTTCGAATAGTAATTTTTACCCCTACACTATCCAGCACTTACCCTACTATTACACCCCCCTGGAGTTAGAATAGTAATTTTTACCCCTACACTATCCAACACTTACCCTACTATTACACCCCCCTGGAGTTAGAATAGTCATTTTTACCCCTACACTATCCAATACTTACCTTACATGCAATGTAATGTTATGCGTTGTAATGGTATGCGTTGTAAAGGTAGTATGCGATGTAATGGAATGCGTTGTAAAGGTAGTTTTTAAAAATTTGTTGTAATGGTATGCGTTGTAATGGATGTTGCGTTGTAAAAAATGTGTTGTAAAAGTATGCATTGTAAAAGTATGCGTTGTAACGTCATACATCCGATATGGGAAACACATTTTACAACGCAACTTTTACAACGCACTACCATTACAATGAAACTTTTACAACGAAACATCCATTACAACGCATGCCATTACAACGCAACCATTACAACGCATGACACTACAACGCATACCACTACAACGCATGTCATTACAACGCAGTCATTACAACGCATACCATTACAATGCATAGCATTATAACACATAGTACCCTTACACTATCCAACACTTACGCTACTGTTGCACCCCCTGAAGTTAGAATAGTAATTTTTACCCCTACACTATCCAGCACTTACCCTACTATTACACCCCCCTGGAGTTACAATAGTAATTTGGTCCCCTACACTATCCAGCACTTACCCTGCTATTACACCCCCCTGTAGTTAGAATAGTAATTTTTACCCCTACACTATCCAGCACTTACCCTACTATTACACTCCCCTGGAGTTAGAATAGTAATTTTTACCCCTACACTATCCAGCACTTACCCTACTATTACACCCCCCTGGAGTTAGAATAGTCATTTTTACCCCTACACTATCCAGCACTTACCCTACTATTACACCCCCCTGGAGTTAGAATAGTCATTTTTACCCCTACACTATCCAATACTTACCTTACATGCAATGTAATGCTATGCGTTGTAATGGTATGCGTTGTAAAGGTAGTATGCGATGTAATGGAATGCGTTGTAAAGGTAGATTTTAAAAATTCATTGTAATGGCATGCGTTGTAATGGAATGCGTTGTAATGGATGTTGCGTTGTAAAAAATGTGTTGTAAAGGTATGTGTTGTAAAAGTATGCGTTGTAACCTCATACATCCATAAGATATTGACACAATGGAGTCCTAGAAGTGGCGCACTGAGTTCTCATAGATTTCAATGTGCCACTTCTATAAGGCTTTTTGCAGGGGAACATCCACCCTGCATACATTATACCTGGCACAGGTATAACGTGGTGCAGGGGTTTACAAAGTAACGTATCTGCCTACATGCGTCACTTTGTAAAAAGGGCACAACATGGCACATTTTTTACGCTGCCGGTGCATCACATAAAGTGACACACCAGCGTCATAAAAGTGAAGCAAGGCCTCATAAATAAGGGCCTTAGAATTTGGATGAGTGTTCCTTTGCACTGTCAGGGACCCAATGAAACAAAATAGTGTATTTAATAAAGCGTGCAGCTACTCAGACTAGAGTATCCTGGAGCATGACAGCGGGAGGAAAACATGCGTAAAAGACCCATCAGTTACTAAAAAGCCAGACTTTTAAGTTCTTCCTGAAAGAGAGTAGGTCTGCGGTTAGGTTCAGAGACTCAGGGAGTCTATTCCACAATTTTGCTCCTAGAAAGTAGAGGGATCTGCCCCCAGTGTTGGCTCTGCATATTTTAGGCCTGATGGCCAGGTTGCATGGGCAAAACACAGGCCCCCACAGCCCACGTGGTGCGGGGGGGGGCTCCTAGCTCCAAAGGGCACCATCGGCCCTGCACTCTGGCCGGAGAGCTCCTGATTGAGCCCAGAGGGGGCCCCCCTAAGTACAGTGCAGGGAGGCCCCCTCACTTTTCCTTAAACAAGTGCCAGGTTGACATTGGAAGATGTTAGGGGTCTAGATGTCGTGTAGCAATTAACACGCTTATTTAGGTAGCCAGCCCCTAAGCCATAGAAAGCTTTAAAGAAGATGGTCATTGCTTTGAAGTCGATCTGTTCTTCTTTTACGCGGAGCCAGTGTAGAGACTTAAGAATAGGGATCATACTAGATCTGGATTTAGGTATCAGGATGGCTCTTGCCGGCGAGCTTTGTACCACTTGTAGGTGCTGGATAAGGGATTTAGGAAGACAGAGGTACAAGCTGTTGACATAGTCAAGCTTTGATGTCATCAGAGCCTGCACCCTGATCATTCTGCTCTCAAGTGGGAACAGTGCTGTAGAAACACGGGTTGACCCAATGAGTCGCTGGGACCTGGGTAAGTAAATGATGCAAACAAGGTGGTCCCAGATACTAAAAATTGATACTGTCTTAAATAAATTCAAAAAGGTATCACAACATTGTTTTTAATCACATCATTATTAATTGTATAGTTTCTTCACTTTTCCATCACTACCCTTCCCTTCCTTTTCCATTAGGGGCATTAATTGTTATCAAATATTGATGTATTTTATGAACAGTTTTCTATTGTACACGTTGTGATTAAAAACAATGTTGTGATACCTTTTTGAATTTATTTAAGACAGTATCCATTTTTAGTATCTGGGACCACCTTGTTTGCATCACTTAAGTGGGAACAGTAGCAGGAATTTTTTTTGCATCCGGAGTATGCCAAAGCAAGCGCCAGTTAGGTTTTGGATTTGAAAGCGCATGGAGAGTGTCTTGCCTATAACAATTCCTAAGTTTTTTACTTTCTCCTTTTCCGCGGGCAGGGGTGGCAATCTTTTGGCCACCAAGAGTTCCAGTCAGGCATTTTTGGTTTACCAAAGAAAACAACTTCAGTTTTGTCAGGATTACACTTCAGCTGATTGATCTTAAGCCAGCTAAAAACCTTTGTGAGGCAAGACCTAATCATTGCTCCGTCAAAGTCGGTCCCTTTTTCACATGTAAAAATCAGCTGAGTGTCATCAGCATAGGTAACAATTTTGGCGCCCTCTTCCTCTACCAGAAAAACAAGGGGGGATAGATATATGATAAAAAGGAGAGGACTGAGAATGGAGCACTGAGGGACACCTACATTCATTGTAGCTGGAACCGGGGATGAGAAAGTGGAGAGCCAGATCTCTTGAGATCTATTTGCCAAGAAGGATGACATCCATGTTAATGCGGTCCACCCCAGGCCGCTGTTAGCAAGTTTCTCCAGGAGCCTCTCATGTGGGATTATATTGAAGGCCGCCGACAGATCAAGCAGTATCAGAACAGCCTTGTCTCCCTGGTAAAGCTTACCCTTGAAAAATTCAGTTACTTCCAGCAGAGCGGGCTCTGTACTGTAGTTAGCCCTAAAACCACATTGGGATCTTCAATGTGTTTTTGGAGCGCCTTGTTTACAAGCTTCTCTAATACTTTGGATGAGTCGGATGACGGGAGATTGGCCTGTAGTTGGCAGGGTCCGTTGGTTTGGCATTAGCCTTTTTTTATCAGTGGAAGAATCTTAGCATTCTTCCATAATTTCGGCATGCTGCCTGAGGAGAGGGAAGCATTAAAGACCTGGTCTACCGTGGGGTTTATGGTGGGTAATAGGTAATAGGCTTAGGATATTCACTGGACATGGGTCGGTAGGAGAGCCAGGCTTAATGCTTTGGATAAGGGTCAATGACTCTTGAAGCTGAAACTCAAGGAAAGCAAAATTTTAGGTAGGTGGTGGCTGTATTAAGCATAGTAATACCATTTCCAATTGCACCGGGAGGTCTGCAAATCAGAAAAACATCTATGCTGTTAGGGTGAAAAGGTACAGTGGAAGCCTAAGGACCCTGCGCCCTCAATGTTTTCCATCTGGATGGGAAAGCAGTCTAGTTTTTGATTGTAAATTATGGCGACACCACTCCCCCTAAGGATTCCATATCCCGTAGGGATGGCCGAGGTGATAGTATGGTTGGAGGCTGCAGACAGCCAGGCCTCAGTGAGAAAAAAATATCAGGTTGTTCGTCAAAGAGTAGGTCATAAATGTGAGGTTCATACTTTTGTATAGAGTGACAACTTAAAAGGGTGGCCTTTAAGTCCTTTGTTTTCCTATTGTTTTTACACTTATTGTTGCATGGGAGGAGCTTGGGTGTGAATCTCTTGGGTGGAGAGACCAGTTGCACTTATTGCATCGAAAGTCTACCTCCAAGCTCGGATCAGCCGCTGTACACTGACATAATGGTAGCCGCCTTAGGCTAATCAGTTTTTGCCTATTGTAAAATAGTGGAAGAAACACACTGGAGGGGAACTGGACAGCATGGCCAGCGCCGGACACTGACGGGCACAGACGGGCTTGCCTTTGGCGCGCGCGCTGCACGCGTCTGTTTGCATCGGGAATATATAGGCTAATGGCTATTATACAAACTGGATCGCTAACGCAGCTGAGGAAGTGGAAACTGCGTGGGTGGACATGAGGAGCCCGATATTAGCCCCAGCCCTCTACACAATCGGTGTATCAGCCACTGCGGACCAGGACTGGAGGAAAAGCGAAATGCGAATCGGAACAGGTAAGGAGGTGTAGGCAAGCAGAATCAAGTAAAGTGCAAGTGCGCGTGGGTAGGAGAAATTGTTAAAAAGCACAGAGTAATTTAGCCACACATATACAATTTAAAAAGTATGAAAAACCTAGTAGCAGGGATGGAAATAATAAATCCTACCGCTGTCAGCTGCGTGCGTCGTTTGCATCAGGTATATATAGGCTAATGCCTATGATGCTAACTGAATCGCTAACATAGCTGAGGACGTGGAAATTGCCTGAAGTGAGGAGCCCGATAGCAGCCCCAGCCCTCTGCACAATCAGCGTATCAGCTGTGGTGGACCAGGACTGGAGAAAAAGCGAGATGCGAATTAGAGCAGGTAAGGAGGTGTAGGCAAGCAGAATCAAGTAAATTGCAAGTACGCGTGGGTAGGAGAAATTGTTAAAAAGCACAAAGTAATTCAGCCACACATATAAAAATGTAAAAAGTATTAAAAACCTAGTAGCAGGGCAGGAAACACTAAATCCTACCGCTGTCAGCAGCGCGTGACCGTTTACATCAGAAATTTATAGGCTAATGCCTATGATGCAAACTGGATCGCTAACGCAGCTGAGGAAGCAGAAACAGAGTGGGAAACAAGGGCTCAAATTGGATCATAAATTCAAAGCAGTTCTGAACAGGGGCCCCCAAAATATGTCTGGCCCAGGGCCCCCAAAATCCTTAAGATGGCATTCCCCCTACTAGCAATATTCTTCATGACAACCAAATCAAGTACAGCAAGTGTTAAAGACACTTCCTCTAGAAATCAAGCCTCATATGAAAAGTGTACACAGAATGAGAGCCTCTGCTGCGCTGGACAAAGTAAAGGTAAGCACAGTCTGCAATATCCCTCCTTGAACTGCCATGCTTTTAAGACAAGTGGGAGAGACTGTTAAACCCCTGAGAGAGCTCTGCAAAGTCCAAAGCTGCCCCCAGCTGAAGCAGTGCCACTAAATGCACCAGAAAGACATAGCTGCGAAGTCTAAGGAAAGGCAACACCCAAGTAGAAGAGGAGGGGAGCAGCTCGAGCCACAGTCTGTCAGACAAGGCTCAAGGGCATTAGCCAAAGAGAAGAAACTGCCAGCAGAGAGGAACTGTGTACCCCAAACAGACACCCAAGAAGCACAAAGCTACCCCAGCCAAGAGAAGCGTCAAGTGGCCATGCAGGGTTCAGCGAAGGTCATGGAAAGGAAAGCAACCAAGCAAGACCCGCAAAAGGTGCAAGAAGAATGTGCACTGTGCATCCCCCTCCCCACCAGTGGCTGTCTGATGCCACTACAAGCCTGAAGAGTGCACCGCATGTCCCCTTTGGTGAACGGAGACTACCGCAAGTTAGAAGATGCACATGCAAAATGCCAGAAGCGATCGCCCACGTGAAGTGCAGAGCTCACAATGTCAGAGGTGTGCATCGGCCACACCAGCAAACCTGACAGCACGGGCAGGCACCTAAGAGAGAGACCTCTCCACAGAGAAGAATCAAAGCTGAAGGCAGCATGGAGAGCCTCTACATCACCTCTGCACCAGTGAAGCCCCGCAGTGGGCCAAAGACAGCATAGAGTATCCTCCCTCACACTGCCTCAAGACAGAGTCACTGGTCCACGTTGCAAGCTGCCACACTTACATGTGCTCCAACAATGTTATAATAATAAGGGTAGCTTATAAAGCGCTTGGTTATGCAGAAGCGTGTCCCCGCGCTACAACTGAGAACTCTGTGCAAGGTTGGAGACCAATGATCAGTTATCTGGAGAACAGGTATGTTATGTTATGTTATGTTAATATAGTCTTTTATAGCGCACGGCTACTCCATAGAGTGTCCCGGCGCTTTTATTGACAGACCTGTAACAGAGAAAACACAACACAGTAAAATAAAACGGACCAAGCAGAAAGAAAAGAGAACGACCTAAAGGGCAAAAAGCCAGGTTTTAAGGCCCTTCCTGAAGTTCAGCAAGTTAGAGGTACTGCGCAATGCTAGGGGTAAAGTGTTCCAAAGCTGTGGCGCCAACAGCTTAAAAGAGCGACCTCCAATACGAGCCCTTTTTACTCGTGGGACCACCGCAAGGAACAGTGATTCAGACCTCAGAGATCTGGCCGGATGGTAAAAGGCAAGCCTCTTCTGGAGATATTTTGCTCCCGAGGCGTGTAGAGCCTTATGGGCCAAGGTCAAAGCCTTAAAAACTATCCGCTTCCGGATAGGCAGCCAATGGAGCGACTGCAGAAGACTGGAAACTCTGGCTCGCCTATACAGACCGAAAATGGCCCGTGCGGCAGAGTTCTGGACCACCTGCAGCCGTTGCAGGAGATATTCCGGTAGGCCGAGATATAGGACGTTGGAATAGTCCAATCTTGAGCCTATTAAGGCCTGCACCGTCGTCTTCCTATGGTCCTCTGAAAGCAGAGGGAGGAACCTACGGAGCATCCTGAGGAGGCCAAAACATGTTCCCGTAAGACCAAGGATCTGAAATCTTAACGTCAGACCATTGTCAATCTTGATCCCCAAGTTCTTTGCTAGCTGGGACGAGCCCGCTGGAGGGAACATGTTAGCCGGCCACCATTCCTGCCAATCTGGATCGGATGGGCAGCCGAAGAAGAGTACCTCAGATTTATCTGAGTTGCACTTGAGGCTGTTAAGCTGGAACCATTTAAAAACAGCCCCAAGGCACTCACGGATACTCTCTCCATCAAAATCTTCTCCTTTCCTGCACGTAAAGAGGAGCTGGGTATCATCGGCATAGGAAACAATCTGGGCCCCAAAAGACTCCGCCAGTGCCACCAGAGGGGTCATAAAGATGTTAAAAAGAGTCGGGCTCAACACAGAGCCCTGCGGAACTCCGACTCCCAAAGGCGGCATCACAGCAGAGCTAGGTGGGACCCAGACCGTTTGTCGACGGCCAGCCAAGAATGAACAACATGAACAACATGCGACATATGTCCGGATGCCATGTTGCACTGCAAGCAAGAAGAAGCATGTCACACAAAGTCACCAACCCTGCCAAGCATGCCTGAACGGAGGCAGGAGCAGGCACCATAACAGCACAGTCTTGAGGCCCTCGAGCGAAGAGGTAACCTGCCATCCTAGCAGAGGAGCACTGCGAAAATCCCTGAGGAGGTGATGGGGCCTGCAAAAGGTCCACAAGGAGAAGAAGGATGTCCTACTGACAGGACAGACCTGCCACAGGCCCACAGCAAATAAAGGGCACAGTCCTAAGAACCGGACATGACCTGCGAGATGTCCATGTGGTGCAAACATGAAACATATGGCAGGATGCCATATCCGGGTGAAGAACCTGGTCGGAAGGAAGGAAGAGCATGGCAGGAGACCACATTGCAATGGAGGAGAAAAGTGTGGCAGGGCGCCACATCGTGAAGGAAGAGAAGAGAGTGGCACCATGCCACAGGGCAAACAAGTCCCACAGGTGCACAAAATGGAAAACGAGAAGAATGATAGGACAGAGGACTTGTGCCAGTACTGGATAAGGTGTTCATCAACACAACCAAGCCACCAGGGTGCAGAGAAGTCACTGGAGACAGCTCCATGGGAGGACCAACCATAAGCTGCTAGCAAGTGCAATCTGCGTCAAGGCCCCGTGCTTCACAGTGCGACCGTCATCTCACTTGTCACCGGCTGCTTGGCATTGATGGTATCACCGCTAGCAAGTGCACCTGCCAGAAGATAACCGTAAGTGGCCACGAAGTTCCTCCAGTCCTCCTCACTTCTCGGTGTCACCTAAAGCAAAAGATCGCCACCTGTTGCCCAAGAAAAATATTGTATTCATTATCCAGGTGTATCATCACCAAGAACATATAGGTAGCATTGCACCACCAAAGAGGATCCAAATGCTCAAGATATCTGGAGTTCAACGAGATACTCCTGGCGCCGGGAGAGGCTACCTTAAGATAGTTCTCAGAATAAAGTAATCACAGGTCATGTGTGTTTCCTACAATGGTTGCAAGCAGCCAATTTTGCATCTAAAGATACATCAGGAATACTGACTTATCTATAAATCCTTGTGACATGGAGCGCCATACAATAAGTACTGCACATCTATGGTGTCGCAAGGATGGGCTATGAAAAATGTTGCATGGTTGTCTGCCCACAGTGATGCAGCACTTTTCATAAATGAGGCCTAATGCATGTAGTAATATTTGAAAGTTTTAGTACACATTTTTGTTTAACTACTTACATGTTGTTATTTATTACTATAAATATTGCTAGAATATAAGCACTGAATTTGGTGTGCGAGTTATGGTTTGCATGACTGTTGTGCAAGTTAGGAATTGTGGGCCTAACCATACATTTTTAGGTGGCTTTTCAATTAAAATGTATAACCATAACTGCACTTTAACTTTGTTTTGTTAAGTACAGGTCTGAGGTCCTTTTAAACATATATTAATGTGTCATAACTAAAGCTATCCACAAGCTTTGGTTTTTCTTGTTAATTTCAGTTTTTTTATTATCATATACTGCATCCAACTACTATTAAAGTATACACTGCCCTACTGCATACGGTCTGAAGCCACGCACGGGGAGATTGGTTGCAGGGTCTGGCCTTTGGGCAGCACCTATGTTCAAACTTCATGGGTGCTTAACCTATCTGCACAGTCTTTTGGCATACAGAGTGGGTGTTGTTATAGACCTACGCAACCCTTCACATGCGCCCAACTCACAGAAGACACTCATTCCCCAATGCACATGTCCTCTGGGTTGCCTCAAAGGTCTGGCACTGTATTTTTATTTTTTGGTACACGTTCAATGACTCAGACACTGTTTCATGATCTGAAGACCCACATACAACTGAGGCCTTGTAGGGTATCACATGGGGTCTTCAGCCTGTCACTAAGTCTGTAAACTCTGTGGGATGCTCAACTGGTCTTGAGGACCCCCTTTGCTGGGGATTGTTTACATGACACTGGTAATGGGTTTGCAGACATCAGAATCGATGCTGATGACTGGAAACATATCCACTGGGTTTGTGAACCTGATCAATGAATGAATAACCAGTATTTATAGAGTGCACAGCTACTCCAGGTGGAGTGTCCCGGCGCTGACAGTTTGTAGATGGCTATCCCAAGGAGGTTTTAGTTCTTAAAAAGCAAAGTCTTCAACTGTTTTTTAAAGTGAGAACGAGCTGTTGTTGCACTCAGAGCTGCCGGCAATTTGTTCCATGTGTGAGCTCCTAAGAAGCCGAAGGACTTGCCACCTCTACGCACCAGCCGTATTTTAGGGATGCACACCAGATCGTCGGAGGACGATCTAAGTGCTCTCGCCGGTATGTAGCAGCTTGCTATCTTCACAAGGTAGATGGCTCCCTTGCCATGGAGGGCTTTGAAGAACATAACCAAGGCCTTGCACTTTATCTGTTCCCTCACTGGAAGCCAATGTAAAGTCATATGCGACCTGGGTTTTAATTTGAGAATAGCCTTTGCTGATGTGTTTTGCACTACCTGAAGGCATTGGAGAAGGCAGTCCGGGAGTCCCAGATAAAGGACATTAGCGTAGTCCAATCTTGAGATTTTCAGAGCCTGGACCAGAATCTTCCTGGAGTCCAGGGGGAGGAGCAACAGGAATTTCTTTAGCATTTGCATTAAGCCTAAACAGGTTCCTACTAGGGACTGAGCCTGGGATCGCATTGAAAGTTAATTATCAACGTAGACATCCAGGTTTTTTGATGAAGATTGGACAGTCTTGGGAGGGGGGAGCCCAGTGGGCCACCACTTGCTCCAGTTGTTCTCCGTGGGTTGACCGAAGAAGATAATCTCTGTTCTGGTTCTCCTTCAGCTGTTTAAAGACCTCAGTGAGGCATGATCTAATGGCTTCCCCATTAAAGTTTTCATCTTTGTTGCATGTAAAAGTCAGCTGTGTATCATCAGCATAAGAAATTAGTTTGGCACTGTGTGCCTCTGCCAATGATCCGAGTGGTGCCATATACAGATTAAAGAGAGTTGGGCTTAAGGAGGAGCCTTGTGGGACTCCCACCTGCATGTTAGGCATAGCTGACTGTTCCCATGAGGCACAGGGTCAAGACTGATTTGCATATGGCCATGTCTGAACTGGGGTGGCTTGGTGAGCAAAAAAACGATGGATTAAACCCAGATGTTGACTGGGGGTGAATGTTTTGCCATTGTGCAACATTCCGTCCATCATCTTGTTTGTTTTGCAGTTCACCCAATGTGGGAAGGGTATACCCAGACGTGGGTCCCGTGCTCAATAAGCCACTGGAGTCAAGCTATCCTGGCTGAAGACGGCTGATATCCAGAAACCAATCCTAGGATACTTGATTCTGGTCCAGGGAAGACATGGCTTGGCAGTTTGGGCTGGACTGTTCCCTTGAGGCACAGGGTCAAGACTGATTTGCATATGGCCATGTCTGAACTGGAGTGTCTTGGTGAGCAAAATAATTATGGATTAAACCCAGATCTGTGACTGGGGGTGAATGTTTTGCCATTGTGCAACATTCCGTCCATCATCTTGTTTGTTTGCAGTTCACCCTATGATGGAAGGGTATGTCCAGATGTGGGTCCCGTGCTCACTAAGCCACTGGAGTTAAGCTATCCTGGCTTATGACGGCTGATAGCCAGAAACCGGTCCTGGGATGCTTGATTCCGGTCCAGGGAAGACATGGCTTGGCAGGTTGGGTTGGACTGTTCCCATGAAGCACAGGGTCAAGACTGATTTGCATATGGCCATGTCTGAACGGGGGTGGCTTGGTGAGCAAAATATCGATGCATTAAACCCAGATCTGTGACTGGGGGTGAATGTTTTGCCATCGTGCAACATTCCGATAATCATCTTGTTTGTTTTGAGATCACTCATTTACCATGCTCCTGCAAGGAGTTGCTGCAGGAAAGGAGACAGCTGCTAAAAATCTCCTTCAACCAAAGGGGAATTCGCTCAAGGATACAAGCAGTTTGGCATGCTTTGACCCAACAACACCACAACTAAACTGCAGATTAGTAAGATTTCTTGTATTTGTCGAGACAAAATGCCACCATAAACTCAAGCTTCACTTGGGTTTAGGAGCAGCCCGACAGGACATCATCCCACATAAGCATTGTCGCAAAAAGTATTGTCGGCAGCATAAACACCAGCGATTATAGCGCAACCTTATCCAAATCAAGTTAAGGGGCTGTACTAATCAAGGTTGAGCTGGGAAGCCCTCACCGAGTGTACAGATTGAACCTTTCATAGTGCATCTCTCTGGACAGATAGCCTTTCCTGATTCGGCAATGAACTCTGTACTGACTCCATTACTTACACCTGCAACAAGTTGAATGAGTGTCAAAGTGATTTTAACCTGTCAGTGATTTAATTGATCCCAAGTTTTAATTGTTTATGGAACGTACAAACGTGTATCTAATATTTTATTAGGATCTTACGGTTTTAATCAAAATTTTTGAATTGCAATGTTTTTCAGTAACTATGCCAATGTAATAAATTTAAATTCATTTCATGGTCTTAATCAAGGCTCTTATGCACATTCCAAATGACAAATAGGAGACGAGTGGAGTAGATTGCCCACTCGTGCACCATCTTCACCCTCCTGCTCGATGCTTACCGGTTTAGGCTTATGTTCACAGCGGCTTCTGCGAATCTGGGGTGTGGGTTCTGCCCCTCCTGACTCTCGTCCCACTGTATTTCAGCAGCTGTTCATGCCTTTTTCGGCCGGCTGCAGTGTTGTGGAGGCTGCACTGTGCTTAGGAAGCTGCCGTTCCTGCAAATCGGGTAGGCCCACCCTACATGACGCAGCTGCGGTGTGTCTGCTGGGTCTTACATGTGACTCCAGCTTGGTGAAGTACTGCCAGAATGCAATCTGCACTATATCTGGTTTGCAGTGATGTGTAATACTGGGACTTACCTGTGACTCTAGAGTAGTGAGGCGTTGACTGGGCATAACCTGCCTCATCGCCTGTCTTTGTTGATCAGAAGTGTTTATCCACCTTACTGACTTTGCACCTGACCATAAAGCCAGTGCACCCCACACCCTTCTCTGTATGATTCTGGCACCATCAGACCCCTGCTGGTGAGTCCTGGGATACTCTGCATCCTTTACTGTGCACCTGGTTCTGTTTTGGTGGTGTTGTTCCTGCATTTTGTCTGCCTGATCCTATACAATTCTGGCTGCCATGGCCTCAGCCATTTATGGTGAATGGTCCACCGTCTGCGAATGCAGCACATTGAAAAGACTGGGTGCAGTGGCTAGAAACTAAGGGGTCGATTAGGATGGCGGACGGAAACGTGTTCTGTCCGCCATGGTCGCGGTAAAAATGCTTCCGACCCCTCCATGGATAATCCGCGGTAGAGATTAGGATATAACTGACAGCAAACACAGACCGCGGCGGACGGACCACATCAAACACCGACTGCGGCGGACAGATAACATGAAAGACCGTCACAGACGGACGGTACTTCATAAATTCCCACCGCCACGTACACAAACACCGCGGAAACAGGGCCAACCGTGCACGACCTGCGGAGGGTCCGGCCGCACAATTATGATAACCCCGCAACCCCAACGGAACTCACCAGCTCCCACGACCGCCGCGGAATGATCGGAAAATGGAGCATGACTGCGGAAGGACCAAACGAACATCACCCCTGCCGTCAAACCGATTCTAAAATGGCGGACGGAAGTAAATACAAAACACACAAACCAGGACACCCACCCACCTGAAACACCCACCAACAACAACCACATGCCCCAAGGCCCCCCCAACACAAACAAGAGCACCCAAGTCACCACACCCACAGAACACCTGACTGCCAACAATCATTGGGACACAAGAACCACACAGAGTATAAAAGGCATCATAGCACACCTGTAAGAAAGAGGCAGAATACCACAAACAGCAGACACACACACACACATAGAACCTGCAAACTAGCACACCCACCACACAAACCTCCACAACACCATCCCTACATACCACACACCTGCACACCCCACCCCACACCACTCACACCTTGCACAACACACACCATGGCACCCAAGAAAAACTCCAAGTTCACAGACACTGAGTTGAAGGTCATGGTGGATGAAATCATCCATGTGGAACCACATCAATTCAGCAACCTAGTCCAGCAGACCACCTTGGCAACCAAAACCAACATGTGGGACAGGATAGTGACCAGAGTGAATGCTTCAGGACCGTGCCACGCACCAAACACAAGAACCAGAGGCGGTGGCACGACCTCAAGGCAAAGGTGAAAGGCATCAGGGCCAAGAAGCTCCTGCGGGCACACCACACTGGCGGCGGCACTCCCCCCATTACAGAATGGGAGGAGAAGGTGCTGGGCATACTGCCCCCAGAGAGCCTTGAAGGAATAGAAGAGGGACTTAAGGCTGGTAAGTACAAACCAATGACCACTATCACACAGCACTACAACTCCCAACAGGCCCCCATGTTCACAGGGAGGGTGGTGAAGTGTGGTGGATGGTGGGGGGGTTGGTCCAGCACTACAACTCCCAACAGGCCCCCATGTTCACAGGAAGGGTGGTGGAGTGTGGTGGAGGGTGGGGGGGGGGGGGGGTTGGTCCAGCACTACAACTCCCAACAGGCCCCCATGTTCACAGTGAGGGTGGTGGAGTGTGGCGGAGAGTGGGGGGGTTGGTCCAGCGCCACAACTCCCAACAGGCCCCCATGATCACAGGGAGGGTGGTGGAGTGTGGTGGACGGTGGGGGGATTGGTCCAGCACTACAACTCACAACAGGCCCCCATGTTCACAGGGAGGGTGGTGGAGTGTGGTGGAGGGTGGGGGGTTGGTCCAGCACTACAACTCCCAACAGGCCCCCATGTTCACAGGGAGGGTGGTGGAGGGTGGTGGAGGGTAGGGGGGGGGGTTGGTCCAGCACTACAACTCCCAACAGGCCCCCATCTTCACAATGAGGGTGGTGGAGTATGGGGGAGGGTAGGGGGTTGGTCCAGCGCCACAAGTCCCAACAGGCCCCCATGTTCACAGGGAGGGTGGTGGACAGTGGTGGAGGGTGGGGGGGGTTGGTCCAGCACTACAACTCCCAACAGGCCCCCATGTTAACAGGGAGGGTGGTGGAGTGTGGGGGAGGGTAGGGGGGGTTGGTCCAGCACTACAACTCCCAACAGGCCCCCATGTTCACAGGAAGGGTGGAGGAGTGTGGTGGAGAGTGGGGGTGTTGGTCCAGCACTACAACTCCCAACAGGCCCCCATGTTCACAGGGAGGGTGGTGGAGTGTGGGGGAGGGTGGGGGGGGGGTTGGTCCAGCACTACAACTCCCAACAGGCCCCCATGTTCACAGGGAGGGTTGTGGAGTGTGGTGGAGGGTGGGGGGGGGGGTGGTCCAGCACTACAACTCCCAACAGGCCCCCATGTTCACAGGGAGGGTGGTGGAGTGTGGGGGAGGGTGGGGGGGTTGGTCCAGCACTACAACTTCCAACAGGCCCCCATGTTCACAGGAAGAGTGGTGGAGTGTGGTGGAGGGTGGGGGTGTTGGTCCAGCACTACAACTCCCAACAGGCTCCCATGTTCACAGGGAGGGTGGTGGAGTGTGGTGGAGGGTGGGGGGATTGGTCCAGCACTACAACTCACAACAGGCCCCCATGTTCACAGGGAGGGTGGTGGAGTGTGGTGGAGGGTGGGGGGTTGGTCCAGCACTACAACTCCCAACAGGCCCCCATGTTCAGAGGGAGGGTGGTGGAGTGTGGTGGAGGGTTGGGGGTGGGGGGGTTGGTCCAGCACTACAACTCCCAACAGGCCCCCATGTTCACAGGGAGGGTGGTGGAGTGTGGGTGAGGGTGGGGGGGTTGGTCCAGCACTACAACTCCCAACAGGCCCCCATGTTCACAGGAAGGGTGGAGGAGTGTGGTGGAGAGTGGGGGTGTTGGTCCAGCACTACAACTCCCAACAGGCCCCCATGTTCACAGGGAGGGTGGTGGAGTGTGGGGGAGGGTGGGGGGGTTGCTCCAGCACTACAACTCCCAACAGGCCCCCATGTTCACAGGGAGGGTTGTGGAGTGTGGGGGAGGGTGAGGGGGTTGGTCCAGCACTACAACCTCCAACAGGCCCCCATGTTCACAGTGAGGGCGGTGGAGTGTGGGGGAGGGTGGGGGGGTTGGTCCAGCGCCACAACTCCCAACAGGCCCCCATGTTCACAGGGAGGGTGGTGGAGTGTGGTGGAGGGTGGGGGGATTGGTCCAGCACTACAACTCCCAACAGGCCCCCATGTTCACAGGGAGGGTGGTGGAGTGTGGTGGAGGGTGGGGGGTTGGTCCAGCACTACAACTCCCAACAGGCCCCCGTGTTCACAGGGAGGGTGGTGGAGTGTGGTGGAGGGTAGGGGGGGGGTTGGTCCAGCACTACAACTCCCAACAGGCCCCCATGTTCACAGTCAGGGTGGTGGAGTATGGGGGAGGGTAGGGGGTTGGTCCAGCGCCACAAGTCCCAACAGGCCCCCATGTTCACAGGGAGGGTGGTGGAGTGTGGTGGAGGGTGGGGGGGTTGGTCCAGCACTACAACTCCCAACAGGCCCCCATGTTCACAGGGAGGGTGGTGGAGTGTGGGGGAGGGTAGGGGGGTTGGTCCAGCACTACAACTCCCAACAGGCCCCCATGTTCACAGGAAGGGTGGAGTAGTGTGGTGGAGAGTGGGGGTGTTGGTCCAGCACTACAACTCCCAACAGGCCCCCATGTTCACAGGGAGGGTGGTGGAGTGTGGGGGAGGGTGGGGGGGGGGGGGTTGGTCCAGCACTACAACTCCCAACAGGCCCCCATGTTCACAGGGAGGGTTGTGGAGTGTGGTGGAGGGTGGGGGTAGTTGGTCCAGCACTACAACTCCCAGCAGGCCCCTATGTTCACAGGGAGGGTGGTGGAGTGTGGGGGAGGGTGGGGGGGTTGGTCCAGCACTACAACTCCCAACAGGCCCCCATGTTCACAGGAAGGGTGGTGGAGTGTGGTGGAGGGTGGGGGTGTTGGTCCAGCATTACAACTCCCAACAGGTTCCCATGTTCACAGGGAGGGTGGTGGAGTGTGGGGGGATTGGTCCAGCACTACAACTCACAACAGGCCCCCATGTTCACAGGGAGGGTGGTGGAGTGTGGTGGAGGGTGGGGGGATTGGTCCAGCACTACAACTCACAACAGGCCCCCATGTTCACAGGGAGGGTGGTGGAGTGTGGTGGAGGGTGGGGGGTTGGTCGAGCACTACAACTCCCAACAGGCCCCCATGTTCACAGGGAGGGTGGTGGAGTGTGGTGGAGGGTGGGGGGGGGGGGGTTGGTCCAGCACTACAACTCCCAACAGGCCCCCATGTTCACAGTGAGGGTGGTGGAGTATGGGGGAGGGTAGGGGGTTGGTCCAGCGCCACAAGTCCCAACAGGCCCCCATGTTCACAGGGAGGGTGGTGGAGTGTGGTGGAGGGTGGGGGGGTTGGTCCAGCACTACAACTCCCAACAGGCCCCCATGTTCACAGGGAGGGTGGTGGAGTGTGGGAGAGGGTAGGGGGGGGGGGGGTTGGTCCAGCACTACAACTCCCAACAGGCCCCCATGTTCACAGGAAGGGTGGAGGAGTGTGGTGGAGAGTGGGGGTGTTGGTCCAGCACTACAACTCCCAACAGCCCCCCATGTTCACAGGGAGGGTGGTGGAGTGTGGGGAGGGTGGGGGGGGGTTAGTCCAGCACTACAACTCCCAACAGGCCCCCATGTTCACAGGGAGGATTGTGGAGTGTGGTGGATTGGTCCAGCACTACAACTCCCAACAGGCCCCCATGTTCACAGGAAGGGTGGAGGAGTGTGGTGGAGAGTGGGGTGTTGGTCCAGCACTACAACTCCCAACAGGCCCCCATGTTCACAGGGAGGGTGGTGGAGTGTGGGGAGGGTGGGGGGGTTAGTCCAGCACTACAACTCCCAACAGGCCCCCATGTTCACAGGGAGGATTGTGGAGTGTGGTGGAGGGTGGGGGGGGTTGGTCCAGCACTACAACTCCCAACAGGCCCCCATGTTCACAGGGAGGGTGGTGGAGTGTGGGGGAGGGTGGGGGGGGGGGGGTGGTCCAGCACTGCAACTCCCAACAGGCCCCCATGTTCACAGGAAGGGTGGTGGAGTGTGGGTGAGGGTGGTGGTGTTGGTCCAGCACTACAACTCCCAACAGGCTCCCATGTTCACAGGGAGGGTGGTGGAGTGTGGGGGAGGGCGGGGGTTGGTCCAGCACTACAACTCCCAACAGGCCCCCATGTTCACAGGGAGGGTGGTGGAGTGTGGGGGGGTGTGGGGTGCGGGTTGGTCCAGCACTACAACTCCCAACAGGCCCCCATGTTCACAGGGAGGGTGGTGGAGTGTGGGGGAGAGTGGGGGGGTTGGTCCAGCACCACAACTCCCAACAGTCCCCCATGTTCACAGGGAGGGTGGTGGATTGTGGGGGAGGGTGGGGGGGGGGGATTGGTCCAGCACTACAACTCCCAACAGGCCCCCATGTTCACAGGGAGGGTGGTGGAGTGTGGTTGTGGTCCAGCACTACAACTCCCAACAGGCCACCATGTTCACAGGGAGGGTGTTGGGGTGTGGGGGAAGGTGAGGGGGTTGGTCCAGCACTACAACCTCCAACAGGCCCCCATGTTCACAGGGAGGGTGGTGGAGTGTGGGGGAGGGTGGGGGGGGGGTTGGTCCAGCACTACAACTCCCAACAGGTCACCATGTTCACAGGGAGGGTGGTGGAGTGTGGGGGAGGGTGGGGGGTTGGTCCAGCACTACAGCTCCCAACAGGCCACCATGTCCCGTCCCACAGCAAGATGGAGTCCGCCTACCATGTGCAGACCACTGCATCTCCCTCTGCAAACTCATATGTAGGTAGTCTTCTTCACAGGGGCACCATCCAATAGCAGTACAGGCCCACACATATCCAAGTATTGTCTCCCTACCTCCCCACCACCATAATGCCCAGTACTGTGGAACACACCAATTTGATGACACCAACAACCATGTCCTCATGCCCTACTAAATAGAAATGTCACAACAACAAACCTTTCATGTCCACAGCATTGATTTCCATAATCTTGTCCCTCAGGTGACCGTGAACTGACAGGACAAACCAGCAGCCGCCAGGATTAGTCACCCACCTCACAGCATGGACTCTCAGGTGATGATCCGGTGGACACCTCGGATGCGGAGGACGATGCCGGCCCAACTACACTCCCAGGGCCATCAGGCTCACAGGACAACCCTGCCTCCAACGCCATCAACACTGGACCAACAGCAACTACTGCCACTGTGACCTGTGCAACTACCACCACCCCCACCACCCCCACCACCACCACCACCACTCCTGCCACGGATATCCTGCCTGACCCATCGGACGATGATGGACCATCAACATCACAGGCTAGCAGGCAGAGTGGACGGGTGAGGACACAGGTGACGGCCCAGGTCACTAACAGGAGTGCAGCTGCAAGGCGAGGCCGTAAACAACACCCAGCCCATCCTGGGACAGAGACACTGGATGCCATTGCCAGAGTGGAAGCCTCCTACGAGCGGTCGCAGGCACAAGCCGAACATTCCCACCAAAACTCCATAGACACCTGCCAGCTGTTGCAGTCAGTGAGCACCCGTTTGGGACAAATATTTGACATTATGGGGCAGCAAACAGCTCTTTGGAGGGAGTGGTTATCCCGCAACACACCACCTCCCCCTCCACCAAGTGGCCAGCGGGATAGGGCACCAAGCCCACCTACCCCTCCCATAAGTGGCCAGCAGGATAGGGCACCAACACCACCACCCCCTCCCACAAGTGGCCAGCGGAACAGGCCACCAACACCACCACCACCATCACCTGAGGCCACTGACAGGAAGGTTGCCTCACAACAACCTGCCCCCACAGCTGGCACCGCTCCAGCTCCAAGACGGAGGGGTCGTCCGAGGCTGGATACAGCTCACAGCAGTGGCAATGCGCCAACCACCTGCTCAAAGAGGGGCCGCCACTGACTTCACCCTTCCTTGAGCTTGGCATTCACTCTGCGAACTATCCTGCACCACAATGCCAAGCATTGGCACACGTCTGTTGGACTATGTGTACATCACACAATGTGGTGTCCCCACGGTGTTTTCATCTGATTTGACCTTCAACTCTCACTTCCCCACCAACACCTATTTGTAAATATGCACTAACAGTAATCCACACCCTGTAAATAAACACCACGTAAACACTCAATGCTGTGTGACCTCCATGTTTCATTCAAAGGTTCGTCTTAGTGCTTGTCATTACCAGGTGCAGGTATTAATGTACTTGACAATCATGTCTCTGTGGGAGTGACCTAAGGAAAATGAGACAACAACAAGCACAGGTCAGGAAACTGATTCACAACCATCACACCACAACATACAGCAACATCCCACAAACCACACTCATCTCAAATTAGGCGGATCATAGGACACACATCAGGGAGCATTTGACGTACACCATCTCCCACACCCATTTGCAAACAGAACATACCAGAACAGGCACCATCCACACACCACATCCACACATCACCAGCTAACATACATCACGCATTGAACACCAGCACAAGAGGTAGTTACTTACATTTAACTAAAGTAGCGAGCAATGAGCTGGCGCCTCTGGTCCACACCTTCATCCTCCCCACTATCCTCATCACCGGACATGGGTGGTATGGGAGGCGGAGCAACCTGTTGGTCTGCAGGGTCCATGATCAGTGCAATGTTGGTGCGTAAGGCCAGGTTGTGGAGCATGCAGCAGGCAACCATGATTTTGCATACTTTTCCGGGTGAGTATGGCAGGGCCCCTCCGGTTTTATCAAGGCAGCGAAACCTAGACTTCAGCAGTACAAACGTACGTTCCACCCCCCTATGTGTCCTCCCATAGGCATCATTGTAGCGCATTTATCCTGGGGTAGTTGGATTCCGTAGGGGGCTCATCAGCCATGGTCGGTTTGGGTACGCAGAGTCGCCTAGTTGGGGGGATGACAGAGACATACATCATTACCAGGATTGGTGTTAATAGCATGTCACACATACAACACAGTAGTCATCACAGCACACTCACCTACAAGCCACGCACGTTCTTGACGCAAATTACCCATCAGTTGGGGAACAATGCTGCTCCGCAGGATGTGGGAGTCATGGACCCTGGAAACCTTGCATACACATGTGAGATGATGTTGTCAGCCAGGCATACCACTTGCACATTAATAGAGTGGTAGTGCTTCCTATTACAATAGACGGCTTCACGTGCCTGGTGTGGAATCAGACCAATTTGTGTCCCATAAATGGCACCCACTACGTGTGGGATCTGGGCCAGGATAGAAGTCACCCTTCACTGCAGGCAGCTCTGCCGGACATGGGAAATGGATGTAATCATCTTTGTAAGACATCATGGCATCCAGCAAATCCCGCAGTACCATGCTGAACATGGATTGGGACATCCCCCCGGCATATCCAACTGTGTACTGGAAAGTGCCAATTGCAAAGAAGTGAAGTGCCGCCATAACCTTTGCTGTGGGTGTAATTGATCCTGGATATGTCCTGCGTGGCTGAAGATGAGGGGACAATTGGCCTACAAGGTTCTGCAACCTCCGTCTGTCCAGCCAAAATTTGCGGATCACCTCCTCGTCAACCATGTCCTCCAGCACAGTGTTTGATCGATGCACATTTGGAGCCCTCCTGTGTGGGAATAGATGGGAGCAGATGTCAATTCACCAACAACGCACATCTGGGCCACACCATCACATATTGACCAACACAATACAAATTATACATGTAGCAGACACTGATTGTATGTGTGACGTGACCAAAATATAAGGCACTACAGCTGACTACACACACAATGTACATCCTGAAACAACATCCGTTGTGCTAAAATGTCGAAGGTCACATGCAGACGACATGTTGAAAGGACTGCCAACAGAACATGACAGATTGCCCAAGTGTGGAGAAGCGTCGCCACAGACACACCATGACGTGCACACACAACACGAACATGGACCACACCCTCATTGTCATCATGCACCCATTACCCCACCTACAATGCTCTGCATCCTCACATGACAGGCATGGGCATACAACAAGCGACACACATACGCATACCCAGTAAGCATGTATACCACCATCAATGCGACTTGCACACACAAACCACACACTCACAACAGCTTCTGGATGTGGGTACACAGCTGTGATGTACGGTGTAGATGTGTACCAATAGAAACGTGTGACCCCAAAACCAAGACGTAAACACATAGCCATGCACATGTGATGCAACTTGTGCTCACATCACGGGCCTATGTTCAACACTGGCTTGGTCAATAGTATGGCCACACATGTCAACAATGGACTTAACTGATGCACGTGTACACGTGCCATTGACATGACATAATGAATACTGTCGATTTCCAGACATTTCCTGACACACATGTACAACTATGAACATAACATGTGTGTGGAGACATGCATTGTGTGGACACACGACATCCAGGTACGCCTTCCCCAACACATGAGTTGATACTTGACAGTGCAATGGTGCATTACATTTGCTGAGTTTGCAAGGACCATCACGGTCTCACCCCGCAAACAGCATGTGCGCACTACCAAGACGATGCATCATTTGAAAATAATCACTCACTGGCATCGCAATGGCAGAGCACACATTCCGCGTGGGCGGGGCAGGCTAACAAATACATTTGAATGGACAACTATAAATGCCAGTTGTTACCCCCCCCTTACAGCCACATAGCAGCACCCACCGCAGACCGACGGGCCTAGCCACACACCCACCGCTGGGTGCAGGCGGTGGGTGACCGGCGGGTACAGGCAGTGGGTGACAGGCAGTGGGTGACCACTTGATGTGTCAGCGGAGAGTGACAATTCTGAGCAGGGCTCATTTTCGGGATATTGCACTAGAAGCAGCCACAGGCAGCAAGGCAGGGCACGGAGAGCACAGACACCATCCCCTAGGACAGGGAAATCTTTCACAGACCAAGACATCAGCTACCCTGGAGTTGACACACAGGATGATCAAGGGGTGTTGGGTGACAGGGATTCACATGTAACACAGGCATCCCCGCAAAAGGTACTCCCAAAGCAAGGGCACCTCCCAAGGCCAGGGACACTCCCAAGGACAAGGACCCTGCAAAGGAAAGGGCACCTCCCAAGGCCAGGGACACTCCCAAGGACAAGGACACTGCAAAGGAAAGGGCACCTCCCAAGGCCAGGGACACTCCCAAGGACAAGGACACTGCAAAGGAAAGGGCACCTCCCAAGGCCAGGGACACTCCCAAGGTCAAGGACACTGCAAAGGAAAGGGCACCTCCCAAGGCCAGGACACTACCAAGGACAAGGACACTGCAAAGGAAAGGGCACCTCCCAAGCCAGGGACACACCCAAGGACAAGGACACTGCAAAGGGAAGGGCACCTCCCAAGGCCAGGGACACTCCCAAGGACAAGTACACTGCAAAGGAAAGGGACACTACAATGGACCGGGGCACTACTAAGGACAAGCCAACTCCCAGGGTCAGGGCACCGTCCACGGTTCAGGCACATTCCAGAGACAAGCAAGGCACCTCCCAGGGACAAGGGTTATCCCATGGACACGAGCACCATCAAGGACAGGCATACATCACCCCTGGATGGCCTGAGGCTGATGTTGGAGAAGGAACGTAAAACACATGTGTCTTCGGTGGAGTCCCCCCATACCTCTACTCCCATCCACACCCCGCAGAAACAAGGAAGGAGTACACTGTTGTTGCATACCCCATTACATATGATGCAGAGGGCAGAAGGCAGGGCCACAGCAAACATCAAGCAGGGTCCAGCACGTCCCCAGAGAGCATACCCACACCAGCACATGATCCACCTTTGTTGGGTGATATTCATGATGAGGCCACACCACTTTCCAGTCCAGTCATGTCCAAGGTGCCCTGCCATATCCCAAAGAAACGGAGACATACACCTGTGACACATGCCCACCCCAATGTCACTCAAGTACAGCTGTCCCCAGCTCCCAGAGCCACCCTGCTTCCTGGCCCATACAGCCCTGTGGCTCATCATTTCAGTGGCCCTAGTGGGTCAGGTGCAGTTCACTCTCATGTGTCAGATAGTGGCACTGTGTCTGTTGTTCGCTGTCATGCCTCATGTAGTAGCACTGTGTCAGTTGTGCCCTCTCCTGTTTCAGGTACTACCAATGGGTGTGCCCGCCACTCTCATGTCTCAGATGCTGGCATGGTATTTGTTGGTCACTGTACACGGTCATGTCCTGGCAGTGTGTCTGGATCTATGGCTCATGGAGACTTCAGCCATTAATAACAACGGATCGCATATTGCACCAATTATTGGTAAGATTCCCTTCGGGAGAACAACCCTGTCTCTAGTCAAGCTTTATGCAGCATGTAAAGTAAGGGCTTTCTTTGCTTTTTATTTAGGTGCCCCTTTTTTTGTTTCTCCAAATTGGTTAACCTATATGAAGATAGAACTTAAGCAATAGGAAACATCTGGTTTTACCGTAAGTAGATTAACGCCCTTTTATTTGTGGAATGTTTTTTGTGTGCGTCATCCTAAATGTAAAGTACCTTTTGCAGGAATAGGATCTTTGTCTATTTCTCCTTGCTTGTTGTGTAATTAGGCTTGACACTAGAATATCATCCTGGATGTGACGCTATGATGTTTAAATGTAAGGTGACATTATATTCTGTGCACCTTTCCTTGCAACTTATGGTCATGTGAAGAGCTGCTGTGCTAAATCTAAACAAAATCATTAGAAAGTTGTTGTTTTTTTCAATTTGTTGCGACTGTTTTAGTGACAGATATATTCTTTTTCCTTTTCTTTTGCATATATATCTTATAGATCCCCTGATATCTGGCAAATAACCTGTGAGAAAAAGGTCCTGAGGAAGGTGGCCTAGAGCCGCCGAAACGCGCGTCGACCTGGTGCAGGGGCCTCAAATTGCATCTTGAGACCTTAGAATTGGCATTTAGATCTTGCCAACTGTAACTCAGTCTTTCCCTTTTTCCTTGATGGTGTGGTTTGAATGAAGTATGGGTGTGAGAATGGTAGCATTTTGAGTTTGTGTGTATGGTATCAGGTGGTGTCTTTTTAAATAATCTGTGTCACATGTTTTTCTATATATTTATAGCTATTCTTGTGATATTTGTTTACATGTATTAAGAAAAAATATTCTCCAAAAAATTTATTCATGATGAAATAATTTTCTACAAATTTAATAATAAGAAATCACATAAAATGAAAATAAAAGAAATGTTGAAATAAAAATTGTCTAGAAAAACTTTGTCACCAAGTTCTAATAAGTAGGATGTATACCAATATTTGAAATGTATGGCCATTGAAAGAACAATTTTTGCAAACCGATGTTTTTCCTTTCCCCTCTGTTCCTTGGCCACAATTAACCTTGTTGAGGGGGTCCCATTGTACATCCTGCTATCATGTGTCAGTCACTACATCTGTGGCTGTGTCCCACACTCCTGTTTCTGGTGCTGGCAGTGTGTCTGGGTCTATGGCTCATGTGTCAGTCACTAGAGCTGTGGCCACACTCCTGTTTCTGGTTATGGCAGTGTGTCTGGGTCTATGGGTCATGTGTCAGTCACTAGAGCTGTGGCTGTGTCCCACGCTTCTGTTTGTGGTGCTGCCAGTGTGTCTGGGTCTATGGCTCATGTGTCAGTCACTAGTGCTATGGCTGTGTCTCACAATCTGGAATCAGACCCTGCCACTGTGTCCGAGGCTACTAGGTCGAGCACTCCACCAGATTCAGTGCTGTGAGGTGCAGTTCACATCACTTGCATGGCATTTTACTTGGTGTGTAGATAGTCCATTGTAAACACCCTTGCATTATTTATGTCCATGGGACGGGCCGCTTGGCACACGTCCTTGTGCTGCCTCAGATGTACCTGTTATTTGCCATGGACTATTGATGCTCTGTGCCCCTCTCATTTGCTGCCTCTGATGTACCTTCTCTGTGCCTTGCCATGGACTGTTGATGCTCTGTGCCCCTCTCGTGTGCTGCCTCTGATGTACCTGCTCTGTGTCTTGCCATGGACTGTTGATGCTCTGTGCCCCTCTCATGTGTTGCCTCTGATGTACCTGCTCTATGTCTTGCCATGGACTGTTGATGCACTTGGCCCCTCTCATGTGCTGCCACTGATGTCCCTACACTGTGCCATGGACTGTTGATGCAATTATATTTTCAAAGCTTTATTCGACAGCATGTCATAAAAGCAGAATATACATCTCATCACAAACACTATAAATATTACATAGCAAAATTCAATGTTAAAAACGTTATTAAAGGGGGCGTGGCTTACGC
The DNA here is from genome assembly GCF_964263255.1 of Lissotriton vulgaris. Lineage (NCBI taxonomy): Eukaryota > Metazoa > Chordata > Amphibia > Caudata > Salamandridae > Lissotriton > Lissotriton vulgaris. The sequence continues at coordinate 47,964 of NW_028248478.1, forward strand.
GCCGACGAGGAATGGCGCGTCTCCCGTGAGCTCCGGGAATCAGCGGCCCTTCGGAACTGTTATCGGACCTCATACAGGCGTGTAGAAGCTCCTACTGCCGCATGCGGATGTCGGAAGATCCCAAGCAGCTGCACACGTCAATGAAAAGCTCCGGTTGAGCGTCAGACGCTTCATATTTATCCCGGTAATTCTATTCATTTTGAGGATGCGGGCGGCCGCCATTTTGTGTCGCCGTGCCCGCGTCCTTTCTCTTCAGAATCGGAGTAATTTTATATTGGAACCCTAAGCGCCTTATCAGTGTAATGCTACAGTTTACCTGACGCTTCTTTACAACGATGCAACTTTCACCCGTTTTTGCCGTTTTCCTTTTTTTTTTAATGGGTGCTGTAGACTTAATGATGCTCAACTGTTCCTGCTCGCAGTGTTATGATATTGATGACCACCATTTTGTATGCTGTTAGACTAGCCAGTTTTTTTCATCTATTTTGTGGCTCTTCCATAGCTGCTCCTCCCCATGTGGACCCTACAAGTTCTACACGCTGATGTCTACTTTGAGCAGCATGAGTGTCTAATTTTAAAATCACCTTATGGGGCCACCATAGCATCCATCTCCTACACTGTGGTATAATGAGTGATGTTCCAACACTCCTACATATGACTATCTTGCTACCGGCAGTTCCTGAAGCCTAAGTGCTCTGTCTCTGGTCACTAGTCTGCGCCCTGACATATAAGCATCTCTTTTTTTTTCTTTTTCTCTCTTTCTCCATTGTGAGCAACCTATTCAGCAACACGTTCACCAATCTACAGTGTCTGCATCGTATTCCTCAAATAATCCCACATGTCATGCTGGAAGCTATGTATTACTCCGTGGTTGATTTCTAACCTATTCAATGCCAGTTGACTTCACTGAACAGTATTTCAGCTACTTATCTCAGATCAACTTCTGCCTCCTACTCATGCATGTAGTATTTTTTTACGCATTTTTCTCTGTTTTCTGCATCATTGTGAGAGAGGCTAACTGTACTTTACACGTTTATTGAAGTTTTCACCATGTCTCTTGAGTCTGGTACCCCGAAGCATTCTGCCTCTGGAGCTAAAGTTAAAAGACCAAAACATGACCCACCATCTCCCATTTCTACATCAAATCCTGTTCTGGATTCTATATTACAAGAAGTGTGCGGTCTCCAACCATTCATGTCTACTACTAATGCTAAACTCACTCAAATCGAGGCAAAACTGGCTGTTATGGACAGTAAGGTTCTGGAGTTGGAGCAACGTGTTAGTGACGTCCAAGATGTGTCCTCCAAAATCCCTGCGTGGAACAGGAAATTCTCAAATTGAAACTCCACACCAAGGACCTAGAAAATCGTAATCGGAGAAATAACCTACGCCTGTATGGCCTTCCAGAAAATGTGGAGGGGTCCGACATGGTGTCCTTTCTACAAAAATTCCTGATGGACCTTTTTGAACTTCGACCTTCAGCGAATCCTCTCAATATCCAAAGGGCACATCGCCTAGGTCGTCTTCAATCTAATGCTCCTAAACCTCGTGGTATTATTATGCTTTTTCTTGAGTTTACTGAATTAATGCAAGTGTTGAAGGCTGCTAAACTCAAAAGACGTCTTGTATGGTCTGGCCACAATATTTTTATTTCTCAAGATCTCTCCAATGCGACGAATGCTCGACGCAAGGAATTCCTGAATCTTCATCCTCAGATGAGACAATTGAACATTCAGTATGGCATCCTCCATCCATGTTTTTGTAAAATCACACACAACGGTCGTACTCGCTCATTTGATGACCCGCAGAAACTTCAGTCATTTTTGCAAAATGTATCTTCTTCTGGCATGGATACCAATGATTAATTGTTCTCTTTCTTCTTGCCTCTCTTCCGGTTGACAGTTTTGTGTTTCCTGCTCTTTATTCCTCCGCTTCCATCAACTTTCCTTTTATATTCTCCACCTTCTTGAGGTTCTGATTTTCTTTGTTTCGTATGTGTTGCTCATGGGGGTTCGCTTCCTCCTCGGCGTTTCCATGCTCCTGCCATTTCGACTTCTCTCTTCTCCTCAGACCTGGCTCTTTTGCCTTGATCTGTTCACTTTTCTTTTACTGTTCTTTTATTCTCTCTTCCTTCTTCTTTCTCTCTTTCTCCCCTTTCTCTATGTCTTCTCCGCATCCTTTTGTGCATGTTTTCTCTTCTGGTGTATCCCTCTTTTGGCCGGGATTGTATTGCATGTACTTGTTCTAGTTCCGCAATGTCTCTCCTTCTTGGTTATTTTATAAACTTTATGTACATTCTGATATTCATTATAATATTTTTTAGCTCATCCTCTCCTTATGTGGTTTGTTTTTTCTTCCATGTGTTTTCCTGAAGTGTATCATCTCCCTTTGTATACTTCCTACCCTACTCTCCAATATGTGTAAACTTGTTTCGTGGAACGTTCGTGGTATTGGAAACCCGGTTAAGCGTCAAAAGGTACTGTCTCATTTGTCCAAAATTAATTCTCGTATTGTTTTCCTTCAAGAAACGCATTGTACTGATTCTAAATCTCTTAAGTTGAAGAGACAATGGGTTGGTCAGGTTGTTCATCCCTCCACTTCCAGCAAAAAAGGTGGTGTTGCTATATTATTTCATAAATCATTGTCTGTGCAAATTTTATCTACTCAAGCTGATGATGATGGTCGGTGGGTGATGGCAAAGATTGTTTTTCAAAATAAAACCCTTGGGTTATTGAACATTTACGGCCCAGTTAAACCTGATCCTCAATTCTGGAATAGTATTAACATTTTACTTTCATCACTTGATTGCCCTAATGTGATTGTTGCTGGTGATTTCAATCAATGGTTGGATCCCTTTTCTGACAGGCTATCAAAATCTAAGTTTATCCCTGACAAAACTCACAAAGCCTTTCAATCTGCCATCGCCTCCCGACCTTTGTATGATGTTTGGAAGACATGTAATCCTGATTTGCTTGAATATACCTTCTATTCAAATGTGCATCACACAAGGTCTCGAATTGATTATATTCTTGTTAGTAAATCTTTGTTACCGTCCATACAGGCCTCTGATATAGGTTCCATTTTTATTTCTGACCATGCCCCTGTCCATGCGGTTTTTGATTTTTCCCTTACTTCTTCTCAATTCAGTCGATGGAAGCTAAATTCTTCCTTACTGTCTGACCCTGTTTTTATCACGGAAGCCACTGCATATACTAATGAATTTTTTACTTTCAACAACCCCATTGACACTACTGTTCCAAATACTTGGGATGCCTTCAAGGCTTCCTTCCGCGCCTTTGTCATCTCTTACGTTTCGCGTAAAAGAAATGCTACACGGAAAAAATATGAGGCCCAACTCAGCCATATTAAGGTATTAGAGCACGCAAATTTTTCTTCAAAATCGTCCTCTGCACTACGTCAGCTGATTAAAGCGAAGTCGGACCTCAATAAATTGGCTACGATTGATGCATGCAATGTACTTCTCAAAATAAAGTCTAAATACCATGGAGGTCAAAATAAAGCCGGACGCATGCTAGCAAACTATTTAAAGATCAAATCTGAACGCAAAACGATTAGCCCTATCCTAAATGAATCCTCTAAGAAATTGATTTCATCGGATGAAGATTTTGCGGATGTTTTTCACAAGTACTACCAATCCATTTATTCTGAAGACACTTTCCCACCTTCTCAAAATCTGACTGATTTTTTTTCAGGCCTTCCCTCTCCACCCTCCATGCCAGATGAATTTGTGACTTTAGAAGCCGATATCTCCTCCCAAGAAATTTTTAATGCTATACAAGCACTAAAAAAGTCCAAAGCTCCAGGACCTGATGCATTACCGCTGAGTTTTACACCACTTTTTCCTCCATTTTTGTTCCACGCCTTCTTACACTGTTTAATTTTTTTTATCTCTGACGCTAAGGCCTCCGGCTCCTTTAAGGATGCATTGATTATTATCATCCCCAAAGCGGACAAAGCCCACTCCTACTGTAAGAATTACCGTCCCATCTCTTTAATAAATTATGATTGTAAAATTTTTGCAAAAATTCTTGCAACTTGTCTTGAAAACATAATCCCTCTATTAATTAAAACTGATCAAGTGGGTTTTGTAAAGGGTAGATTGGCCTTAGACAATGCAAGAATGTTTGCTAATGTTATTTCTTCTGCCCAAAAATATAAATCCCCCCTTGCCGCCCTCTCTTTAGATGCCGAGAAAGCCTTTGACCGCATTAATTGGCAATTTATGTTTGCAACCCTCCAGTGGTTCGGTTTTGGGCCCTCTTTTATTTCCTTTGTTAAGTTATTGTACTCTTATCCCAGAGCTAGTATTTTTGTTAATAATCATTTTTCTAAATGTTTTTCCTTATCGAGAGGTACCAGGCAAGGTTGCCCTCTTTCCCCACTGCTCTTCATCCTCTGTCTTGAGCCATTTTTAGAACGTATCCGTGTTAATACGCAAATTAAAGCTTTTCATCATAAATCCCATACGAAGAAGATTTCTGCATATGCTGATGATGTATTAATTTACATGTCTGACCCCATTAACTCCCTTGCACCCTTCCTGGAGGAAGTCCGGCTATACTCTAGTATATCTGGTTATAATTTGAATCTGTCCAAAACCGAAGTATTCCCCCTGAACTCCTCATGTTACCAATTTATGTTTGCTGCTACTGACTTTGCTTGGTGTCCGTCCAAAATTAAATATCTTGGTATTTGGTTCGCCCCCTCCATACATGATACACTTAAGCTCACTTTTGCTGCTCTCATTTCCAAACTTAAGTCATTTTTACTTCAGTGGTCCCCTTAGTTTTTATCATAGTGGGGTAGGTTGGACACCGTAAAAATGATGATTTCCCCCCATGTTTTGTACACACTTTCCATGCTTCCTGTAAAAATTCCCCTCTCCTATTTTTCCCAACTCAATTCAGTCTGTTCAAAGTTCTTGTGGAACAACAAACACCCACGTATCGCTCTTGCCAAGCTTATTCGCCCTAAAGGAGAAGGCGGGGTTCGTTGTCTCAATTTTAAATTGTAACCAGTGGCGTCACTAGGTTTGGTGTCACCCAGTGCGGGTAACTCATGGTGTCACCCCCTCATGACTACCTATGGAAGGTAAGTTCTTTTCTTAGGCATTGGCTCCCCTTTCCTGTTGATACAGTGGCGAACCAGAGCACAAGCAGTTGTTCGCAGCAATTGTGTTTTTTTCAGCAAATGTTTGATGCAAATGTTTCGCACACCATTAGTAAATAGTTTAGAGTCCCCAGGGGTCCGTCATCCGGGGGCTTCTCTCCACAAAAGACCTGAGTGACCCCTGTCTTTGAACACAGGCTACATGTCCCAGCAGCTCCTCCCTCTGCCTTGGACTTGTGGGGGGGCGAATCCCCTCTGCTCAGCACCATCAGCTCGAATTACCCCTCTGCACGGGCCATTCTTAGCTCGCAGATGCACATCTCTATGCTTCGGACCTGCAGAGGTCAACGGTTTCCAGCTTCTAAGCCCTGGGTGGTCCGGGCCAACGGGCCACAGAGGTCTAGTTCCAGACCCCCACTAAGGGCCCGACAGCCCCGGACGAGCCCTCCCTCCATCCAGGGTCTCTCACGGGCTATATTTTCAGGGTAGCACAAAGCATGCAAATATAATCGTATAGCGGGGGGTACATTATCAGTAAAATGGCGCCTCAAATGAATTGCGATTCAATTGCAGGTGGGTACAGCAATGACAGCACAGAACAGCCAGCATGGTCCACCAAACGAGAGAAGTAACCAACAATTTCATTAAAAAGCGCTTGTGTATGTCCCAGCCACTAATCATACATAAAAGACAGCCCTTGAACTCACTCACAGGATGAAGAGTCTCACGGGTGACTACGCGCTCTACAAAATTTATTAATAATAATAATAATGATAAGCCGAACCAAAACACTCACAAGTACTCGAAGGCACCAACAGCTAAAATTATGAAAAGCACCATAAACAAGATGAATAATGTGACATTTGCTGGTAAGGGAGAAGCAGGGCACATGCGCTTTCATGTACCACAGACACGACCCACAAGAAGGAGGCATCCCTGGGACCCTGTAAACCACCCACACTTAAAGTTCATCAGTGCTCTATCACCTGTATCACAATGACGTGTCCCCCTGTAGTGCGAGGGTGAGCCAGAGTCTGTGGTTCAAGAGGGAGGTCTCGCTGCCTGCCTCAGTGACTGTCGTAGTGCCAGTGCCAGACTGCCCTGTATTGCCAGTAGGCGCCTCGTGTTTCCGCTCCCCACACCTCATGCACGCACCTCTCTGGATACCCCTGCAAGCGCGAGCCCCGAGGGACCACCTTCTTTGCTGCACTGGTTATATGGATGAACTCTTACATCTCGGCTCCCTCCCACCCATCACAGCAGTCTTTTTTGACAAAGGGCGCCCTCCATTCTAGCACGCCCGGCCTCCCATAGGCCATTGTGCACTCAACTGCTCTGATACCAGCGGTGCCAAATCATAACAGACTCTTCTAACATTGGACGCTCTCCCCACATGAGAACCCTCGCCCCCATGTATCATAATGGGACTACAACCCCCCCCCCCCACGCACACACACACACATACATACATTAGAGACCCACCATCCAAAATACTTCTCTATCCCCTCATGGAAGCTATGGTCGGAACAGCAACAAAACAAGGTATAAGCGCTAGGTGTCTCATCATTGTCACCCGAGCGCTATGCAAATACCCCTGCGATGTTTCGCTCGTTATTCGTCCCTCCTTTCAGCCGCCTCTACAGACCTTTCCCTGCTTGCAACTACCGGCAATAAAACAAACTCTAGCATTTCCGAAATCTTTAACCCACTGATTTCCAACATCTGCGCACATTAGGAAATACGTGTTTTCCTCACATAAGGTTTGGGACCGTGTAGTACAAGGCCCTGGCTAGGGTTCAGCTGCATGTTACCATGTAAGGTGTGCTTCGAGGCCCCACGGTGCAGTATAGTACCCTACCTGGGCTCCTGGAGCTGCCGTTCAGAGGACCTGCTCGGCACTTACTCACGTCCTGGTGCGGGTATTCACGGAACGGACCTCCCCAGCACCTCCTAGTGCGGGCGCTCGGAGCTGGAGGGCATCACTGCACAGCAAAGAGGAGTGAATCCCGTTTCCAGGCAGGCTGGAGCGGACGCGCTAGGAGCAGAATTCACACCGAACAGCATATCCTATCTCAGGCAGCAGCCTACCCACGGGGCCCGCCACTTCTGACTGACCTAAGGTCACATCCCCCCCACCACGGCGCCACAGAACCCGCAACGACTCTGCTGAGGCGAGCAGGCCCCGCCCGAGTCTCCAGGCAGCAGAGGACATATTGTAAAATTGTAGCACGGCACCAAGAGATTTTTAACTGTTACTAAGCCAGCGCTGGCAAGTGAAGTCTGCCGGCCCGGGCACACGGACAGGTGTCAGAAATGCGTTACCGTTAGCGTCACACCCTAACTTGGCAGGCCTGCACGGTGTCACCCCATGGGATGGTGTCACCCGGTGCGGGCCGCACCCCCCGCACCCCCCTAGTGACGCCACTGATTGTAACATTCTGCTTTCTTGCTCAAGCAATCTTTTGCATTAGCTTTTGATTTTGGGGACATTCCTATTCCGACATGGGTTTGTTATGAACGTTCCCTCCTTCATGATTTTGCATTTCAGGATGTAATTTTCATGTCTAACAGTACCTTTTTGTCTGCTACTCCAAAATTAAAATACTCAAAATGCCTGCTCTATAACAATTTTTCTGAGGGTTTTACACCACTACAATGTTTTCTATACTCATCTATCTGGTTTAATAAATTCCTTAAATATAAGGGTAAATCTTTCTACTTCAAATATTGGAGGGAGAAGGGTATCCTTGATGTACATCAATTGGTGCATCTTGGTTCTGTTATCCCTTTTCATACCCTTCAAACTGCCTACCATTTACCTGCTTCATTCCTCCCTCAATATACCATTATTTCCAATGCAATACAATCCCATCTATCCACCCATGACTTCCCTGTAGATACACCTTCACTTACTCCTTCTTCTCCGTTATTCTCACTCTTCCCCACTCATAGACCTAAGGCAGCTCATGTCTATAAGGTATTGCTGTCTAATATTGCTGAGCGACATAAATCCCCTACAGAGTGTGCATGGGAAACTGATTTAGCTATTTCCCTTTCTGTTTCCACATGGGATAAGTTATGGTCTTAAGTGTTTAAAACCTCTCCTGCTGCACGTATTACGCAATCCCTGTATTTTATTTATAATAGAGCTATTACTACTCCTGTTTGCATTTCTAAATTCTCCCCCTCCTCCTCTCAGATGTGTTGGTCATGTTCCACTGTTAAAGGTACCCTATTGCATCAATTATATGAGTGTTCTAATGTTACCTCGTTTTGTAAATCAGTTTGGGATATTTGTATGAGTTTTTCAATGTACTATCCCGTTGTCTTTTCAAAATATTCTCTTAGGATCCTTATCACCTGATATTAATGCTGCGTCTCCTATTTATTTGTTATTTGACCTCTTTATTGCACTTGCTTTTAAAGTTATTCTGTTTTCTTGGAAAGATACATCACACATTTCAATTACAGCATGGTGGAATTTGTTTGTGATGAACATAGGCTCTCTACTGTCTCTTCTATTTCCCTCTCTAGTAAAATTAAATCTGACCTTCTCTGGTTACCTTTTACTAATTATCTTTCCAACTTTCCTCCTGCTCCATAGCTGCCTCTCCTTTGCTCTCGTTAACTCCCCCCTCTCTTTTCTTTTCTTTTCCTCCTCTCTTTTGCTTTTTCCCTTCTCTCTCTCTTATATTCTCTTTCTTTCTTCTTTTCTCTTCTCTTTTTCCTATATCATTTGCCCATTCATTTCCTTCCTTTCTCATTTTCTATTTTAGTATGCATTTGATTCTCTTTTTGTACTAATTTTTATCATAGAATTATATTTTGTATTTTCTTTATATTCTTAAATGTGTACCTGTATTCCACTGTACTATTTCTTGTAAATTTAAATAAAAATATATTAAACAAAAAAACCTTTATTAAATCTTAATTGCTGTCATTTACAGAAATACATTTTTTTAAAAGAGTATTTTAAAACAACAAAAATTATGCCCTCTCATGTGCTGCCTCTGATGTACCTGCTCTGTGCCTTGCCATGGACTGTTGATGCACTTCACACCTCTCATGTGCTGCCACTGATGTCCCTGCTCTGTGCCATGGACTTTTGTTGCACTTGGCCCCTCTCATGTGCTGCCTCAGATGTACCTGCTCTGTTACGAACAGTGCCCTGTTGCTGTTAGGATGCTGCATTGTGCCCTCTCATGTGCTGCCTCAGATGTACCTGCTCTGTTACGAACACTGCCCTGTTGCTGTAATGATACTGCATTGTGCCCTCTCATGTGCGACCTCAGATGTACCTTTTCTGTTGTATCCAGTGCCCATGCTCCTGCCTAATCTAGGAGGTATTTAGTAATATGTGCAATAAACAATGTAATCGTGTGTAGTGGTTTCTGTGTGTCATTCCTGGTTGTCTACTTGCATTGTTGATATATTGGTGGTATCGTAAATGCTGTTTACCCAACATGCACCTCCCCCCTCCCCACTTCACGGCCCCGGCAGGTACTCCCCTTCTGGCATTGATTGTTGTGTTTGCGTACCTGCGGCGGTGACGGTCCATGACTTGTTGGTGGTGGAGCACGAAGAGGATCGGAAATGCGTTCAGAGCTGGGTCCATGACAGAGATCTGCCTGTGGTGGGTATCTCTGCAATGTCTTGGCTCTCCGCTGTGGTGAATGCGCCGTGTTCAGGCTGTTGGTTTTTCCGCTGCGATTTGCTGTGTCTTATCCACTATCGTAATTACGTGGACGGTCGGAGACGTCATTCCGTACGGCGGTTCTCTGGTTGGTTACGTCCGCCGCGGGGTCGGGTGTATTTCCGCGGCGGTGCTTGTTCTTCCGCGGCATACGTACTTTTGACAGTGATTCCATCCTAATGTGGCAGGCGGACAGACCGCGGCTGGCGGACTGAAAAAAGGCATTTTACGCCTACTTCATGCCGGCGGACGTCCTTCCGTTCCCCATCCTAATGACCCCCTTACTTTGCTGCAGTGGCACCAGACCCAGACAGAGGACATCCCAGGTTGCAGCACCTAGGTGGTGCCTCTTTTCACAAGCTTGGCAATTCTATTGTTGAAGCTGGGCCACCCTTCACGTACGCTACTCTGATAGCAGCCCTCACGGTGCATTTTTGAGCTGCTCCCAAATACTGACTATGAGCAATTCCTGCTACACCAGGCCAGGCAGTTACCAGATGAATCTGTAGACACTATTTATGCTCTCTAACGAGAAGTGGCCAGCACAGGCATACTGCCGGACACTGCTGACAATATTCAAGCTCACTTCATGCAAGGTTGTGCCTCTGTGCAGCTGTGGGAGAAAATCCTGCAGGTCCCCGGAATGTCCATGGCTGAATTACTCCCTTTGGGAGAATTGAAAAAACTGTCTAAAGTTCGTGCTGCCCATATGGAGGCGGCCCTACAATGGCAGGCGAAGACGGAACAGGTCAATGCGGTGGTGATGATGGGGGCGGAAGAGAAGAAATGCCATCCCAAGTCTGCAAATACTCCCTAGGCATGCTACACTTGCGGAGGTCCATATCCACATCAAGGTTCCTGCCTCACTAAAGGAAAAAGGTGTTTAGCATGTAACAAATTGAATAATTTTGCCAAAGTCTGTTGTTCTACTACTATTCCCAAGGGACCCAAACCAAAGTCAGTGAACGTCATGCACATACTCGGAGCCCTGGATGAGGAAGAGGATATGGAAGATGACATTGTGGATGGAGCTGTACATGTTGTCCATGCCATGCCGCGGGATGAGCACCCTACCCGGCATATTTTGAAGTGCAACGTCCGCCTTTCTGGACATAAAATTCCAGCTTTGATCGATACGGGAGCTTCAATTATCACCCTTCCCCTGTCAGTGTTGCAAACTCTCCCTCTGCACCCACTACTGGGTCCCATAGCCACTCAAGTATTTGCATATGGATCTACCAAGTCACTCTAACTAGCAGGAGTTTTCACTACGTACATATCTCATTAAACCCACTCCACCAGGGCGAAAGTGTATGTTACCAAGACAGGGTCTGGAGTGCTGTTGAGTGTGGATATCTCCAGCTGGTTTCCTTCACTTTCAGTATACATCTGGGGAGCATGGATGATTTGGTAGCAGAATTATCCCATCTGTTGGTCAGCATTGGGTGTCTCTAGGACTGTCTTCTACACCTCCTCATTGATGAAAATGTACAACCCTTGGAGCTGAACCATCGGCAGGTAGCATTCCATCAACGCCGAAGGTGGAGGCTGAGCTAAGGAAGCTGGAACTGGCGGACATCATCGAAAAGGTGGATGGTCCTACCCCTTGAGTGTCACCAATTGCCATTGCTCGTAAACCCAAACAGCCTGGTAAAGTCAGGATTTGTGTGGACATGAGGTTGCTGAATGTAGCTATCTGGCAGAAACACCACTTGATATTGTGGAGGAAGTTAGCGGGTCGAGATGGTTTTCCACGATGAACCTACGGGCAGAGTACCATGAGTTGATGCTGGCTGCGGAGTTAAGAGCCATCACTACCTTCTCCACATTTGTGGATTTGAGGAGATACAAACCCCTAGGTTTCAGCATTTCCAGTGCAGCTGAAGTGTTTGAGGATACAATACGAGGAGCTTTGGCTGGACTGGTCTGGGTCATTAATGTCAGTGATGACAATCTGGTGCATGCCCCATCCATCGAGGAACATTTGGACAGGTTGCGGGCAATGTTTTGAACGCTTCAAGAAAATGGGCTCACTCTTCATCGTGAGAAGTGTACATTCCTCCAGATGGAGGTGGCAGTTGTCGGTTACCGTTTCTCTGAACACAGGGTGATGCCCGACACTGCTAAGGTACAGGATGTTTAATCAGCCCCCGCTCTGACGACTGTCAGTGCTGTTTGCAATTTCCTGTGGATGGTTAACTAGTGTGGATTCATTCACAATCTCACTGCTCTCACTGCTCCTCTTAGAGAACTAACCAAGGTCAGTGCAGTATGCGCGTGGAGTACTGCCCAGGAGGAAGCGCTTTTGGCGACCAAACAAGATTAGTCTACTTACACCTCTTTCGCATATTTTTATCCTCAATGTGACTCTGAGTTGTCTGTGGATGCCAGCTCCACTGGCCTTGGAGCGTTCTTATCTCAGCAACAGGATGACAGAGGATGAACCCCAATGGCATATGCAAGTATAGCTTTGACTGAAACTGAACAGCTATACTCTCACATTGAGAAAAAGCTATTGCTGTTCTTTGGGGTTGTTGTCACTTCCACATCTATCTTTATGGCCAGCCGTTTGTGATTCACACCGATCACAAACCACTATCATCATTGTTCACAGGGTTCTCATCTACACCTCCTCCCAGAATCGAAAAGTGGATCCTCCACCTGCAAGAGTACCATTTCTCTCTGGTGTAACGACCAGGTTTTCAAAACCCTGCAGATTATCTCCCCGGAAATGCAAGGCCCGCCATGGTTAGTGAAACATCAGATGCCGAGGGCATGGAGGAGTATGTCAGGTTGGTGGTGGAGATCTCAAGGCCTTCGCCCTTTTCCCTGGAGGAGATTATTATAGCTACGTGGGCCGATGAATGCTTGCAACTGGTGGTTTTGGCAGTTACCACAGGGAACTGGCACACCCTTACCTGGAATATTTCTCATTGCACAGAGGAGGCATGAGCAACTCTGGTGTCCTTGCGTAATGTCCACTATTAACTGGCTGTGTCACTGGAAGGTTGGTTACTAAGAGGCCCTTGCCTGGTCATCCCAGAAACATTGCAGCAGCAGATAGTAGATCTTGCTCATGTAGCCCATCAAGGAATAGTCAAGGTTAAATCAAGACTCAGGTGCAAGTGTGGTTCCCTGGCCTGGATGACGGGGTGGAGCACAACGTATGACAATGCTCTTTGTGTCAGGCCACTGGTCCGGCTGAATCACCTGCTCCTCTTCTCAGTGAAGCCATTTCTTCCATTCCATGGCACAGAGCTAGTGCAAATTTTGGAAGCCTGCCAGATGGTCAGCACATGCTCGTGATTATGGATGACTTCTCAAAATTCCCAGAGGTAGAAATTCTGGAGTCTATGACTGCAAACCAAACTATTCCTCGTTTTGAGAAAATCATGAACACCTATGGTCTGCTCAAAGAGCTAAGGACTGATGATGGACCTCCATTTTCCAGTCAGGAGTTTAATAAATACCTGACCTCTCAACAGATTCATCATCATAAAATTACTCCACGATGGCCACAGGCCAATGGGAGGCAGAACACTTCATGCGAACACTTAACAAAGTTTTGCGAATTGCACTGACCGAAGGGCAAAAAATCAAATGTGCTCTGTATGTCTGCCTACGTGAGTATCAGCTCACTCCACATGCCACAACTAATGTGTCTCCTAGTGTTCTATGGATGAACAGAGCTATTGGTGATTATATTCCTCATGTTGATCAACCATCCATACTCTGCGATCAAGCTATGGATGCTTTGCGCCTGCGACAGGTGCAAAATTACAAACTGTCTAGGAATAGGCATGCAAAGCTGAAGCATCTTCAAGCTGGTGACTGGGAGCTTGTAAAGAATCAACATCCTGGGAGTGAGTTCTTGTTGCCTTTATTTTTGAGGTGGACCCTTGGAAGGTGAGTGAAGTGAAAGGAACAATGATCACCATCCAGAAAGGTCATGGAGCCATCACAAGGAATGTGTCATTTTTCAAGAGGTATCAACAGCCAAGTACTGGTTCTGGTAACACCGGTGATTTTCCTCCTGTGCATGATTTGCAAGGTGAGGAAGAAAGCATGAGGGTGCCTCAAAGTGGTGACTGTGATTTGACAGGATTTCAATTAAGGGAGCCTGATGTTTCTCTTCCTATTTCAGAATCACCAGTCTGGAGAAGCTGTCCAAGAGACTGGTGAAGAAAATGGTCTGGGGGAGATTCTCCTGTACGTCCAAGTACCCTGGAGGGTGTTGGTCCTGAGTTTTGCCTGCAAGGCATGGCAAGATATAATTTGCGGGCTCGCCTAGCTATTTCTACATGGTTGAAGGGTTTTATTCTGACGTCATAGCATGTTTTCTGTTAAAGCATAGGACATCCTCTTAATGCAGGGTTTATTTATGGATGTAAGGCTCACTAAGTGAAAAAGAACTGCAGTCCCAGCCGCGCTTATATTTTTTCCAACTTAAAGACCTTATTGCGTGATTTAAAAAACCATTGAAAATACAAAACATTTAAAAAGGTTTCAAAATTACATTTAAAATGTCATGTTCATAAAAAACCAATTTGGGTAGCAATAGCAGATAAAGCTTTCATATAAAATATCATATTCATTAAAAGCCAAAAGGGCTGGAAATGACAAGTGAAACTTGACAACGTTATTCCGATGGGGAGTCGCAAACTGTGAGCACCTCACTAAGTTTTTTTGCAGCGCGCTCCATGAATCTTACTAGGGCACAATTTAATTTAGTGTTCCTAGGATCAAAACAGGCCAAAACTGCTGCTCTACAGCTTCTAATCATATTTCTATTCCAGTGGTGCTTGAGTAGGCTCCGTCTCTCTGTCAGTAGTTTTGGGCACAGACAGATGATATGTATGATGTCTTCTTTGTGGGTCCCGCAGAGTCGGCATAGATCTCTTCCATGTTCTCTTTTCCATTTTGGCCAATGAATCAACAGGTTAATAACTCCCAGTCTCAATTTAAAAAAACTTAGTTTTGTTTGAACACTAAAAGGTATAGTAAGGTATGGCTGTAGAATTAACAAGGCATAGGATTGAAGGGTCATCCACCCATGACTTCTTTTTGCAAGGGTGGCTTTATCCTCCACTATTGACAATTTTTTGGTACTGATTTTCGCTAGCCTTTTGAATTCCTTTTGACTAGCATGCAAGTTCCAGACGTCATTTAGGCATAGGGTTGTTAAACCTTTTGACCAGTAGTCATGTCCTGCTCGCCATGAGTTGTTGTCAATATTGGCCCACAAATGGTGCCCTAGACTTCCCTCATTTGATAACCTCAGTTTGTGACAGCACACAAGAAAAAACATGGCTCTGGCCAATGGTTGTTTGCAGATGCCTAGTTCCAATCTAATTTGTGCCGGTGATGTATGGTTTGGTAATTTGAAACTGACCTGTAGATCTTGGTGATGATTGTGTCCAGATGGTCACTGTCCAATCCTTTTGAACCTTCACTACCGTAGGTTAAGGTAGGAATGATTTTTGCCTGAGCCACCTGTAGTGTGGGGGCGAGAGATGGGCCTTGTAGCTTCTTTTGAATTAGTCTAATTGCAAAGGCAAGTGCCGTACCCTTCCTTTTTAGCTCTTCTAGGTGGGATTTGTATTTTTCATTGTTGTTAAAAATGACTCCAAGATACCTTTGGCAGTTTGATTCGACAATGCTTTCATTGTTCAAAGCCCAAGACAGTTTCTTAACTTTGCTTGAATGCACTGCTAGGATTTTCGTCTTCCTGTTGTTAATGCGAAGCTCGTTGTTTTTTGAATAGTCAGAAGTAGCGTCCAGGAGTCTTTGCATTCCGATCTTTGTTTTGCTTAACAGTACCACGTCGTCAGCATATAATAGGTTTGTCAGCGACAGACCAGATAGTTTGGGAGAGTGGGAATTGACCTTGTTAAGGGCTTCAGGGAGGTCGGCTAAAAATAAATTGAAAAGTGTTGGGGCCAAGACACAACCCTGTTTGAGGCCTTTTTTCATCGGAATTGGGCGGGACAATCTTGAGCCGTCCCCGATCTTATTCCTCACCCAAGTGTCCTGGTGTAGAAGATGTATGGCTCTTAGGAGGACCGCTGGAATATTTAGTCTAGACAACTTCTGCCAGAGTTTACTTCTGTTAACATTGTCGAAGGTCGCTTGGAAGTCAATGAACCCCATATTGAGTGGGCAGGAACAGAGCTTCGCTTGGTCAATCAGACAGGAAAGGGTCATAAGATTAACTGTGGTGCCGGTGTTTGTTGTGAACCCTGTTTGATTCAGAGGAATTACAGAGTTATCATCAGCCCATGCCCTAAGTGAATTGAGCAGCACGCCCACAAAATACTTTGCTTCATTGTCAATGAGTGTGAGGAGGCGGTAATTCCCTGGGGATTTTTTATCCCCTCCTTTAAAGATTGGAGCAAGAATGGATCCACGCCAGGAGGGCCGTATAGTGTTGTTTTGCAGGCATGAATTGAAAAGGGGGCTTAATTTCGCAGCCCAAAAAGTTGCATATTCCTTAAACAGAGCTTGAGGAATTCCACCTGGACCATGAGCGCCGTCCTTACGTCCCTTTATTATTATTTTTTCTATTTCAGCCTTCTTGACTGTTATAATATTGACGCTGCTTTGAGTCAAAAGACGCTCTTTTGTTGATGTCATTTTGTGACCTGGCTTCCCAAATTCCCGGACAGTCTCTTTTTGTGTCACATTGAGCGCAGAAGGGAGATTTAAGTGGGTAATGTACACTTCCTGATCATTAAAGTGAGAATAAAGAAAATCGACCCACTCTATCTCCAGTATGCTCGAGGAGGCAACTTTAGATGAGCGCCCAGATGCGCTATTGATTGTACGCCAAAACCTGGCAGAGTTGTTTGTTTTAATGTCATACTGCAGTTTGACCCAGAACAAGTTCCATTGGCGTGTGCATAGCTCACGTTTGGCTTTCTTAAGGTGACTGCGGGCCTCTCTTAATTTCATTATTTTAGTGGTATCCGTTGGATCAGTTTTTAAAGCCCGCCATGACCGGTTCATCGATCTTGTTGCTGATAGTATCTCAGAATTCGAGCGCGGTGTGTGCTTTTGATCAGTTTGGCTTGTGTGTTTTATTGATTTTGCGAATCTGTCAATAAGTTCGGTTGCAAATGTTGACCAGTTGGCAATTATGTTTTCTGGGCTATTTTAGTGCTCAATTATTTGTTTGGCCTCTGCTGATGCGTGTTGAAGATTCTTAAAGGAGCATTTAATTCATTTGAGGTTGATTGTAAAGCTCTCGGATGGCAAAGCCCTTTCCTCTTCGTGTTGCATAAGACAAGTCCTCAGCATAATTTCTTAGGGACAGTGGTCGCTTTCAGTTCTATTTCCAAGACAATAACCTGCTATTTGATGGAGCAATGAAATGCTGGCAAAGGTATAGTCAATTAATGAAGTGCCTTTTTTCGATAGATAGGAAAATCGAGGTGGCTTGTCAGCGGGATAACGCCTGCTTAAGGCTCTGAGGCCCAGATTTTCAAGGTTGCCTTGTAGAGAACTTCCATGTGGATCGTCCTTATGCCATCCAGGCCGGTCTTGCGGTGGTATCACCCAGATGCTATCATGTGATTTGGTGACCTCAATTTTTTGGAGGACTGACATTAACCACATATTGAAGTCACCAGTAAGTAGGATTTCTGAGTTTAGAAAACCTGTTTACACTCTTACTACTAACGCTGTGGCTTCTTCTGCAAAGGATTTCCTTGATGCTGTATTTGGACGGACGTAAGCATTCATTAAGATTAGCCTCCAACTTTGGCCATTACTCGGAGTGAGGGAAATTCCCACACAATGGAGACGATTTGATGAGCCCAACAGGTCAGGAGGTGACTGCATTTTTTGCTGATATATAAACTGCAAGGCCGCCGCTCCCTCTTCCTGGATGATTCAGTTTGTAAGCTGGAATGTGATGGGTTTTAAAGCCTTCTAGGTGCTGCGGTGCCGTGAGCCATGTCTCTTGTAGTAACAGTATGTCGAAGCCCCGTCAATAAGAAATAGTGGCGTTATCCTCAAGTTTGCTTGTTAAGCCATTTATGTTCCATGAACAGATTTTAAAAGGAATCTTTTTGTGGCGGTCCTCCCTACTGAGATGTCAACGTAAAAGGCGGGTTGTATTCAGGGCGCCGGCCAGCCATGACCATGAACCCGCCTCGTCATGATTCCTAATTGATGTAAACCCGTCTTCTTTTGCTTTCCTCATTGAGTGGACGGAAGTGGGAGTTTTGTTGCATGCACCCTTGAGGACGGAGTATACTATACCCCTCCCTGCACGGCTGTGTTCGTCACCACGGCTTTCCTATAGAACATGTGGAGAGCCCGCTTCCCTGCCCGGTTGTATCAGTATTCCCCATTGCTTGAAGGTGTCAATTGGCCCTAGAATATTATTCATTGCCTCTGCGGTACTCCAGGTGACCTTTGTGGATTTGTTTGATTGGCCTTGACATGGTGCAATGAATTCTACCGATATGATGTCTTGGGTGGTTATTGCATCTGAAAGACCTGACGCTTGTATCGGCTTTAAGATGTTACCCCGATTTAGGACATCATGGCTACCTTTAGACTTGTATTCTGGGTAAAAGAGGGTAGAGAGGTTGTCCCCACTCCAAGCTGTGCTATTCGGCCTAGGCATTGCCTCTGTTTTGTCCCTATTGGACATTTGAGCAACTTTTATCAAAGGACCCGTAGAAAAGACTTCATTGTGCACAGTATCGAGCCTTTCATTATTTACGTGACAAAGGCCCAGTTAGCTCTTGCTGGGATGCGCCCTGTTGGTTGTTGACTAGGGGTGGGGGGCCAGCTACGCTCCGTGCACGGAGTGTGCGTAGTGCCGTCTACTCCGCATTTTGCATAGCGGGCGTAGCCAGGCGGCACTATGCACACTCCGCAGACGGAGTGTAGCTGGCCGCCACCCGCCTCCCTCCCGCCCTCCCTAAATACTTTAAATTAAAAGTTTACATTAATTAAAAGGCACTTACCTTGCCCGCCGCTGCCCGCCGCGTCCCCGGGGCTCGCTATCTTCATTCTGCCGTCTTGTGTACTAATGCGCATGCGCGGGCGGCCGCGCATGCGCATTTCTCACGAGAAAATGCGCATGCGCAGACGCCCGCGCATGCGCATTAAACAACAAGACGGCAGCAATGAAGATAGCGAGCCCCGGGGACGCGGCGGGCAGCGGCGGGCAGCGGCGGGCAAGGTAAGTGCCTTTTAATTATTTTACACTTTTAATTTAATGTATTTAGGGAGGGCGGGAGGGAGGCCTGTGGTGCGTAGTGGGGCTACGCGGAGTGCGGAGGTGGGCGTAGTTTCTCGCCCACTTCACGTAGCTCCGCGAAGCCCCACTACGCCCACTACGCCCAGGGCTATTGTTGACACAGTTGGCTGTGTCTTCCTGCTTTAAAATGGGGCCTCCAGGCTGCCTTGTTGCGAGACTTGGTGTGTGGTTCACAGCCATTTCATTCTGCTTGGTGGGTGAGATTGGGGGAGCCATGTTAGTAGTGGTTTTTTGTTCTTTTACTTCAATAAACACACATTTTCCCGGGGGAGCCATTGATGGTTTCTTTGCTGTTGGCGAGCTGGAAATGTCACTCTTCCTTTTTTCACTGTCCTGGATGATTGGCTGTACTTCCGTTGTAGTTACTGGATCAGAGGGATGTTTTCGCTCATCGTCTCCTGAGGTCCAGGACGTCTGAGGGTGTTAAACATCGGGTAGAGATTTAAGACTTGTTTGCTCCTTCTCATTTTGTTGCGTCCTTTCCGCTTCCTCTGTCTTTTCACTTTACCCACAGGATTACCCTCTTCTTGATCAATTTGAGAAAGAGGGGTGGAACTTGCTCTGCTGTTGACCTGAGGCGATTGCTGTTCTCTCATACCGCCACCTTGCACCGCTATATCTTGAGGTTGTGAGGAGTTGGCAGCTTCCTCCCCTCTTGACCTTGAATTGGAAACTGTTTTTGCTTGAGGGGCTTCACTTAAGTTACCTAAATCTGTATCGCTGCCATTTCCAGGGAGGGGTGTAGCTTTTGCTATTTCTTTTAAGTCTGCTACTTGCTTTTCCATTATGCCGGGAGTGAACAAAGTTTCTCCACTATTGGTGAGCAGTCACATCCTTGCTGCGGGTGATCTACAGTTTCCTGGGCCCGTCTAATCAGGCTATTTAAGTTTGAGATCCTTTCGTCGATTTTAGCTACATATACGGCAAGTGTGTTTAAAAGGCTAATTTGAATGTTCATTTTATTAGCCTGATAGAACATCCCATCTGCTGACTTTTGGAGAATATCAAGGGCGGTAGCCCATGCTTTTTCTTGTGAGGGGACATCGCTTTTGTCCTGCTTTGGGGTTACTGATGGCTGAGGAAGACCAGGGATTGAGTTCCCATATGAGTGCAGCATTTTTGCCCATTCCGTCGAATCAAAGAAGGAGAGCTCTTTCATGCCTCCCTCAACAGCCTCTGTGTTCATTATGATTTCGGTAGGCACTGGCTCAGGATTGCGCACACGGTATTGGTCCTGTTGGTCATTCCCCCCCCCTTTCACCCCCCCCAAGGGAGGTACCTGCTCTTTCCGTCATGAAGGCGGTGTCAATGCCCTTGATGAAATGAAACGCAGATTCTCCATTTTGACTGCACGGGATGCTGAAGCTGGCTTCAGGGAGCGATTGGTTGAGATTTTCCAGAATACTAATGTTTTCTACTGTTAGTTCTGTATTGGTTTCCAGTGTGTTGGGGGCAACACTGGATGTGGCGAAACTGGATGGTGCAGAGTTGTAGCCACACGCTCTCTGTGTTGAAGGGGACTTCCTTACTGGGCTCCCCCAGCCGCTCTTATATGAAAGTGCAAGTTGATTGCTGATTGGAGCATTATATTGTCCATCTATGAGTTATTTCATTTCGTTTGTTTGTTTCATTGGGTGGGTTAAGGAGGATTGTTGTGTTTCCGGAAGCTGCGTGGACTGTTCCATGCAGCCCTCTCTAACAAGGGGTGTTTTGAAAGGTTACCCATTTAAGCATGATGGTAATGGTCATGACGAAACAGGGGGGAAATAATTAGCCTGGGGGCCTGAGCCTCAGCAGTTAAAAAACATAAAGGACACTGTGTGGGCTCAATCCATTTCATGAGCTTAAATAAGGCCCTTATGCTCATGCGAACTTGACAGTGCTCGTGACCAATTCTATGCAACATATACCCAGGGGCAGATTTACAAGCCACTTGTGCCACTTTTGCGTCATTTTTAACGTGGGAAAAGTGACGCAAAAGTGGCACAAGGGACTTGTAAATCTGCCCCCCAGTGTCTGCGTCCATCAATTGGGTGTAGAGCCCACAACTTTACAGTTACATAAGTACTTCTCACATAGTGTATTTCTAAATATTGATTAAGACTTTCAAAAAGGTTCACAAGAGGGCGCCATTGTTGCACGATTTTTCATTAATTTTATGTTGATTTACGTAAAAAAGCACATATAACAAGCATTTTAATGCAATCGGTCTCGCCTTTGGAACCATATAGGTATTTAGTGATGCAGCATATCAGGGGCGCAACTAGAGCCAAATCTTGCCATAATGCCTTCTACCATGTATTCAACGTTTGAGGACAAAGGAACCTTAATTATTATAAGAGGATTTCCCTCTCATGCTCAGCTTCGAATGGCACAGGGACCAGTAGCTCAAACGCCAACACCACATGGGTGAAAACAAATAACTCACGGTTGCCTTATGTCTTACCTAGACTAGAAATCATACAAGTACCTCAGTAAACCGAACAACCACTTATCAGTTTATGATTATGCAGTTTTCAGATAGTCACTAAATCGATGAAAACGCTGATAATATTGTCTCAATAAATAGTGAGTGACTGGAAGACTGAGTGAGGGTTGATACATTGCATGGTGATGGATAGATGGGCAAATGAGTGGATGAGTTAGTGGGTCACTGAGTGACTAGTTCAAGAATGTGTTCAAGCGCACAGGTCTCTTGCTAGATAGGTGGGTGCATGATGAGTAAGAGAATAGGCGCGTGTCGACCAAGAGTTGACGGATGCACAAGGGATGAATGAGTGAGCACATATATGAATGTGCACATTCGTGAAGAGATTGGTGGACGGATGAGTAGTTGATCAAAGTGTGAGAGGCTGGATGGGTGTGTGCATCTGATTACTTCAGCTTGCAGTCATTTCAAGACATATTCTTGCCAGGACAGATGGTCAAGTGGTCCACAGGGACAGCAAGGTGAAGTGATAGTGGTGGCCCTGGACAGACTGCAGCCAGGATCTGTTTGGTCACTCAGACTAAAGAGCTTATTCTCAAGAATACATAGTTCATTCTGTTCCGAGACTCAGCGCTCTGCAGAGAGCACTGCAGAGTCCAGCTGCTGTGGAAGTCATGTTTGAACATGAGGTTTAACCATTTTTTGAGGGAATAAGCCATGCAGCAAAGGGATCAAATGCAGGGTGAATACTTCCATTGGTGCAGCAGGTGCAGTGACACCGGGGATAGAAGTCTGAGTGGCCAATTGAACCCTGATTGTTGCTGTATTTTTTTAACATTTAAACAGAAGCTGGGGGACTAGAGGGGCATATTATCAAGGGGGTTTATCTCCGCTTTTTTGGCTTTAAAAGCCAAGAAAGCAGAGATAAAATGATCTCCCTATTACCTAGCTGTCGCTAACACCAGTTAGCGACAGCTAGTAGGAGATAGCGACCCTCTTGGGCCCCGCTTTGCATGTCAGTGAAATTTATCACTAATGACATGCAAAGTGGGCGTGCCAAGATGTTAGCGACTGGAAACAGTCGCTAACATCGCTATCTCCTATTACCAACTTTTGGAGATATTCGCACTAAGCGCGAATATCTCCAAAAGCTAACACCTGCCCCATAGCACTTCTTAGCCATGTTATCAAATGGTAGGTGGATAACATGGCTAAGAGCATTAGCTTCAGCGATATTCATGCATTTCGGCCGATTTTTATCGCTTAGGAGATAAACCTTGATAATAGCAAGGTTCCTAAGCGATAAAAATCGCCGCAGCTCGGCGATAACAATATTGCCGCTAAGCCAACATAGCGATAATTATCGCTAGTTGTTGGTAATATGCCCCAGAGTTCTTTCTTGCACTAGTGCTCACTTCACGCTGGCGTAGCTTCTCTACAACTGCCAGTACTGTGGCAGCCTACAGATCACCTTTGGGGATGCTGGCGGAGGACCCCATGCCGTACACTACCCCTCCCCACCCATAATGACGGGTGTACGAACTGCCGGGACACGTAGGGGCACAATAAACCCACCTGATACTACAACACCTGATGCAAGAGGTCCAGGCAATATCCCTCTGTGCTGTTAATCAATGTAAATGCTTTGCACCCCAGCACTCAGTAGAAGTGCTATAAAACGTCAGAGGAACAAGGCGGTGTGAAGATGTAGAGCAAAAAGAGGCAATTCATTTTGCTTGAACCGCTTTATTCTTTAGCACCAGCACTTTTCATACCAATCTTCTTTTTCGTGCATCCTCGTGTCGGTTTAATCTTCCCCGATTTTATTTTAAACAGTACATGGGGTATTTCTAACTGTCAATTCACGACATTTAAACTGTACAGCTCTATTATCGTGCATCGGTGCAAATCATCACTGAAAAATAAGGTCAGGAAATAATCTATCAAAGACATCTGCGATGTAAATAAGAATTAATGCAGTTCCAAGAGGAAGCTGCAGAGGTGAAATCTGAATAGTCCAAATTGATCTTTAATGGCATACCGTCCTCTAGTGGCCCGATTATTTATTGCTCCGAAGATCAGCAAAATTATACTATAGTTGTGAATGTATTCATCGGTCTTTCATTCCCTGATTTGGAAATGGATGACCAGGAGGAACAGTCGCAGCAAGCACGGAAACGCCTGAGAGCACTCTGTTGAGCCCTCACGTGAAAGGAGCGTCAAGGCCCCTTTTGTTACTGTTGTTTGCTTTGTTGTCAGCGCCAGCAAAGCACCAGCTAAAGAGACCCAAAAGGATACTAACAGTGGCGTAACGAAACTTGAGCCTCCCCCCCCACTGCAAGATTCGTGGAGGGGGCCCCTCCAACACAATTAGAAGCTCTGGGTGCTGTGCTGAGGGGGCCCTCTGGAGCTTGGGGGCTTCCCCTCGCTGCAGGAGCTGCAGAGCCTATCAGCCGGATTCATCAAGGTGAGTATTTGCTATTCCTTAATAGCGATTATTAAGGAATCGCTATTAAGGAATAGCAAAATGCTATTCATTAAGAAATCGCTAAATAAATTGCGATTCCTAATTATTCCTTAATTGCGATTAGCAAATTGCTAATCGCAATTAAGGAATATCTCCCCATTCATTCCTATGGGCCCAAAGGCCCATAGGAATGAATGGGAAGACATTTCAATGTGCGAATCGCAATTAACGATTCGCATATTGAAATTGCGATTTCAAGGGGGCAGGGGTGTCCAAAGGACACCCTGTAGCACCCCTGAAATGTATGCTACATTGGTGTTGCGCACACACATGTCCCAAGGACATGTGTGTGTGTAACATGAAACTTAGAAAAATGCATTTAAATGCATTTTTCTAAGTTTCCGCTATTTACCACGAGGTTTGACCTCGCGGTAAATAGCGGGAAATTTTTGCGAATTCGCTATTTAAAAATGTTTCAAGAATAGCATTTAAGGAATCTCTAATAGAGATTCCTTAAATGCTATTCCTCGCAAATATGCGAATTCTTAAATAGCGATTTTTGCATTTGGGATGATGAATCCCAAATGCAAAAATACCGCTCGCAAAGGGCCAGATTCTCAGAATCTGGCCCTTTGCGACCGGATTTAACAATAATGAATTAGGCTGTATGTTACGCCCATTCAATAAGGTGCAAAATCACATTTGGTACAACATAAACCGAAGTACTGCGACACTAGGGTTACCAGGCGTCCCGGATTTGCCCGGATGGTCCCGGTTTTTCAACAGTTGTCCAGGCAGATTGTGGTAAAAGTGCCTCATGTCCCGGTTTTTTGAGAGGGTAAACTGAAAACAGTGTGAGGCTTTTTTAGGTGTTCCAAAGCATGGCTATTAAGCAGCTGTTATGTGTAAGCAATTTAATTAACAGGTATGATGCTAGTTTTCAAAATTACATTTTGTTTATTTTCTTAGTGCCTCTTCTATGTGTCTAAGGGGATGAGGGCTGTCATTCTTTGCCACTGTATTGTTGTAAATTTGTAGTCCCTCCTCTATTTTTGCGAAATGTCCGTTTTTTGGGTCGCACGATCTGGTTATCATAGTAGTGTGGCAATGGTGTAATACGAAATGAAGTTGCAAAATCGCTAAAAAGACAGAAACTGCCGTAGAAAGAGGGTAATCGGTGTGCATGAATGTGATAGGATGGCAGCTCATTCATGTGAAAAAGCACAATTGGTGCAACAATAGCATAGGTTTGCAAAATGTTTATAAACACACATATGCAGCATCACATTTATGAGTAAATTCACTCTCTGTGTAAATGATGCAGGGTGCACTATCACCTTCTGAATCTAAATCTTATGGGTGCAAAAATACAGGGAGTTCAAATTTAGCAGGTGTGTGGAAACACATTTAGGAGTATAAATACCTTCTAGGAGCAAAAACAGATTTCAACAAAATTGAATTTAGTTACAAAATCAGATTTGGATGAAAAAAAAGGGCTGGGTCTGATGAGACGTTTTCAGGTGGAAAAATAAAATTAAGACAAAAACTGTTTAGGGGCAAAAAAATATTTAGGTGCAAAATCACTCTAGGCACAAAGTCAGCAGGAGGGATGGTACCATTTTGAGGTGCAAAGTCATTGAATATAGAGAGAAAATATGGTTATAAGAAGTTACATTAACTGTACATATGAGATGGTGGAGATAGACTATTTTCCAATCATCACTCCAAAATGTAAAGCAACGCAATACACATATGGTTTTATACAAATTGGAAATACTCTTTAAGTAAGCAATGCTGAAAGAGGCCGACCCAAACAATTCAGTGGCTTGAGGCAGCTGACCCAAAGCCCACTCTGTGGATTTTTGTTTATCGGTGACGTGAACCTTAGCTATCAGCCAGGACTCTCTGTAGCAAGGCCTAAAATTAATGGAATGGAGTGTGGAGTGTGCCGCAACTGAATGCACCCAGTGTGCTTTCTGCCCGAGCTAGTGATGACTCTGAATAGGTTAATGATTGCCAGTGGGACTGGGAGAAGGAAGGGTGGGGTGAAGGTGAAGAGAGGCATCACAGAGGCTGGAAATTAAAGTGCAAAACATGTTTCCACAATTTGTTCTACAGACGCTTTGTAGGATCCCCCCTCCCTTCGGCGCCGCCCACCTCCACAGGACTAAAACAATGTTCCACCTCATGGGCAGTGCTTATGTCTCACAGTGTGACTGACCTCCCAGTTACAGTGGTATCAGATGAGTGTCCCCTACATCTAAATATTGCTACTATCCATCTGCCTCAGTCACCATAGCCCCCAATGGCATCACCCCCCACTCAACCGCAGCTCCACCCTGCACTTTCATCTTCCTAAAACTCCCTCTCCTGCATTGACCTCTACGTACAATGAAAACATGCACCTGAGCCAGGCGTGCATCCCCCATTGGGCTGAAAGGGCTTCAAATCTCAACCCCACATACCCACCGTCATGTGTGTCAGCCGGGTTGAGACGGCTTCCCGGGCACATACACAGCCTCACCCAAGTACTTCACAAGTCTTTTAAAGACCATTTACTTGCTAACGAGGCTTTGTTGTTCTTTCACCCCTTCATAGAGTCCCTGCATCTCCACTCTGGCTATCACTGGAAGAATTAGCCCCCTCCCCCTGAAATTGATGGTAGCCCCACCCCCGAAATCTGTCTCTCTCTAGTTGCACCTCTGCCTGAGCCTATAAGGGGTTCTCTCATCTGCGTGGCCCCTGCCGCCAGGTTAATGAGCTTGTACCATTTCAGAAATAAGCAGATCCCCGCGCACTCCATTTAACAAGAACGAGATAGCGGCCCCTCCCGTAATAGGAAATACAATAGAAGCAGTGGTCGAAGTGTGGGGGGAGAGTAGGGGAACTGTGGGCGGAGAATCAGAGGGTGGGAGCAACGCTTAGATTGGGTCATTTAGCGGAGTCAAAGGTGTGGAAGAAAGAGCATATTTAGTATTTGTTTCCCATTTCACTAACCGTTTACAACTTATTATGTTATTTAATTCAACCACTAGATACACATGTTTATTTAAGGTTTAATATGAGTTATTGACATTAAAATACACTCACAAAGTGGGATATGTTTCCAATCACAGAATGTCCCAAATATCCTTAAAAGTGGAATCACAAGCCATTTCTCTCCCAGCCATGGAGTTTTTGTCATCAGCACTTCTCCTCCCTTTTTCCACAAGAGCAGTTCAAACATGAATGGCAAAATATTCTAGTTTGCAAATGTTTTCCACATAAATATGGCTCTGCCATATTTGCCACATAATACATCCTCTGCTGCATAATCTGACGATTTAACTAATAAATTGTTTATAGCTCAAACGGATCAAAGGTTATTAAAAAATGTGACTTGTGCTGCTGTGAAGTGGAGGCCCTTTTGCAAAGGTTGACTGGTCACCTTTCTCACTGCTGCAGTTGTATGTTCCACTGGTACTAATAAGGAAAAATCTTTGCAGAGACTGTTAGCATGTGTAAAAATGTCAAAATAACGAAGTGTCAGAAAATGTACAGCTCCACTAATACCAATGTAGGGTGTCAGAGCACTATCATCATACATATTACACAGAGACAATCATTCATACGTGTGTAAATTACTGTATAGGAAATGTAATATAAGACAAAGGCTACAAGGTGTAGGAGTCACATGACAACCATACTAGTAGGCAGCATAGCTTAATAGTGATTGGTCTGGAGAAACACAAACTCAGAATTCAAAACGTAATACCATGGTTGGGCGTTCTCTTTAATAAGCAGAATTGATTTCTACCCAAATGAACCCTTTTTTGCAACATTAGGATAATCAAAGACTGGGGATAAAACCATAACGCTCTAATTTATACCTTGCAGTTTGCATGCAGATCTTACAAAACAGTTAATAGCTCACTGTTCTATGTTACGATTTTAACTTATTAACTGCAAGTAACAATAGGGTCTCTCTGACAAATCAGTAACCCACTGACCTATTTACATTATGTGCACTTTGTGATCTGCATGGTACATGTTTTTAGCAGCAGGCACATCAACCCTCTGCACTTCCTTTTTATGAGTCAAAACTTCCACAAGACAAAACACCATCTCTCTCTACTTAGAACATTAATCACTGGCGTTATCATGACATTTTGATTGTTGCAGAAAATTGTTGGAGGCCATGAATGAGGCAGCAAGCGCTTTAAAAACCATATTATACTTATAAACACGATGCCCCCACCCGAAGTCAGGGCCGGTGTGGTTGAACTGCCATAGAGCCACCCTGCCCCAGAATCCTGTGACTTCAGTGACAGACTCACTGTCACTCTAGGGTGTGCTGCTTCATAGGCCTGCCCCCAAGACTGGAGATGAACTTCTTAGATCGTGGTGGACCGGCCTAGAAGGTTAACCCGCACTTGCCACCACTAGGGTTCACAATCTGGTGCTAAGACACCAGGGCTTCTAAGGTCTCGCAGGCCTTCTAAGGTCTAGCATGGGAATGTGCTCCCTCAGGAGAGTGGTCTGGGAGACTGCTCATAAAGGCTGTACCTGATTTCCGAGTTCCAAAATCAGTAGCTCTGGCCATAGCGCCACATCCTCTCCCCCACTAAACACCATACCGCCCCACAGAGAGAAACTTGCACTGCACTGACCCGCTATAAACACCTGGATGTGGATGTGACTCAATTAAAATTATGCAATAGAAAAGAGCAATATGCTGCCTAAAAAAAATAACAACATCCTTGAAAAAGCAAACACTCATAGGGAATGCAAGATTAAGTCAAGCATGTGAAATGTAAGCAGGAACAACATGGTTACCTTTTTCGTTTTACACCAATTATTCAGAAATTAGTGAGTGCTTTTGCCTAAAAAGTAAAGGCAATGACTAAAGGGTCCTGAAAGGACCCGTTACAGTGTCCATTTTTTATATCCTTACAAAACATAGGCAGTGTGGTTTAGAAATACCACGGCCGCTGTACACATTTTTTACCAATTCACACATCAAGGAGGTATTTCAGTACCTCCAGGAAAGGTGCACTTTCCCACCCAGGAAAAACAATGTTGGTCAAAGAGAAGAGAAAACAAAAGTACAGCTTCTCTGGCAAACACTGAAAAGTGGTGCTAATGTGTTTAAGTGTGAAAAAATCAATGTGATGTGGCCACCTTGCAACCACTCTGTCTTGCTTTCGTTAGTTAGTTGCTTATTTTTCATATTTGGAATGTTTTATTTCTCTCCACTCCGAGGCTGCACATAGAAATTGAAAAATGTCAGTAAAAGACACCATTTCCAGCAAAACAATATTTCTTTTTTAAATCCATTTCACAGGGAGCAAATAAACGAAAGGAGGAAAGAGAAGGTAATACCTATTTCTTGAAGTCTCGGTCTTCACTAAATGAGGAGGAGCGAGAAGAAAGAGAGGGAACAAACAGAGTGGCGGGCAGCTGCCAGCGGCAGAGAATGGACACTGTTCTCGTCTTCTCACAGGGCACAAAGGAAAAGACAGAGTGCAAAGTGGTTGCTGACTGACGGCTGTGGAGGGGCCCCTGGAGCACAGAGCCCCCCCGCACCACGGGGATTTCCGGGGCCAGTGTTATGCCCCTGGATACTAAGGCTGCATTGCCTAGATGGGAGGACAAATGCAAAAAGAACAATTGATGAATAGAAAGCTGCACAATGTCAAACATTCACCCCAGGACAGAGATCAGGACCTAAATCCATCGTGACCCATGCCTTTCCAGTTCAGACCCAACATATGCAAATCCGTCTAGACCCTGTTCCCCATGGGAACAGTCCAGCTCAAACTGCAAGCCAGGTACTTACTCCCTGGGCTGGATACAAGCATCCTGGGACCGGTTTCGGGGCATCACCTCATATCAGCCAGGCTAGCTTGACTCCAGTGGCATGTAGAGCACGGTACCACAATCTGGGCATACCGGTCCCACTCGGGTTGACAAATGCAAAAAGAACAATTGATGGACAGAATGCTGCACAATGTCAAAAAACATTCACCCCAGTACAGAGATCGGGGCCTAAAATTCATTGTTTGTTTGCTCCCCATGCCTTTCCAGTTCAGACCCAGCCATATGCAAATCAGTCTTGACCCTGTTCCCTATGGGAATAGCCCAGCCCATACTGCCAGGCTAGGTCATCCTTGGATTGGAAACAAGCATCCTGGGACCTGTTTCGGGGCAACACCCCTCATCAACCAGGCTAGCTTGACTCCTGTGGCATGGGGAGCATGGGACCCACTTGGGGTGACAAATGCAAGAATGGGATGAGGGGACATCAGGGGCATAACAAAGGACCCCACAGTCCCTAAAAGCCTACAGATCTAAGTGTGAGGGGCCCCTTTAGAAATATTGCAGGGGGGGCACCTCACGTTTTGTTATGCCACTGAGGGCATTGTACGTGGTGAAGGAGCATTGCAGCGACCAAAATAAACATTTAGTGAAATTGCTATTGGGGGGGGAGGGGTAACAGACAGAGAAAGGAAGGACTAATGCGGACAAACACCAATAACAAGCCAGCATTTTTGAATGCCTCAGATAACTACCAATGGCAATCTGCGGGTGATCCAAAAGCCAACAGAAGAGGATACAACAGGTCTTCGAGACTCAACATAAAAAGTTATGTCAGGGTCCAACTGGATGAATTTAGTTGGAATAGGGAAACCAAGGTTTTTTTTCTAAAACAGTTGTATTGTTGTATTGTTGGGGGCGGTGACGCGCTTTTCCACGGGGACAGTTCCAATAAATGTTGGGAAAAATAAACAATCTTTCGACCCAGAACAGTTAATTTGTGTTTCACCCACATGATGTTTAGATGAAAGAGAGATTTCAGCCATTTGAGGGGAAGAACAGCTGAGGAAAAACAAGCATTGGCAATGCATTTTGGGTATTGTTTTACAGATCAAATAATAAATGCTTCATCTTAACCGTAAACGAAGTAGTGGGCAAGAAGAAGAAATCTGACGTTCACGCCTTTGGATTGGCCCTGTATTGATGAGGAGTATCTGTGAATGTTTTCAATTAATTTTGCTCTGTTGCTACTCACCTGGTTGTGAGAAGAAAACTTGAATGGATAGTGCGTTCGCTATTCCTAATGAGTGTGTGAAGGAAGCTCCTACTTTCAACCTGGAGGGAGTGAAAGGACAGAAAGGAGAAAAGTAAAATGCAAAGGCATGAAGTTTTATGTGATCAGCAGGTCAATAGTTTCAATCCTTCAGTGATCGTGATTTCAAATAGAATGACTGCAGAAAGCATCATGGAGCCATCGGGTCACAAGTTTTTTCATAGTCTGGAAACTCAGTGGGAAAATGCAACTACTGCAGAGATCTTAGTGTACACTGCTGTCCATAAATGCTCACTTCTTAAGTTCATTGTGTTGGTTTTTTTTTAGGAAAAATATCGTAGGCAAAATATCGCAGGCAAAAATATCGGGCCTCATTTATGAGGCTGTGCGTCACTTTTACGCCACCGGTGCATCAATTTTTGTGACGCACCAGTGGCATATAAAATGCCCCAGTTGCGCCATATTTACAAAGTGACGCATCTAGGTAGATGCGTCACTTTGTAAACCCCTGCGCCATATTATACCTGCGCCAGGTATAATGTATGCAAGGGGGCCATTTTGATGCAAGAAAGAGTCATATAAGTGATGCAGTGAAATCTATAAGATTTCACTGCGCCATTTCTTGGCCGCTAATGCGTCAAAATCTTACACCTGTCTCATGGCAGGCGTAAGACTGACGCAGGCACTAACAACATGGGACTTGCCCATGTGAAGGCACACATTGCTGGAGTTGCGTCACTTTTGTGCCTACACATACATCAGAAATACTGACGTATCTGTAACTCCTTTCGACATGATGCATCATACTGTAAATATGACGCATAGTTAGTGTCGCAATGAGAGCGCAGTGAAAAGTGACGCATCGCTGTTTCCACTTTTCATAAATGAGGCCCATTGTTTTTTCAGTATGTCCGCTGTATTTTAAAATAATAATATCTACATGTATAAAGAATGCATAATATCACCTATTCATACAATTTAAATGTAGACAGTATAATGGTAAAATACATACCACAGACTAAAATATGACATCACAAATAGCTACATACTTAGCCCCTATATTCACTTTAATAATTACTCGACAATATTATTATAGACAAGCATCTGCAATGCAATAGGTATCGCATTTACGTAAGTTCGAAATATTGGCATTGAAAATGACAATGCCTTTTATTTATGTTTTGGTTTTGAAAGCATAACTAAAAGGCATTCTCATATACAATGCCAATAGCTTAAATTACAAGCTTACGTGGAGCAGTGGAAAACATGTCACCTTGATCTGCCTGCTTGAATCCCGACAAAGTAAATTCAGGGGCATATTATCAAGACAGCCGATAAAATTATCGCCGCTTTAGCGGCAGAAATCTGCCGCTAAAACGGCGATAATGGGCTTGATAATGTCCTCTATGGAATTCCAATTGAAGCCCATGTTAGATGTCCTCCACATCTAACATGGGCTTCAATTGGAATTCCATAGAGCATATTATCAAACCCGTTATCACCATATTAGCAGCAGTTTTCTGCCTCTAAAGCAGCGTTAATTTTATCCCCTATCTTGATAATATGCCCCTCAGTCTGTAATCCTTCCTAAATCGGTAAACAGACTGTCATTGAATTGAGTAAAAGTAACACCTATTATTCGCAGTGCATAGAAATGGTAAAAGTGCAGTATGCAGCACTATATTTAAAACAAGGTATTACTATTATTCAAATGACTGGAAAAATGATTGTATATTCGAAATTTGTGAGATTTTTTTTAACAGATGACTCATCTTTTAACTAATTTATTTCTTTTCAAATTACATTTTTTTTCTAAATAAGGTATCATCCGTACTGTTTTACATATGTAGGGCTGTTTTTTCCCATTATGCTGATATAAGAGCAGACAGCCAGCCCTAAATGTATGCAGTTTCCCACAGTTCCTGCCAACTTCGATCTCTGCATTATGGAATATTTTGGACCCTGTATACACTGGTGGTTTGCAAAGCCGATGCACGCAGTTCAAACATCAACTCATTTTCTAGCTCACCATTCCTGCACTGTTCAGCACTAGTGAATGGTTGGTATAAACCTTTCTGGTATTGTCATTGGACTGTAGAGGGTGCCACAATTGCCAACAATGCAAAGATCTGTTTCATGGGCTGTAGCTGAGCTCCCTCAGGAGTTGCACTCTGAGAGTAAAGTGCAATCAATGATACACACCAGCGAGTGTGGAAAAGACGGCTGTTACGCCCTAGGTGCACATGGCACTTGTAGAATGCCATTCCATTGTTATTTCAATATATTATTTCATTTCTGCAGTTTTCCTTCTGGATATGCCTCTTTAAGTAAGTAGCATAGCATCCACTTGGCATCATTCTAACACATCTAAGCCAGGTGTGCACTATATACAGCTGCCAACACGAATAACTAAATAAACAGCTTTTATTTTCAGATGGCTTCGCCTTACAGGCTATCCTCACGATCGGGTTAATACCAATTTAACTCCTAGTTCACCCTCCTTTACTACCTAAAAGCTTCCTTTCTGGACCTACCCCACAACCCTTCCTATGCAAAAACGCACTGTTTCCAAACTCTCCTTGACCTCTAAGTTAAAACCCCGCACTCTGATTGGCCAAAGCACCAGAATTCTGAAGACATTATAAGTGGTATTGGCAGGCACTGCAAAATGCTAAAGGTTTTTTAATCGGGAGATCACGTTTATAACAGCAGCAATCTTCCATGGAGAAGAAACTATCTGGGAGAGAATCTTGGACCCAATGGGGACTTTTATAATATATCCGGATAGTGAGGATCAGTGCTGTCTTGCCAAACTGGTGCCACCTTTCCTGAATGGTTTGACTGGATAGGGCAGGAGCAAGACCCTCCATCTGAAGTGACGTCAGTCAAGGTTGAAAGGCATGACAGGAGGAGAAGACGTCTTCACAGGAGCCAAGGTGATAGTAACTTAAGAGCTGCTATCTACACTATACACCTCCAGAACATGGCACGTCCCAGTGGGGTCACAGGGACTGTATATGGATTGCTCCCTGTGGCATCGGTGGGGGCCAAGGGTTTTCTGGGTAGTAAAACACCGCCATAACTAGGGTTCACTGCAGTGGCTCGTCACTCCACTGATCTCCAGAGAGTTTCTTATTAAGGGTCTTCAGCTGCACCGTAGTCCTTCAGTTCTCCCCGGCGGGGCATTATCCCCTTGGTAATGCACGTTCACTGAGCATAACGTATTCTTGCAATTAGGGGGCTGCGAAGTTAGGTGTAACTCCATAAAGCAGGAAGAAACTCTTGAAAAGAGGCCTGAGGGCAGCCTGCCTTCACCTGCCTGTAACTAACATAAATGAGGTCGTCCTCCCAGGTGCGCACACCTTCTGATCTTATGCAAATCATATAATCTGCAAGCAGAGCAGTGTCTGCGCAGGGCTTTGTGAGTTGAGTCTGGGAACTACTAAGGAATCACTACAAGCATTTGCAATGCAATAGGTCTAGCATTTACGCAAGTTTGAG
The DNA here is from genome assembly GCF_964263255.1 of Lissotriton vulgaris. Lineage (NCBI taxonomy): Eukaryota > Metazoa > Chordata > Amphibia > Caudata > Salamandridae > Lissotriton > Lissotriton vulgaris. The sequence goes on from NW_028248478.1 coordinate 82,526, forward strand.
CAATTGGCATTGTAAAAGACAATGCCTTTTATTTATGTTTTGGTTTTTAAAACATAAATAAAAGGCATTATCATTTACAATGCCAATAGCTTAAACCAGGGCCGGACTGGCCGTAGCGGGCACTGGGTGTTTCCCCGGTAGGCCGCCAGGTTTGGGGCCAGTTTTGGGCCATTTGGGGCCCATTGTTGTTACGGGGGATCGGCAATGTCGGCCCCTGTAACAAAATTGGCCTAAACCGGCCCTTACATACAGCTCGGCTGCAACCCCCCCTCACCTCAGGGGGATCCGGTTGAGCAGTTTGCCAGGGCCGGTTTCCGATCCCAGTCCGGCCCTGGCTTAAACTCTCACAAATGCGAGACCTATTGCATTCCAAATGCTTAAAGGCATCACTGAGTTGGACCCTTCTGTCTCCCATAGCCCCTGAACAGCTCCCCGTTTGCTACAAGTTAAATAAACAAGCCAGTGGTCACAGCTGCCCACGAGAGTCCCTCCTGCCTTCCTGCAATAAGTGAAACCCATCAAAGAAAATAGTGCTTACAGACTAAAGAAGACATACATTGTAACAACGGAAGTAAAAGGGCCAGTGCTCATGGGAGGTTACAAATGAAGACAAGGGGGTACTAAGGACGGACTAACAAGCCTAATAACAAATCAGATACCAGTATTTAAGAAGAACAATGAAACAACCCAATGACAAATATAGGTGGAAAGTGAGTGGGGCTGGATGTATGATATCACAACACATGCTTTTACATCGCATGCTTTTACATCGCAAGTTTTACAACGCTTGCCATTACAACGCATAGTGTTGAGGGGTGCTGGATAGTGAATAGTTTAATTTACTATTCCAACTCCAGTCCCCGTGGATAGTAGGGAAGGTGTTGGATAGTAAATTAAATCTATTCCCTATCCTAGAGCGCCCCCCAGCGCAATGCGTTGTAATGGTTTGCATTGTAAAAGTTGCGATGTAAAAGCACTGCGTGGTAAAAGTTGCGTTGTAAAGGATGTTTCCCAGTGGGCCTTCTAGTACATACTGCAATACAGCATGGCTCGCAGAGCAGCTCATACGCTGCCCAGGCTTGACCTCATAATATTGTGACTCTCGATACATTGGTCATCGTGATATAGTGCCTACGATATTTTAGGAACACCTGAAGTATACAAAAAGTGATGGGTAGAATGCTTGAATTAATCTCAGCCACTGGTAATTACTTGGTCGCATCTCCCAAAATAGCAAAAGGAAATTTTCTCTACATTTTCTAAACTTCACGCCGCATATACATACCTTGGAGAAATCTATCTTCAACATACATAGATATGGAGTTGAGAATAGTAAATCCTACCTCTCTTTATGCATTTACCTTTCAATAATCATTCCCTCAATGTTGTTGTAATAATATTCCGTCCCGTCAATATGCGGGCTTAACCCACAATTGGGGAAATCCAATTTCACAGCAGAAATGTGCCTGTGAGTACATTAATCCAGGTCAGGGTGCAAAGGAGGCTACGCAGATGAGTTCAAAAGCTTAAAGAGGTGTTAGAATCTGCACAGCTAAATCTGTGTAGTTATACCCTATCACTTTTTAGAGTGTGAATTCACAGGGGTGAGAAAGATTTAGAGAGCTAAACAGGAAGAAACATTAGGATTTGTGGAAGCATTTTACTCAGCTGCATTTTAATTTGTAATAAATTACCACCAATGTGTGTGTCGGAGAGCTTTCACTGTTGAAGAAGACGGGTTGATAGGCTAAACAAATAAAGGTGCTGGGCTGCATGCTTGCAAACAGTTTAACCACTGGCAATCACACTCGATAACATTCCAGCCTACTGTTTTTCACCCACTGCTTCACTCTAGACAGGGCCCCAGTTTACTCACAGTAGTGGCTAACACACTTTGACAATCACAGTTTCTACGAGGCCCTCAGACATACATCTTGAGACATTAATCCAAATTATAGTAAAGGTGTAGAAGGGGTAAAATAAGCTTACAAAGAGGAGTAAATCTTTTATAAAGTATTTGTAACACATACAGGAAAATCACATCTGGATTACCACCAGCAACATTGTTTACCTGTAGTTCTGCACCCTAGTCGCAGGGAACATATGATGCAGGATGCTGCCACTATAGCGATTGGCATTAGGAACTCCATGCTGGACATCCATAGCAATGGATGAGTAGGCATATCCTGTAGAATAACTCTGAAAAAACAGAGGTATTTCTGATTGGTCTTGAGACGTTTCTCTGGAGTTCCACTAGATCACCATAGGAACTGGGCGAGCGCTACATTTCTTCTACTGCATTCAAAAATCGCGGCATTATCTTTACGGAGAATCCAATGTTCAACAACCAATTATAAACTCTTTTGTCACCTGCTTCAACCCGCAAAAAAATCTTTCAATTTTTCCCACTGAAACTTCGTCTTCTGCTGTTTAATTCGTTTATAGCCCCCTGGTGGTCTTCAAGCAATGTGCCGTATCCTGACCTCCTGGTCTACCTGCTTTAGATTCTGCAATAAATTAAAATCCATCAGTTGGTATATTTTGTGTCCTCAGTTCACATAATTGAGGCCCACAAAAACCCACTGGCTTTAATTACACAATGGTTTATGCATACATATCTGTGTATTGCCCATCGTGGCTTCAATCTCTTTAGCCCCCCATTTTTGCAACAGTGGTGTAAGCTTCACCTTCCAAGTCATGTTGTTTGATCCAAAAACAAATCAGCAGTTTATTTCGGGCTATTCCGGTTGCTTTGTGGGTGTGAGCAGCCTTGGCCTGTGGAGGGAGTTGCGGTGGGGCTGAAAGGCGGGGGCGGGGGAGGGGCAGGGTCTGGGGTTCTAAAAACCGGAATATGGATATTTAGAGGTAAGTAAACAATTTAATTAATAAAACTAATTTTGTAGTGCGCCCTGCATTGCAAAATGCGATGCAGCACGCGCTACGAAATTCGTTTTATTAATTAAATTGTTTACTTACTTCTAATTATCCATATTACGGTTTTTAGAACATCCACCCTGCCCCTCCCCCGCCCCGCCTTTTAGCCCCACCGCAACTCCCTCCACAGGCCACGGCTGCTCACACCCACAAAGCAACCGGAATAGCCTGAAATAAACTGCTGGGACACTAAAAGGGCAATGCCTGTGCTCTACTGGCAGCCAATACTGTGCCACATTGCTGAGAAGATAAAGCATTCTCTCCAGGAAGTTGAGAGGCGGAGAGAAGACTTCACTGAAATGCCACCACTAAAAGCAAACAGAATCAAGATGCAAAGCAAGGGTTGGTCGAAATGTTTATTTATTGGACCCAATCTCATAAAATGCAAGAAGTTTGCATTACACAAATGTCATCATCATTTTTAGGTCGAGCCTGGGCAGGGCATGCGCTGCTCTACGAGGCATGCTATATTAAGGTATGGTATAGAAGCTCCGCCCATTTCCCACCCATCTTTTCAATTGGCTCTTGTTACTGTCCTTTAAAAATAGTTGCTTTTTATTCATGAATAGGCTTAGTAGTCCCTTCTTGGTACCGCCTTGTCTGCATTTGTAACCTCCCATAACAACTGGACTTTTTACTTGTGTTGTTACACGGTCTGCTTTATGTAGTCGTTGAGCACTATTTTCTTTAATGATCTACCTTACTCCACCCACAATGTTGCAGCATTCCACCACCTTCTATATAGTTACTAGTCCAGTTCAAATAAGCTTTATTCGGCGGTTAGCCATAAAAGCAACATAAAAGCAACATAATAAAATACATACAAGTAAAAAATAACTCAACATAACATTGCCTGGTTAAAAGAAAAAAGAGATAAGACCCAACTAAAAATGGTTTAGCATGTAAGCAGTTATAAATAAAAACCCCAATACACAGAATCCCCCTTTTTCACCCGCTGTTGTTGTAATTCGGTGCTCGAGGACCAGGGTAAAAGTCATGAAGGTCCCAAATACGAATGGAGCCATCACCAAGTTTTGGCTGGATAGATCGCAAGTAGGGGGCAGTGTTCCTGTCCTTAAACCTAACCAGAATCAAATCCCCCGGAACATTTTTGGGCAGATGACCAAGCCACCCCACCCTTCTGACGCTCTGTATCCCACCGTCTAGCAGGGAAGGTAATGGTCTATTGTTTTTGAGCCAAAAAATGGCTTTGTTAAGAAGGTCCCGATGCAGTTCACGTTTTCCTGGTCTGAGAGCAGGGACCCCAGAGAGAATGGTGACATAAGGGGCTGCTACGGGGGGTAAATCGATGCAATGTCTTCTATCTGGTGCGATCACAGGAGCTCTTTGTGGGACATGCTTGTGAATACGGGTGATATTGTGATCACTTTGAGTCGATGGTGTAACAGGGGAATCACATGTTTGTAAAATCCTGGGAGCATTGTCCGTGGGCCTTTTGTGGGTATTAGTGGGGGAAGAGCGTATGGGAGTAACAGTGTTTCTAGTCGGTGGATATGACTGTGATACCGTTTTTTCAATCCTGCACAGTCTATCTCCCAAATCATTAATTTTAGCAACCAGTGGAGAGAGCGCAGTATCAAGTAGTCGCTCGATTTGGGCCAGAAGAGACGATTGAAGTGAAGATCGAGACTCAGCCTTGTCCACAGGTGAAGAGGCTGTACTGGGTCCGGGTACTGAGGGGCTGCATTTATTGGATGGAGGGAGGGTTATAACGGGGGAAGCCTGGGGGGAGCAGGTAGTTTGGGCAGTGTCTCGAGACACTGGGGGGGGGGATAGAGCATCCGGGATATAGTGTGTGCCACAGAGGGCATTCAGCTCTTCCCAGATGGACATTGAAGAAGAGTGACTGTATACAGATATCCTGATGACAGCTATAAGCAGTTCAAGGCAATAGGGATGGAAGAAAAGGAGCTTGACTGTACCTTGTCCAAAGCTGGAGCCAGGAGTGGTGGCCCGTCCCGTCCTCCTTGTGCCTCTGAGGGCCACAGAGGGCCCGCCCTTTGCCCGGGCTTAGCCCGGCGCGTCCCGCGCGCGTCCTCGCGGGACGAGAGGCGTTCCGCTGTTTAGTAGCGCCCCCGGGCGCAGGCTGTGGTGTCACCGGTGCGCCGGTGAAACTCCGGGGCACCTGGGAAGTGAAGTCCCTGGCCGTTGCCCTCACGGCGCTGCTGGGAGAGCTGGTGTCGGTGTCTTGGCCGTTTCCCTCACGGCGCGGTCTGTGGCCTCTGCTGTCGGGCTTGCCTTGCCCCCCACTGAGCGCTCGGCGCTCCGCTGTTTAGTAGCGCCCCCGGGCGCAGGCTGTGGTGTCACCGGTGCGCCGGTGAAACTCCGGGGCACCTGGGAAGTGAAGTCCCTGGCCGTTGCCCTCACGGCGCTGCTGGGAGAGCTGGTGTCGGTGTCTTGGCCGTTTCCCTCACGGCGCGGTCTGTGGCCTCTGCTGTCGGGCTTGCCTTGCCCCCCACTGAGCGCTCGGCGCTCCGCTGTTTAGTAGCGCCCCCGGGCGCAGGCTGTGGTGTCACCGGTGCGCCGGTGAAACTCCGGGGCACCTGGGAAGTGAAGTCCCTGGCCGTTGCCCTCACGGCGCTGCTGGGAGAGCTGGTGTCGGTGTCTTGGCCGTTTCCCTCACGGCGCGGTCTGTGGCCTCTGCTGTCGGGCTTGCCTTGCCCCCCACTGAGCGCTCGGCGCTCCGCTGTTTAGTAGCGCCCCCGGGCGCAGGCTGTGGTGTCACCGGTGCGCCGGTGAAACTCCGGGGCACCTGGGAAGTGAAGTCCCTGGCCGTTGCCCTCACGGCGCTGCTGGGAGAGCTGGTGTCGGTGTCTTGGCCGTTTCCCTCACGGCGCGGTCTGTGGCCTCTGCTGTCGGGCTTGCCTTGCCCCCCACTGAGCGCTCGGCGCTCCGCTGTTTAGTAGCGCCCCCGGGCGCAGGCTGTGGTGTCACCGGTGCGCCGGTGAAACTCCGGGGCACCTGGGAAGTGAAGTCCCTGGCCGTTGCCCTCACGGCGCTGCTGGGAGAGCTGGTGTCGGTGTCTTGGCCGTTTCCCTCACGGCGCGGTCTGTGGCCTCTGCTGTCGGGCTTGCCTTGCCCCCCACTGAGCGCTCGGCGCTCCGCTGTTTAGTAGCGCCCCCGGGCGCAGGCTGTGGTGTCACCGGTGCGCCGGTGAAACTCCGGGGCACCTGGGAAGTGAAGTCCCTGGCCGTTGCCCTCACGGCGCTGCTGGGAGAGCTGGTGTCGGTGTCTTGGCCGTTTCCCTCACGGCGCGGTCTGTGGCCTCTGCTGTCGGGCTTGCCTTGCCCCCCACTGAGCGCTCGGCGCTCCGCTGTTTAGTAGCGCCCCCGGGCGCAGGCTGTGGTGTCACCGGTGCGCCGGTGAAACTCCGGGGCACCTGGGAAGTGAAGTCCCTGGCCGTTGCCCTCACGGCGCTGCTGGGAGAGCTGGTGTCGGTGTCTTGGCCGTTTCCCTCACGGCGCGGTCTGTGGCCTCTGCTGTCGGGCTTGCCTTGCCTTGCCTTACTAGTCATATATTTTTTGATTTCCAGCGCGGTCCTCTTTAACTATGACAGCTGCGCTTATTTACTTATTTAATTTACGCCGTGGTTCGCCTTCACTTTACTGTTCATGCTTATTTATTTATTTCATATACAGTATGGGCCACTTTCACTTTAGTGGCCATGCTTATTTATTTATATAATTAATTTACAGGGAGACCGCTTCCACGTTAGCGAAGAGCTACAAAAGCTTTATTTATTTTTATTTACACTTTGTGTAAAAGCGCCCCATATGTGCTTTCACTATAATGTTGCCCACTCCCCTTTCTTTAGATCCTGCTTACCGTAACCTGAATACGGCGAGCAGCATCAAAAGAAAGTGGCCCAGCCACCAGTAAAGTGGTCTCACATTTGCAAGAGTTTGAGCTATTGGCATTAGAAATGGCAATGCCTTTCATATATGTGCTGCTTTGAAAATCACATACATAAATGGCATTATCATTTACAATGCCAATAGCTTAAAATCTCGCAATTGTGAAACCTATTGCATTGAAAATGCCTGTTCTCTTCAGGGGGCAATGTTTTTGACATTTGCGCTTATCTACGAGACATCATCTAGCTAGCTTTGCAAAAGTAGCTCTTTTCTGCTTGTCTCATAAATGTATTTGTAGATGCAAAGCAAGAACTCCACCACAGACTAGGGCAACCTAATGTATGAGAAAGCCTCTGGAGCTTCGCATCAGTGTTGTATCGGAAAACCCAACAATTATAAATGCTTCCATGTACTTGGGGAAAGACATACAGACATCCTTTGGATTGACTGCTCGTCCTTCGATGAATCGGGTTACAGGCAGTGCTTAATTTGAGCCGGTGCTTTCCAGTGCTCAGAACTGGCACCTAATCCTCAGCACCAGTGCTTATAGCACCAGTTAAGGACACACTTATTTAGAAGGCACATGATTTCCCCAGGCTCACAGGATGTTGAACACACGCCGAGACTCAAACCGGGTTCTCCTGCTCTGAAATCAGCAGTTCTACCCATTAGTCCTCTCCAGGTTAAAAAGTGCCAGGGCTCTAGTCAGGAGGCAGTTTGCACCAGCACATTCCTCCTGTCTCCTGAGGAGAGCCCCAGCACTTTTCATTTTACAAATAAACCACTGGTGACAGGTTTCCTCACTAGGAGCCAGCTGGTGCTGTGCCTCCGTCTAAGGGCTTTCACTGCTGAGCAACATTCTCTACTCACTGACATTGCACATCCTGCATAAATTCATTTGTGTAGGACACACAGTACACTACCTTTAACAACAACACACACAGGTTCCCAAGAACCTCACATTTTTCTCACAGGACCAGGTAATGAGGCTATATGACACGCCATGCCTTCCACTAAAATACTCTAATTGTAATGCCTGTTCACTGGCCACAACTTGTTTAATCCACAAGACAGTGTATATAAAATAACTGCTTCTGAGAGCACAATATTGGTGTACCTCACAATGACAATGCATCAATGCACAATGTTTCTAAAATGAAACTCTGCTTCAAGCCCCTCGGCGCCCTCTTCAACTACCTTTTGACAAATACGGGGCTTCACCTTATCCGATCCAAGGAGCCATGAATATCCCTGGCTAGCCGCAGGGTTCGGTTCAAAACTCCTCCTAAATACAACAACTACTTCAACTGCTCAAAAGGGGATGGTCTTTTCCAACTATACACCCTGTAATGCAGCACAGGCTCAACCAACACTACTGTTCACTTTATTTCACCTTAAACACCACACGCCACACTGTGCCCATTTATCTACTCCTAGGCTACCTCACCTTATAGGTCTCAGTTAATATCACCAATACAATGTGCCCTTTATGTACTCGTAGGCTGATTCATCACTACTATTCACCCTACAACACCTTATATGGCTTTGAAGAGATTACGCACCACACTGTGCCATTTACCGACTCATGGCTGTGCCAACACAGCTGTTCATTCTACATCATGACATAGGGCCTAGAAGACATTACACACCAAACTGTGCCCTTTATCGATTCCTAGGCTCAGTCAACACTGCTATTCATTCTTCGTCACCTCATAGGGTTTAAAAGACATCACAGACCACACTGTGCCCTTTATTGACTAGAGCCTGTGGCAACACTACTGAAAGCTCTTATTCCCCATTAGGATGAGCAAACTTGATGCAATACTGTGTGCTCTTTATGACCAGGGATAATGAGGGCACTGAACAAACATCACTGTACACCCTATAATATGCCCCAGGAATAAATGTATAAACATACATGTATTTCCTGTATTGCCCCGTTCAGTGAGTTCGACACTTTTATGTCATCCACTCTACATAAAGTAAAGAAAAACACTCCAGCATGTAGAATACACTTTGCATTTGTTATTCATGCACAAACATTTGCGCCATGCTCTCAACCAACATTAAATCTAGACCTCTTACACTCACAAAATATATGCATCTTGCTTACATTTAACATCCACACTTGAAGCACCAATATTAAATCTGGGACTCAAACACAAAATTCAATTGCCCATTTCAGCAGGGCACCAACAAGAACAATTAAAGCCAACCCCCCTCTTGGCTAAGATCAAACCTCTACCACAGAGGTCTTCAAACCTTTGTAGTTTGAGCCACTCCCATCCGGATTTTTATAGATGTTCGGCGTCCCCACCCCCTGACAGAAATTTCTGGAATCTGGTACACCACATAATCGACCAACACGCTCATATCAAAGGCCATATTCGGCAAATAATGTTCTATACAAAAAGAGTGTTTAGTAAACTGCAGGTTTGTGAGTGTTTGTGGTGAAATTACAGAGGCTTATTACACAGCTCAAAACACAATATTCCAAGATAAAATGTGTGCAAATTATTTTTACAAGAATGCTTTGTTTTACACATCACCTACAGCAGCAGTGGAAGCTTTAATCACACAGAATAATGCAGCACAGACAGAAGCAGTGCAAACGAGACAGACACATCACCGACAGCAGCAGTGCAAGCTTCTCTCACACACAGAGAACAGGTGCAGCACGGACAGAAGGGGTGCAAACGATACAGACACATTACTGACAACAGCAACAGACACATTACTGAAAACAGCACTGCAAGCTTCTCTCACACACACATAACAAGTGGAGTGTGAAGAGAAACAGTGCAAACGAGACATACACATCACCAACAGCAGTAGTGCAAGCTTTCCTCACACACAGAACAGGTGCACAACAGGCAGCAGCAATGCAAATCTCTGTCACATAGAACAAGTACTGTAAAAAAGGCAAACGTGTATTTCTCAAGTAGGCGGTGTAAGCATAAACAGCCTAAGCTTTCATTACGCACAACACTCATGGCATCAGAAGCAGCACTATAAGCTTACTTATGCAAAGACAACAGAGACACCCCAGAATGGAGCAATGCAAACCTTCATTAGCCAAATAATACAACTCGCTTTGCAGCAGGAAATACTTTCCTCCATCAAAGAGCAAGTACAGCAAATGAAGCAGTAAGCCAAGTTTCCTTAGCCAGACGACACAGGCACAGCACAGGTAGCAACACAGTAAGATTGCCTCACACATGCTGCAGGATAGCGCAAGCAGCAGCAGGGCAAACATGGAATGTACATGGAATGTCCAGCAGCATCAGCAGAGCCTCAAACATACAAAGTACCAGAAAAGCACAAACGAGAATAGTATAGACACCCCTCACACCAGAAATAAGTACAAGAAAGCAAGCAGCATTAGTCAAGCTACTACCACTTTCATTGCAGATAACAGATGCACGAGGCCAGAGCATCCTTCCATAAAAATGAGAGGAAACTTTGCTATGTACGTAGGGAACACATGGAAGGAAAGAAGGAAGGAGGAGGCCCTTGAACACCCCCTTTTCCAAAGGAGGGAAAGCAATACCTAGCAGATGCCGGGGCTTGTCTGAGGAGAAGTCTTCTGGACAGGTCTACTCGACTAATGGGAAAGAAAGTCCTAAGAGTGGGGAAGATATTTTTTCCTGAAAATAGTTACTGTATGGGCTCAGCAGTGCAGACAAACCTGCCATTGCTAGTCTTTAAAGGAATGCATACTCTGTGGCGGTCTGCATCTTAAAGAGAGTGTAGATGCTGCAGTTGGGCATTAATGAAACAAACATTGGTGAAGCCTTTTTGTTACATCTTGCTTATGTCTTGCATTTCCCTTGCTTAGATTTCCCCATTGCCTAGCCACTGTATCTGGTGAAATGTATGATGACACCTCAGAATGTTTGGTACCTGACTGCTCTGAGTAGAGGCAGTTGATGGCAGACAGGCTGAGCGAGAGAAGAACTGCTCCTGGTGGGGTTTTTATTATTACATCTATAGATCATTTTATTGTTACTTAACTTGGATTTATCTACAATAAATCAAACCTACATTTACTTACTGGATTCAAGAACTTTATTTGTTACACTTTTGTCTTGCGTTTTTAGGTCTATGTGTTGTTTGTTGGAATGGGTGTATGCTGTTCGATAATACTAGACACAAAATCAGAAACCACACTTCCAGAGATGTATATGCAAACATACCACTCCCAAAAGCAAACATACATGTAGAGCAAAACACACACAGATGCACATGCAGCCAGAAAATCCATATTGGCATTAGGTGGATGTTGGTTAGATACCTGGATGGATGGATCGGTGGCTGAATGACTGTACAAAAGGGTAAGCGGATGGCTGCCTGAGCACAAAATGGATGGGTGTGGTTATATACATGAATAGATTCAAGGTGTGTATGGATATATGTGTAGTTGTGGGTTGACGGAAGAATGGGTGGATGTGAATGGATGGTTAGGTGCTTGGCTAATGAACACATGGGGATGAACCACACAAAAGCACAATCAGTTTTATTTACTATCACTTCATGTTCAAGCAATATATACATGCATTTAAATACGAATGATAAAATCAGAATATATATATATATGGCACTAATTATACCCCCCCAACAAATGGCATATACAATGGACAATGACAGAGCTATTAACCCAACAGAAGAGCCCAGAACCCACAACATGGCTCATGAATACACTTTAGTCTCCTTCGTCCATACCCTCTGATTTCATTGGACATCTCGCTTAGTATCAGTCATTTCAGCTGCAGTGGGAGGCAAGGAGTCCCCTCTGCTATGAAATCGAACGCGAAGGAACAGGACTGTCTGTTCGTTTGCTTTTGGTTTTAGCCGAGGAGACTTCCTGCCTCCCACTGCGGCTAAAGCATTTCAGCTCTACCAATTAACCCCCTCCTGGGACGGTGAATTGTTAGCACTTAACAGACAAAGACATGGGCACGTCCTGCCCCATGATTTCCCCCCTTCTCCCCTCCAACCCTCTGTTACCGGAGTTCTCTAATCAAAAAAGATTCCCCTTTGAAATGGGTGAAGACTTTAACCCAGGGACAGTGGAAGACAACAAAGGTAAGATTTTAGGGTAGAGTGCGCACCCCCCTCCCTCCCCCTGAGATGGTGTCGCACCCGGGGGGGGGGCCCACAGATTGAAGAACTCTGCTCTACAGGATCCAGGGAAAGTAAGCACTGTAGGAAAAGTTACTGTGAATGTGCATAGACCCAATACAGTCAACGTGCGCATCATATGAAATGTTAATGTGAATATGCATAGACCCAATATTGGCCGAAACTACAGGGACAGCCAATGTGTGCACAGCAAGAAACTTTACTGTAATAATGAATAGAATCAACACTGGCCCAAACCACAGGGATACCGCCAACAAAAGCTCCAGTACATGTGTAGAGACTCAACATTGACCCAAACCACAGGGTACAGCCAATAAAAGTTTTTGTACCTGAGCATAAATTAACGTGTTCAAACCACAGGGATACAAGCAATAAAAGTTGCTGTACATTTTTATAGACTCAACAGTGAGCCAAACCACAGGGATACAGCCAATAAAAGTTAAAGTAAATGAGCATAAATCAACATTGACTCAAGAATGTATGACGGAACCATGCATGCCATTACCACGCATGCCGCTACAATGCTGTCTAAAAGATGCTGTTACAACGCAAATTTATCCAACACATTAAATAAGGTTTCTGCACTGCTAAATATATTTTTGGAGGAATAAATATTTTTTGTAAAAAAATGAAGTAAAGCTTTCAGCAAAACAGTTATTTTACTTTCTGAAAACATTTTACCGTTTTTTTTTAAATAAACACAAGACATATATAACTTGGAGCAATACATCAGAAACAATCCAGCTACAACTGTAGTCCTTCCTTTGATTTACTGCTTGTAAAACCATCTGAGCAAAACTATAAGGGCAGTCGTAGTAAATGCCAACCTTAGAAAATATTTTCCTCAAACATTTCAAATAAATACATTTTCAATCAGAATATTTAACACGCTAAAATGTATATTCCAAAGCATTTTTGTTCAAAATGTGTTTACCCCTTCAAAAAAAGTATAAAATGAGCAATTTACCATTTTGTGACCATTGGTACACCAACACTGCTCGTGACCATACATCTCTTCAGCTCTCTCAGAAAAGTGGGCCCAACAGGGCCCCCTGTGCCTCAGACATATATGGATGCACAGAGGGGGGCATAGCATGTGTCCCCCTGTGTGCATGCACTTAGGTTCTTGTACAGCATGGACTTACGAGTCCATGCCGTGCAGGAACCTTGTGAGGCGTTCTCGTTGCATTGCCTTTTTAAAAGTTACCGCCGCCTTATAAAGGGCACCGCAATGGGAGCCGCCATGCCACCCGCCCACCAGATTCTTGTAATTTGGCCCTAAGTGATGACAAAAAATAATAATGCGAATCTGCTGGGGGCATCCTACAGGATAGGTACAGGACAGTGACTGGGGGTACATTTAATGTTCACATTTAGCTGAGGATGGCCATCAGGGCAGGTGCTGGGGGGTGGCTAGGGACAAAAATACTATTCTAACTCCACTGGGAGCATTCCTCAGGGCAGGTGCTGGATAGTGACTGGGGGCAAAATCTAATATTCTAACTCTCCTGAAGGCATTACTCAGGGCAGGTGCTGGACAGTGACTGGGGGCAAAATTGCTATTCTAACTCCACTGGGGATATCCCTCAGGGCAGGTGCTGGACAGTGACTGGGGGCAGAATTACTATTCTAACTCCACTGGGGGCACACCACAGGACTGGTGCTGGACAGTGACTGAGGGCAAACTTACTAGTCTAACTCTGCTGAGGCCATCACTCAAGGCAGGTGCCGGGGCATTGACTGGGGACAACATGTGTATTCTTACTCCACTGGTGGTGTCCCTTAAGGCAAGTGCTGGATAGTGACGGGGGCAGAGTTACTATTCTAACTCCACTTTGGGAATCCCTAGGGCAGGTGCTGGACAGTGACTGGGGGCAAAGTTACTATCTTACTCCACTGGGGGCATCCCTCAAGGCAAGTTCTGGACAGTGACTGGGACAAAATTACTATTCAAACTCTCCTGAAGGCATCCCTCAGTGCAGGTGCTGGACAGTGACTGGGGGCAAAATTACTATTCTAACTCTGCTGAAGTCATCCCTCAGGGCAGGTGCTGCATGTTGACTGGGAGAAAATTACTATTCTTACCAAGCTGAGGGCATCCCTCAAGGCAGGTGCTACACAGTGATTGGTGAAAAAATACTATATTAACTCCACAGGGGCGTCCCTCAGGGCATGTGCTGGAAAGTGGCTGGGGGAAAAAATACTATTCTTACTCCACTAGGGGCATAACTCAGGGCAGGTGTTGGATGTTGACTGGGGGGAAACTACTATTCTTACCTAGCTGGGGCGTCCTTCAGGGCACCTGCTGGACAGTGACTGGAGGTAAGTTTGCATTAGTGACAGGAAGGGTGAATACAATTGTTATGGGAAAAACAGAAACATGTTTTCTTACAGTGCAAGACATCAGGGGCGGCCATTCATTCCCATGGGCCTACAGTCCCATAGGAATGAATGGCAATTACCGAATCGGAAAATACTGATTCGGTAATTACCTAATCATACCGATTTGGTAATGAAATCGGTAAAAATTACCTAAATCCTGATTGCCAATTCTCAAACACCGAATCGGTATGATTCGGTATTTAAGAATCGGTAATCTGGGATTACCTACATCTGGACCCTAATTCTTTAAGATAATCAGTTTCTTACAGTCCCTTGGGATGAGGCATCAGCATTTAAAAAATCACTGAAGTATTTGTTCGACTTAATACTGGTTTGACTGAGTTGAACCAAATTGTTTTATAAGTAAATCACGCGCCTTAAATCATGTTTAACAGGTTCCCGCCAATCAGTGATTATGCACGAACTCTGCATATATTTTACACTCTATTTCTTTGAGACCTGATAAAAGCAGGGAAAATCGAAAGCCAGCAGAAACTGTTAGATATAATTGTGCCTAATTAGTACAAGGGGAAGGGCGCTTTGTATTTCTGAGGGCCCAGTGACCTCCCATGTCTTCACCATATTGACTTGTCCAGCTGAAAACCCCGGAGGCTCTACATCAAATTATATCATAACCTCTCCAAACACCAAACCACTCAGGCTAATAATGTTATCCTATTAAACAGACAGAAGAGAGACCCCCATTCCCCCAAATGCATCAATTACCATCCTCCCTGATTATCGGCCCCACCAGCCAACAATCCACTGTTAAATACAGTATTTGTCATGTCTACTCGATTTGATATGAAGTGTGTATTGGAAGCTTTTTTTTGCTATGCTCTCAAGTAATGGTAATAAAAAAATCTACAGAGGTAAAGATGGGTAATCAAAGACAGTCTAAAGCAGTGGAAATCATACAAATGTCATCACACAATCTGGGCTGTGTTTTCGTCTGACAGAGCCTCTTCCAAAGTTCCTCCATCTCAGCTGTTGTGCAACTCTCTCAACGATTTTTTCGTTGAGAAGGTTGCCCTCATTAAAGCCGGGATTCCGCCTCCATCCTCTACCTTCTGTGACCTCCAGCCTCCCCCCCCTGTCTCCTGTTTGACCCATTTACCTCCCTTAACCAGAGACACCTTTCTCTCCCTATTGACTCGTGTAAAATCTGGATCGCCCGTGGACATTGCTCCGGCACACATTCTTCGCAGGCTCTTTACGAGCTGCTACCTCCCCCCCTCACCTTCCTTAACGACTCTCTCGACCAGGGGATTGTCCCAGCCCTTCACAAAACTGCCATTGTCATTCCTCTTTTAAAAAAACCGGGGCTGACCCTACCTCTCCTTCTAACTACCTTCCCATTTCCCTCCTCCCCTTTCTGGCTAAGGCCCTGGAGGCCCATGTCACTCAGGACCTAGGTGCCTTCATTGAGGAGAGTGGGGGATTTGCTTCCGGGAAGGCTGGCTTTCGCCCTCGGTACTCCACCGAGAAGGTGGTTATCTCTGTTATGGACGACCTTAGAGAGGGGCTTGATACTAATACGTCCCAGGCCCTGGTCCTTTTAGATCTCGCCGCCGCATTTGACACGGTTGATCATTCCATCCTTCTCACCCGTGTCAGGGCGGCGGGTATTGAAGGTCCTGCTTTGGCCTGGATCAGCTCCTTTCTGAGAGATTGTTCTCAGGCCGTCCACCTGGCCGAATTCACTACCCCTCCTCACTTAGTCCGGTGTGGTGTCCCCAGGGTTCCTCCCTTTCTCCTTTATTATTTAATCTCTATATCTATCCTCTTATTTCTGCACTCCAAAACATGGAGGTTACCGTATACAACTATGCTGATGACCTCCAACTCATTTTTCACCTGTCACATTCCCCTACCAGTATACTCAACTTCCAGTCGGTTATGCTGTTCATCAGCGACTGGATGAACGGCAACCATCTGAAATTAAATCCGGACAAGACGGAACTTGTTGTTACTGGTAGCACTCCCAGTCCCTGGTCCCCCAGTTTTTGCCCCCCTTCCTTGGGTACTTCCCCCACCCCCTCTCCCTCTGTTAAAACTCTAGGGATCTCACTCAACAAACACCTCACACACCACACTCAGATTAGTTCTGTTGTTTCTTCCTGTTTCTTTGCCCTTCGCACCATACGGAAAATCTCCCGGTTCTTCTCTGTTCCTGCCCTTAAACTAATCCTGATGGCGATGGTTCTGTCCCGGATGGATTATGGGAATATTGTATATAATGGAGCCCCCGCTTATGCTTTTCACCGTCTCCAGCTAGTCCAAAACCAGGCCGCCCGCTTGATCAATGGCCTACCCAGATTTCATCACGTCACTCCCCTTCTCCAATCCCTACACTGGCTGCCTATTAAAGAGCGGGCTCTCTTTAAATTGGGCTGCACAACTTTCCAGGCCTTGGCGGGGACTGCCCCTGACTTCATCTCCTCCGCCATTAGCATGTATTGCCCCAACAGAGAGCTTCCCTCCTCTACCAAATCTCTTCTTTCCGTCCCCCGGTTTAAGAAAAAGAAATCTGGGAGCTTGAAATTCAGGGTCCTTGCTCCTACCTTTTGGAACTCTCTCCCTTTTCGCATTAGATCTATCCCCTCCTATTCTGAATTTCGTGGAGCACTTAAGACTTTCCTTTTCTCTCATGCCTTCCCATCCTAGTAATTTTGCCACACCTACCACCTACCTCTGGCTAAGCGTCCTCCTAGCGCCATGAAACCGCATGGTATAAGTGCGCTATATAAATTTTTGTAAATTCAAATTCAAAATGTGACATGTCAGAGGCACCCATAAGTTGAAAGGCTTGCATCTCAGCCATTACAATCAAAAAATGTAAAACAGAATGATTGCAATTGAAGTGAAAAATGGCAGATGTTGTATCGGCGACATAAGACACAGTAACAATCAGGAATTAAAATAAAGCATGTTACAGCACGGCAAGAAAATTAGTAATCCACACACACAGACTAAATATAAAAAATAATAAAGGATTCCATTTATTTAAAAAAAGGCAATTCAATCCAGTAAAACGTCACCATACCATAAACCATATAGACTTGAGTTATATCCTGTATATATCTGTCAACTGGACGCTTGAGGGTGACTTTCAGTTGCTCTTTATTTCAGCCAAGACAGCACTCCCAAGTATAATAGATCTGTGCATGAGTAGCGCATCCATGCTATTGGTTCGGTTTGCATTCTGGGACTTGTAGTTCTGATATTATAGGGGGATAAACAAAAACTACAAGTTCCAGAATGCAAAACAAAAAACATGGAGTGGATGAGATCCTCGCGCATGGGCCTGGTAAACATGAAGCACAGCCAATCACACTAAGAGCGCAACTCTTTCTAGTTATATTTTCCCAAATGTAAGCATGGGCTTCAAGGCAACTCTGGCCGTTGTAACGTTCAACTACTGCAGTGCAGACTTCTGTGGCATAATTTTAGTTTTCTCTCACTAAGATGAGAATTAGGTCACAGAGTGGCATTATACAATGCTCAGATAATATCAGTCAAATGCTTGCACCAGCCGCCAGTAAGCTGTATGCTCAAAACTAATTCCCATCGCCCCGCAGTTCATCGAATTACATTACAGGCAGCTTCTAACAGCACCTGATTGAGTGTGCAGATAAGAAAGGCAACATTTGAAAATGATCTCTGAAAAGTTTAGAGGGGTTTTACAATCAAGCTTAGTAGAAGACAGGCAGAGTGCATTGAACCCAATGCTGCGTGCATGAAACGGTGGTAAATAGCAGAGGAGAATGTTGTGTTCTGTTTATTGTAGTTAATTTTTTTAATTGAGGATTGGTTTCTTGAAAATAAAGTGTTCCATAAGCTTCTTTTCTGGAAAAAATAGGGTTGTTGTGGCGTGTGTGTGTAACACTGCGTGAGCACATGTGTATACACATTTCAGGGAACTTGTGTGGTTTGGGCTTGTGGAGGGCGAGGTAGTCCTCCGGCTCAGTCTCTCTGCGCAGTGGGGCCTAGCAATGCTCAGCACACAAAGACACACCACACACAACACTAGATTTAGACCTCGTAAAATTGATCCTAGCAGCTCATCTTACTCTTAGAATAAAGACTGTGGGCCTGTGAGGAGCATTTTATAGCCAGATCCTTCCTGGTTATCTGTTTAAAGTCCTAAGGGTCTATTACGATGTCGGGTGGATCGCCACCGCCATGGTGGCTGTGGCGATCCGCCTGACACTCATGCCCGCCCTCCACCCATTTCCCCCCGCCATATTACGGGGGGACCGCGGCGGACGTAAACACGTCTGCAGCTTTTTCGCCCCGGTCGCCTTGCGGCCGGGGTGGAAAATGTTTAATATGGTGGCGGTGTCTAATAGACACCGCCAGCCATATTATGATGGGCTTTCAGACATGCATTTCCGTGGAGGCAATGTCGCCACGGAAAGGCATGCGGAGACTCCCTGTGGGGGCCTGTTGCGGGCCCCCTGGGACTCCGGGGAGGTGGGGGGTGCACATGTGGGGTACCTATGGTACCCTCTGCATTTCAAAGTGCAACATGGCAGGCACGGCACGGTACCTGTCATGTTGTATTATGAAATGCACAACGTGCATTTTTACCATTGTGGCAGGCGGCGCTTTCAGCACCACCCGCCGCAATGGTAAAAATACAGGATGCTTCTGGAAGTGTGTCGGGGGCAACCTAATTGCCAAGGCGGGACCGCCACTCCTATGGCGGGTGGTCCCATTTCACACGGGGATGGCGGGCGGGCAAAGTCCGCCCGCCATCCTAATGGGGGCCCTAGTGTGCAGAAGGGTTCTTAGTCACGCTAGCTCTCTAGTGACGTTGCTTAGATCCACTGCAGCCCTTTCTCGCTGTTTACAAATCTAAATTCAACCGTACCATCTTTAGAGCTTGACACAGTATACCAGTGACAGAGGCACATGCACAAGGTTGCCGACGGATTTTGTGTATTGTTTAATTCATGGGCAAGTGGTTGTTATGAGCATTGTAAGTGTATGTTGTGATGAGTGAAATTTGCTCTAGATTCAGTGTACTTTGTGCATGAATCTAGCATGACTGTGTGAATGGGGACTATGCTGTGTACGGGTGGACGATGTGTACTGTCCTAATTCTCTTTATGACTCCTAGTCTGGGAACCGTGTCAGTCAATATGCTGGATGGTTTAAGGGCCGGGTTGCCCAAGTCAGTAAGTTCTGAACTACTACACTATGATATGGCCATTATTATGCCTCTGTGTGCCAAGGCCCCCAACAATAATTCTACACCTGCAGCTGTGGGTTCACACAGACACCCTCACATGCATAAATGCAAGCAGGCTTTCTCACGCACATATTCTCACATGCACACAAGACCTGTCATCCCCTCAACTTAATTGGAAAGTGGCTGAGCTGATATAGGATTTGCAGCGTTTCCACATAGATCACGAAAATACCATAGGCAGGGTGTCATCGGCTCCCAGGGTACAGGAAGTAAGTGTGGGAACCACTAGAGAGGAGCTGCAATTCCACCAAGGCAAAGCAACATTGCGCAAGGGCATCAGGGTTCTGGTATTGGAGAAATGCAACTAGCAACTCTCTGCAGTGGCAGCCCCTGGCAGGAGAGTTCTGTGAGGTGTGGGGTTAGCAGAAGGGGTCAAAGAGCTTTAACTGGGGTGGGTAGAGAGGGTGGGGGCTGAGACAGCTTTACACGGAAGGGCAAGAGAGGACAGGGCAGTAGATATTGGAGCTGCACCTGCCGAGGCTATTGAGTTGGCTGGGGGCATAAAAGGGTAAAGTCTTTATTCCACGAATGTCATGCCATATCCTTTTGCAGAAGTTCTAGTAACCCAGGGATTACAATCAAGCACAACTACAGCCCTCCACTTCCCCACAGGACCCAGCCTCCAGATTCCATGCGGGTTGACAGCAGCCTTCTCCTGAACCTCAACCTACCCCTGAACATCCCATGATGACAGAAAGAATGATTTACTGTCGAATTAGGAAAAATGTGTTGGAACTGGGAGGCTTCCTGTGCATGTTTTCACCATTAGCAAATGTTCACTTTGCCAGAAGCTCTGTCTGTGCTATCAATGTGCGCCGGCAAGGCCTCAAGGCATCCTGAACCAACACCGCCACGACAGGGCCTCATAGCCACCCCAACTAACACCGTCACAGCAGGGCCTCAAAGTCACCCCAAACTAACACACCACCACAGTTTATTTCTGTGTTCATATGACAGATGGGACTGGGCTGTGCTGTTCATGTGGTTTTTAATTTGTTCTATGTTGGGCTTGAGCATGTTGTCCGTTTCTTAGGTGCTCTTTGCCTTCCGTCATGTGGTTTGTAGTGCACTATGTAGAACAACACTACAAGTTCCAGAATGCACTTTTTAAAACCTGGCCTGGATGCCTACAGCTCCCACTTTAAATGGGACAGCGTGAGAGTCCTGCTTTTTTGGAAGAAAGAAAAGGGACTAGTTACAGTAGCCGCAGTAATGTCCCTCCTTTCCCCCCAGGTATCTGGTACATCCAGTATATCCATAGACCCACTTAGAAGTTTCCCCTTCGTGAAGCTCTGGGGTCCTCCTGTGTTGTTATAGGCTGAGGGGCCTCCTTTCATGCAAAGGCCTAACCGGATTTCAAACATTTCAGACTTTCTCACAAAGTACTATTATTATTATTATTACAGGCACATTTATAAAGTGCATGGTTACACTTGACCAGTGTGTCCCCCCGCCGCGGTGCAACTGCCCTGATTTCCACCCTGCCCTGATTTCCACATCCTACCTAGCCCATCCTGAACTGTCCTGAACTGTTCTAAACTGTTCCTTTTCTGTATTGCTAGCCAAAATTGAACAAGCAATTAAGGTCTTATTACAAATTTGGCGGTAGCCCTATCTGCGGTGGCGGTCGAAGCGCAGGGAGCTTGAGGGTCTAACCGCTGTATTACGAGTTAGGATGATTGTATTTGCAAAGGAAGCTGCTGGATTGCAGAGACCACCAAATGCCGGGTTTGCGATTGGGAAAAGGCAGCCTTCCTCAGGACAGCTGCACCGGATTGCGTTTTATGAGGTGCCTGTTCCACAAGTGGACCATGGTGGTCAAGCCACCTGCTTTAAGGTGGCAGTGACGAATGATTTGGGGTGCAAACTCACCCCTTTCTCCTTCTTCCAGGCAGATTCCTGTTTTTTTTTATACATTTTTATTAGAACGAGCGTTAGCAGAGGATAATACACATTCAGTGAGATACAATACATTCATTATTTACATTTAAATTCAGAAAAAAAGAACAATTAACAGAATGTACAAATAGAACTTCAAATTTACCTTAACCAATTCCTTTAGGACAAAGCCCTTCTTTCCATATTGATATAGGGTACCATAGTTCTTTACCACGTAGTTTTGTTTTGATTCCCCTGGTCGCATATATTGCAGATTCAAAATAAAAAACTGCGAGAAAACGAGTTAGCCACATTTGGAGGCTAGGGGGAAGACTATCCTTCCAACGCGCAGACAAGATTAATCTCAGTACAGCTGTACCTATAAATAAAAGTCTTTGTTCCGATTTACTTAATTTTAACGAGCTGTCATATCCCAACACATATAAAGTATCGGACTCTGGAAGTTTGTGATGAAAGACTTTCTCCCAAAATGAGGCAATCATATTTTTTAATATACGTAGCTCAGGGCAACTGCTGAACAGGTGAATTAGCGTCGCTGGACTTGTGAGCAACGTGGGCATAGGTCGTTTTCCCTTTTCCCCCATGCAAAAAGTTTGGCAGGGGTAGAATATAAGTCATAAATGGTTTTGTACAGTTGTGCCCTTAAATTGCTAGCCATAAATAATTTATTGCTCATTTCGAGTGTTTTATCTATATCAATATCGGGATTATTTAATTTCACCGTCCATTTAGTTTCTGTTTTCTCGATATCATCATTAACATTAGTTAATAGAATATTGTATAGTGTTCCTATCCTGGTTTTTGCGAGATAGCAAGCTTCTATTAAGTCATTCTTCTGAAGGTTGATTAGATCTTTTTTAGCTTTTAATTTTGCATGCAGTTGTGCAAATTTGAGAAAGTCCCCTTCTGGGAGACCAAATCACATCTTGAAATGTAGTCTGTGGGCCATTTATCCAAACTTCGTTAATTGTTCTTATGCCCAGGCTATACCATTTCTTGGCTGTATGTTCAAAATCAAGATCAGAAGTGATGGTCGAATGGAATAAGGGCGTTTATCGGTTGAGTTTGCCAATCTGTGTATGTTTAAGTATCTGATTCCAGATCAGCCAGGCACTTTTAATGATCTCACCCTTAATTTGCTTATAATGGGCTTTTTCGGTTTTTCTTAACAACATACCATTCGCTTCATGCCCTAGAGTTAGTTCATAGATTGTGGGAATAGTGGTGTTGATAATGTTCATGGCTAAGGGTGTTTCTAGAATCATTGGTTTTAGGTGTTTTAAAAAGGCTGCCCAATGGTACAGAATAATATTAGGAGCAGTAAGCCCACCTCTGTTGAGCGGAGTGGATAGGTAAGGTAAAGATGATCTTCCCATGTTGCCATACAAATTTGGAGGTGAGTTTATTAATTGAGTTAATTATCTTAGAATCTATAAATATAGGGATAGAACGAAAGAGATACAAACATTTCGGTAGTATATTCATCTTTAAATAATTCACTCTGCCTATAATGGAGAGATGTAAACCATTTACCCTATCCAAGTCAATCTTAATTTTATCTATTAGTGGGTCAAAATTGTTTTTAGCTAGTATCTTTATATCGGCGGATAGAATCACACCAAGATATGTCGCAGTTTTTGCTCTTCTTGAGTCTAAGCATATAGTTTGGTCTTTCCCCTATTCAGAGAGTAACCCGAATATTTACCATATTGGAGAGAGTGTAGTTCGATTTCATGTAGCGCTTCGATCGGGTGAGATGTTAATACCGCGATGTCATCAGCATAGGCAAGAACTTTAGTTTCATAATGGTTATATAAAATCGGCTTTATATTATTATTTTCTATTAGTTTTAAGATAAGGGGATTAATATAAAGGGCAGAGAGTACAGGAGAACAAGGACATCCTTGTCTTGTGCCTCTTGTTATATTGATAGAGTTTGATTCCAATCCTAAAATTGAGACTTTTGCTTTGGGTTGGTGATACATAGATTTTATAGATTTAAGAAATTTGGGGCCGAAATTAAGACGTGCCATGCCAACCCACAAAAAGCTCCATGAGACACGGTCAAAGGCTTTCTCAGCGTCAAGCAGGATCATAGACATCTGATCCCCCGTGACCGACATGGCATCGAATAAAGCGATAGTATGGTGAATATGATCAGTTGTCCCCTTACCCGGAACAAAGCCATGCTGCCACGGAGAAACCAGATGTCCGATGACCCTGCTGAGTCTGAGAGCCATCACTTTGGCATATAATTTGGAGTCCGAATTTATCAATGAAATGGGTCGATAAGAAGCTAACTGTTCGGGTGATTTTCCCTTCTTAGGAAATACTATAATGCTAGCCTCATCCCAAGAAGGTGGGGGAATGCATTATACTGTACGCCGAGAAATAAGTCCAATAATAGAGGGCTTAATAGGGAGCTAAGAATCTTATAAATCTCGATTGGCAATTTATCCGGGCCTGCTGCTTTGCCCGATGATAAAAGTGATAAAGCTTCTATAACTTCATCAATAGTAATCTCATCTTCAAGTACCTCTCTCATCCCATCATCCAGCAAGTTAATAGCTGCCGTATTGTTAAGAAAACCAGCCAAAAACATGTCAATATCTTTTTCAGAATTATTCCCTTCCTCAGAGTGTAGTTTTTGATAGTACTGTTGAAATTGGGTAATAATATCAGTAGACTGAACGTAAGTGCGTCCGCCATCTACAATAGAAGTAATATTATTATACACATTTTTTGACGTGTGCGCAGAGCCAATTGTTTGCCTATTTTTTTACCCGTCTTGTAAACCTTCTTTCTAAAAGCTCTGTAAGTTTGAGCAGCTTTTTGACTAATTTAGTGTTAAGCTCAGCTTTCAAAACCGCCACCCGAAGCCATTGATTATGTGATTCTTTGTTCTGTTCAATTAAACAAATGTGTTCTATTTTGGCTATCGTTAAATCCTTTAACTTTATTTCATAAAGTTTTCTAGCTTTGATTCGTGCTGCATGTTGGAAACTAGAGATCTCACCTCTTAAAGCAGATTCATAAGAATCCCAGACTATATTTCTGGAAGCGCTAAAGCGATTAATGTTGAAAAACTCCTCAGTCCATTTTTTAATATGTAGAATAAATTCAGTATTGGATAATAACTTCCGATCAAATGACCAAGACCTAGATTGAGTAGTAAGAGGATTAAATGTAATTGCACAAATTAATGCATTATGGTCTGAGATTATTCTTGGAATTTTTTTATGGTTGAGAGTGGAATAAGGTCTGCGGTTACAAAAATATAATCAATTCGAACCTGCTTTTGATGGGGGTGAGAGAAATAGGTAGAGCCTTGATCACGTGGGTTGTTGTGTAGCCACAAATCTATTAATCCAAGATTGCTGATAAGTCTGTTGAGGGTTTTGTAAACTTTGGGTTTGCGTCCTTGGTATTTTTTTTTTGAGGGGACATTAGACACCAGTGGTATTAATGAGATGTTAAAATCTCTACATAGGATTAGTGGGCCTTGCCATGTAGGCAACTCGGTCTCTAGTTCTTCAAAAATTGTGGAATCGTCTAGATTTGAACCATAAACTGTACAGATGTTTATACCACAGGCGAGTTTAGAAATAGCCCATCTGCCATGGGGATCTGATAAATGTCGAACACTTAGACCCAGATTTTTTTTCCCAAGTATTGCAACCCCCCTTATATTTGAAGTCTGTGTAGAGACAGCCAATAAGTTATACCCATTAATATTCAACCATGATTTTTTGTCCCATGGCAGATGCGTTTCTTGAAGACAAAGTATGTCTACTGGAGTTAATTTGAGCAATTCAGTCATTCGTCTTCGTTTATCTCCTGTTAATAAACCTCCAACATTCCAAGTCTGGACATTTAACCTACCCATTGTTAATAGAAAATGATTGTCGCAGTGATTAAAGCAAATTATATTCTAATTCTGTTAGTATACTGTTTGATCTCTTTTTACGTATTTCCTCTGCAAAGAAAGCTGGTTCATTTTTTTCCTTTTTAGTTTTCACCTCCCTAGGTGACCCACCCATGCCCCCCCCTGACAACCCAACCCCCCTCCCCCTTGAAACCCCCTCCCAATTCAGTGGGCAAACAGACTCAACCAGAGTCTGAGTTATGTGATAGCAGCAATGTGTATGAGCAACCGCTTCAAGAAAAAAACATTAGATAAGAAGGGTAAGAAGGAATAGAAAAGAGAATAAAAGAAAGAAGCTGAAGGGTGAAAAAAAAGGGATTAATTAAGGAAAAGTCAAAAATAGAAAGAATCTTTAGTCAATATCAGTGCAATATAGTATATAGAACTTGAAATACTCCCATAATAATGATAATACAGATAATAACAAATATGACGTATCACTTAGTCGTATATGGGAGCGTAGAGCCATTGATTAAGCAAAACAGTTTTTCCAGTTTCATTCACATTCTAATAAGCGTATTACGACATCTGATCTAAATATACTTTTGCTTTGATCTCTGAAACGAAAAATTTAGTAAGACCGCCACGTACAATTTTTAGCTTTGCGGGGTTATTAAGATATGCTTGTGCACCTTTGTCCTGAAATGGTTTGATCAGAGATCTTAATTGCCAACGTCTTTCCACCGTTACATGGCAGAAATCTGGTCTTGAAAAATATGCAAAATCTTCCAGGCAGATTCCAATGTGCATTCCTTCCTCTCTTCCATCCCTTCACAGCAGGATTTTCACACTGAGGATTATGACCCTGTGTGCGATGATCTACAGGACTGCTGAAGCCCTGTAATGGGTATATAATATTATCCCACATATATCATGCATATGTGTGCATCTGACACATATGTAGTCAAAATGCACACACATGCATTGATATGTTTGGTAACAGTGCTCACCACTGCTGCAAGATTCCCATCTCCACACTGCCCGCCCTGTGGTCAACTCGTAACATGGCAGTCTTTGGACCGTCAGTGCCATGGGCTAATGGGGGCGGACGCAGTCCTACGGCATTTGAGCTGCCAAACTCGTAATAAGGCCCTTAGGGCCACATGGATCAAAATTGGATTTTGCGAGTCTATATTAGCAAATTTTTCTGATCGCTATTATAGACTCTCAAAATGCAATGTATGTAGGTTTCAGCAAATGTTTTGTGATTCCTACACATTCCTTAATTGCGACTCGCAAATTGCGAGTCGCAAATAAGGAATGGCTTCCCATTCATTTCTATAGGCCCATAGGAATGAATGGGAATTGCATGGGCAATTTGCGAGTACCCAATAGATACTCACGAATTGTGCATGCAATTTCAAGGGTGCAAGGGGCCCAATAGGCCTTCCTGATGCACCCCTGAAATATGCATGTGTGCACATGTGGTGCACATACATGCCCTAAGGGCACGTACGTGTCCCACTTGGCACTTACAAAAATGCTAAATTGTGCATTTTTCTAAGGATTTGCAATTTGCCACCAACTTGTAGTTGGTGGTGAATTGCGATTCCTTAAAGCTGGGCCGCAATGTATTGAGAGAATCACTAATTGCTATTCTCTAAATGCATTCGCAAAATAGGGAATTGCAAAAATTGAGATTCACTATTTTGCAATTGGCTTTTGGGATGATACATCCCAAAAGGTATTTTCCCGATCGGCTTTTTTGTGAATGGGAAAACACTTGATACATCTGGCCCTAAGTCTTTTTTTGAAAACAGGCATGCAAATAGTACACATAACATTAAAATCATTGTAAAAAAAGCACAAGCTCATTCTTTTCTCTTTTTTTGCCAACTGAATCAAAAGAAATGGCTGCAGCTAGACAAACACTGTCCGTAAAATCAAGAAGGGGGAACCAACTGTTCATATATAGTGGCTGCCTTTATTGTAAGGATAGATTGACTGAGCCCAGGAGTCACTGGAGGTGTGCGCAATATTTTCTTTATCCCATTGCACAGGCTGAGCGCTTCCCCTTGGTGACAGTGTTAAAAGCACATCTGAGAATAATCCCTCTGCCTCTGCAATGGAGATATAAGTTAGAGAGAACGTTCAACTAATCAAACATCTTGCATTCACCTCCAATGAATTTATGGTTTAGTCTTGAGGGAGGTTTCACAAAACATTTCCATCCATCTTGCCAGTAGTATGCCTGCAATACCCAACTTTAGAAAGATGATCCAGAAACAAAAACAGGCAAGTAATCCCCAACATGTGACCCCACAGACTTTTTCTGGTATTAATATTCCCCAATAACTTACAATTACTTTCACTAATGAAACTTTCCACTGCATGGTAACGAAAACCCTCAAAGAAGAAGACATATTTTTTCAACAACCCTTAACTTGCTAGCACTTGAGAATAGTGATATTTGGATGATGGATAACACTTTTACCTCCACACGCTATCCATTCACCCAAATATACACTATTCATGCTAAAATAAAAAATACAACTATACCAGTGGTATACAGTTTACTTCCAGGCAAACAATTCTCAACATATTCTGAATTGTTGTCAGTAATAAAATCCAAAACCTTAAATAAAAGTGATTATTGACTTCAAAATATCAGTGATTTTTCCATTACTATATTATATTCCACCACCCACATTCAAAACATTTTTTCCACATTTCTCTGGCATGTTAGCAAAAAATCCAAAAAAACATCCTTAGATGAGGAATGATTATATGTCTGACAGTAAATTGCAATTTTAATTAAATAAAATTCCAGCCTTATGCTTTGTACCACCTGAATGTGTAGAAGAGTTCTACACATCAATTACTGAATCAGATTCTTTTCCGACGACAAATTAGCATCCTTATTAAATTATTTTGAAAACACCTGGATTGGCCATCCAAGCAGGTCAAGTTGCAGGAGGAAGCCTAGATTCCCTATTGACTGGTGGAACTACTATCGACCTGCTTAGAGGGTGGTGTGAAGGCTAAAAATGCTGTTGACGGAAGGCACAACTCCTTCAACAAACCTATTGGCAAACAGCTCCCAAACCTCCATCCCTTCCTGGAAATTTTGAAGAAGGAGCAAAAGTTCAAGGAAATGAGAATTACACAATCTTTTACAGGTAGTCTGAATCCTCGAGTATCTAAAATGAGTAAAGAAATGTCAGAAAAACAATTGGCAAAAATCAGAGACTTTTATTTAGCTGAGGGCATCAGAATACCTAGAAAATATTGCCTTTATCTTGCACTACTAACATCCTCTAACACTCTGTCCCATTATTACTAGCTTGTTTTTTTTATAGAACTCTGATTTTATCTGGCATTTTTTAACACATTCTTTTTTTTTTTAAATGTTATTAAACAAATTCTTCCTACATGATGATGTCGTCTTTTTTCAACTCTTGGCAATAGCTTTTCATGTCCCAAATATCCAAATGTGTCTCCCACATCCAAATCAAAAACCCTTTTAAATTAGTTCCAGTTCCTGACAAAGGAAACCATCCACCTTTTGCAGAAAGTGTCATCCAAAAACCGATTTCTAAAGTCTTTTCCAAAGCTAAAGTCTTCTCCATCCACATGTAATAATCTGATAAAAAAAAAACAAAATCCTTTAGCAAAAAGTAATCCATTATTACAGATGAAAGTGTTCCAAAATGAGCAAAATTCCATAGTTTACATAGGAATTCCAGACATCATCTTTCAATGTGCTCCTACCGGGTTCCATCAAGTAACTGATGTTTCTTTGAAATTAAAGAATCCTGTGTTTAAAATGTCAATTATTTTCTTTTCAAAAACATTGAAAAAAGTACTTATTGATGCGGTTTTTGACTTTTTTAAATGTGTATTGTAGAAAAAACAAACCGTGGCAATGTGGTCATACTACTGCAACTTGTATGGGAATAGAATTATGTGTTAAACATTCAAACAATACATCAAACAACCCTACTATTAAATACCTCCTCCCTTCTATTTGTACAATAAATGCAGTCACCTATGTATATCTAAAAAGTAAATAAAGTTTGCCTTACCTGACCGCAGCTTGCCTCCATTCTCCACCGCCACACTCCACCGACTGTTGAAACCAACGCACAACCGCATGCAACATAGTTGAATGTAAAAACTAAAAAATGACAATTTGCCCATTGAAATCAAAGGGACAACGTGGGAATGTAACTTTTGAAATCATTTTAGAGTTATTCTTAATGTTGTAAAATTATATTGTTATTGTAAAAATATTGGAAATATTCAATAAGATTTTATGTATATACTAGCTTACCCGTCGCGCGTTGTTGTGATCTCAGAAGAAAGGAAATTCAAGGAAACTCGTTATGATAACATTAAATTTACATTGTGTCATTATTATTGAAACGTATGAATTTTATTTTTAAATACATTTCTAAGTGTGGCTTGAGCAGTGCGTCCTCGATTGGCTTCCAATCTTGATTCTGGTTGCTCTCCTGTTTCATTCGAGCGGGCTTGAGCAGTGCGTAATCGATCTGCTTCCAATCTTGATTCTCGTGGCTTGTTTGTTTGAGAGGAACGGGCTTGAGCAGTGCGTACTCGATCGGCTTCCAATCTTGATTCTCTTTGCTCGTTCGTTAGAGAATTGCGGGCTTGAGCAGTTTGTATTCGAACAGCATTACGGGCTGAACAGTTTGTATACGAACAGCTTGCTTCCCTTTGCTTGTCTGTTTCTGAAGCTCGTAATGCCTTTTTCTTTCGTGCTTCTGATGTAGATTGACCAACTGATTTCCGTTTGTGGGTCATAACTGTCGACGATGCTCGCAAATTCGCTGTCTATTTCAGTATTCGAAAGAATATGAGAGCCCTGGGGGGCCGATTTGAAAAAAAATTGACAGAACCTTTATTTTATTTATTTATTTTATTTTAATTTCTTCTACAGCGCAGGAATCAATCCCGTGAGGGTATCTCCGCGCTGTGCCAGCTAAGGAATTTTTCAGATAGAGCAGCCTGGGAAGTTATGTGGATAGAAATGCCTCTCCAAATAGAGAAGGGTTTTCATTGCCTTTCTGAAAGACAAGTGATTTGCGGGAGTGTACTCAACAACTTCCCAAAGTTTCATGGCGATCGGATGAATGGTGTAGTAATGCATAAAGGACAAACAGACAGACAGACATACTTTTTTTTTATATATATATATAGATATATATATATCCACAAGAAGCAAAAGTGTTTCCCCGTTTCCAGATCCCCAAGCCCTACAGGGCGGCCTCACTACATGTGCATGGAGCAGCCCACAACACCACACTGGAAATACACAATGTGAAGCCCAATACCTTGGAAATAGCTTTATTTCAAAAGTCTTTACAGAGCGCCTATTCCCTTTAGTCCAATGTTTTGGCTGAATACCTTGCTCACGGACAGGAATGCAAACGCCCAGGTGCGCTCTGTCATGATTTTTGTAGAGTAAATCACATGACTGCAATCACCAATACTACCGGTCCCATAGTGCACTATGCTTGTTAGAAAAATACACGTTGGCAGTCCATAGCTGTTTCTTGCTTCAATGGCAACTATTCTTTTGCACAGGCACTGGTGTCATTGAGGACTCATTTTTTTACAGTCAGGTGAGTTGTTACAACCTTGCAGTTATTTTTTTAAGTATGACTCGAGAAAGGCAGCTTCTTCCAGGCACGATCAGAGAGGTAGTTAATCCCCTCTGAATCCCTTCTACGCGTTGTTATTTTTGCTAAAGTAGCTTTCGCTCGTGGTTTGGGGGGCATGTGGACTGGGCTCCTCAATTGATATCTACAAGAAGCAAAAGCGTTTCCCCGTTTCCAGAACCCCAAGCCCTACAGGGCGGCCTATATAAATATATATATATATATATATATATATATATATATATATATATATATATATATATATATATATATATATATATATATATATATATATATATGTGTATATATAGATGTATAGATATCTCAGAGCGATATCCAATGGCGACAACACCTACCCAGTTGCCCGTCACTATCGCAAAGTTCATCAAAGTAATAACAAATCATTAACTTACTTTGTGATAGACAGCGTGAATACCAACAGACGGGGTGGTGATAGAGAAACCAGATTGAGGAAGCTTGAAACGAAATACATCCTCTTGTTAAACACCAAGGCCCCAACAGGATTAAATATCACTGAGGATATGTACACATGTTTACTTTAAAAGATTAGGAATACAGGGACCTACTGTACAACAACAACATCCTATAGAAACAGGGGAGAATCTGGGCTGGGACAGAGGTTAACCATATTTGTATCTATGGAATGTTAGTTCGCTTCCTATTTGAATTGATTTTGAGACTGTGGAACCGAGTATTGGCTGGTATATGTTTGAAAAAAAGAAAACAAGTAAAAAAAGTAAAATAGAAAAATGAAGAATAAAATAAATATTTACACATATATAGGTCTAAACTATCTAGCTTAAAGGTCTTTATCCCTGATTAGCTGATTTGATCTATATTGACTTGTTTTAAAATGCTTTGCACTATTTCACTTTATTTTTGACATGGATGTAAATGAATGTCAAACCGCTTAAGAAAGACTACTGAGTAAAAAATGATTAAGTATGATCAGTTGATTTCCGATAATCATATTAACATCTACTATGGAAAAATTGCCCTAGGGCAGAGATATGTTTACATTTGCATTATAAACCTGCAATGAATTGCACAACTAATGTTATGATTGATCATTTGATTGTTATCATAATGGCGTTCTTTTTGCACTATTGCATGAGTTTGCACTAGTTATTTAAGCACTTTAGCAGGAGCACTTTAATGTTAATAATGTAAATATGTAAATGTATTGAAATAGTATTTATTCTATTTTTATATGCAATTTTTCAGTGGGATGATTTTCTATTATAGATGGATATATTTTTGTATTTGACCAACATCAACAAACTCAAGATAGTCTACTTATTATGAACAAAGCGGTATTTAACCTATGATTTATACAATTTATGGTAAAAACTGCTGCAAAATATATGCTTTCCAAAAAATATGACTGAAACATACCTAAAAACTAGTCAGAACCTCAAGTGTTTCTTCCATGTCCATTTTTAAACCAAGCATGTGATCAACTTTTTTCAACAGAAGCTGTCTCTTTAAAAGAACGGCTCATTATGTTTGACACTGTCATGTGAACAAGGCTCCTCGGAGCCGAAACGTCATGCGATGTGCTTGCACTAATTAAACGAATTGCACATACTTGGACCGTGTCTGCGTCTTTCTGTGGAGTGGGGGGAACGCCTCGCCCTGTGGAGATCAAGCGCTGATTCTTTAGATGTATAGATATATAGATATAAATATATATATATATATTCACTCAAAAAACTATACGTTTTAGGGGTGTTATAGTTAGCTGGACATTTCACTCATAAAAAACCATTGAAATTGCTCCTACATAGTTAGTTGTACTAACTATATTTCGCGCACCCGCAATTCACTGCTGATGATGTCACATATTACATCATTCATGACATGGTCAGTGACATCACTGATGACATCATCCAGTGAATGTGGTTTGCTTTGATATTTATATATGTATTATAAATACACTACTTTGCATTGAAGAATGAGTGGATATATAAATATAAATGTGTGGATGGTGGATTTAGTAACAGTGTCATTGATTGTTTCCTTGACTAATTTGTAGAGTCTCACTATATATAATGTGTAGTTACTAAACTGTGTGAAAGTCTTTATTGCTTTGTCTTAATTGCTATGTTAAAGACTATATTTGTTATTGGTTTCCGAACTGAGTATTTATATGGGTAAATGAATGTCTATGTGGTTTGGTGGGGGGTGTGTTATTGCCAACAAATGTGTGAATAGTTCATTCAGTAGGTATATGAGGTTAAGACTACATGTTATAACAGTTGTTTCAGTGAGTGTATATGTTTATGGGTGTGGTGGTGATGAAATAATTCTCTCAATGGTACATCTCCATTAAACTTGAAAAAAAAGGCAGTGTATGTGACAGTTATATCTAATTAAGTGTGCCTAAGACTTAGTGATTTTATGAGTCACTATATGGATAACTGTATACTTGTGATAGTGATTTTATAACACACTAAGTGAGTTACTATCTATATAAATAGATGAAGTGGTGTTTGTATAAGTGTGTAGGTGAGTAAATGTAAGTATAATCAATTGTTTGCATAAGTCAGAAGGATGTCTTTATAAGTGAATACAATGTGTACTGGTGTGCAATGTTGAAATGGGCGTATAGGTATATTTGATAGTGTTCTGTTGATTATTCACTGCATATAACACTGAATCTATAGGTAAGTGATTAGATGTGTGTATAGTTCTATGAATAACTGAGTGGGTGTTTAGAAATTTCTATTGGTGTGTCAATGGTTTCAAATATGGCACTTTCTATTTTACAGTAAGTGATGAAAGATTATACTAGTGTGTGATGAGGTGTATTTGATTGTCACATAGATGATGTCATCAGTGATGTCATCAGTGATGTCATTTGAGATGTCATCAGTGATGCCATCAGTGATATTTATCAGGCAAGACTAAGCCACTTTTTGTGGCGTAATCCTGCCTGATAAATATCAGTCCCTTTAACAGAGTGTCCTGCGTTAAAGGGGTGTGCAATGGGTGTTGCTGGGGGCGTTCCCAGCTGCATCCATGGACTTGAGTAATTTATAGCATCCTCAAAGTCAGTCTTTCAAAAATTCCAAAGTATAGGACATGATAATCCAAATCCAAATGTTTCTCAAGAAATGTCATAAACCGTGTCCGTGGGTCATATCTGCCCAAACGCCGATATTCCGAAGGATTGAAAATGACTTTTGTTGAGAAACATTTGGATTTGGCTGTGGTACATAAACTTAAGGAAAATAAAAGCATTTGAATATACACCAAGATTCAGCGCTTCAATAAGGACTCTAAGTGATATGATTTGATTGGACTTGTTGTGCAATTGGTGCTGTGCTAAACTTTGGAATATTCTCCACTACTCTCTACTACTCACTCTCTACTGCTCCACTACTCTCTAATACTCACTCTCTACTACTCATTCTCTACTACTCTAGTACTCTCTACTACTCTCTCTCACCTACTCACTCCCTACTACTCCCACTATCTACTACTCTCTACTACTCACTCTCTACTACTCTCTACTCTCTACTACTCACTCTCTACTACTCACTCTTTACTACTCACTCTCTACTACTCTCTACTACTCACTTTCTACTTCTCACTCTCTACTACTCTCTACTACTCACTCTCTACTACTCTCTCTGTACTACTCTCTACTACTCACTCTCTACTTTTCACTCTACTACTCACTCTCTACTACTCTCTACTACTCACTCTCTACTACTCTCTCTCTACTACTCTCTACTACTCACTCTCTACTACTCACTCTACTACTCACTCTCTACTACTCTCTACTACTCTCTCTACTACTCTCTCTCTACTACTCTCTACTACTCACTCCACTACCCACTCTCTACTACTCTCTACTATTCTCTCTCTCTGCTACTCACTCTCTACTACTCACTCTCCACTTCTCTCTACTACTCACTCTCTACTACTCACTCTCTGCTACTCTCTACTACTCACTCTTTACTACTCTCTACTACCTACTCTTTACTACTCACTCTCTACTGCTCTCTACTACTCACTCTACTACTTACTCTCTACTACTCTCTACTACTCACTTTCTACTACTCACTCTCTACTACTCTCTACTACTCACTCTACTACTCTCACTCTCTGCTACTCTCTCTACTGCTCTCTAATACTCTCTACTAATCACTCTCTACTCTCTATTACTCACTCTCTACTCTCTACCTCTCTACCTCTCTCTACTAGTCTCTACCTCTCTACCTCTACCTCTCTACCTCTCTCTACACGCACACGTATACACATATATATATGCATATATATATGCATATGCATTTATATATATGTATGTGTGTATATATATACATATATAAACATATATAATCTGCATATCTATATAAATACAAATATAAATGCATGCATACATATGCATGTTATTTACATGAAAGTTTGAAAAACACTAATAAAAGCAAAGCTAAAAAGCCAGCTCATTACAAACAGAATGGCTTTAACTTAAACGAGGGCGGGATCTATTGCATTTTCAATGCTTGTTTACTTTGGTTCCATCAAGAAGGCATTCAGATGTGTCACACATTTGCTATAAATTCTGAATGTTAGCACTCTAGTTGCTCATTAGATCACTGTAGTAAAGCTACTGCTCACCAGGGAAGTCTGCTGCTGGTATTCAAAGTGCATGTTTCAGTCTGCATGTCAGAATTTTTTTAATGAAATAGAAGAGGACTTGAGAAGTCACTCAAAATGTGCCCTAATTTTTCTTTCTGAAGCACTAATCATACTTTCTATGGCAAAATGAACCCCCTCATTATGTTCCTTTTTAAATTAAATGTTTTCAGACTTACCACTTCATTCCAATCAAGATGGCTTCTGGTGTGCCATACTTTTGTCATAAGTAAGACTGTTAGCTCTCTAGTTGTTCTTTAGAACACTCTGGGACATTCTGTCATTGGGCTATACTTGGGCTACATCTGGGTGATATTTGGGCTACATTTGGGCTCTTTTGTCTCTGGTGGCCAACTTGGGAGACTGCATGTCAGAATTGTTTAATGAAATAGAAGAGGATTTGAGAAGTCACTCAAAATGTGCCCTAATTGTTCTTTCTGCAGCACTAATCATACTTTCTATGGCAAAATATACCCCCCTCATATTGTTCCTTTTTAAATTAAATGTTTTAAGAGTTACCACTTTATTCCAATCAAGATGGCTTCAGGTGTGCCATACCTTTGTAATAAGTAGGACTGTTAGCGCTCTAGTTGTTCTTTAGAACACTCTAGGAGGCTGCAGTAGAACACAAAGGAATTAACTGACAGTCTCTGTCCTTGTTGGATGTACATGTTTTACTGAGAATGTCAGACTTCATTCTCACATGACTGAGAAAGATAATGTGAATTTACAGAAAATATGCTTTCAGTTTAGCTTATAGATCCCCTTTCAAACCACAGTGGGAAAAGCATTAGATAATAGTTTTCTTTCAAACATGATTCATGATATCCCAGCAAAAGGCTTTTTCACATGGTAAAATATGTTATATTCTACTATGGCTCATTTCTATGCATGCCTTTATGCACTTCATGCTTTCTAGTGGAATGCCTTTGGAATGCCTCTGCTCTATGTTTCATCATAGAATGTTGGGCGGAGGTTGAAAGAAACACACAGTTATGCCTGCCTGCTGGTGGCTCCTGGTGGGTTCTTGTTCTTGACTTATTCCTGATTACTTAACATCTCAATAAATACCTCTTGAATACCTCAACTCGGCTGGTCTTAGTTACTACATTTTGATGGCGACGAATTGAACTTACCTACGTGTTCAGCTCAAGATATCAACCACCTTCAATCAAAAGTCTATCAAAATCTTCAACAAGTAAGCAAAATATCCTACCTACGTGTTCAACTCAAGAAATCAGCCTTCAAGAAACTAAAACTGTCAAGATCTTCAACAAAGAGGCAAGTTATTCTAAATTTACATCTATCTTAATCTCCATCAAACATTAAATATTAATTCTGGCACTGAGACCCACCAGTGACCCTCTCACCGGTCGCCCCCAACTTCTATGTGCCAGATCTATCTTCAATAGATGTACTTTCAATTTTGCTTTTAAATTTGCTTCAAGTTCAACTCTACAACAACAGCACCTCAATAATGAAGCTTTTCAAGTCATTCAGTGCCACTATCCAGTGTTTTCAACTTGCTGCTTCCTGCTCTGCTGGTACTTTTCCTGCTACATCTTAATATCTAAGGTAAATGTACTCGACACGCCATGCTCTTGCTGTATTTACAGTTTGTCTTACAAGGTAATTTGTGGTTGCCTGTATTTCTACACCAGTAAGGTTCAAGCGTTTTGTGTGGCGAATGGCACTTTGGTAAAGGCATCAATACAAGAGAAGTACTGTCTGCTGCCTCTAAATCTGCTTTTCTGCTTTTGTGTTCATTACACTCGAGACATTTTACAATCACCTACTGAATAAACAAAATAAGTTTGCTACTTACTTTAAATCTGGTGCAAGTGTTTCCCTTTTCGCAAACTGTCTCGTGAAAGAGCCTTCTCGGACATTCATCGACATTCAGAGACATTGCTTTCATGTGACTGGATTTTTTTTTGTGACTTTCTGCACTTTTAATTTCTACTGGGAAACTCGTCATTGTGTTTAAAGACTGAACTCTCTCAGCATTTGTCTTCTAAGTTTTTACTTTGCCTCACATGCTGGTGGCTCCTGGTTTACTCACCTTCCTCTGTCCGATGTCCGTTGGTTGACGGTTGGTCAGGAGCGATCTTCTCTCCTTCTTGTCTGCCGTCCTTCTAATGACGTGCGTGGAATGCATCTAGGAGTCAGCGAAGGTTTTCAGTGACGTTACGTTTTCATTCAAGCTGCAGTTTTCCTGTTCTCTTCGTTTGGCACGTTTTGGCCGTGAGCCATCCGGCGGTGGCATGACAGCGTGCCGCCATCTTCTTCAAATCAGCGTATTGAAGTTGTAACTAGATGTTTCTTTGCTATGCTCACAGTGTGGTTTCAGTTCAACACGCACACTGTGGTCTTCCGGAGTGGAGGTCACGGTTTGGATCTGCAGTCTGCCAGAAACGTTGGTAATGACGTTTTTTTTTTATTGCTTCATACTGCC
Source organism: Lissotriton vulgaris (assembly GCF_964263255.1). Lineage (NCBI taxonomy): Eukaryota > Metazoa > Chordata > Amphibia > Caudata > Salamandridae > Lissotriton > Lissotriton vulgaris. The sequence goes on from NW_028248478.1 coordinate 120,681, forward strand.
GAGTGTACATTTCAGTTTCACGATCATTTGCGTGACCAGGCAACAGTTTGGTAGGAACTTTATTTGTGGTCTTACTCACATTCTATTTGTCTATTGGAAGTCCACTGTTACTGATGGGAGCCAATTGCACATCACTGATGAAACAAACAGCATCATATTGGGTGTGTTATTGGACCATCTTCAAGTTCATTTAAGAGGTCACTTTGTTTTCCTTGAATGCAGCATTTTCAATGCTATGCTGCCATCAAGTACCAGATATGTCATATTTATTAACAGACCTACACGTTTTCTTTCATAGCTCAATTGACAGTACACAAGTGCTAATGAATGGTATTCACTGCCTTACATTATACTGCCATCTAGTGTTTTTAGGAATAGTGAATGGAATTTATTCCTATTGCTTGTTTTTAATATGGACTTCAGGGATGACAAATCGATATATGTGACTTCATATTCAGTGCCTTGCTGTTTAGGATTAATATGCCTATTTTGAGAAATTTAATTTTCTACATCTTACAGGGTTTCTTTCTGTTTACAGCTTATGCTGTTTCATCCTGTTCTACAATGCACAACATTCAATTCTATTTTCAAGTTACATGCATGTGTTTTATTTTAATTACAAACGTACATGCATGTGTGCAGTATTCCTTTTTTGTGAATGTGCACGTCAATTTCTATCAATGTGCATGCATACCAGTAGTATTCCTAGTTTGGGGCTACATCATGAAGTACTTTTCGATGTACTCATGTTTATTTTTCAAATAGTCATGTTCATGAGATTATCTAATGTTTTCAATATGTGACTTTCAAGATTTTCAAATAGTCACGTTCAAAAGAGTATCTAATGTTTTCAATGTGTGACTTTTAAGGGTTTCAATTTTTATTGCTGCCTATCAATATTTCAATGGTTGACCTTCATAGGGTGTCGATATGGAGAGTTCTCCATCTCAATGTTTTTGAGGATGTAATCTTTATTGCAGCCTTTCAAATAAATTAGAATCTTTCAATATCTATTCAACATGTTTTTTATTGCTGTTAAACAGGGTGGTATGAAAGATCTTTATTAGTTCTTTTCTCTGCTTCTGTTTGGTATCTCCATCTTATCCTCAATGTTTCACCTTTTCATACTCTCCTTAGCTGTGGGTGTGTCTCGTGTGAGTGTTGGGTTGTTCTTTTAATTCTCTTTCTCGTTATCTTCTGTAGAGGAGAATGAAAGCTCTTATCTTTCTTGTGTTTCAGTTTTTGCTACCTGTTTGTTCCGCGTTTCTTTTTTGTATTCATTGGGAGGAAAGGGAGGAATGGTTCCTATTTGTGTTCTTGCTGCCTGTCTGTTCCATGTTTGTGTTTTCGTTGGTAAGAGGGGGAAGAATAGTTCTATTTATGTCTTTCTGCTTTTCTGTCTCAGTTCCTATTTTTGTCCTTCTTCTTTTCTGCCAGTCCTCTATTCTGGGTGTTCTTTCGCTTTTTGCTTTGTCTTGTGTTTACAGAGTGGGAATGTATCTGATGTATTTTCATTCATACCTTCTCTGTAGTTTCTATGCTTCTTGCTGTTCATTTCTTTCTGTCACATCTGTCTGGCCAGTGGGTGTCTCAGCTCGTAATGATCAGTACGACTTCTTTGATGATCGGTACGTTTTTTCTTTCTTTCATCTTCTATGTTTCTATGTTTTTTTTTTGTTGTTGAAGAAAAGGAGGCATGTTATATTCTACTATGGCTCATTTCTATGCATGCCTTTATGCACTTCATGCTTTCTAGTGGAATGCCTTTGGAATGCCTCTGCTCTGTGTTTCATCATAGAATGTTGGGTGGAGGTTGAAAGAAACACACAGTTATGATGGGGCTGAGCTGCCCGCTGGTGGCTCCTGGTGGGTTCTTGTTCTTGACTTATTCCTGATTACTTAACATCTCAATAAATATCTCTTGAATACCTCAACTCGGCTGGTCTTAGTTACTACAAAATCACCTTAGAACACACCACAATTCCTAAAATGAGTATGGTACCATCAACAAATGATCTATAATGTAACTAAAGTCTTAAAACGTTCTATTAACTGCAATGCTTTTTAATGAGGTGCTATCATGTACGCGTACCCCATGATTAAAAAAAAAAAAATACAAAAATATTTGGGCCTGGGGTGTCCTTATGGGCCCCCCTGAGCAGGCCTAGGGGGTCAGGCTGCTTCTACCCTGCTCCCTTTGCGTGTTTTGCACCTTTGTTTTTCTGCTTTCCTGTGCCTCAGTCTACCGAGGTACAAGATGGCTGCCAACACTTTCTGGTTTGGAGTGTTGACAGACATTGGCAGCCAATCAGCATGCAGCTTGTGCTCTGAATGGTACAGAGTACAGTAAGCTTACAGTAAGCTTACAGTAAGCTGCTATAGATATATATATTTTTTCTCTTTTTATTTTCTCAGGAACTACTGGAGGGATTTACACCATTTAAACAAAAGGCACTTCTGCGTACCAGTCCCTACAATTTTGCCAAGTTTGGTGTAATTCCGTTCAGCGGTTCGGGCTGTAGCCGTGTCTAAACGTCCTATGGAAATTAACATGGGGAAAACACGTTTTTGGACCCCCCTTTTTTCTCAGCCCCCGTTTGACGAATCCCCCAAAAACTTTCAGGGAAGGAGCAGAACTGAGCTGGCCTAAATGTTGGAAAATTGCACGCAAATTCCTCAATCAACGCCAAAGTTATTCCAAATAGAATGTTGCGTATTTCCTATGGAAACTAGGTCCTAACTATATATACCTACTGGCGACGGCAGTAGGTAATATATATATATATATATATATATATATATATATATATATATATATATATATATTTCCTTTCACCACACGCTAACCAACGTGTAAATGCACTCGACATCCAGCCAATAATTACCAATGAATTAAGCCATCCAGCAAAGTTCGTAAGTGTGTTCTTTATTCCAGCATGGAACACAGTTCATAGAACTAAACCCCCAAATTCCGAAGTGGGAAATCAAAATTATAATTAAAATTATAAGGCCCATTAGACACGAATTAATATCTATATAGCAGTCATGTGCATCAACAAAATATAAATATCCAATAGATACTATCACCCTCTCGACAATACACAAATCCCAAGTGGGAAAATATGACCCATGATTCTGCACAATCCTGTGTCTATTAAGTATTAGCTTTTCAACATATATATATGCAATACACAGCATATATATATGTTGAAAAGCTAATATTAATTCGAAATATGATTTCCCACTTCGGAATTTGCTAGCCGGTTTATATGTGTCACCTACCAACTTTATTATGCCTTGAACACAATATGCTTTCCTCAGTTATATTTGTTGTCTATGACAACATGGAGGTTTCATTGAATTCACCCACTTGGGACGCTGTTCATATTGCAACTTTTACTTTAATTTACGCATAATTGAATGTACAAATCATGCGTTTGTTGATGTCATTTGGGCACATCATTATGTAAGAAATGACCATGCCAAGATGGCCGCTGTGTTTTTACTTTGAGCACCATGTCTGTCATTTATGTTTACACTCGAAGTTTTTGAAAAACTTTATTTAACATTCACCTTTGTGTTTACTATTCACCCGTGACCAAGGCGAGTTGTCGCTGAAACGCGTTGGGGGTTTAGTTCTATGAACTGTGTTCCATGCTGGAATAAAGAACACACTTACGAACTTTGCTGGATGGCTTAATTCATTGGTAATTATTGGCTGGATGTCGAGTGCATTTACACGTTGGTTAGCGTGTGGTGAAAGGAAATACGAACAGGGTGCCTTTGACCCTGGTTTGCACCGCAGTCCGAGGGTCCCGGTGTTTCAAAGGATGTGAACTGGTATATATATATATATATATATATATATATATATATATATATATATATATATATATATATATATATATATATATATCATCCAAACCTTCATTTCAAGAATGCAAAAAAAGGCGCTGACTCCGTGGGATTCTCATCAAAGAGGAGTTCTTTATTAACCCAACGATGATGGCTATATATATATGTATATATACCACGTGACTCCTCTGGATCTCTCAGTGTTTCCAGCGCCTGCTTAGCACACCAGCAAACAGAAAGGAGACGGACCACAAAACTTCAGCATATCGATTTATTTTCGGTACACAGAAAGCAGCTACGCGTTTCTGGCAAGGTATGCCCTTGATCACGCTGCATATACAGATATATATACAGATATATATACAGATATATATATATATGTATATATATATATATATCTGTGTATATATATATATATATATAATATCTTACTTCTGAAAAAACGCACTATCGGGGCCAGGCAATGTAAGCCCATCAATCCATTTATTTCACATAATCCGTTTCGGATGTGCCACATGTGATCAGCCAAAACCCGTTATGAAAAACAAACTTATTGAGCATTAACCTTGCCTGGCCCTGAGAGTATATTTTTACGGGCGTGAGATATTCAGTTAATGACTGTCGGTGTGCTCCGCCAGCATACGCACCACTTCCCCATGGGTCCACTGATTCCTAAAGGAGCGCTGTGTATTCATTTAATGCTTCTTTTCTAGTAAAAAATGGTGTTGTGTTTAATTTTTTAATTAAGCCAGTATACATTTTTATAAATAATCTTGTTGTATTTTAAATATTTTTTTTATGTATTTACAAAATACAAATAAAACACTTCAGCCTTATTAATATTTGATTTTAATAATATTGAAGCATTTTATCAAATTTAAAATTCATACTTAGGTATTAAAATTAATTTATACCTGAGTATTAATACAGTCCCCCACCCTATACCCTCACTTCCTGTCTCTAAATTCAAGTGTCTTTGATTTTTATACATGTACAAAGTAATTGTTTTGAATTAATATTGTAGTATAAATGAATACTCAATTTTAAACTTAAGTAATAATTCACTTCCCCACCCTATACTTCTACATCTCTTACATATCCCCACCCTATCCCCCTACATACTATCCCCAGAATCCAGTCTCTTACATTTTAAAGCACAGGACGAGTAATTGTATCACATTAAAAATGGTGTTTTAAATACTCTCGTTTTGAAAAAGAAGATTCCTGAGTATTACTACCCTTTTCAGTCCTTAATCCCTATATCCCTTACAATCCAACCCTAAAGACAAGTCCCCTGGATTTTTAAACACATAATAATGACTTTTTAATTAAATTATTCTGTTATAAATAATACTCAAGTATTAAAAGTGATTACCTAAGAATTATTAGACTTCCCCACCCTATACCCCTATATCCCTTACATCCTGGCCCTGAAATCAATTGTCTTTTAGTTTTATGAACACAATAAGTAATGTTATTACTTATATTCTTGCGGGCTAAATGAATACTCAAGTATTTATTCAAATATTACCTGAGTATTAATACACTTCTCCACCCTATATCCCTATATACCTTACATTCCATCCCTAAACTCAATTATCTTTTTAGCCACATAAGATGTAAATGTATTAAATGTAGGTTACATTAATACTCAAGTATTTAAAAGTAATTCCTGTGTAATAATACAATTCCCCAGCCTATAGCCCTATATCCCTTACATCCCATCCCTACAACAAATTGACGTAGAGATATTTAAGATTATGAGTAGTATTTTTTCAATTCTAGTTTGTAGGTTACATTAATACTCATGTATTAAAAAATATTATCATTATATACATTACATTCATTACATTCCACCCCTAGAATTAAATGTGTTATTTTTATGGAGTATAAATTATTACTCAAAACTTAATAATAATACTTGAGTATTAATACACTTTCCTGCCCTGTACCCCTATAAATCATACATCCCATTCCTCTTTTTTACTGTTAAGATTTTCAAACTCATAATATTTCATTTAAAATAATATTGTGCAATATATTTACATTATAACAAATATAAATAATACGTTTTTTTGCCCCATTTAAAAAAAGTATTAAACTGTCCTAATATACTTACCACTATACTTACCTATATACTTACACATATATGTGTGTAAAAGCCAAAGGTATGCGTAATAATCACATTCACTGTAAAGGCACACTTGTGGTACAGACTTTGTTGCAAGTCCATGTGGTGGCAATGACTGCGTGGTAAAGGCTGTATCCACTGACCACAGAATACAGCCAATTAAATTTACAGTACATGGACATACATCATCACTGACCCAAACCAGAGGGATGCAGCTAACAAAAGTTACCATACATGTGTAGAGACTCATCAGTGAGCCAAACCACAGGGAGCAGATCGCTGTGCCAGCTCTCCCTCGCTGCTGTAAGCCCTTACTTAGATATGTCTCCCTTTTCCCTTCTCTGTTCTTCTCCTCCATACCCCTTCTTGTCTTTCCCTCTACTGCCTACATTCTGCCGATTCTTGCCTTATCTGTTCTTTGTTTTTCCCAAATGTGTACAGTCCCTATGCATTGTTGCCTGCTATTGCCATTCTGTTAATTTTGCCCATATTGTTGCCTGTCTTTTCCACTTCTCCTAATTTTGTGGGCATCATTGACTGTCTGCCGATTCCACATATTTTACCATTACATTAGCCTGATTCTGTTTATTTTGTCTCTATTGTTGCCTGTTTTGCTTGCTGACCCATTGTTTGTTGTGTTATTAGGTACGGTGCACAGCGAGCCTCTCCAGTCGCTTTCCCACTGACTACCCCTCCTGCCTTCCATCATCCCTCCCAGAACCTACTTAATGGAGGCTGCAGTACCGCTGTGAAGCAAGCGAACCGCTAGTGCACCAAATGCAAGCTCATCTGTGGCTGTCTACGCCTGGACCACACTCAGTGCCAGGAACCCTGGATCTCCTGTCACCAGCAGCTACACCAGAACCGAATGCACTGTCCTAAATCCCGGATGCCGCAACAACTGCTGCTGAAACTCCCCATGCACAACAACAAGACCAGTCGCATGCCACCACTGCTTCTTCACCTGCTCCACCGGAGCACCGCTCATACAGCCGCCACCATCACGTCAACCACAACCGCACTGGTACTGCTCCGTTGCCTCCTGCTCAATGCCCGATTGCTTTGCATGCCCACCACCGAGATCTGGCAGACCATCAACTCCCTCACCCCATATGTCATCTTCCTCATCGAGTCCTGGCTCAATGCTGCATCCACACCCTACATAGTCACAGCCACACCCAACATCTACAAGATTGTGCACCGGAACCACATCAACAAACTTGAGGTATGATTGCCATCATCCACAAAAAATCCATCCACTGCACCATTGCCACAGACGACAGAACCCCAATCATGGAAAACTTCAACGAGGGTGCCACCTTCAGAGGCTCCCTCGCCTATAGACCTCCAGGAGCATGCCTGGTTTCTGAGACACCATTCCCAAATTCATCACTCCCCAAGCCATTGATACCGAACACTACCTCTTACTCCAAGATCTCAACTTTCAACCCAACGACCCCAACAACGCCAATACAGCCAACCTTCTCAAAACACCATACGCCTCACCCGGCTAGTCACCGACACCACAGATGTTGCAGGGTACACACTGGACCCTCTCTTCACAGCCAGCCACAGAATTTAGTGCAGCCATGTCACTGAGCTCACGTGGACAGACCACTCTATCACCCACTTCACCTTCACAGCAGCCCCCAACACCACCACCAGACCACCCAGCACCTCACACCTCAGCAAGGTATCTGAAAGCCAATGGACATACGCCCTTATCACCTTATAACCTAACACCACCAATACCAATCTCGACCAGGCCATCAAGAAATTCACCATCTGGATCTCTGAATCCACCGACAGAGTCGCCCCCATCTAACCCACTAAACTCAAGAGATCCACCAAATAGCTTAGCTGGTACACCCAATACTGAGAACCATGAAACGCAACTGCAAATAATGGGAAAGAAAATGGAGCACCAGCAAGTAGCCCACTGACTGGACCGCCTTCAAGATATCGCTCAACCACTACCACCAACTCCTGAGAAGGAACACTCTACCAACGCATCGAAGCCAGCTCTTACCACAGCAAAGAAATCTTCAGAATCATCTAGGAGTTCTCCAACCCCTCCGCAACAGAAAACATTATCACCCCTTCCTAGAAACTCTGTGACACTCTGGCAGACTTCTTTCATGACAACCTCACCACCATCTACAAACACTTCCCCATCCCTCCATCAACAACATTTTCAGCCTCCTTGCTCCCACAGTCATAATCCCCAACCACAAGATCACCACCTGAGACCAGCTCACCACTCAGAGCACCACAGACATCATGTACTATGTTCACTCTGGAGCACCCACGGACCCCTGTCCTCACCACATGTTCAATCTCAGCTCAGCTCATGGCCATCTTTTAACATATCCATCATCTCTGCTACCTTCTCAGAGGAGTGGAAACACTCTGAAGCCACACTCCTCCTTAATAAACTCTCTGTCGACCCCAGCAAACTCAAAAACGAATGGCCCATCTCCCTGCTCCCCTTTCTGGCTAAAGTCCTCAAAAAGGCCTTTAACCACCAACTAACTGAATACCTAGAGAACAACGATCTACTGGACGAATCACAAACCAGATTCCTCATGAACCACAGCATCAAAACCACCCTAATCCCAGCCACTCATGACATCAGAACCCTACTAGACTGGGAAGAAGCAGATGCCCTGATCCTCCTCGACCATTCAGTTGCCTTCAATACTGTGTCCCACTACACCCTCATTACTAGGCTTCACCAAATCGGAATCCAAGAGGACCCCCCCCAAATGGATTGCATCCTTCCTTCCCCAAAAAACACTGATATGCACCTTCCGCCATTCACCTCAGGGCCTAAAAACATAATCTGTGGCATCCCGCAAGACGTTTCCTTCAGCCCTACTCTGCTCAAAACCCTGGCTAATATCATCAGAAACCATGGACTGAACAGCAACTCCTATGCAGATGACAAGTAGCTCATCCTCTCTCTTTCTGAATGCCCATCCACCACAAGGGCCAACTTCTGCCAGTGCATGACCAGCGTTGCTGACTGGATGCAAATCAACTGCCTCAGACTCAACACAGGCAAGACAGAAGTGCTGATCTTTGGGAACAACGGGGCATATTATCAAGCCTGTGCGCTAAAATTATCGCCGCTTTATCGGCCGAAAACGGCCGATAAAGCGGCGATAATGGGCTTGATAATATGCTCTATGGAATTCCAATCGAAGCACATGTTAGATGTGAAGACATCTAACATGGGCTTCGATTGGAATTCCACAGAGCATATTATCAAGCCCATTATCGCCGCTTTATCGGCCGTTTTCGGCCGATAAAGCGGCGATAATTTTAGCGCACAGGCTTGATAATATGCCCCAACATCTCCCCAAGGAACAACTCATGCTGATATGGGGCCGTCTCCTGCCCCCACGAACCACGCCTGGAACCTCAGCATCATCTTAGACAGCAAACTCACCATGAAGAACCAGATCAACACAGTTTCCTCTGCCTGCTTTCTCACTCTGTGCATGTTCCAAAAGTTCTTCAAATGGCTCCCAGTCTCCACCAGAAGTGCCGTCACTCAAGCCCTTGTCACCAGCTGCTTGGACTACAGCAACCCATCCTACGCTTGAATTACCACACACCTCCTGAAAAGACTGCAGTCCATTCAGAACTCAGCGGCCAGACTCACCCTTGACCTTCCCAGACAGACCCACATCACCCCTCTCCTGAAGAAACTCCACTGGCGCCCCGTCCACGAGAGATACCAATTTAAGATTTTGACCCACGCCTGCAAAGCCCTGCACAAGCAAAGACCAGCATACATCAACCACTGCCTGAACCTCCAGCAACCCTCCAGACTCTTACACTCCACCTTCCTTGACCTCACTCAGGTCCTCCGCATCCGCCAAAGCAACTGTGGATGATGCTACTTCTCCTACATCACAACGAAGGCCTGGAGTAACCTCCCACTCCATTTCCTGAACCCACCGTCTGTCCAAGAATTCAAAAAGGGACTCAAGACCTGGCTAATATTCTGATATCAACTGTAGGAGGTGGAATCTGACTACATGGATGCCCCCACTTTTTTCCTGGTGTTTTGATGGTTTTTTACTTATTTTGGCTGGGATCCTGCTATTTAGGGCCCCAGCCTATCTGCATTCCTCTTTAAATTGATTGCATGTACATAAGGTACACTCCAGTTTGGTTACTGAGGTACCCTTGTGAGTCCCTAGTATATGGTACACCAGGTACTCAGGGCATAGGTACCCCAGAGGCCTACGAGGGGCTGCAGAATGTATTATGCCACCCCTGGGACGCCTTCCAAATTGCGACCTCAGGACTGCTACTGCAGGCTGAGTAAGGTGGTGCATGCACCCCTTACTAAGTTATAGGTTACAAATATCTACCATTAATCACTGCACATAGAAACCTAACAGTCACTCCTATGGTAGGCCTAATCAATCCAGAAGGCAGAGTGCTTGGTTTCATGTGAGAGGGTGCCCATACATGAGCAGGACCCCCCTGCAGCCTTCGGAATCTATTCTCTGGGGCTGTGAAGTGATGCAGCCAGACCATATATGCTTAAGTGCATTATAATCTCGCTGTAAATGGTAACTTTGGAATGGCTGCATGGAAACATGTGGTGTTTGGTGTCAAACATTTTGGAATCCTGCAAAACTGGACAAAGGAAATGGTGGCTCCCAGAGTATGTCCAACCCCTTTCTTTAGTATAAGTAAGGGACCCCTGGCAACAGGACTTTAGATTGCACCTGGACGAAACTCTAAAACTGAACCCTGGAACTTCGATGCTCTACTAAAGACTAAAGGACGGAAGAATCTCCCTTGGGGTCAAGGAGTGATTCCACTGCTCAAGCCGGTACCAACAAAGCATTTGCCGGTCTGCATCTCTGACACTCCCACCGGACTCTGAAGTATTTGCAACACAGGAAAAGGATTTTCAGACGTCTCAGAGGCCGACCCGAGTTCCCAGCAAAGCTGAGATCCGCAGGCCTCGTGAGTGTTGTGGATTTGGAACTCCTGGACACTGTGCACATTCGCTAGTGCATCAACTTCCCGACATCTCCTGAAGTTGTGCTTTGGATTACTTGTTGCCCAAGCCCCAAGCACAATCTGCACCGAAGATTGTGGGTGTACACTTCATGAGTGTTGCGTGAGCCCACTTCTTGCATCTCTGCTTGAGGCTCCTTCGCGATCCCTGGTCCATCGACTGGTGGGTCCCTGTGAAGGCAACTCTAATTTTCCTTGGGCTTCCCTGGTTGCTCCAGAAGTGCCCTGATTCCCACCAAGGGGTGAGTCCCTCAGACCTTGCTGGTCTGCCCCAAAGAATTTCTTTGATTCCTGCGTGGGTTGCTGTTGCCAAGGCTTGTTGGGTCTAATCTGGGCACAGACAACGCAGCACTTTGTGGGACAGCGCGAAACCAGATCCTGGTTGTCACCTCCTGGACCTCGTTGCTGAAGTGTCAAGCTTCACCTTCTTCGCCTGAAATTACCCAACATCTGTGGGCATTCAACTATCGTGCCCCTGGCCACTGACTAGTGACCCAAAATCTGTCCCCTCTGCTTTCAGGTTCTTCTCATCTTCGATCCAGGCTTGGATCACATTGGACACTTTCCACTTCTTCGACAGCAGCACTTTGAAGCACATCGCCATTGAAAACGACAACGAAACCCGACACCAAAAGACACCTCCTCACCCGCTTCCCTGGGTGAGGTAACTTGAGTACTCCGGTGCTCCTGTGGTTGTTGGCCCTAGAACCCTCTAAATCTAAAGGGGTTTGCTCAAAGTTCTCTCCTAAGTGTCCTTTATCTTTAAAATTCCAACCACAACTTTCCCCACAGAAGTTAATGGTGATTCGTGGCTGTGTTCGCACACTGCATGCATCCCCCGTGGGTCCCCTGTGTCACTACCTTGGGTGGTTCCTGGTGGCCCCATCGGTTGTACAGTCTCTAGGCCTTGTGTCTATGCAAGTTGTAGTTCTTATACCACTTTGGTAATATATTGTTTGGTACGCCCCTAGGGCTCAATTTATTGTGTGCTATTAAGTTTACTGAATGTACTTTTGCAGCCTTTGGAATCTATTCTCTGGGGCAGTGAAGTGATGCCGCCAGACCATATATGCTTAAGTGCATTATAATCTCGCTGTAAATGGTAACTTTGGAATGGCTGCATGGAAACATGTTGTGTTTGGTTTCAAACATTTTGGAATCCTGCGAAACTGGACAAAGGAAATGTGTGTAGCCACCCTTCTTTCCAGACCCTCCCATTGGTGGGTCCCAGAGTATGTCCAACCCCTTTCTTTAGTATAAGTAAGGGACCCCTGGCAACAGGACTTTAGATTACACCTGGACGAACTCTAAAACTGAATCCTGGAACTTCGATGCTCTACTAAAGACTAGAGGACGGAAGAATCTCCCTTGGGGTCAAGGAGTGATTCCACTGCTCAAGCCGGCACCAACAAAGCATTTGCCGGTCTGTATCTCTGACACTCCCACCGGACTCTGAAGTATTTGCAACACAGGAAGAGGATTTCCAGACTTCTCAGAGGCCGACCCAAGTTCCCAGCAAAGCTGAGATCCGCAGGCCTCGAGAGTGTCATGGATTTGGAACTCCTGGACACTGTGCACATTCGCTAGTGCATCAACTTCCCGACATCTCCTAAAGTTTTGCTTTGGATTACTTGTAGCCCAAGCCCCGAGCACAATCTGACCCAAAGATTGTGGGCGTACACTTCATGAGCGTTGCGTGAGCCCACTTCTTGCATCTCTGCTTGAGGCTCCTTCGCGATCCCTGGTTTGTCGACTGGTGGGTCCCTGTGAAGGCAACTCTGATTTTCCTTGGGCTTCCCTGGTTGCTCCAGAAGTGCCCTGATTCCCACCAAGGTGTGAGTCCCTTAGACCTTGCTGGTCTGCCCGAAGCATTTCTTTGATTCCTGCATGGTTTGCTGTTGCCAAGGCTTGTTGGGTCCAATCTGGGCACAGACACCGCAGCACTTTGTGGGACAGCTCGAATCCAGCTCCTGGTTGTTGCCTCCTGGACCTCGTGGCTGAAGAGTCAAGCTTCCCCTTCTTCACCTGAAATTACCCAACATCTGTGGGCATTCAACTATCGTGCCCATGGCCACTGACTAGTAACCCAGAATCTGTCCCCTCTGCTTTTAGGTTCTTCTCATCTTCGATCCAGGCTTGGATCACACTGGACACTTTCCACTTCTTCGACAGCAGCACTTTGAAGCACATCGCCATTGAAAACGACAATGAAACCCGACACCAAAAGACACCTCTGCACCCGGCTTCCCTGGGTGAGGTAACCCAAGTACTCCAGTGCTCCCATGGTTGTTGGCCCTCGAACCCCCTAAGTCTAAAGGGGTTTGCTCAAAGTCCTCTCCTAAGTGTCCTTTTTCTTTAAAATGCCAACCACAACTTTTAATGGTGATTCGTGGCTGTGTTCGCACACTGCATGCATCCCCCGTGGGTCCCCTGTGTCATTACCTTGGGTGGTTCCTGGTGGCCCCATCGGTGCTACAGTCTCTAGGCCTTGTGTCTATGCAAGTTGTAGTTCTTATACCACTTTCTTAATATATTGTTTGGTACGCCCCTAGGGCTCAATTTATTGTGTGCTATTAGTTTACTGAATGTACTTTTGCCTCTAGCCTCATAAAGAGACTAGTGGGATGTGTTTAGAATAAATGCATATATTTTATATATATACCTGGTGTGGTTCTCCTTTCATTTTGTCATTCACGAGATTATAGACTGGAAAAACAAGCTGCTTTACATTCCTCCAAGACTTAGCCTGAAGGCTGCTCTCTACAGCTACCACTAGGATAGCTTTCTATAAAGGTTGTCTTTAACCTACCATCAATAAGGGTTGTTTGGACTGGTGTAAGATGCCCACTAGAATAGTGGACAGCATATGCCAGGCCAACTTCTCATATCACCTGGAAAGCTTGACTCCAGTGCTTGGATACCTTCATGGGTGATTAGCCGCACAAATCTGGTTTGTTTCTTTGATTGATAAATGTTATAGTACCTGAGCATAAATCAATGCGGACCAAACCACAGGGATACAGCCAATAACAATTACAGTGCATGTGTAGAAAATCCACAGTGGCCCAAATTACAAGGATACAGTTAATACAAGTTACAGTACAGCAGCATAAATAAACATTGACCTAAATCACAGGGATACAGCCAATAAACGTTACAGTACATGTACTTAGAATAAACACTATGCCAAATAACAGGAATACAGCCTATTAGACCTGCCAGCCTTAGGGTGGTCTTCCCCCAAACCTTTTCCCGCTTGCCTCAAATGTTGCTGATGTTGTCTGTTAGTTTTAGGACTCTGGGCACTTTAGCACTGCTAACCAGTGCTAAAGTGCATGTGCTCTCCCCTGGTTTGATTGACTTATCCACAGATGGCATATTTAATTTAGCTATAAGTCCCTAGTAAATGCTACTAGTGGGGCTGCAGCACTGATTGTGCCACCCTTTAAAGCATGTCTCAGGCCTGCCACAGAAGAGCCTGTGCGTGCAGTTTACACTGCCATGTCAACTTGGCAATTAAAACCCCTTGCCAGGCCTTAAAACCTTGGCTGCGGCTGGTATTCCGCTCCAGTGCTGAACATTCCGATCGCAGGCGTGGTTGTGACAACTCCCATCCGTCATCAGCACACACCCACCGTGACTCATGGCGGCTGGAAGCCTTCATGAGCACCAAAGGAGTTAAACTCCATTTATATTACATATGTCATCTCTAGAGTAGGCCCTATGCAGCCCATATGCCGGGTGCTTTGCATTTAAAAGACAGGACATGTATTTTAAAATGTTATAGCTCCTGGTAGTGAAAAAAACACAAATTTGTTTTTCACTACTGTGAGGCATACCCTCCAATAGGTTACCATTTGGGATGCCTTGTTACATCTAATATGTGTCATTCTCAATTGGAAGGAGGTAGATTTTTCATGTTTAGTACCTATGCAATTTCAATGATAAATCCTCTGTAATGGTAACGTCAAACGTATCATTACAATTTAAAAAATGCTAATTTTTATTTGTCTGCTCTTAGTCCTATATGCCTGCAGCCATCTCCTCTACATCAGGGGTAAGTGACAGCTGGGCGTTGTGCATTCCCTCTTGACAGCCACACACAAAGGGACCTTAGGTGTGACTTGAAGGTCTATCCACATCCTGATGAGTCATTCTGGGCTGGACAGGAGGGAGGAGATGGTCAGATTTACACTTACACCTGAATAGGATGTGTACTGCCCCTACACAAAGGACTGCGTAACCCCCTGTAGTGAGTCTGGACCCAGGGCAGGGAGGGAGGAACTCTGTGTACCTCAAAAGCCCTCTTTGAAGTCTCCCCCACTTCAAAGGCATCACTGGGTATAAGATCTGTACTTCTGAGCCTATCACTTCAGTACACATCTGGACCTGTGGATACTCTGCCAGAAAGAAGGACTGCTGCGCTGCTGAAGCACTGCCACTCTGATGGACTGCTGCTCTGGAAAAACTACTTTCCTGCTGTGCTGGCCTGCCTGCTATCTGCCGCCCTCCTTGTCTGGGTGAAAAGGATTGGACTTGCATCACTTGAACCCAGAGTGACTCCAAGGACTATCTTGCCTCCTGTTCTGAAGTCTCAGGGACATCAAAGACTTCCAACTCACCCTGCTACAGCACCTGGACTCTGCCATCTGTGAGTATATCCCTGCCAATTGCTGCCAACCCAGACCTGGACCCTTGGAAGTGGGTATAAAGTGCTGTTCCAGCAGAAATGTAAGGCATTGACGCAGTTGCACCAACTCAGAACTGGTACATCTCCATCTATGATAATGCAACGCCGCTTCTGTGAGGATCGAGTGCATTTCATCGCCCATTGCGTGGCTCATCGCCTCCATCACTGACGCATCTCTGACTTTGAGCATCTCGGAGCCAACACATCATCTCCATCCTAAGGATCGATGACAAAGCATTGCCTCCTCCACTCTTCGCATCTCCCTCAATGTCAACACAAACAAGATATTTTGCAGCGGGCCAAGTCTGGGTCGTGTATCCAACCTGCGCTCCATCGCAGTCTGTCAGAACTTTTGACTTTGTCCCGGTCAAACAGATAGCACTGTTGGCACTTTAAGCACTACTTTCAGTTTATTATTTAAAAATCATGTCTCCAGTTCTACTCAAACAATTTTTGTTGTTTGGGTCTTTTTTGCTGATTAAATTAAGCTCCATTTGTGTGGTGTCCTTTTTTGTGTGGTGTTTTCACTGTTTTACTGTTTGATGTGTTACAGGAATACTTTACATATTGCCTCTTAAGTTAAGCCTGACTGCTTTGTGCCAAGCTACAGGAGGTAAGCACAGATTAATTTAGGGTGTGTTTGTGACTTACCCTGAGTAGGACTGTGGTTCCTGGCTGGACAGGGTGCATACCACTGCCAACCAAAAACCCAATTTCTAACACAGCCAATAAATTGTGAAGTACTATGTGCCTCGAATTCAGTGACCCACACAACAGGGATACAGCCAATAAAACGTATAGCACAATGTTCAGAGAATCAACTAAGGGATACAAACAATACAAGCTGAAGTGCAGGTGCTTAGAATAAGAACTGATCACAGGTATTCAGCCAATAAAGGTTACAATACATGCGCACAGACTCTGCACTGCCCCTCACCACAGGCCTATAGAAAATACATGCTACTGTAAATGGGCACAGCCTCAACACTGGCCTACGCCACAGGGATAAAGGCAATAAAAGTTACAGCACTATGTGCACAGAATCAACACTGACTCAAACCACAGGCATGCAGTCAATAAAACCTACAATACATTTACATTGAATCAACACTATCTCAAACCACAGTATCTGTAGCGACCCCAAACCCCAGAGATACAGCCAATAAATGTAGCTGCAAATGTGCACCTCATTAACATTGTCCCAAAGCACAGGAATGAATGCAACCAACTCTGACCAAAGCCAAAGGTCACGGAATTGGACGTCATGCTGTGACTCGTTGGAGCTACTATACTCCATACATCTTACACTCTACTTTCCTGTAATAAGGCATAATATGAAGAACATGCAAGACCTCTCGTGTGTAGAGCCCTGAAGAAGTCCCAGGTGGATGAAATGCATTGGCTACCAATCTCATTCTGTGATTTTAAAGAACAACTAACGAATAAAGAATAAAAGGAATTTTGGAAGAAGAAACGACTCCTACATTTGTTGTCTGAAATAAAATTGTCCTACTGTTCTTACTTGTATAAAATGGACTAAAAGAATGTGTTATACATACATTTGATTGGATAGTTGAGTGCTGAACCATTTTGAGAATACAGCAAATGTATACACAGTAGGAAAAGTTACAGTAAACCTGCATATAACTAAATTAATATAAGTATGCTTGTATAACTTGCAGCTCACAGAGCTACTCATAGACACAGAAGGCAATTCTCTTCCAAAACCATTAATTTCTGAAGGATGTCATTAGCAATGACTCTTAGGGCCTGATTCCGCGTTTGGCAGTCCATGGGATCGTCCAACCCCTGGTGGAGTTGGACGAGGTGTGGTAGCAGTCATGGACCACCACAGCAGTGGTCCGACTGCCACATTACAAGTTTTGCGGTCAGAATGTGAGGGAACCGCCGCAACTTGCGGGGATCCGTGATCCCCAGAGGTGATGCATTAGTCCTGATCCCACAATATGCTTGGTGGTGCCGCTCCGGCACTGCCAAGTATATCACAAGTTTCCTTCCCACCTCATTTTTCAGAGTGGTGAGCCTGCCATGAAAAGTGAGGCAGCGAGGAAGCAAAGGGAGCCCTACATGGCTATCTTGTTCCTCTGGGTCTTGGGATACATGCAGGAGGCACATGGTGTGCCCCCTCGTGTGTGTGCACCACCTGTTCCTACATGGCATGGACTTAACAGTCCATTCTGTGCAGAAACAGCCTTTGGCTTTCTCATGGTGGAGCTTTTTTGAAAGGCACTGCCATGAGAACGTCAAAGGACCACCCTTCAGACTACAAAAATACTTGTAATCTTGGGGGTGGCAGGCGGTGAGCTTTAGCGGTGCGGGAGTAAATCAGCTGTGCCACAGAGCACCAGCAAGAAGAGTCTCCAGCTTACTCGTCGTCCAGCATTCGAGACCTCTTGTATATACTTTAGTATATACTTATATGTGTATGTACTTTATGGGCTCTGGAGATCAGCCCTTGGACTTGTCTCTTTCTGCTTAGGGACTTTTTTTCTGTTCAACTGCCTCTATTTAACTATCTTTTTTTTTTTTTTATAAAACAGTTTTTATTGCAGGTGGGTTAGCATACACAGCTGGTCATTGCCTACAACCCTGAGGCCGGCAGCGTGCGACAACCAAAAAAATTAAAGGAATACACGGCCTTCGTGCCGACATCCCGGGGGCTCGGCGGCGATTGTATATCATAATAAAATGCTAAGACCAAGTACATGACCATAATAAATGTAAACAGACTTTTTGGTATTTTCTCGATTTTATAAACAATGACAATCTTATAACAAGAACACATAACTGAAAAGAAAAGCAGAGTCAAATAATAGTCACAGTTAGTGCAGCATATAGAAATCAACATCTAGCTCAAGCATAGCACAAGTTAGTGCAAGATTCGTCCTATTGGTCCAATACGCGACATAGCTAGTTCCCCCATAGGAGAGTCACAAAGGTCCCCCCTATAAGCATTCCAGTGACCCCACTTTTTGTCCCACACCTTAGGGCAGCCACGCACTTTGTACACTGTCTTTTCTGCAATCATACAGCGGTCCATCTCGGCCACCCAGCCCACCACAAGTGGTCTGTCTTGGGAGCCCCATTTCATCGCGATGGAGCGTTTGGCCAGCAGAAATCCCAGTGTTGCCCACTGTAGTTCCTGGACATTCAGGTCGTTGGCTCCCCATATATCGAGGACACATGGCCTAGGCCATGAGGAGAGCGGTTTACCCAAGGAGTCACTCTTTTTCCTGATAACGCCCCCCCAAAACTGCTGCACCCTCGGGCAATCCCACAGCATGTGAAAGAAGGTGCCAGGTAAAACACAGCCCCGAAGGCACAATGGATCAGGGCGTCGTCCAATTTTCGCCAGCTTTAGTGATTGTGCCTGCCCATCCCAGACTCTTGTTGGCTCTGTGCCACAGTGTAACCATGTGAGCCATGGGACCAACATATCTGTGTTTAGTGGGTCTACAGTAGAGGGCCCTCAGATATCCCTCCCACCCAGTTTGGCTTCTATCAAGAAGGAAGGCCGGATTGAGGGGAGAACCATGTATCCAGTGGTTAACCGCCACCAACTGCGACGCCCAGTAATAGAGGCGGAGGTTAGGTAGGGCAATGCCTCCATCGTACCAGCCTTGAAAGAGTTTACACAGGGCAATCTGAGCGGCCCCTCCGTCCCACAACAAGAGACGAAGCTCGCTCTCTACTGTCCGAAAGTAGGAGTCTGGGATTAAGAAAGGACAGTTTTGTAAGGTATACAGAAAACGCGGGAGAGCCAGCATTTTGAAAAGCACCGCCCTGCCTGGGAGGGAGAGCGGGAGGGAGCGCCAATGGGCATGAAGTCTGCGCAGAGGGCCCAACAAATTACGATCATAAAAGATCTTCCAATCAGGTGTAACATAAATACCGAGGTATTGAAAGCCGTCAGGAGCAATCGCGATGGAAAACCCTCGGGGCAGCCGGGGAAGGGGGCCATGCAACATAAACAGTGTAGATTTAGTCCAATTGATCGAATAGCCCAAGTATTTTCCAAAATTAGTGAGGACATGGAAAAAACTGTTAATGGAGGACCGGGGGGAGGATACATAAATCAGGATATCATCGGCGTACAGGGAGATCCTGTCCGACACATCGTCATTCCACTGGAGACCTCTGATAGAGACGTCTTTGCGGATCCAGTGAGCAAGGGGCTCAAGGGTAAGGGCAAAGAGCAGCGGGGATAGGGGGCAGCCCTGTCTAGTACCCCAGTGGAGGTGAAATTGTCGAGATGTGTGGTCATTGACCCTGACTTGGGCAAAGAGGTCTGTGTACAGGAGTCTCACCCAGCTAATAAATTGGGGCCCAAAGCCAAAGCGGGTTAGAACCTCTTAGAGGTAAGGCCATTCGATCGAGTCGAACGCCATTGTGGCATCACGTGATAGGATGGCTGCATCTTGCTGAATAATGGATTGGCGGCTCATGACATTGTGGACCCTTCGCAGATTCAACGCCGTGTTGCGACCTGGAAGGAAACCGGATTGGTCGTCATGTATTAGGGAGGGAAGGAGGAGAAGAAGACGGTTAGCCAGCAATTTAGCCAGGACCTTTGCCTCCGCGCTGATCAGGGAGATTGGTCGATAGGAGCCTCAGTCAGTGGGCGGCTTAGTCGGCTTGAGGATTACCGCAATGGAGGCTAGCCGCTGTGCAAGCGGGAGTATACCGTTGTCGCGGCTTCCTAGAAATATATTCCGAAGATGTGGGATAATCTCTCTGGCCATGCCTTTGAGGAATTCAACAGGGACTCCATCTGGGCCCATAGCCTTGCCAGAATTGATGGTGAAGAGCGCTGTGGTGAGCTCCTCCACCGTAATGTCAGCATCCAGGGTCGCCCGATCAGCGTCCGATATGACAGGGAGACGCATCTCCGCTAGGAGTTGCCTAGATTCCTCAGACCAGCGAGTGGGGTTTTTAGGAGAGTTCAGATAGGTAGGGCGCTCTGCCTTGGTTTATACGTTACAGTGTGTGGTGAGAGTAAGTAGGATGTAGTGCGTAAAGAGCAGACGGAAAACACCCTTAACTGTCCAATGAAGTCCAAGACTCAACAACAATTCTACAGCTGTGCTCTCGCAACTACTTTAAGGGTATCAACATTCAGTACAATGACAAATGAAAAACAATAAATAGAAGCAGATCCTTTGGTGTGTTTCTTGTCACGAGGACGGTTTAATATGTCCAGACTTGAGGCACATTCACAATAAGCCGACACGTGTTTCGTCGTGTGCAGATGAGTCAACACGACTCTTCAGGGCTGATGATACAAAAATCACGTATACATATTCAGTTGCTCCATTTGTTGAATGAACATACTGCATCTGGTGACAAGAGTGCATCACACATGCAGATGTGACGAGCAGTTATAGTCACACATTTGTGGGTGTGAATAGTGATGGCTTTGTATGTATTTGGGGTGTACCACTCTAAGGATGTGAGTGGTTTCCCTTGAGTGGCAGTGCACTGGAAGTGATATAAGGGTGACAGTATATGTGCCAGATGTTATTGCAAGCACACGGTGATCCTGCTTTGCGTCGAAAGTGATGAGTGGTGACATACCATGCCAGTATGGGTCGTCTATGGTGAGGCTAAAGTGGGAGAGTGAGAGTGACAAGTTCATAGCAGCGAGATTTCATGTGAAGGAAGTTTTTAGTTTAGAGTAATCGGTAGTGTTTACATTACATGGATAAGCATACTCTCTCTCTGGAAGGTAGAGTATTTTTACCTTTGCATTCAACTCTGCGCAAGTGAGTTGAGGATAGTCTGGAGCTTGAGTTGGAAGTCTGTGTAGGATACTTAGGAGAGAGAGAAAAGGATAAATCAAAGGGAAGGCATAAAAGGGGAAAATGTTCACGGGATGCCTATGCGACCCAGTGTAGCTAAAGAGCTAACGGGTTGATTAGTGGAAAAAATTCTCACCACTAGTTCTGTTTCACTTTGCGTGCACTTGGTGGTACAGTTTATCCAATTATCAAAGTGCACGAGAACAAACTCGCTACTGTGTATTGCCCAGTGGGGTTGGTCGAGTTATCCTAACAGTAACACTGTAAGAGGAAGAAAGCATAGAGCATGAATGCCCTCTTGTTGGACATAAAGTGATATGCGGCATTTCAATCATAGATTAATAACAGGTACCCGAAGGTACAAAAGGTAATTAAGTTAGCTACCAGTACCTTAATACGGGTGCGCAAAAAGCAGTGCCGGGAGGGGATCCGTCTCATGTAGTACACAAGAAAACGGGTATGTTCTCTTAAACGCGATGCGCTGGAAGGGAGAGTAAACATGAGCGCACGCGTTAGTTTCCTGAGTTGACAGTATGGTAAAACAGAAATGCAACTCTAGCCCATAGCGAGCGGGCTGTTTAAGTACGTTTCGAGGAGGATTGTGGCAGGGCGCGAGTCGGTCAACTTACCGGTTACGCGGTATCCCTCCTCTGAAGTTTCCCGGTCGCCGTCTTCCCTGAACGGACACGTGACCGGGAGGGAGGTGGCTATTTAAAGTAATTTTTTCATTAAGAAAAACGTCAAGGACGTGCTTTCTAGCGTGGGCGCCATCTTGTAGCAGAGAGCCAGGAGCGTAAGACACTCAAGATGTCACTTTGTATGGACGTATAAATGGAAATAAAAGTATATTGATGTTATGCTTGAGGAAAGCAGATTACTCGTAGTTACTGTGATATATTTAGGAGAAAGTCTTTGTGATTGTGTTGGATATTTGGTTGGCTCGGGTATCTATAAGGAAGATCCAATATTAAAATAAAATATTAGACAATATACTTGGATGGTCAGTGGGGAGAGTTGTGGCTATCCACGGACGGTGTGATCCGGTGTCCCTTGGTGAAGTGAGGGTGGCGGAAGACCATGCTTTTGGACTCTCTGTTAAGGGAAAGAGTGCTTACTTACCCAACACATTCGTGACTTTTATAGGTTAATCAGGTAATAATACTTTTGAATCCATAATCTCTAGCACAATCTTAGGATTATCGTATAAAGTAGATTCTTTGCACAGGCAAAATACGGGCAAAATTATTATATAAAAAATACACTTGTACAATATAACATCAACATTGCCTATGACTTCATGTACCATTTGGGCTACATTTCCTTTCCGCAAGCATATTTGTCAGGAAACCCATTGGTATGTACATATGTTATGTTATGTTATAAACCGTTTTGTAGCGCGCTCTGCTACTTGTGAGTATCCTGGCGCGGGGAGGGATCAAAGCGGCATAAAACAAGACAGAGAGAGCATCCTCCTAACCTGCATTCAGACAAAAAGGTGGGTTTTCAGATGTTTTTTAAAAGCAGTCACTGTCGGTATGGAGCGAAGATGGAGAGGGAGGGCATTCCAGGCCCGAGCCGCCACCACCGACAGTGACATACCACCCAGTCTGGCGCGTTTGAAGCGGGGAAGAGACATTTTGAACAATGAGGCAGATCTCAGGGTGCGTGCCGGGATGTACTTGGTGAATCTTCTCTTCAGATAGGAGGGGCCTTGGTCATGAATTGCGCGAAACGCCAGCACCAAGGCTTTAAACCGAATGCGTTGTATTACTGGGAGCCAGTGAAGCGAGCGCAACTCCGTGCGCACGCTCTTCCACCTAGGAATGTTAAATAATAGGCGTACAACCGCATTCTGGACAATTTGGAGGCGATTGACAAGGTATGCCGGAATGCCACTAAACAGTGCATTTGCATAGTCAAGGCGGGCCAGTATGAGAGCCCTGGCAACCGACTCTCTGGCCTCCCTGGGGAGCAGGGGGAAAAATTTACGGAGCATTTTCAGAGTGGCAAAACAAGTGCCGGTGAGTTTTTTGATGTGATACTCAAATCTGAGATCCTCCGTAAACCAAATACCCAGATTTGCTGCAGGTCTCCCCATCTCTGTTGGGCCAGGAATGTTTGGGGGCCAGAGTGTGCTCTTGAATGAGGGGGGAAAGGAGCCGTAAAAAAGCACCTCGGACTTGTCCTCATTGCACTTCAGCTGGGCCTGTGTTAACCAGCGAAATACTGAGGACAGACATAGATGTACAATAGATGTGTCCAGGTTGTCATCAGGCCAGGTAAACAACAGCTGGGTGTCATCAGCATACCCTACAATTTTAGCCCCGAACTGTTCAGCCAAGTATACCAGAGGAGTAATGTATACATTGAACAGAAGGGGGCTAAGTGTGGACCCCTGCGGGACCCCCGTAAGCAAAGGTCTTTGCTCCGAAGCATACGGAGGCATCCAAACTTGCTGGGTCCTATCTGATAGAAAAGAAGAAAGCCAATCAAGCACCACTCCCCCAATACCAATGTCTGACAGCCGGCCAAGAAGGAGATCATAGGGGACAGTATCGAAGGCGGCAGAGAGGTCCAATAAAATTAGGACCGCTCTGCCACCTCCATCAAGACACTCCCGGATGGCTTCAGACATCTCCACCAGGGCCGTCTCGGTGCTATAAGCGGCCCGAAAGCCCGATTGGGCCGGGTGGAGGGCATTAGATGTTTCCACGAAGCTCTCCATTTGTAGAAGAGCAGCCTTCTCACAAATTTTTGTGAGAGCAGGCAAGAGGGAGATGGGTCGATAGTTACCCGGGACCGACACATCTAGTCCTGGTTTTTTCAGGAGTGGAAGGAGTTTAGCGTGTTTCCAAACCTGGGGGACCACGCCAGCGGTCAAAGAAAGATTCACCAATTGCGTGATCTCACTACAAACAGTCTCCGCCACCTCCGAGAGCACTCGGGCAGGGCATGGGTCGACAGGGGAGCCCGATTTAAGGGACTGGAGAAGACGAAGAACATCCTCTTCCAAAACCTGTGCAAAGGTGGTAAGTTGGTGCACAGGGAGTGCAGGAGAGGGTGAGCAGGGATCGGCCACAGAGCGATCAGCGGAAAGTGCCTCTAAAAGGCCACGCTGGATCTTCGCTATTTTAGTTATAAAAAAAGTGGACAGCTCCTCACACCATTGTGCAGAGGACGGGAGGGCCATGGCTTCCGCCACAGGGGACACAAAGCTTTTGACGATCGCAAAGATCTCTCTGCTGTTATTGTTGGCCTTGTTAATGCGCCCGGCATAATAGAGACCTTTAGCGACCCTAATGGCTCCATAATAGTTTTTTTGTGCAAGTCGAAGGGCGGATTTAGCCTCGGGGCTATACTCTCTCCTCCATAGGCGTTCATATGGCTGTATTCCAAAAGTGGATGATGGTTATTCATGTTGCAAAGTGTATATCTCAATTTGCTGGATCCCCTAAGGTGACAACTAGTCACCTAGGAAGTATTGAAACTCAGGGTCGTAGTTAAGCCCATGTTCCATGCTCTGTAAGCGCATGATCCATGTGGCCTCCCTACGTCTGAGTGTCAGTTCTCTGTTTCCCCCTCTTATATTGAGGGGGATCATGTCAATCCCAAAGACACGCACTTTGATGTCATCCCCCAGTGGCTGGCATTCAGCTATGTGTAGGGCTACTGGGTATCTGGGGTCTTTCTTTTGGATAGCTCTCATGTGTTCTGCGATTCTTTCTTTAAGTGCCCTGATTGTGCTGCCCACATATATCTTGCCACATTGGCATTCGATTATATAGACTACAAATTTGGTAAGGCAAGTAATGTTATGTTTGATTTTGTATGTAGTACCTTCCGGGCCCTTGAAAGTCTTGGTCCCATGTTTGCCCCAAATACACATGGAACAAAAACCACATCTGTGGAAGCCTAGACCTCGTGTTGTTAGCCAGTCTTGAGCGGTAGTGTTTGGGGGAACTGTGGGGCTCAGTTTGTTTCTCAGGGTAAAGCCCTTTCTGTAAGTGATAGATGGTCTATCCGGAAGACATTCTTTAAGAACCGGGTCTGCTGTTAGAAGTTTCCAGTGTTTATTAAAACTCTTTTTAGTGATGTGGTTCAGTGCGTTAAACTCTGTTATAAGTCTAATGCACTGAGCGGAGGATTCGGGCTCCGTGCGTGTCTTTAAACAATCTGCTCTCGGAATGATTCTGGTTTTTGACTCTGCTTTTTTAAGGGATGCATTAGAGTAGACTCTTTTGTGAAATCTATCCTTCATATTGGAAATGCAGTTGTCAAATTCAATGGGTTCGCTACAATTGCGTTTAGCCCTGAGAAATTCTCCATAAGGGATGGATCGAATCTGGTGCTCAGGGTGGAAACTAGACGCGTGAAGTATGGAGTTACAGGAGGTGGGTTTCCTGAACAATTTGGAGTGCAAATTGTTGTCCTTCACATAAAATTCCAGATCCAGAAATTCCATATTAGTGAGGCTATGTCGCATGGTGAAGCTAATTTCCCATGTGTTGTTATTCATGTGTTCAAAGAATGAGAAAAGTAATTCTTCAGAACCTGACCATAAAAGAAAACAATCGTCAATGTATCGTCCCCAAAAGACTATGGAGTCGACGTATTTCATCCCTGTATTGCTCCAAATCATGTCTGCCTCCAAAGCCCCCATGAAGAGATTAGCGAAGGAGGGTGAGAATTTCGAGCCCATGGCTACTCCCTTTTTCTGTCGATACCACTTTCGGTCAAAAATGAAAAAATTGTTTTCTAGAATGATAGTCATCATGTGTAGTAGCATGTTGGTATGTGCCCAGAGTGAAGCTGGTCTGTTAGATAGTAGTTTGCTAATGGCCAATATACCCAGTGTCGGGTTGATACTGGTGTATAATGAAACTACATCCATGGTTACAAGTATGGTATCTCGTTGCCATTCTATGTCAGACATGATGCTTAGTATGTGTTTGGAATCTTGTATATACGATGGTAGGTTCTTGACTAGAGGGCCCAAGAAAAGATCCACATATTCTGCGATTCTCTCAGTGGGACCTCCGATTCCCGATACTATCGGTCTTCCAGGAGGAAATGGTAGGTTTTTGTGAATCTTAGGCAGTGTGTATAGCCAAGGATATGTTGGTCTAAAAACTTTGAGATAAAGGTATTCATTGTCATCTAGAAGACCAGATTGTTTCCAGTTGAGTAGAAGTTGGTTGAGTAGAATTGTTAGAGGACCCATGGGGTTATGATTGAGTAACTCATAACATGAGTCGTCGTTGAGTTGGCCAAGGATCTCGTTATTGTAGTCAACCAGATCCATGACCACCACATTGCCCCCTTTGTCTGCCTCCCTAATGATGATGTTGGGGTTGTTACTAAGGGGAGAGAGTGCTAGCCGTTCACCCTTGGTCAAATTGTCTTTATATTTGAACTTAGTGTTCAAGTTCTTGGTGTTGGTTCTGTTTAAGTCCTCAAGTACATGTCTGTGAAAGCTGTCTATCACATTGCCTCCTGATAGCGTAGGGGTCCATTTGGATTTGTTTCTCAAACCACTCGTCATACTGAAATCAGTTTCAACATTCAACTCCTCAAGTAATCTCTCCATTTCAAGGGGGCTGTCTTCCCTGTCTGTCAAAGAAAGAAGCAGGTGTGTAGATTGCACATCTTTAATGGACAAAGCATTATCATCAAAAACATTTGGAATATGTCTAGATTGTCTCTGAGTACCTTGTTGTCCCGCAAAATGTTTTTTAAGCTTGAGATTACGTATAAACTTAAAGATATCAACCTTGGTTTGGCATATGTCTCCAGTGGTGTAGGGATTGAAATTTAGGCCTTTGCTAAGTAGGGAGATCATGTGTGGTGTGAGAGGAAATGAAGACAGATTGATGACTTGAACTGTATCTGTGGGTGTAGTTAGTTTCTCTGTGTCCCTGATCTCAGTTTCCTGCGATAATCTTCGCTTGTTTCTACGTTTGCCCCTGTGGGGTTTGGGTCTGCAGCGGCCCTTGGTGGCTGTGTCCTGTGACCCTTCCTGACACGTTCCATTTCTAAAAAAAAGGTGGAACTATGGGCTTCTGAGTTGGCTAGAATTTCATTCTCAATCTCACTGAGTCCAGTAGAGCTCAGTGATGTAGTGCTAGAGTGGGCTGAACTGGTTGTGGAAGATCTACCAGTCTGTGAAATTGGTTTGGGTTTAGGGATCAGAGAATCATATTTCCGATCAAAAGTATAGATTCTGCCATTCTTATAATCTGCCTCATCTCTTTTGATCTGACGTGCCTTTCTATTTTTAATCTCGGTCTGGTGTTTCAGAAGAATCTCATCTAGTGTGGTATAGTTTTTGACGGTGGCTTCAGGTCTGTTTAAATCCTTGATCTCTTGTTCTACAACAGATATCTCTTGTAATAGTTTGGTGGTTTTTCGGTCAGCACTCTCAATAAGAATATCTATGAGTGTAATAGAATTCTGGTTGAGTGAGTCTTCCCATTTAGTCATGAGATCTGGATCTAGATCATCATAAGTTGGGAAAATGAGGGATCGAAGTCCTCTAGGAACCAGCTTGAGTCTGAGGTAGTGTTTTAAAGTGGCTCCATCCCACCAGCGGGAATTTTCTTGTTTTTTAAGTCTCTCAAGTTTGATGAACTTGTCTCTTAGACCTTCTATGCGCGCAGGACCTGCCGTGGCTGATGCCTGGTGTGTGGGCATGCCCTTGGCCAGATTCTCAAAGAGATCTGCTGCTCCTTTAACTCTGTCCATAATGTATTGGACGGGTCTGAGAAGTGTATGTATCAAGTAGTGTGCAAGGTAACGTGGAGGCACCCAATCTGACACTAATAGTGAAATCAGCGAGTGGGGTTTTTAGGAGAGTTCAGATAGGTAGGGCGCTCTGCCTTGGTTTATACGTTACAGTGTGTGGTGAGAGTAAGTAGGATGTAGTGCGTAAAGAGCAGACGGAAAACACCCTTAACCGTCCAATGAAGTCCAAGACTCAACAACAATTCTACAGCTGTGCTCTCGCAACTACTTTAAGGGTATCAACATTCAGTACAATGACAAATGAAAAACAATAAATAGAAGCAGATCCTTTGGTGTGTTTCTTGTCACGAGGACGGTTTAATATGTCCAGACTTTTTACGCACCCGTATTAAGGTACTGGTAGCTAACTTAATTACCTTTTGTACCTTCGGGTACCTGTTATTAATCTATGATTGAAATGCCGCATATCACTTTATGTCCAACAAGAGGGCATTCATACTCTATGCTTTCTTCCTCTTACAGTGTTACTGTTAGGATAACTCGACCAACCCCACTGGGCAATACACAGTAGCGAGTTCGTTCTCGTGCACTTTGATAATTGGATAAACTGTACCACCAAGTGCACGCAAAGTGAAACAGAACTAGTGGTGAGAATTTTTTCCACTAATCAACCCGTTAGCTCTTTAGCTACACTGGGTCGCATAGGCATCCCGTGAACATTTTCCCCTTTTATGCCTTCCCTTTGATTTATCCTTTTCTCTCTCTCCTAAGTATCCTACACAGACTTCCAACTCAAGCTCCAGACTATCCTCAACTCACTTGCGCAGAGTTGAATGCAAAGGTAAAAATACTCCACCTTCCAGAGAGAGAGTATGCTTATCCATGTAATGTAAACACTACTGATTACTCTAAACTAAGCACTTCCTTCACATGATATCTCGCTGCTATGAACTTGTCACTCTCACTCTCCCACTTTAGCCTCACCATAGACGACCCATACTGGCATGGTATGTCACCACTCATCACTTTCGACGCAAAGCAGGATCACCGTGTGCTTGCAATAACATCTGGCACATATACTGTCACCCTTATATCACTTCCAGTGCACTGCCACTCAAGGGTAACCACTCACATCCTTAGAGTGGTACACCCCAAATACATACAAAGCCATCACTATTCACACCCACAAATGTGTGACTATAACTGCTCGTCACATCTGCATGTGTGATGCACTCTTGTCACCAGATGCAGTATGTTCATTCAACAAATGGAGCAACTGAATATGTATACGTGATTTTTGTATCATCAGCCCTGAAGAGTCATGTTGACTCATCTGCACACGACGAAACACGTGTCGGCTTATTGTGACTGTGCCTCAAGTCTGGACATATTAAACCGTCCTCGTGACAAGAAACACACCAAAGGATCTGCTTCTATTGATTGTTTTTCATTTGTCATTGTACTGAATGTTGATACCCTTAAAGTAGTTGCGAGAGCACAGCTGTAGACTAGATTCCTCAGACGTATAGCAGGAACCAGCGGTGTACATGCGCTCTAAGTGATCGGCAAAGGCCTCCGCAATATCTTGCGGGTCTACAACCGTTGAGCCACCCGGTCTAAGAATGGAGGGTATCCATCTGGATCCCTGGTCTCGTCGCTCCAGCCACGCAAGCATCTTGCCTGCAGCATCGCCGAATTCGTACACACGGTGGCGTGTGTGGAGCAGTCGGGCCAGAGCTTTTTCCTGAGTCAGCGCCTTATATGCTAATTGCTGAGTGCGGAGGCGGTGAGCAGTGTCGTCGGAGGGGGTGGCGTAGTGTATCGTTTTAAGGTGAATGAGGTCTGATTCTGCCTGGAGGATCCGTTCTCTATGTGCACGCAAATAGCCCGTTTTTAGTGTCATCACCTCATCTTTCACGACCGCCAGGTACGCCTCCCAAAGCGTCACAGCCGAGTCCACAGAGCCAACGTTTTCAGCGAAGTAGAATTCAGTACATTCGAGGAGGCCATCTTTAATATCAGGGATCTGCATGAGCCGTGGGCTAATAATAATAGGGCCTCGTGTGTACGGACGATGATAGGTCAAATCTACACTGAGGGGTGAGTGGTCGGATATGCCCCGTGGAAGACCCGTTGGGTGAACAAAGCAGCCGAGATCAGCAGTGGGACAGAATAAATAATCAATACGGGACTTGCTTTTGTGAGCGTTTGAGTAGTGTGTGAAATATGGTGTGGTTGGATAATGGTGGCGCCAAATGTCTACCAGCCCCTTGGCTTGCGTAAAGTCGGAAAGGTCCGAGCGCGACCGATGTGAAATGCGCTTGGGACTGCGGTCCAGTTCGTCGCACATTGTGCTATTAAAGTCTCCGCCGATCAGAAGTGTACCAACAGGCAGGCCCAACATGCGAGTGCCTAGCTCCTTAAGGGAGTCCTGGACCAGTGCTGGCGGAATGTATACTAAGAGTATGTTCAACGGGTGGCCCTCCCAAGAAGCCTCAACTAGCGCAAAGCGGCCCAAGGGGTCAGCCCATGTCTGGGAGGGAATAAATGCAAGATTCTTCTTAACCAGGATCCCGGTACCGCGGGAACTAGAGGTGAAACTCGCATGGACCAATAGGGTATAGCCACCCCATTGGAGAGCTCGACAAGAATTACCCACTAAATGCGTCTCTTGTAACAGAATGATGTCGGGGGAGTGGCGCCGGAGGTAGTGAAGGACCACACTCCTCTTAATTTTGTGTACTAGACCATTAACATTCCAGGACAGGATTGTGAGGGTCCTAGAGAGGGGATGAGACATAGTCAGAGACTAGGAGGACTATATGGAAGGAGGAGTAGAAGTGGGGCCGGCCAAGGCGCCGGAACAGCAGGTCAAAACAGTGAACTGGAGCAGGAAGCCAGCAAATCTCTAGAGGACCAGGCCATCTCTGGGATAGACAGCTCGTCAAATTGGGACCTACAAGGGGCCGAAGGCTACAACCAGTGTGACAAGAAAGGACTCTGCGTAAAAACAAAAAAGACAAGAAAAACAATGCAATAACAACACAAGAAACCCATAGTTCCCCACCCCCCATTCCCACCCCCCTCCCTGCTTCCCTGCCCGCGTACTTCAAACTATCCACACCCCAACTAGGCAGAGTGCCTGTCGCCCTCCCAACCATGATAAGGGTACTCGGTGAACCGGTGCCTCCACCCGCCTGACATTAACAGTAAAGTGTATAGAGAAAATTAGAAGGTACCCTGCCAAATATTTATAGAGGTCCCAGCTAGAGGATCCTAGTGTGATAAAGTGGAGGGGTGGTTAGCCCAGAGGCTGAGGCTGCACAGGCCAAATCTAAGTCATTCCAAACAGACTCAACAACATGTTTTGAAAAAATACATATTTTTTTATTTTTCTCTTCTTAAATATATTCAAAAGCCATACATGTATAAATTAAATAGTCAGTGATATTTCGCAAAACACATAGCAAAAATTCTTTTCAGGATTAAGATCTGCCCACACTTCAAACAAACTACCATACTCATTCACACAGGGATTTCCTAACTACGATAGAAACATTCAACTCTCATTCATCCATTCTTATAGTCCTGGCGTGGACAACAATGGATCTTAAATAAGTTGCCTAAAACGGGGGGTTCATCCAGGAAGATGGTATTAATACGGGTCCTGATGTATGTGGAACAGATTGCCGTATTCCTGGGACAACGTGCCGACGCGCGTTTCGGTGGAAAGCCAATATGGCCACACCTTCGTCAGGGCCAAGGTAGTATGCTGGGCAGGGGTAAGGAGTAAAAATCTGGAAGTAAAAAGTCATGCCTTAGTTCTGCATTTTTGATATATAAACACAAAAAAGACATATTTCATCATTTCATTTTACTTGAATTTCTATCACTCTACAGAACAATTATAAGGCGAGTTGATTCGATACATGTCGGGATGACATTTTTGACACTGTGCAGTGACAGACCACCTGAAGACACTCCCCAAGCTAGAATTCCCTGTTTCGTGGAATCCAAAGAAGGCAAACAGATAGCCTTAGCCAAATGAGTAGTAGAATTTATATTACAACATCGTACAACATCATACACCTTTTTTATATAATCTCACATACTCAATTTCATCCACCTAAGACCTCTTGTTTCAACAGAAACACCTGAAGACACTCCCCAAGCTAGAATTCCCTGTTTCGTGGAATCCAAAGAAGGCAAACAGATAGCCTTAGCCAAATGAGTAGTAGAATTTATATTACAACATCGTACAACATCATACACCTTTTTTATATAATCTCACATACTCAATTTCATCCACCTAAGACCTCTTGTTTCAACAGAAACAAGAGGTCTTAGGTGGATGAAATTGAGTATGTGAGATTATATAAAAAAAGGTGTATGATGTTGTACGATGTTGTAATATAAATTCTACTACTCATTTGGCTAAGGCTATCTGTTTGCCTTCTTTGGATTCCACGAAACAGGGAATTCTAGCTTGGGGAGTGTCTTCAGGTGGTCTGTCACTGCACAGTGTCAAAAATGTCATCCCGACATGTATCGAATCAACTCGCCTTATAATTGTTCTGTAGAGTGATAGAAATTCAAGTAAAATGAAATGATGAAATATGTCTTTTTTGTGTTTATATATCAAAAATGCAGAACTAAGGCATGACTTTTTACTTCCAGATTTTTACTCCTTACCCCTGCCCAGCATACTACCTTGGCCCTGACGAAGGTGTGGCCATATTGGCTTTCCACCGAAACGCGCGTCAGCACGTTGTCCCAGGAATACGGCAATCTGTTCCAAATACATCAGGACCCGTATTAATACCATCTTCCTAGATGAACCCCCCGTTTTAGGCAACTTATTTAAGATCCATTGTTGTCTACGCCAGGACTATAAGAATGGATGAATGAGAGTTGAATGTTTCTATCGTAGTTAGGAAATCCCTGTGTGAATGAGTATGGTAGTTTGTTTGAAGTGTGGGCAGATCTTAATCCTGAAAAGAATTTTTGCTATGTGTTTTGCGAAATATCACTGACTATTTAATTTATACATGTATGGCTTTTGAATATATTTAAGAAGAGAAAAATAAAAAAATATGTATTTTTTCAAAACATGTTGTTGAGTCTGTTTGGAATGACTTAGATTTGGCCTGTGCAGCCTCAGCCTCTGGGCTAACCACCCCTCCACTTTATCACATTAGGATCCTCTAGCTGGGACCTCTATAAATATTTGGCAGGGTACCTTCTAATTTTCTCTATACAGTTGTTCTTCCCCCCTTGACCTGCCTATATCACTAAGAAACCCTACGGGGAGCCCCCTTCTATTGTTGTTATTAACAGTAAAGTGACCAACATGTACATGAATATGCAAAATGTAAGACAGTTCCCAGTGCAATATTCACATAGTAGAAAGAGTACCTGGCAAGCAGTCTGTGCGGCCCCGAGGGGTGCACCTTCGGGAATCAGGAATGAGCGAGGCGGGGAGACCCGCCACGTATAGCCATCCCATCAAAGAAGACCCAATAAGAGGAGCAGGTCTATAGAAGAACAGCCAAGGGGTGCATACGAGGAAGTCCTCACGGCCAAGGGATATCAGTTACCATTGGTGTTGAGTCCGGTAAACAGTTCTTGACTACCTGGCATCTGATCATCTCGCATGTGAACGTCGTGGTCCTCATGGGTGTCGCGATCTCTCGGAGATCCCCCAACTCGGCTCCAGCCTTCCATCCAGTCCCACACCTCATCTGGCGACAGGAAGAACCACGCCTTGCCGTAGTGTTCCACACGCAATTTTGCTGGGAAGAGCATTGAGTATTTGATTTGTTTCTCACGTAGGGCCTTCTTGACCTCCAGGAAGCTATGTCGTCTGGCCTGTACCTTCATGGTGAAGTCCGGGAAAAACGTGATGCGGGTATTGTACAAGAGGAGGGGCGGTTGCGCCCGAGCTGCTTGAAGGATGGCGTTGCGGTCGCCAAAGATGAAGACCCTCGCAATAATAGGTCGGGGGGGAGCTCCCGGTTTGGGCCTACCCCTCGGGACTCTGTGTGCCCGCTCAATGGAAAAGTAACCGGAGAGTTGGTTCGGCCAAAGATGTTTCGTAATCAGCTTTTCCACAAAAAGGTTTGCAGCGGGCTCTTCCATTCGTTCAGGAACGCCTAAAATGTGAACATTGTTGCGTTGCGCCCTTCCTTCATAGTCGTCCAGGAGGTCGCTCATTTGTTTTTGCTGCTTCTGGAGTTGCACCACTTGTTGCTGAAGGGTAGAGGTGTCATCAATAAGAGACGCAGTTTTGACTTCTACATCTTTGACTTTGGAGTCCATTTTCCTCAGGTCCGCCCGCAGCAGTGTTACCTCTATATTGACTGAGTCAATCTGCTACCCCAAAGAGGACCTGACTCCCGCTACTGCCTGCATGACATCCTCCAGGGTAGGGGGTCTTCGATCCTGGCGAGGGGGATGCAAGGTTCGGGGTCTCAGGGGAGGCCACGGGTTTACTGTCTCCTTTGTTGCCCCAGGAGTTCTTGTTAAGCTGCCTCTGGGAGGAGGGTTTGGACCCCTTGTTCGTCGCCATGAGGAACGATAGTGTGGGGGTGGCGGCGTGTGGGGTGCAAAGTGAAGTGAAGTGCAGCAGTAGAGGCAGCCTGAAATCACGGCTCAGGCAGCACACACTCGTCATGGCAGGCCAAATGAAGGAGGCAGGGCAGCATCCAGGGAGCAGCAGGTGACAGAGGACACATCGTGTGAGGGTACCCTGTGAGGCTCAGGAGTGGCACTGAGGGGAGAAGACCACCCGTAAGGTCAAAGCGGGCGCCAGGACTCACCACAAATCAGCTACGGCTGAGGACCTCCACGTCCTAGGCAGGCACAATGGCAGAAGGGCGAGTCCAACCCCAGCAAGGGCAGCAGGAGGCTCTCGGGGTGCCCAGGAGGATAAGGCTGCAGTCAGGGCTCAAGGTAGAAGAATATCGGCAAAGGCCGCTCAGCATGGGGGCCCAGTGCAGGGCGTCACGTGGGCGCTGTAATAGCGCTAGTGCGGCCTGGAGCTACAGCGCTGATTCAATGGCAGACACGCCTCACAGGATGTATAGGGCACTGAGGCTGCGGCGCTTGGACCCCCGCCGCAGACAAGAGCCAAGTTGTGCAGGTCCAGGGCTCGTCAGCCGGATGCCGAAAAATTAATGCGGCAGAAAAGGGGGTGGTGATGAACAGAGTGTCTGAATTAAGCAGACCACTCTTACCCAGTCCAAAGATCAGGGCTTGATCCATCACCGTTATTTATCTCACTGCACCATCCCAGCTCAGAACCTGGCTATATGCAAATAAGTCACCCCCTTTTCTGAATCATTTTTGTCCACCATAAGCGTGGAAGGGTATACTCAGATGTGAGTCCCTAGCTCATTGCACCATCAGAATTCAAGCAAGCCGGGCCGAAGACGGCTGAAATGCCAGAAACCGGTCCCCGGTAGCTTGTTTCCTTCCCAGTATAAGAATTGGCTTGGTAGTTTGGTCTGCCCTGTTCCCATGATGCACTGGGCCAGGGTCAGACTAATTTGCATATAGCCAGGTTCTGAGCTGGGATGATGCAGTGAGATAAATAACGGTGATGGATCAAGCCCTGATCTTTGGACTGGGTAAGAGTGGTCTGCTTAATTCAGACACTCTGTTCATCACCACCCCCTTTTCTGAATTGTTTTTGGCCACTATAGGTGTGGCAGGGTATACTCAGACATGAGTCCCTTTCTCACTGCACCATCAGGATTCAAGCAAGCCGGGCCGAAGACGGCTGAAATGCCAGAAACCGGTCCCCGGTAGCTTGTCTCCTTTCTAGTGAAGAATTGGCTTGGTAGTTTAGTCTGCCCTGTTCCCATGATGCACTGGGCCAGGGACAGACTGATTTGCATATAGCCAGGTTCTGAGCTGGGATGGTGCAGTGAGATAAATAACGGTGATGGATCAAGCCCTGATCTTTGGACTGGGTAAGAGTGGTCTACTTAATTCAGACACTCTGTTCATCACCACCCCCTTTTCTGAATCGAAAAATTAATGCGGAGCAGTCTCGGCTCCGCAGCCAGTCCAACAAGGCAAGTAGCGGCAGGGTCACGGCTAAGTAGAGAGGCGAGCTGGGAGAGTTAAGGTATGTCAGTAGCCGCAGGCCAAAAGCCGGGGTGTTGCGTGGGCGGCACTCCGGCAACACAACGGCTGCTGTCAGCTCCCCCAGGGCAGTGCAGCTTGCGGAGAAAGCCGGCCAAAGCAGTCGTCGGCAGCCAGGGAGGTCTTCAGCTGGGCTCCGGATGGGCAACACAGGGTCCGCCTCTTAGTCCCGGTCCTGGAATGGTCACCAGCAGCGCGGATAATCAGTGACGGAGCCGGAGCTCCGATGCAGGCGCCATCTTGGCCACAGCAGGACCTCCGCTACACAGCAGGTTATATCCCGGTAGGGCAGCAGGAACCAGGGTAGATGCAGCGCCAAGGCAGGCACTGGGATCCGCAACGAGGCTCCCCCGATAACGAGGGGGTCCCAGGTCTAAAAACAGATGAAATTAGGCAGATGAGCAGGCGGTGGACGGGAGCCGCTTTAGTGAGCGACCATTTCCGCCGGCTGCTAGCCACGCCCTGCCTCTATTTATCTTGATAAAAAACGACCAGTAGATGTCAGTAAAATACCAGAATTTCTTTCTGCTGAGGGACTTTCTTTTTTTCATTTTCTGTCAACTGCCTCTATTTAACTTTCTTGATAGAAAACGACTAGCAGAGGTCAGTAAAATACCAGAATCACTTTAGCATTCTCTAGATTCCAATCCATAGAAATTGTCTTCCACGAGCACCTGTATGCAATGGCAATAATTTTCTTTTCAAATCTTGTATTTTCAATGATATGACCACCGAAGGCACATATTTTATATTAAAAACAGAGCTTTGGACTATATCATTTCCAGCTGAATGGCAATATTTATTTCCATTTGTTCCCATACCTGGCGTGTCACGCAGTTTGATGCTTACGTTCCCTCCAGGGCCGGACTGGCCGTGGCGGGCACCAGGTAATTCCCTGGTGCACCGCAAGGGTGATGGCCGGTTTTGGACCCCTGGGGGCCATTTTTTTACAGGACCGTTTTTGCAGCACAGCTGCAAAATCGTCCCTGTAACAAAATCGGCCGAAAACCGACCCCGGCAAAGAGCTCGGTTGCACCCCCAACAGACTCCCCCCGCCCCCCCCCCGGAGGGGGTGGCCGAGCACTTTGCCAGGGCTGGTTTTCGTTCTCAGTCCGGCCCTGATTCCCTCCATTTTAAAGAACAGTAGATGTTTCAGCTCCCAGGCTAATGTGCTGCATAGCTAAATACTTATAAGGTCCCAAAGGCAAGACCAATTGCATAGCAAATGTTTGTTCTCCTTTGTCCTAACCATTCGCTTTTCTCTCATACAATACCTCTAAATTCAGATAGCAATCAAGGGGTAATCTCCGGAAGTACCACTTTGACGATTCCGTCTGCCTCTGCAGAAAAGGCTTTGCTGGTTAACAATTGATTTATTTTCGCCTGGGCCACAGATGGCACCTCATTGCAATGGCACGTTGATGAGAAAGCCTCCCCCTCACACACTCTCGGGTTCCCCTGCCTTGCCTCTGGAGATCAGGCCTCCCCTGATTCCTGCTCCAGCCTTCCATCCAGCACTACAATGACTTGATGTTCTCCACCGCCCTAGGGTCTAACGACACAGACCCACCCACCTGAGGACACCATCACCAGGTGAGGCAGTGGGACTTCATTTTAGGAGGTTTTCTTTTTTCTCTGGGAAAGGAAAGACTTTACTGTTGAAGTTTTCATTCTCTGGAGCATGCTTGCGTGTGCCTCTTCCTTCTCCGTGCTATCAATAGTGCAGCAGGTGCAGTGGAACCGAGGTGAAGAGGCATGAGGCCTTTGCATGTAAATGTATGTAAATGTATGTAAATGTATCCCTGTTTCGGCTCTATGTTGATTCCAAACGAGGACCAGGAGTGGTCATTTTCCCTACTTGCCTTAGAGACCAGGGCTTCTTTGCTTCACCTAAGGGGTGCCATGTGCTGGACAGCAGGTGCTCCCCGCTGCCCTACTTGAGCCTCCTTGCTTATGGCTTTCAGACATTCTCTGCAGCTTCTTTTTGCAGCAGTCATTCGCTGTGCACCTCACAGGTGCACTTTGGGTAGTTTGAGGCCACACCAGAAAGCATTACGTGGCAGCTATAATGTAATTCTCTATTTCTGGGAAGTCAGTCGCGAATGAGAGGCGCTTCCCTTAAAAGCACGCTTTCTCTTGGTGTGTCCTTGTTACCTTCCGGCCCGTACACCTGTACGGACGGATCATTTAAAAACGCATCCGCAACACCATCACGCAGAACCCCAGGGGCACAGGAAGGACATGCAGACACCACGCTGCTTGACAACCTTTACTCGAGGGAGTCAATGCAAAGAATAAAAAAGATACACAGGATAACACACCTGGGATAGCAGCCTTTACTTTAGGCCCCACTAATGCACAGCAGCTACGTTTACTGGTTGCGGTCCGTAATTGCAGCTACGTTTTCACCCTTGCTTGGGTTATATTAAGAGGGTAGGAAGGGGCCCGCGAGATGGAAACTGCGCTGTGTCACCTTGGAGTGTGGAGCTCAATAAAGGCCTAAGATGGCGCTATCCATGCTAGCTTTTCAGTATGGGGACTGATCGCCGTTTAGAATTATTGTATGTAATGTACCTAACGTGGATGTCCTGATCATCTCAAATGGCTCTGGGGTACGTGGATCACTCATTGTTGCCCTCCCAAGAACGTCTCACGAGTAAGGGTCAGTGGAGAGAGAGCGGCCCTCGGACGGCCGTGCTGGCAGCGGCGGAGAACTCTGTGGAAAAGCAGCATGCCTGTGAACTGTTTAACCTTTCAGCTTCCATGCATTCTTCAAACCAAGAGCTGCATTGTACAGGAACCCGGCACTGCGATCCTGGTCGTGCACAATAACCTGGCTGAGGAAAGAGGTCATGCATTAAATCTGCCCTGTCAGAGCGTTCCTCGGCTCGGTGGCCCCAGCCAAAGAGTCCACCCTGTGCTGCGCAGATGGCGTTCTTACTCTGGAACTGGACAGTATAACCTTCAACGGATGTGACAGGTAGAACACAGGGTGCATACGTCGAGGGTGACCGCTTCTTCGCCAGATAGGCCCTCAGCCGGAGCAGTTTGGCTAAAGGCCGACAATGGCTTGCAGGGCCCGTTCTAGGATTGTTGGTGCCCTGGGCCGAAAGTGAAGATGCGAGGCCCCTCTAATTTACAAGCGCTGGGATGCCTATTGGTAACCAGGCGCTATACAAAACTCAGAATAATAATACTTAACGGACACCTTCAGGGCCCCAGAAGTTGCGCTGTGGAGACTCTTCTGGGGCGCAGCTCCTCCTGTCAGGAAACTAAAAGCACCGCTTTTACAGCCCATTTCGAGCTGAAGGTGTGAGAATTGCATGGAGGCTGAGAGTTAAAGCTTTGGGGTGCGTAAGTGTTGCATAAAGGGTGTCCTGCAGTGTCTCTGAATGGGCAGCCGGGCCGGAGGTATAATTGCAGGACAAGCCTGTAAAATGAGTCGCCTTGCAACTGGGACATTAAGAGGCCGAGGGAGCCCTCACCTCTCTCATATGGGACGTGTTACTTTCAATTGAATTGGTGGGAGTACAAGAGGGCTGGTGGTGTCTTAAACTGGTGCTGGG
Source organism: Lissotriton vulgaris (assembly GCF_964263255.1). NCBI lineage: Eukaryota > Metazoa > Chordata > Amphibia > Caudata > Salamandridae > Lissotriton > Lissotriton vulgaris. The sequence continues at coordinate 160,677 of NW_028248478.1, forward strand.
CCCCATGCTGGTGGGCTGAGTGCGGGGCCCTCGGCAGCTGCCCACACTGCCCATACCTAGCGCCGGCCCAGATGGCTTGTAAGTGTAAGTGTCCAAATGTTACTGAGGCAATAAACATGAAGGCACTCAATGAAAACAGTGGTCAAGCAGGCAATGCACAAAAAGGGGGTTTACTATTTGTCATATCGGGTGCAGGGTCCTAGTACCCCCTGCACCCTGATACAACATCGATGTCGTATCGGGGTGCAGAGGGCACCAGGGCCCTGCACCCCGATACAACACTATTATGGTAGAGTGGCCCTGGCTCTGTGCAGTACAGCTGGCCCATGAACAAGGTTGATGACATTCGTCCTGACATTTGAACACCTTCCTTCCCATGAGGTTTCTTGGAATCGGCAAATTTAAAGGAATTTCCATTCTACATCGCAAAACATTTAGAAGTATTATAACCTTAAATATTTTGTATCAAGACTTACATATCTATCTGACCAGTAGGCACAATGAAGGTTACCTAAAAAAGTCAAAAGAAGGCCCTCAATCTTCTCAGATCAACCTGTGAGAAAGCTCAAAAAACCTTATTCTCCATACACATTGTTGGGGGCCTAAGCCAGCCAGCCAGCTACCACAGTCTCCATACACTCCTCTTGCAGGACTGTGAAACTATATTGGAAATGTAGTCAAAAACTGTCTCTGCTTCTCACTATGACTACAGGAGCTGAAAGGGCACATGAGGGGGCGTGGGAGTGGAGTAGGATTGGCCATTACCACAAGCGGTCAGCCAACCAACAGCCACCCATTAAAGGTTTTAGGATTTATCCCTGTTGATTTAAGGTAGCTTCAATGCTAGTGGTTAGACCTGATATCCTTGAAATGGTAGTCTCCCAGACATTTTGCCTTCACCCTGCCTGTTTTCTGAATTCGTTTTAGTTGGCTTTAGGACTTTGTGAACATTGTCATTGCTAATCAGTGCTAAAGTGCCTTTGCTCTCCCCTTCAAACATAATCAATCAATCAGGAAGTTTAAAGCGCACTACTCACTCGTGTGCGTATCAAAGCGCTGGGGGGGACAGCTGTTCCGTTCAGTCGAAGAGCCAGGTCTAGAGAGTCTTCCTGAAGGTGTTGAGGGAGGGGTCGAGTCTGATGTCGATAGGGAGCTCGTTCCGGGCCTTGGCTGCGATGTAGTAGAAGGCTCTTCCCCTTTTCTGGTTCTGCGGATGCGCGGGGTCTCGGCGAGGGTGAGGTTGGTGGAACAGAGGTTACTTTTGGGAATTTTGAAGGTGATTCTTTCGTTGAGGTATTGTGGTCCTGTGTTGTGGAGGCATTTGTAAGCGTGGGTGAGTATCATGATGGTGACTCTCTTCTCAACGGGGAGCCAGTGGAGCTTCTGTAGGTGTTGGTTGATGTGCTCATGTCGGGGATGCCAAGGACGACTCTGACTGCGGTGTTCTGTATCCTCTGGAGCTTGCGGAGTAGAGACTTGTTGATGCTGGCATAGAGTGCGTTTCCATAGTCCAGTCGCTGGTTATGAGTGGGTGGGTGACAGTCTTCCTTGACTCGGGGGGGATCCATTTGAAGGTCTTTCGAAGGATGCAGAGGGTGTTGAAGCATCTGGATGCGACAGCATTTACCTGCTTGTTCTTGAAGAGGCGTGGAGAACGATGCAGAGGTTTCTTGCATTTTCCATGGGGGTTGGAGGGCTGCAGAGTGCGGTGGGCCATCAGGTGTTGTTCCATGGTGACGGGGTGGTTCTGAGTACGAGGACTTCCGTTTTCTCTGAGTTGAGCTTCAGGCAGCTGTTGCTCATCCAGGATACGACGTCCTGCATTCCTTCCTGGAAGCTGAGTCTGGTGGTGGTGGGGTCCTTGGTGAGGGAGAAGATGAGCTGGGTGTAGTTGGCGTAGGATACTATGCTGAGGCCGTGCTGTCTGACACTGGTGGCGAGGGGGGTCATGTAGATGTTATAAAGGGTTGGGCTCAATGATGATCCCTGGGGTACTCCGCAGTTGATTTCCATGGGTTCGGAGAGGAAGGGCGGCAGCCTAATTCTTTGGCTTCTGCCAGTGAGGAACGAACAGATCCAGTCGAGGGCAGTTCCTTGTATGCCGGTCTTATGTAGTCTGGAGGCGAGAGTGCAGTGGAAGGCGGTGTTGAAAGCTGACAGGTCGAGTAGTATCAGTGCTGTAATGTGGGCTTGGTCGAGAAGGGTGCAGAAGTCATCTGTGGTGGCTAGTAGGGCGTTTTCAGTGCTGGGGTTCCTGTGGAATCCGGATTGGGAGGGGTCGAGGATGGAGTTGTCTTTGATGAATTTTGTTAGCTGTGCATTGATGGTCTTTTCCCCGACTGTTGCAGTGAAGGGGAGGAGAGAGGTGGGCCTGTAGTTCTTGAGGTCCATGGGATCCGCTGAGCGTTTCTTAAGCAGGGGTCTGACTCTGCACGTTTCCAGCCATCGGGAAACGGGCCGGTCATAAAGGTGATGTTGATGGTGTGCCGTAGTTCTGGAGCAATGATGGTGGCAGCTCTGTGGTATATGTGCTGTGGACAGGGGTCTGTGGGGGGCCCAAGTGGATGCCTTTCATGGGCGAAACAGTTTCTTCAGTGGTGATCGATGTCCAGGAGGCAATGGTGGAGTGTCTGGTGTTGCTGGAGGGTGTGGTGTTTGCGGAGTCTGGTGTTAGGTCAATGAAGCTGTTGTGGAGGATCTTGATTTTGAGGTGGAAGTACATTCCAAGCTTGTCTCAGAGGTCCTAGGAGGGGGTGATGTCCGTGGTTTGGCTGGCGGGTTTGGTGAATTCCTGGATGATGCTAAAGAGTTCTTTGGAGTTGCTGGCGTTGGCGAGGATTTTGTTGTGAATGAAGGTTCTTTTGGTGGTTGTGATACGTTGGTGGTATTTCAGCAGTGGCGTCTTTGTAGGTGGTGAAGTTTCCATGCGTCTTGTTGTTTCGCCAATTCTTCTCGAGGCGTCTGCACGTGTGTCTGGTTTCTTGGAGGTTGGCGGTGAACCAAGTGGCTTTCCTGTGGCGTGGTCTGTCGGAGCTGCGTAGCGGGGCAAGCTTGTCTGTGCAACTGGAGATTAAGGTGTGAAGTCCTTTAGTTGTGAGGTTGGCGTTGGTAGTGGTGGCGGGGATGCCGCGGTTGAGGGTAGAGGTGAGTTGCTCCTCGGTAATTCTGCTCCAGTTTCTTCACGTGGGCGCAGAGCCGGTTTGGGAGGCTTGGGTTTGTTGACAAAGAAGTGTACACAGTGGTGGTCGGTCCATGGAGGTTGCATGGTGTGGCAGAAGTGGGTTCTGTTTCCCCCTGCGAAGATGGGGTCGAGGGTGTGTCCTGCCTTTTGGGTGGGTGTGTGATGAGTTGTTTCAGTCTGACATTGGTGAGGTTGTCACTGAGGGTGGTGGGAGTTGTGGTCTCTGGGGTTGTCGAGGTGAGTATGTGGTCCATGGAAGCGAAGGTGTGGGGTGCAATGAGGTCATTGATGGTGGAGGTGAAGGGGCGCAGGCACCGGGTGGGTCTGTAGACGAGGGTGCCGCGAAGGGTGGAGTTGGGGCTGGTCTGGACCTGGAAGTGCAGGTGCTCGGCGGCGGAGAAGGCGTCGCTCGAGGTGGAGAGGCGGAGGGAGTTTTTGTGCACAATGGCGTGTCCTCCTCCTGGGTGGTTGGGGTGGTCTTTCCTCTGGATCCTATACCAATCCGGGATGGCGATGGTGATGTCAGGGACAGAGGAGGCGTTGGCCCAGGTTTCAGTGAGGAACGCGACGTCTGGCGAGAGGATGTCGAGGAGGTTCCAGATCTCAGTGGTGTGTCTGTGCATGGAGCACACGTTGAGGAGGATGCACTTCAGGGCGTCTACGGTGTTGACGGCAGGATCGGTGGTGGAGGTGAAGGTCTGGCGGCAGTGGCGGAAGGAAAATTGTCTGTGGGTGATTTTCGGGGTGGACTGCTGCCAGTTGTTGTTTCTACCGGGGTTGAGTGCTAAGAGGGCAGTTGTGTCGTAGTGGTGGAGGGTAGGAGATCCAGGAGTTCTGGCGATGGTCGCGGTTGGATTGTGGACGGGTGCAGACGGGCTTGCCTTAGGCACGCCCACTGTGTGCAATCGCACAGCGCCTGCCATTAAATAGAGGAGGGGGAGGGACGAGCAGCTGGGAGCAGTAGGGGGAGGGGCTGCAGGGGGCAGCAGCGGTGGGGAAAAATGGGCAAACAAGGTACAACAACAAAACAATAATGCCACAATCGTCACAAGAAAATAGGCATGATCAGTAAAGCTGGCACAACTACAGGTACAAATAAGCAGTTAAGCAGGCAGAAGCAAGTAGGAAATACCGGGCCTGGGGCAGCCTTGAACACCTCCTCATGGAGGTCTCGGAGTCAGTGGCGGCTGTGTAGACGGTGGAGCTGCTGGGCAGAGGGCAGACCCTGGACTGATTTACTCAGTCATGACAGACAACCCGAGGTGCTGTAAACCCAGGCATCTTCGCAGGCAGTAAGTTGTATATGACTTCTATTGTATATGCCCCGATCTGACAGCAGGTTGGTGCAGCTGATAGAGGTGTTGCTCCAGTCAATGTCATAACGCTGGATTACATCAAATCGCCACATTTAATTTACTTGTAAGTCCCTAGTAAATGGCACTACATGTACACAGGGCTTGTAAATGAAATGCTACTAGTGGGACTGCAGCACCCTTGCACCACTCACTTAAGTAGCTTTTCAAATGTGTTTCACTACTGCCACTGCAGCCCTTAGTGCACTTTTAAACTGCCATTTCAACTGGGCAAATTAAACCTTTTGCCAGGTCTAGCCTTCCTTTTTAATACTTTAAATGTGACCACTAAGGTAGCCCTAGAGGCTCATAGGACAGGGTGCAATGTATTGAATAAGTAGGACGTGCAAATAAGCTTTACTTGTGCCAGCAGTGAAACACTCCTAAAGTCGTTTTACACTGTTGTAAGGCCTATTTCTCCCATTGACTAACACTGGGCTAACTTATTATCTTTCATAAGTACTAACTTTGGATTGGGTCCTTACAAACTAATGGGGTAATCCAGTGATCCTCAGGTCCTGGGTAGGAATTGATACATACAAAAAAAAGTCCTGTCGGTACAGGCGACAATGTTTTAGGCAACCCATATTTCTTTAAGGATCCCAAAGAACTAATGTTGCCACTTACTGGTACCTTACTCTGGTGCGTTTACATGGGGTAACCCTGCACGTACACCGGGTTGTTGGCGACAGTGCAGCTCCCGGGTAACATTATTACATCTACTATCAGAATGTCCCAAGATAGCTGCATATTGTCTCAGATTTTAGATGATGTCGACTCTCACTTACACACCCAACTTCCTAGATTTCCTATATAATTTTGGGTCTCCCCAATCCACTTACTTTTCCTTTAAAATCTCAAAGGGGATGACAGATAGATTTGCCTTAAGTGCTGCGATACAGAACACTTTGACACATTAGGATACTGACCACCTTCCCACATATAAAGGGTAGTTACACCATCTCTCGTATATATTGGGCATGGAAAGGATTACCCTCACACATTTGCCTCAGATTGCAACCTATGCAGAAATATGTCACCCTTTTATTAGTTTATTATTGTCAGAATTTCAAGAACTTACTTGACCTAAGTCCTTGCATCTCCTTCGAAGAACAGAGGTCACACCGAATGTACCCTCAGGGAACGCCACCTAGTGCGTAAAGTATACTGCATAAGATCACAATTGTTTTAATATTTGATTTCATCTGGTTCTAGGGGGAGAGCAGTGGGAGTTAGTAAGTTTTGTAACACTTACATTTTACTTTTGTTTATGTTTTCTGTTTTAAACGGCGACGAATACTAATCGAAAGTTAGCCAGTACATGTTGTATGTATGTGTATGTACCTTGTAAATACCAATAAAAAGATTTAAAAAAAAAAAAGAAATGTATAAGGCACTGGAGTTCTTTGAATCATAATACTATTTGTACTACAGCTATGTTTTATTGATTTCAACTGGTGCACAATAAAAAGATTTAAACCATAAGGATCCAAAAAGGTATAATTCACTAACTATTCAAATTAAACAAACAGTAAGAAAGAAAACCTATAACCTGAATGAAAGGTACTGCAAACAGCATGTATTAGGTTCAAGGTACATGGAGCAATCTATGTGCATGCCAATGATGGTTGCTCCAATATGTGCAGAGGTGTGAAATAGTGCTTGTGCAGAGGGACTTGTGAAGAAGGAAATGACTTAGGATAAAAATACAGAGAAGTTCGAATGCAGTGCACAAGCTGCCTGGCAGCTGTCTGCCGACACCAATATAATCCACTTTGCCAGGGGGAACTAGGAAAGTTCTTTAGATGTCCTGGGTCTGAGGTTAAGCCTATGTACAGACACCAAAACAGTGTTGACGGTTTGAGTCTATGGATAGCATGTTTGTTTGAAACCATCAAGGAGGTTTTTCATAAGGACCTGCGGGGTGGCAAGAGGGCAACCTGTTGTTAAGTTAGGAATAGAATTGAAACCAGGTCTGGTATGTGTTAAAACAAGGAGGTGGTGCTGAGAATCATGCAACAGCTCACCTTAAATCACATGAAATAACACCTTCCGATGGTGAATAAATTGAGATGAGGAGGACGGCAAGCCTGCTCATCCTGACAATGTCTGCCTTTAGAGTTATATGCTGTAGTGTCCTGCTGGACACGTTCTAGTTGTTGTGTCATGTAAACCTACACTTTACACCCACCCACCACTGATGTCACGAGTCACGTGACACAGATAATAAATAGGGCGGAGCGCACGTGCTTTTGGCCAGTTTACCAACCCACCACCCTGTGTCCGCGTCTCCATGAGCGCCGTAATGTGGGCCTAGGGCCCAACACCACAATGGCGACGAGGCGGGTCTTTCCCGCAGCCACCGTTTCGTCAGTAAAAAAGGGGGGGAGAGAGCTGCCCGCCTAGAGGGCACCCCCTGTGAATCGGCACCGGACACCGAGAGGCCCGCGGGGCGTGTGCTGAGCCCCGGACCGACAGGTTAACGAGGAGGTGACCGGGAGCCCACCCCGCACCTCTCAAGCCTGCCGTGAGCCGCCCGCCGTGGGAGTACCACGAGGGAGATCAGCTGACTGACAGGAGCCCACCCGCGTCGGCCGTGACAGCGTGGCCCAAACCGTGTGGAGGCCGAGCAGAGCCCACCCGCGTGGCAAGAGTGGCCCGGAGGCCGGAGGTGAGCCTAGGCGAAAGCAGCGGCGATAAGGCCAGCGGGAGCCAACCCCATTTATATGGCCGACACACACTGCCCGGAAAAGTGACTACACAAGCGGAGCCCACCCGCGTTACATGCAGACAGTGCCCGCAGCCACGCTATACGTTGCCCGGCAACAGTCCCTGCAAAGCCCCCCTCCCACCCCGCGCAGCGTGTACACTGCAAGAGACTGCTGCGGCGGGCGTGGGAGAGGAACAGGAAGCGGGTAGCCCGAAGTGGATCGCGCCATCACCCTCGCACAGCCCCGTAAGCTGCACCCAAAAGCGGAGCCTACCCGCTGTAAACTGAACACGTTACCCCCAACGGCGCAAGGCCATCTCTGGAGCCGGCTGCTACGGCCCCGAAGTGAAGCCAGGCCAGCGGAGCTAGAAGCGACCCCTGTCCCCGCCGCGCAGCGTGTGACTGAGGCTGCGGCGGCGGGGTGAAGGAGCCTCAACCGCGGCAGCAGCCCCAACCTCCCCCGCCACGCAGCTTGTGAGCTGTGAAGCTGCGGTGGCGGGGTGAAGGATCCCCAAAGGAGCGCCAGGCACAAAAGGATCAAGCGGAGCCCACCCGCGAAGGAACACTGCGGACCTGCCCCCAGCCCCGCGCAGCGAGTGGACTGCCAGGCTGCTGTGGGCGGGAAGGGCAATGAGGAAGACCGCGGGCGCAAGGGATAGTGCCACCAAAGTAAACAGGCACCCACCATTGGGACGATGCGGGAGACGGCCTGCCCCCCCCTTCCCTCACGACAAAGTCCCAACATCAATAGTGAAAGGACTTACCAGGCGAGCCACTAAGCCTGCAGCCAGGAGGTAGCACCTCCCACACGTTGCCCGCTGCACCCAGCACACTAGCAGAGCCAGAGTGGCTGCAGCAACACCTGCACTCGCAGCACACAGCCAAACACCAGCAAAACGAAGGGAAAAAAACAAAAGATGAAAGTCAAGCAGCAAAAGGAAGCTGCTGCTGAATCAAAGCCTAATCCTGCACTGCCATCTAGTGGACACCAGACGGTCCTGCGCCTAAGGTAGCAAACAAGCCTGCGAAAAGCCAAAGCAAAGCAGACTCCCAGCAGGCTGCGAAGCGCCCTTTGAACGAGGCACATGCACAGCAGCACAGAGACTGTACAGCCTGCCACATCCAGCAGGACACTGCCACACCTGCAGGGCGCCAAATCGCCACCCAGCCCTTAAGGACAAAAAGGGACGGCGCACAAACGCGCCAGAAGCACAAAGAACACGCCAGGAAATGGCGTAAGAAACGCGCCAGGAGTGCAGGAACTCCACCCAAAACACTCAAGGGAACGCACAGCAAGTACGCCCAAAGAGAGCAATCTGAGAGCGCAGCCATCAGCGCGTGAAATAGAGCGACCAGGCACAGGTCAATGGAGCGGTGACGCAACCCTCCTGAGACACTACACAGACACTAAAGCCTGGACCCCACACGGGAACGACAGCGGAAGTCACAGGAGCGGTGGCGCAACCCTCCGGACACAGTGAAACACATCAAAAGCGCTAACTAAAGCACGCCAACGCTAAAGCATTGCAACGGAAAAGAACAGTGATCACACAGATCACCGGAAGCATCCAAGAAGAAAACTGAGTACGCAAAGGGCACACAAAGCCAGAAGCGCGCAGGAGATCGCGCCTGTGAACTTGACTGCGCAGTCAGCACCCAGGAAACCTCTCCACACAGACACTGCTGAACACTGGTCAGAGAGCACACAGATCTCCACCGCCACAGCGAAGCCCTACAGTAGGCCGAAGACCACCCACGGTGTCCTCCCTCACACTGCCTTAAGACGGAGTCAGCCACGACCCAAGATCGGCAAGAGAGGAGCCGCACACCCCACGTGGCAGGCCGCCACAGCACCATGTGCACCAACAACCAGCGACACAAGACCAAACGTCACGTCGCCCAGCAAGCAAGAAACACGTCACGTCACCGAGTGACTAGTCCAGCCAAACATGCCAGAGCGAAGGCAGAAGTCGGCGCCACGACAGCGCCGCCTCGAGATCCAAAAACAACACCCTCAAAGAAAAGAAGAGTGACAGCTCTGTCACCCCGAAGACCGGATGAGCACAAGTGGGCTGAACAAGCCAACAAAGGGAGAAGACAGAGGACTCACAGCCAGCCAAGAAGCACACCCTGACATGCCAGACAGCCACCAAGGCGGACCGACGTCCCAGGATACAGCCCCACGGATGAACCAAACATAAGCCGCAGCAAGCGCAGTCCACGTCTCATCCCAACGCTTCCCCAGGCGACCGTCCATCCCCGAGCGTCGGCAGTCTGAGTCAGTCTGCATCCTTGCTCCTGTCCGCAGATGCCACGGGCGAAGATCAGCACTGAGTGCCCGCCCTCTCACCGCCTCAAGATGGAGTCGGCAGTGGCCCCACAGCAGGCAAGAGAGAAACCGTACACGCTACATGTCAAGCTGCCGCCCAACATCAACAAGGCGGAGACACATGGCTGCCAAGTCTGTCATCCAACACTCCCAGCAAGTCACCAACACCTATCATCCCGAGTCTCTACATGACTGGTAATCACCATCACATCAGCCATCAGCACCTGCGCCAACCAACACCACTGCCAGAGACCGGCAGTGTGGACTAGCAAGAGGTTCAAGAAGTTCAAGTAAGACGTGGTCCGCGACCAAGGAACCAACGAACTTCGACACCCTCGAGAACCAGAAGTATACCCATTAACAGGAGAAGGTCGCGGCGACTGGTCCAGTCAGAGTGGAAAAGGAGACAGTGTCCTAGAGCAAGGACAAGACCAGAGGGAAACGGGCGGAGTGCATGCCGCTCGGAGAAGCCTGGTCAGGAGGACAAGAACAGCGAGATGACCAGACCACGTCGCGAAAAGGAAAACGGAGAAGAAGTGCACGACGCCATGAAGAAAGGAGTAGAAGAAAAGAGTCATGTGGCACAACGCCAACAAGAACAACAACATCCAGAAAGGTGAGGAGAGGTGTGACAAGTCTGCACACCCACCAGGAGAGAAGGTGACACGGACCCCAATATCGAATACAAGGGCCTACAAGTCCAGAGGAACATCGGTAGCACTAGGTGAAGAACAGGCCTCTACCTACAAGTCCTCTGACAACCCGTTGACTGCAGGAATGAACAGGCTGGACCATTAGCAACACCCACCTTTGGGATTGAGCGGAAGTGTGGATGGGGAGAACGCTCAGACGCCCGGCAGAGGGAGAACTGACCACCCCACACCAGCCCGTGGATATCCAAGGGGCAAAGGCCTCAGGGACACCGGTGGCAGAGGGTCCCGACACGAGAGATGGATCCGTCGCCGTCTACCCTGTACGTCCCAGGAAGAAGAGGAACTTGTGCGCAAAGGAAAGAGTCAACAACCACCCTCCAGGCAGAGCTCCGGATGCATGGTAGTAATCTCATCGCCTATTCCATTCACACCGGCTTGTGGAGTTGGAGCAACGCTGCAGAGAACACCCTGCCCAGCGGAAACTTGAAGAAGAGGGCCTCCGGGACATCTCGTGGCAGGAGAACACCCGCGAGAGGGGCGACCCAGTGAGAGTGGTACCCTTCAACCACTCCCTCCTTTGCAATATGAAACCAAGCTGCCTACAGTGGAGAAAACCCGACGGACCAGTATAAGACAACCTCCATCAAGTCTACATTCTGGTCATCCTGTTCGGCGTCACCCCAAGATCAAGCTCTCAACTGACTGAAGAACACACTGCCATGGCGCAAGTCCAGAAGAGCACGCCCACCGAGGACCAGGACGTCTAGCCCAAGAGAACGAACGTTTCAGCTGGAAATTTCCACCGTCGTCATCTAGCAAGCAGCTGAAGAGACTCTTTCTAAAATTATGAGTTTGCATATTTTGTGTCTTTCCTCCCACAGGTTCGGACTTTTGTTTTGTCTCAATGTCTAGTTGTTGTGTCATGTAAACTTACACTTTACACCCACCCACCACTGATGTCACGAGTCACGTGACACAGTTAATAAATAGGGCGGAGCGCACGTGCTTTTGGCCAGTTTACCAACCCACCACCCTGTGTCCGCGTCTCCATGAGCGCCGTAATGCGGGCCTAGGGCCCAACACCACATATGCCTCAGAAAGTTAACTGGTAAATATCATTACGCCAGTCAAAAAACAAGGTGAGAATAAGGGAAACAAATGACCCCTGTGCACCCTGGTCCAGTCACACAGCACTGATGTGAGCCTTTCCAGGAGAAAGGGCTTGTGAAATATTACTAAATGAAGGACAAAATAAATGTGTAATTATTTAAAAACTAACCCCCAGTCAGCGGGTTAATGATATGGCAGTTTGATGTGCCCAATAAGTTAAGGCAGTCAACATATATCCAAAAAATCATAAAGGAAGCCCTTTCTTCTATTTCAGGCTGGAATGCGCTGCAAGGGTCACAAAAGGAACACTATCAAATGTTGTACCGAATTTCAAAAGGCATTCAGTAACTTTGGCCTAGATGTATCAAGCCTTTTGCGATTCGTTAAGGCCGAAATTGGCAAAATTTCGGCCTTAACGAATCGCAAACGGACATTTTGCATCTTTTGGAATGTATGTGAAATTAGCAAAATAAGGAATCGCAAAAAATTGCGATTCCTTATTTTGCTTAAGCATTTAAGGAATCGCAATTTTGCGATTCCTTAAATGCCATGTAAGAAGCTTTCTTAAATTGCGAATTCAGGTTAAGGAATCTCAAATTAACACCAACTCGAGGTTCGTGTTAATTTGCGAAATCCTTTCAAAAACCAAAATTTGGCAATTTTGAGGGTGGCATGTGACACACATACATGCCCATAGGGCATGTATGTGCGCCATATGCACACACATGTAAGTTTCAGGGGTGCAGCAGGGTGTCCATGAGACACCCCTGCACCCTTGAAATAATTCTCAAATTGCGATTAGCAAATTGCGAATCGCAATTTGAGATTTAATTCGCAATCATTCCAACGACCTTCTGGCCCATAGGAATGAATGGGAAATTGTTCCTTATTTGCGAATTCGCAAAATGCGATTTAGCAAATAAGGAATAATAAGGAATCGCAAAAAAGTTGCGATTTTCAACATACATCACATTTTGCGAATTCTTAATAGCGATTCGGTAAAAATCGCTATTAAGAAATCGCAAAACGTAATGTTGATACATCTAGGCCTTTATCTTTAAAAAGGCCACTTGGAAGCGGGCTGGGAAACTCACCTAAAGTGGCCGATCACCGCAAATGCAGAGGAAAGACAGTGGTATGAGCCTTGTCCCCCTTATGTAAGGATCTCCAGACATGACGCAAGTGTGCACGCTGGTCAAAGGCGCATTGGCAAACTACCAAGATGGCTACCAGCAAAATCTGCATTTATTGTACACAATTGCAGGCCCGCGATCATGTATCCAAAGAACTAAAAAATCCTAACACTCCCCTGAGGCAAACAAAGACACATGGCAAATGGTATAATTGCCAGTGCCACATAAATTAAATGGTGCTACATAGTGGACTGCTGAAACAGAATCAGGCCTCACACAATTATGTGGTGGGTACATATACGCATAACTTTATGGTGGCATATAAACTATGTAGTTTCCAAAGTCAATTCCTTGTACATTAAATTCTCAGCACGGAGAAATGAATATGTCAATTTAGAAGCGCACAATGTTCCTTATAAGTGCAGTCCCCTTGACAACATAACTTAACTCTAGGAATCATACATTTGAACAAGTGGGTCATATGTCATATACAGTATCATAAATGCAGTTTTATATATAACAATCAAGGCAACTCTGGATAAGGCATCATGAGGGGTGACAGGCTATGGGGATACATTCATATAAGCTGATTTTAACATATTATACGTAAAAGAGATGTGATGTTGGACCACTGCGGAATAGATTGACAGTTTGTCTATAGTACTTGAAAAGGCATCAGCTTGCAATGACATCAGGGATGAGAAAGGAATACATCATGTTGGTGGGAGTAAAAGTTCACTCAACCATTATTTAATGTGGCCCCCTGTCTGGCAATTTCCTCTAACTCATTAAGTCCTTTGGAGATTGTATTGAGAAGGTGTATCCACTTACATTCCCACATATTCAGGATATTGGTAATGTCCCCACCCCTGGGGTTGTTGGTATTCTTTTCTACTAAAAAACCTTTTAGGCTTCATACAGGGTGGTTTAATGTAGTAAAATGTTTTTCTAAGAAGGCCCCAGTACCTTACACCTTATCCTGCTTCAATGCTGTAGTATCCTGGCCTTAACTTCTTGACATGTTTGGCCCACATACCACTAAACACATGCAGCTGACAGCTGGCTGGTGGCTTACACACTATGGGCCCCATTAGGATGGCAGTCGGAAAACCACCCCGACTGTCATGGTAGCGGAAATCAACCGTCCGCCGGTCCCGCGGCAAAACCGGCGGTCCCATTAGGATCAACCACACAAAAAATCAGACCGCGGCGGAACAAGGCCACGAAAGACCACCCGTAGCAGGCGGAGTTGGTGAAAATCCATCCACGGTGGTCGGATTTGCAGTGGAAACACACTAAACCGCTAACAGGCCAGGGGAGAGACTGCACAGAAAATTTGCATTCCCCCAATGTGACAGCAGGACGTTCCGCTGATTCCGACCGCCGTGGTCTTACTGCAGACGCTGCAGACGCTCCATGACAAATATGGCGGTCGACAAAAAAAACTCTCAACAAGGCCACCAAGTGTACAGAGCAAACTAGCCTTGCTCCCAAAACCACCTTACACCCCAATGACACACCCCAATGGCAACTTCAAAAATACAAATCCAATGACAACCCACACAACACACCTGAAAGCGATACTCCATTATGACACACCCACATAGCTGAGTATGAAACCAGCCCCTTCCCTGACCAGAATCCTTTGCACCACTCCAGCCCTGAAGGAACTACTCCCTGCAGCACATTGGAGAGGCAAAACACCACACATATCACCAGCACTGCAACACACACACACCCACACCACCTACACCGCCCTCATCACCCTCACAAAAGCACCTTAAACCATTTGCACATCACACACCATGGCACAAAAGAAAATGCCCACATTCACTGACAATGAGTTGTCAGTCATGGCAGATGAGATAATCAGAGTAAAAACACAATTGTTTGGTCATGTGGTCCAACAGACACCATGAGCCACAAGAGCACAAATGTGGGGAAGGATAGTCAACAAGGTCAATGCAGTAGGAACCACCCCACGCACCAAGAAGGAATTAATGAAGCAGTGGCATGACCTGAAGAGGGTTGTCAAAGAGAAGAGAAACAATAACCATCAGCTGGCTCAGATGACTGGCGGTGGCCATCCCATTCCACAAAGAACATTCACTGCATGGTAGGAGAAGGTGCTTGCGCTCCCGTGCCTTTCCACAGCAATTCTTTTCTTCTCTCCCAACGAAGAAGGCTGGGGTAGCCGTATTAGTATCTAGGCACTTCCGGGGAAAGGTGGGGGACAAGGCAGGAGAGGTCAAGGGTCGCCTTTTAGCTTATACCTTCCTGATAGGCGACAGACACCTGACGATCGGTTCCATCTATGCCCCAAATACAGGACAGGAGGCGTTTTTGAAAGGCGCAGTTTCGGAGTCACTTCAACCCTCTAACTCGCTCCTGCTCATGGGCGGAGACCTCAACTTGGTCATGGACATGAACAAAGATAGGTCAGGGCATCTCTATGGAGATTCGGGCGCTATCACGGCCACCGGAATAGAATGGCTGCGGGAGAGAGGCCTAGTGGACCTCTAGAGGGTCAAACACCCTAACACAACGCAATTCACCTTCTACTCCCACGTGCACCGCACATATGCCAGGCTAGACCATTACTTGGGCTCCTCTGAGCTGCTTACAACCCTCAATGAGGTTTGCATAGTGCCTGCGGCCATCTCAGACCACGACGTGGTGGAGCTGTCGCTCAAAATCCATGCATCCCTTCGCCCCCGAGGGTCGTGGTGCCTACGCGAAACCCTCCTTCAGAGGCCGGAGGTCACCAAACAGCTCCACAAATGCATCGTCGACATCTTAACCATTAATGATACACCGGAGATATCGATGTCGGCTCTGTGGGGGGCCCTGAAATCGCTGGCCCGCGGTGAACTTATCCCGATAGCCGCAGCCGAGGTCAAGGACCGGAGTGCAAAAAGAGATGACCTCACCGCTCAAGTTGCTGAACTGGAGAGGGTTCACAGCCGCACTTGCGCTCCACGGGTCTGGAGACAGTTGAAGGCAGCTAGGGCCCAATTGGCCAGCCTAGACACTGACAGGGCAGAATTTGCTGCGCTCCGCCTGCGCCATACGTACTACGTTGGGGGTAACAAAACTGGCCACTTACTTGCCAGTGCTCTGAAAGCTAAGACCCAAAGCTCCAAGATCTCCGGCCTTACAGACGACTCTGGCGCCATTCTCACTGAGGAGTCGCAGGTTGCGGAGGCGTTTCGGACCTATTATGCCTCACTATACGGGGCCGAGGCGGTGTCCCTCGAGGAGGTTGATGCGTATTTGGATACGGCGGCGATCACTGAACTATCTCAGGCAAATGCAGATGCTCTAGAAGCCCCCATCCGTCTAGAGGAGGTGCTGGCCGCCATATCTCGCCTCCGCCCGCTTAAATCCCCGGGACCGGACGGCTTCTCGGCCAGTTTTTACAAAACCTTTAGCCAGCTACTAGCTCCTGTCTTTACCCGGCTCTTCAACTCCTTTAAAGGCCCAAGCTCCATTCCTCCGGATATGTTGGCGGCCGAAGTGGTGGTGCTGCCTAAACCGGGTAAGAAACCCACACATTGCTCTGCGTTCCGCCCTATTTCGTTGCTAAACCTAGACCTGAAGCTCTTCACCAGAATCTTAGCTGCGCGTCTTGGTCCATGCCTGCCTGGGATCCTGGAGCCTGACCAATCGGGCTTTGTGCCTAACAGTCAATGCAGCGATAACACCAAACGGGTACTCCACCTGATAGACAATGCCCATTTCCAAGTCTCGGAATCCGCACTGTTAGCCAACGACGCTAAAAAGACGTTCGATCGTGTCGATTGGACCTATTTGCAGCGAGTCCTGGCGCTTTTTCGGCTGGGAGACCGCTTTCAGTCCTGGATCGCCTGCTGTTACCACTGCCCCCAAACTCGGGTCTGCTTGGGGGGCCTTCGATCAAACCCGTTTGAAATCCAACGCGGCACGAGACAGGGGTGTCCCTTTTCCCCCCTCCTGTTTGCCCTGTACATAGAGCCCCTAGCGCAGAAGATCCGGGACAACCCTGACATCCGGGGCATCACCTTCGGCCGAGAACCCCACACGATCAGCCTTTATGCTGACGACATAATAGCCGCTCTCAGCCATCCAGACCACTCTGTACCCACCTTTTTGGAGAAGTTGGACTCCTTCGGTACTGTCTCGGGCTTTAGAATCAATAGGGGGAAATCCCTGATATTACCTCTGGGCAAAAACGCCCACTCCAACAGGTCTGCCTCTACATATGGGAGCGATCTCCAGTTCGCCACACAACTCCCGTATCTGGGAGTCACCCTCACCTCCTCGACAGAGTCGATGATAGCACTTAATTACAAGACCCTCACTGCTCAGATCCAGACGGACCTCCTGCGTTGGTCAAAGCAACCCCTCTCCCTACTAGGGAGAGTCACGGCAGTGAAGATGTCAGTCCTGCCTAAGATCTTATATCTCTTTCAGACCCTCTCGGTCACGCCCCCATAGGAGTCTTCGCGGACCTGCAGGCCGCCCTCCACCATTTCATCTGGGAGGGGTAACGAGCACGCTTACATAGGCAGATGGCATACAGGAGCATGGATGAGGGGGGTCTCGGAATCCCAAACCTACTGCAATATTTCCAAGCCTCTCAACTCCGATATTTGGTGGAATGGTATAGGCCAGAGTCCGAGAAGAGATGGCTCTTCCAGGATAGGGCTATGGCTCAGACGCCCCTCTGGAGGGTTCCTCACCCGGCAGCACTGGTCGTGATACATCTTGAACTCACCTATCACCCACACTCACTCACTCACCTAGCACCTTCATGCGGGTTTGGGACGCGGTCGCTGTCAAGAACGGCTTGACAACCTTTCCCTCCCCGTTTACCCCTATCCTGGACAACCCAGAGTTCCCGCCGGGCAATGATCCTCACGCCTTTTTGCAATGGCGTGGACTGCCTGCCATTCTGCTGGCGACCTTTTCGACCTACGGGGCTTTCTTCCCCTCTCGGACATTAGGCAAGGCTACGAGGTAACGAACCCACACCTTTTCCAATACTTCCAACTCTGACACTGGCTCACCAACCCGGTCACCGTCACTTTAGTGGGTCGACCAATGAGAGTTTTCGAGAAGTGGCTGTTGACAAAAGACACGGATAGACATCTTATCTCAGACATCTACAAAATGCTCACACCCCCACCCATCCCAGGTAAAACGGCGGGTCAGAAGCGTTGGGAGGCTGAACTTGGTAGGACACTAACACCTAAAGAATGGAGCTACATATACTACAGGGCATCACATACCACATGCAACACCGCGGGCAGGGAGACTGCAGTGAAGCTGGCAATGTATTGGCACCTCACACCGGCCCGGCTTCACAGAGGGAACCCGACCCGCAGCGCATTGTGCAGGAGGGGATGTGGGGAACAAGGTACATTAACCCATCTCCTTTGGGACTGATGTGAGGTCCAGAGCTATTGGGAGACGGTCCTGGATGACATTGACTCCACCTTTGACACCGAAATCCTGAGATTCCCAGCCTACACTGTCCTGGGCTTACCTAACGCACTCACCTTTCCCTTAAAATCTACCCGGGGTCGCCAAATGGGGATCGCCATGCAAGCAGTTACACAACATATCTTATCGCTGTGGGGCTCGACCACTAAGCCCACGCATATGGGATGGCTACACAAACTCTGGTTCACTTTGGGGATGGAACGCATTCAGGCTACACTTACACATACCACTGCTGCATTTCAAAAGGTTTGGCCCCCGTTGCTATCCCTCTTGTCCAAAGAATTTAACATGCCCCAGATATCTTCGCATTCTGCGCCTTACTGAAGCTCCGCCTGAACCTCTGTGACCTCATGTATGATCGCAATATCTATTATCTGACTACTTCTGGAACTGTTTCCTGCACATGGCACACTGTTTGGGGTGGGGAGGAAGGGGTGGGTTGGGAATGGGGGGGGTTTCTGGTTTTTGTCATTACGGTTCTGCTCTTTTACACTGCTGATCACTTGCCTCCTTGGTATCATACCTCTGCTCTGGCATATGTACCTCGCCTTCTACTCAGTTTACAGAGAAGACGTGCATGTCTGTCTCATTTGCCTTATATGCCTAATGACTTTCCATTGTAACATGATGCCTATTTCTGCTCTTAAAATCAATAAAACACATTTGAAATTAAAATCATAAACACAAACATTCCATGTGTAGTCAGCAAGGGGCAAATGTCACATTGGCATTGTGTGCACAATCATGTGCCATGAATCATGTGGCCAATGACACAGCATGATGTGCCATCAGTGCTGTCAAGGTGCTCCACCAACCAAATCACGGTCATTCTTATCAATGTATAGCACCCATATCGCGGTAGCAACCGCCTGGCCCCTGCGGTGTGTCACTGCCAATGCCAAAGCAACACTCGCGGTAGTGATAGTGATATGTGTATTGCCAAATGGCGGTTGGCATGTTCTGCCACCCAAATCACAGTCATTCTTAACAATGTATGGCACCCATATCTCGTTAGCTACTGCCTGGCCCCAGGGGTGTGTCACTGCCAATGGCAAAGACACAATTGTGTTAGTAATAGTGATATGTGCATTGCCATAGCAGTTGGCATGCTCCGAAACCCAAATCACGGTCACTGGCTCAAATGGATGGCAAATAAAGAGAATGTGACTGCACACCTAAATTCTATCAATGTAACCGCAACGTAATTTCAATTCAAAATAATCTGTTGCTTCTGTGCGTGCTACCGTTGTTGAGAGAAGGATCAGACCCTTGTCAATCTCTATGTATACAAACAATTGGAAGAGGGCTGTGGATTAGCACAACCTTAGAAAGGAGCACAGCATGAATGGACAACACTAGTCATCTCAAATTTGTCATTAAGATTGTTTATCAGCTAATCATCTAAT
The DNA here is from genome assembly GCF_964263255.1 of Lissotriton vulgaris. NCBI lineage: Eukaryota > Metazoa > Chordata > Amphibia > Caudata > Salamandridae > Lissotriton > Lissotriton vulgaris. Next base: position 180,035 of record NW_028248478.1, read on the forward strand.
AATAGATTTTTAGTTATGATTCAAGCAATAACCTTGGACTGTAGTTCACAGTGCAATTGAATGTTTTCTTTTGGAAAATTAATAACGAATTATGTCTCACATGAGAAAGTTCATATAATATGAAATGAACAAAGAAATAATTAAATGTATGTGCCTTTGAGTTTGTTTTGTCTTAAGTGCATTAATATTAGGATTACAATATTGAGACAACTAGTGCCGTCCATTCATGCTGTGCTCCGTTCTCAGGTAGTGGTAATCCACAGCCCTCTTCCAATCAAATGTATGGCAGCCATATTGCAGTAGCTACCGCCTGGCCCCTGCGGTATGTCACTGCCTATGCCAAAGCCACACTCTCAGTAGTGAAAGTGATATGTATGTGTATATTGCCAAATGGTGGTTGGCATGCACCGCTACCCAAATCACGGTCATTCTTAGCAATGTATGGCACCCATATCGCAGTAGCTACCACCTGGCCCCAGCGGTGTGCCACTGCCAATGGCAAAGACACAATCACAGTAGTGATAGTGATGTGTGTTTTGCCAAATGGCGGTTGGCATGCTCCACCACCCAAATCAGGGTCACTGGCTGAAATGTATGGCAGCCACATCGCGGTAGCTACCGCCTGGCCCCTGCGCTGTGTCACTGCCAATGCCAAAGCCACACTCACGGTAGTGATAGTGATATGTGTATTGCCAAATGGCGGTTGGCATGTTCCGCCACCCATATCACTGTCATTCTTATCAATGTATGGCACCCATATTGCGGTAGCGACCGCCTGGCCCCTGTGGTGTGTCACTGCCAATGCAAAAGCTACACTCGTGGTAGTGATAGTGATATCTGTATTGCCAAATGGTAGTTGGCCTGCTCCGCCACCCACATCACAGTCATTCTTAGCAATGTATGACACTCATATCGCAGTAGCTACCGCCTGTCCCCAGCGGTGTGTCACTGCCAATGCCAAAACTAGACTAGCAGTAGTGATAGTGAAATGTGTATTGCTAAGTAGCGGTTGCCATGCTCCGCCATCCACGTCACGGTCATTCTTAGCAATATATGGCACCTCATATCGCAGTAGCTACCGCCTGACCCCAGCGGTGTGTCACTGCCAATGGCAAAGACACACTTGCGGTAGTGATATGTGTATTGCCAAATGGCTGTTGGTATGCTCCGCCACCCTAAGCACGGTCACTGGCTCAAATGTATGGAATCCATATCGCGGTAGCTACCACCTGGCCCCAGCGGTGTGTCACTGCCAATGGCAAAGACACACTTGCTGTAGTGATAGTGATATGTGTATTGCCAAATAGCGGTTGGCATGCTCTGCTACCCAAATCATGGTCATTCTTAGCAATGTATGGCACCAATATCGCAGTAGCTACCGCCTGGCCCCAGAGGTATGACACTGCCAGTGGCAAAGACACCCTTGCAGTAGTGATAGTGGTATGTGTATTTCTAAATGGTGGTTGGCAAGCTCCGCAAATCATGGTCACTGGCTCAAATGTATGGCAGCCATATCGAGGTAGCTACCGCCTGGCCCCTGCGGTGTGTCACTGCCAATGCCAAAGTCACACTCACCGTAGTGATAGTGATATGTGTATTGCCAAATAGCGGTTGGCATGCTCCCCCACCCTAATCACTGTCCTTTTCAGCATGTGTGGCATGCAATTTGCGGTAGCCACCGCCTGGCCTGAGCGCTGTGTCACTGCCAAATGCAAAGACACACTTGCGGTAGTGATAGTGATATGTGTGTTGCCAAATGGTGGTTGGCATGCTCCGCCACCCAAATCACGGTCACTGGCTCAAATGTATGGCACCCATATCGTGGTAGCTACCGAATGGCCCCAGTGGTGTGTCACTGCCAATGGCAAAGCCACCCTCGCTGTAGTGATAGTGATATGTGTATTTCCAAATAGCGGTTGGCTTGCGCACCAAAATCACAGTCACTGGCTCAAAATGTATGGCACCCATAAAGCCATAGCTACCGCCTGGCCCGTGCGGTGTGTCACCTCCAATGTTATGTTATGTTATGTTATGTTATTTTTATTTGTACCGCGCACAGCTGCCCCAGCAAAGGGGCGTCCTGTCGCTTTGAGAAGGTAAACACAACACAGCATTAAAAGCGGGCAGACAGGAGAAGAGACACAACAGAAGAGTTAAACAAATAAAAAGGTCTTGATAGCCCGTCTAAACTGAAGGAGCTCATCGATGGCCCGGATTTGTGGAGGAAGAGAATTCCACCAGCTCGCTGCCAGGACTCGAAAGGAGCGGCCACCAATTCTGCTCCACTTAAAACGCGAGACCACTGCTAAGTTCTGGCCTAGCGATCTAACAGCCTGATTCATGAAGTAAAATTGCGCCCGCAATCGCAGCGAAAATGCAATTGCGTTCGCAATTTCCGTAATCGGCATTCAACATCAAAAAAGCGAACTCGCAAACACATAATAGCGAATTCGCTATTATATTCGCAGAATCCAGGCAGGAGAGCATTAGCGAATCGGAAAATGCGAGAAACCACGGATTCTGCTAAATAAATAGCGAATTCGCTATACAATCGCAATCGGTATTCAAGAAAACTCGCTAAAAGCGAAAAACTCAAAAATCGCATTTAGCGCTGCGCAAATTAAGGACAACTCAAAGCAGGTGGTAACCATAAAAGCCATGCAAAAATTACATTTAAAAAACCGTTGTAAAATCACCAACAGGTTCAGGCCTGACCAATCACACATAAGGACAATCATCAGCAGCAGCATTAGGAGTTCCACAATGGCAGGAATGTACATGGTGGTGGGGCGTCGAAGGCTACAGCGATTAGCGCGGAGGAGACGCAGGATCCAGGACAGGATATTCCGCCAGCGGGTCACCTTGCTGGGCCAAACCAGAGAGCAGATATATGCAAAATACAGGCTGAATGGGGAAATGATAATCCAGCTAATACAGGACCTTGACCCCCTGATGCAGCACCCAACAAGCCGTACCAATGCGGTGCCTACACATGTGCAGGTATTGTGTAGCCTGCACCTCCTGGCCTCCGGGAGTTTCCAGGGGATAGTAGCGGCTGCTGGGGGGATATCCCAGCCCACCATGTCACGCTGCCTCCACACTTTTGTTGACGCCATGCTCACCCAGCTACACCGTCACATCAAATTCCCCGCCAACCAACAGGAATTGGACATGACCAAGCTACAATTCTACAATGTAGCCCATTTTCCACATGTGCTCGGATGCATAGACTATACCCACGTCGCCATCTGCCCACCAGCTGCCATGGAGTATATGTTCCGCAATAGAAAGTCCTACCACTCCCTCAACATCCAGATGGTATGCAATGCTAAGACATACATCACTGACATTGTCGTACAGTACCCAGGGAGTAGCCATGACTCCTTCACATTCCGGCACAGCGGCCTCCACACACGACTGGTCAGGGGAGAGTTTGGGGAAGGACACCTACTTGGTAAGTACACTTTGTCGACAAGGTCACATTGCTAAGATGTAACAGCGCAGCACAGGCAATCACCATCTGCTCCTCTCATTCAGGTGACAGGGGCTACGCCCTCAGTGAATACCTCCTGACCCCATACCTCAACCCTGCTACACCCCAGCAACGGCGCTACAATATTGCACACATACGGACAAGGAATTGCATAGAAAGGACATTTGGCCTGCTCAAGAGCAGGTTCCGCATACTGCACAAGACAGGTGGGGCCATGTATTACAGTCCTGCAGTGTGCTGCCGCATTGTGGCTGTGTGCGCAATACTACATAACATAGCAACCAAGCGCCGGATACCTGTCGACATCTCTGGCAGTGAATCTGAAGGGGACAACCTGCCACCAGCACATGCGCGCCATGCACGCGGGGAGAAGCCAGCTGAAGGCCACAGACGTCGCAACCACATCACAGTGAACAGTTTCTAGTGCACCCTCTTCCATCACCCCACAAATCAATAATGCATGCAAAATGTAATGATGACACAACGCTAATGTGTGTAGCAAAATAAATGTATTTGTTCAAATCACAAAAAAGGTATCAGTTCAACTATCTCCCACTAACAGTATTACAGCATTCTGCAGTGTCATAGGACAGGGCAGGCTTAAAGTCAGCCTGTGCCTGTTATTGTCTAATGTACTCAAGTGCGCCTCCTGCGCGTTCCGCCCAAGCGCCTCTGAGGCGCATCCTCTTCCGGGGCTTCCGGACCTGGCGTGGGCCTGGTGCTGCGGCTGAGTGGCGGGATTTGTGAGGCTGAGTGGCTGCTGATGCTGGATGCCCCCTCACTAACATCATCACCCCCCACAGTGGCTGGTATTGCTGGAGGGTGTAGTGCCGTAACCGCCGTGGTCAGGTGCTCCAGGACCCTGGTCATGTCCTCACAGCACTGGACAAGTTGGTGCTGCTGTGCTAATGACCGCCGCAACAACTGTGAAGTTGCATTGGCAGCAACATAATTCGACCTGCTGTAGGAGGCCAGCCGGCTCATGAGTTGATGGTGGGGGCGGCGTGCTGCACTGCGCTGTGTGGTCATCGCAGCAGTGTTGGCCTCCATGGCTGCAGTCATGCGGGCCATTCCCTCACCCACACCTGCCATGGCTGCAGTCATGTTGTCCATGCGCTCCCCCATACCTGCCATGGCCGCCGTCATGCGGTCCATGCGGTCAGCGACTCCGCCCACATTGCGCCCTATCTTGTGGAGCTGGAGCTGAATGGCACCTTGCTGTCGTGCCTGGTGCTGATGTATTCTCAACATGCGTCTTTCGACGCTCAAACGCGCCAGCCCCTGTCCATTGCCCCTCCTGCTTGCTGGAGTGGTGTGCTGGCGAGACCTGCCACACCTGCCCTGCTGGCCTGACACTGTGGCTGGCCGCTGTGTCGCAACTGCCGCGGACCCAGATGTTGTAGCGACAGCTGGTGGTGGTGTGACAGCTGGCGTTGCTGGTGCGCCAGATGCAGGGGGCTCAATAGTCGCTGGCCTGGCTGCGGCTCTAGGTGGTGTGGCTGTTGCAGGGGGCACAATAGTAGCTGGCCTGGCTGCGGCTCTAGGTGGTGCAGCTGTTGCAGGGGGCACAATAGTAGCTGGCCTGGCTGCGGCTGTAGGTGCTGCACCAGTCGCAGGGGGAACACTGCTGGTGGACCTGGCTGCTGGTGTTGTAGCAGCGGCAGGGGCTGGTGCCTGGGTTGGTGGTGGCACCTCCTCCTCCTGGACCTCCTCATCAATTTGCAGCCTTTCACTGCCACCTGTGAGGGTAAGTGGAGGATCATTAGTTGCATGTATCTGGCAGACGTGTAGTTGCTACATGCATGCTGGGTGACATTCCCTGAATGGCTGTGGCTTTGCGTACTTTGGAACCTGTCTGGCTGCATTGTGGTACTACTACATTGTGGCCACACTACATCTCCCACAATGCTTCAGGGCATTCCCTGATGTGCAACTATGGCATGTCTATGGGACATTACGGGAGCCTATTTGGTCATGGACATTCATAGGGGGCAGGGTCGCAGTCGCATGCCACTTACCTTGGGTGTCTGGGGTGGTGCGGGATCAGTCGAGACGTGTGAAGCCTATGCAGGCCTCCCTCTCAAGGGTGTCCTCCACCTGGTCCTCTATGGGTGTGTTGGTAGGGACTGAAGGTCGCCACCTCCAGTGCCCGACGACTCTCCAAGGCGCTCCGCCACCTTCTCTTTGGCACGACCTCGGAGGTCGTACCATCGTTTCTTCAGCTCCTCTAGGGACCTATCGGCCACTCCCACGGAGTTGACAGTGGAGGCAATCCCCTGCCAGATCCTCCATTTTTCTTGCTGCGGGACCCTCCTGGAGTCTTTTCCAAAGAGTTTGTCGTGGTTGGCCACCACCCCCTCAATCAAATGTTCGAGCTCCTGCTCGGAAAATTTGAGCTTCCTTTTGCGCCCTGAGGTGTTGCTGGGGCCAGGAACAGGTTCCTCTGACATGGCAGAAATGTAGTAGATGTGTACAAATCAACAGAATTGCAGCAGCTCTCCCACTTGCTCCCTCGAGGTCTGCCTCACTGTGGTGAATGGGGGTGGGAACTGGCTGCTTCCTGGTTGTGATGTCATCACTGGGCTCGAAATGCGACTTCCCGTTTTCCCGATCTCGCGAGTTTGCGATCTCGCAAATAGCGATATCGCAAATAGCGATTTTTCTGCGATTATCGGTAATTGCAAACGGAATTTGCGAACGCGTGCGAATCGCTTTTTTTAATCGCTAATCTTCATGAATTCAGATTTGCGATTTCTCAATAGCGATTCGCATTTTTTCACTATTACAGATTCGCAAATCCCGTTTTTCATGAATCAGGCGGTTAGAGTGCGAGAGGGGACATAGGGGATCAGCAATTTCTCCAAGATTTGTGGGGAAGTACCCTTGAGGATTTTAAATACAAGGCAGAGAACCTTGAATCTAATCCTCTGCTGCACAGGGAGCCAGTGGAGAGAGCGCAGGGCATTGGACACCGAGCACCGCCTAGGCAGACCTGTCACCAGTCGGGCCGCAGCATTTTGAACCCGCTGGAGCCGCAGAAATTCTGACTGGTTAACCCCCGCCAGTAGGGAGCTGGCATAGTCCAGCCTGGACAGCACTGATGCTTGGACCACCAGCTGTCTTGTGGGTGCATCAAAGAATTTGAGGATGGGTCGAAGTCCTCTGGTGATGCCATAGCAAGAAGCCGCCACCTTCTTGGTATGACAGATGAAACTCAGAGAAGGTTCAAGCCACACCCCCAGGTTTTTTACCTCTGCCGCTGGGAGGGGAGTCACACCCAACTCCGAAGGCCACCATTTGTCACCCCACAAAGCCACCTGTTTACCAACCACCATAATCTCCGTCTTCTTGGGGTTTAACTGGAGACAGTTGGAGTTCATCTAGTTAGCCACTTCCCGCAGACCATCACAGAACCTGGGAGCCTCCAGGTCTGAGTCCCCACTCAGTGTGACCGCCAGCTGCGTGTCATCTGCGTAAGAGACGATGGTCAGGCCCCACCGCTTGACAACCGCAGCCAACGGTCTGACATACAGATTGAAAAGGGTGGGACTCAGTGATGACCCCTGTGGGACTCCCTGGTCTAACGGGTAGGATGACGACTTACCGGGCGGGATCGCCACCTGGAATGACCTATCCGTAAGGAAGGATCGAGACCAGTGCAAGGCGGAGCCAGAAACGCCCACCTCCTCAAGACGCCGAATCAGAATCCCGTGCGAGACTGTGTCGAAGGCGGCACTGAGGTCTAATAACAATAGTGCCGCCGTCCGACCGGAATCCAGCACGGAACGCAGATGCTCGACCATCGAGAGAAGGGCCGTCTCCGTGCTGTGACCCGCACGGAACCCGTTCTGGGTAGGGTCGAGAATGTTAAGCGTACCAAGATGGTCTGTAAGAATGGCATTCACATGGGCCTCTGCTATTTTCGTGGCCCAAGGGAGAAGGGAGATAGGGCGGTAGCTTTCAGGTTTAAGGGAGTCAAGGGTCGCCTTCTTCAGAATTGGCGTGAATACTGCCTGCTTCCATCTGACGGGAACCACTCCAGAAGAGAGGGACAGGTTGATCCCAAGTCCTTACAGCCAATAGGAACCGCAATCGCGGTAGACTAATGCAATTTTGAAAATCGCGGTAAGCATGCTCCATCACCGGCGGGGCCGGTCATTGGATGTAATTAAAAAAAAGATGCACGAGTGCGGTAGTGACCACCTAGCCCCTGTGGTGTGTCACCGCCAGTGCCCAAGCCCTTACAGCCAATGGGCACGGCAATTGCGGTAAAAAAATGCAATTCTGAAAATTGCGGAAGGCGCGCTCCGCCACCACAGAGCCAGTCATTGAATGCATTTGAAAAAGGCAGACCTGGAACACCGATTGCAGCCGCTTAGAACCAACGAAACTACCCCAGGGGGCTATATATGTGTGGGAGAGAGCCTCACATTTCCAAAGCTTCCAGAGCCTGCTGCCTGACCCCCCTCACCACCAACTGCTGCTGCTCCTGTCTCCAGAACCTGCTTCCTGACACCCCTCACCACCAACTGCTGCGGCTCCTGTCTAAAAACAATACTGAGCGGTCCCAGTGAAAACACATTAGGAACAAGGTCACATTGAGAGCAATTAAAACAAAATCACACTGGTACTATAGAAAGAAATTGGTTCAATGTTATTTAATCACATTGAACAGTGATAAGTACTGGTTAGTCAGTAAGTAATTCCAAAAACTTTGCACAAGTGTCCCAAAGAAGTGGGAGAAAGGAAAGGGGAGGTAAAAGTTCATCTAGTGAGGGTCATAAAGCTGAAAGAAAAAGATGATGATATCGTCATAGTTACTAAATTAATTACAATAAAAGTGGCATGTGTAAGCCCCAAAGAGAAATAGTCTGTTTAACATTGCCATAACAAGAATAGTATCACAGTTACAAATCACTGTTGATAATGGTTAGCATAGAAGGACAACACAGTCGGCGTTTCGACCCCAAACTGAGTGGAGGCTGTTAAATTCCTTGCGGCGGGGTCTTCCTCAGGACTAGAGTATAGTGACACTAGGGAAGAATGAGAAACAATGCTAAGTCTTAAGTTAAATGGTATTGTATGCTGCCAAAATAGGATTAAGAAGCTAAATAATGTTATTACCATGAGACAGTATGTAGCGTTATCCTAATCGAGGGTAACGTCCCCAAACGCACACTGTATGATGAAAATTGTCAAGCGTTTGTAGTTCAGTTTAAACAAATAAAGTTTTATTCAAAAATCATTGATTGTCTTCATTCTTTTTTGGTATTTTCACTTGTTTACAATGTTATAATCGCATCCAAACATTATTCATGATTTTGTTTTCATTTGCCCAATGCATTTCGGGCACTTGGCCCTTCTTCAGGGGCTCAATCTCTGTTCAAAAAAGGATATACATCACTATTCATTGTAAAAACATTGCTTGATTCAGACACATTTACAGTATTTTTATGCTGATCACCTCTACTAGTTTAAAGAAGCTTAAAAACCTTATAACCCTCCAGGTGCCTGATACAGTGTTCAATGTTGTAACTCGTGAGATGTGTACGATTTTAGAGTAAACATTATGTGCCTCAAATGTACATGCCAAATACTCGATCATTACGGGTCTGAACGTAAATGAAAAAATGGGGGGTGAAAAACGTAACTGAAATAGTGTGTATATCACACCCTGGTGCTTTAGTCAAGTAGTACCTTCAATGACGGCTAAACCAATCTTGTAAGTGTAACGTGATATTCACTCCGAGTTCGTATCTAGAGTAAACAGCGGGTATAGATTAAGGAACAACAATAATATGAATTTAACGCTGCTAATTGGCAAATAATACACCATCATAGAAAATACCTTAATGCATCTTCTGTGGTTATAACCTCATGGTCGAAGGTAAATGAATCCGTCCAGATTCTGTAAGGGTAGGAACGAAAGTCGACTCGGTCATAATGTCGTGAAGTGTAAAGAAACTTAAATAATATACGATAAAAAAGCTTCCCGTCTTACCGAAACTTAAGCGTCTCGCGCCATCGTAGCGTGTGGGTAGACGTGACCCGGAAGTACACGCTGATAGGTTATGGTGCGTCTAAATCTGTCATGTGGAAGAGGTATCCACAGAGACGGACTGTCCAGTGAGATCTGTGGTAAGAAGAGCCTTTCAAGTGCCAAAGCTTTACGTTGCTCACAGTTAGATCATGCGAAACAGCTACCTTTTTATTACAGGCCCCAACTCATTTTACGCTATGCAATCCACTATGCCAGAGATGCCCAGCACTAGACCGTTCCACCTTGGCATCCACTGATAGAGCACTGCGATACGATTCCTTTTTTAACAGCACTCACTTTGTCAGAGGCGTTCACGGCACTCCCGCATTGCGTCTTACAGTCATCAGCTCAGCGCAAGCGGGTTCCCTTAGAAAGTTTGTCCTCCAGAGCATCTACCGCAGCTAGAGCACTGCGACAAGATTGCTTTTTTAACAGCACTCACTCTGTCAGAGGCGCTGATGGCACTCCCGCATTGCGCCTTACAGCCATTAACTCGACCTTAAATTTGTCCTGTAATAATTTTCCTGTTTTAAAGGTCAAGTTGTGACACTGAGTCCTTCTCCTTTGTTTATAGTAAAAACACAACGCAGCAAGTGAATCTCCCGGTTCATGCTAATTGGTTGAAATTGTGTTGGACTTTTACAGGCCACTCTACTTTATCCACTGAGGTTTGAGGTCTTCCATGTCTCTACTTCTTTATTTATCCTAAATAGGGATGATTATCTCTGATGGTACTTTATTCACATTACAGGTGCCAACCCTCCGCTCCCAACCAAGGCGAGCCTACGGGCCCCATTTTTATTCCTACACCCAGAGTCAAGAGTGTCTCATGGTAATAACATTATTTAGCTTCTTACTCCTATTTTGGCAGCATGCAATGCCATTTAACTTAAGACTCAGCATTGTTTCTCATTCTTCCCAGGTGCCCCTATACTCTAGTCCTGAGGAAGATCCAGCCGTAAGGAATTTAACAGCCTACACTCAGTTTGGGGTCGAAACGTCGACTGTGTTGCTGTTCTATGCCAACCATTATCAACAGTGATTTGTAACTGTGATACTTTCCTTGTTATGGCAATGTTAAACAGACTATTTATCTTTGTGGCTTACACATGCCACTTTTATTGTAATTAATTTAGTAACTATGACGATGGCACCATCTTTTCCTTCCACCTTTATGACCCTCACTTGATGCACTTTTACCTCCCCTTTTCTTTCTCCCACTGCTGTGGGGCACTTGTGCAAAGTGTTTGGAATTACTTACTGACTAACCAGTACTTATCACTGTTCAATGTGATTAAATAAAATTAAACCAATGTCTTTCCAAAGTACCGGTGTGATTTTGTTTGAATTATTCTCAATGTGTACTTGTTCCTAGTGTGTTTTCACTGGGACCGCTCACTATTGTACTGTTTGATACCCAGGTCCCAGTGACTGTTTTGGGTCTACCCTTTGTTTATTACTGCTCCTGTCTCCAGAGCCTGCTGCCTGACACCCCTCACCACCAACTGCTGCTGCTCTTGTCTCCGGAGCCTGCTGTCGGACACCCCTCACCACCAACTGCTGCTGCTCCTGTCTCCAGAGCCTGCTGCCTGACACTCCTCACCACCAACTGCTGCTGCTCCTGTCTCCAGAGCCTGCTGCCTGATACCCCTCACCACCAGCTGCTGCTGCTCCTGTCTCCAGAGCCTGCAGCCTAACACCTCCCACCTCCAACTGCTGCTGCTCCTGTCTCCTCGACCAAGTGATGTCGAGGACTGAGAAGATTCGGGTCCATCCCTTCACCACCGAGGAGCTGGAGGTCCTGGTGGGTGAGATGCTCACACAGTATGGGAGGCTATATGGTGCTCCAATTGTCGTGGTGAGTGTTTCAGAGTGGAAGTGAGAGTGCCGGGAGTGCACACATGATGTTGATCTGCTGCAGTATGTGCCTGGGAGTGTGGCATTGTGTCATGCACTGCCTAGCATGCTGTCTCCAGGGGAAAGGGGTGCGTAGCCTATTTCACCCGTTTCCCTGCCTGCACTTCAAACTTGAAGGGACAAGTATTGTTTTTTCAGCCATACAGTGATGCAGCAAGTTGGTAATGCAGGATTCAGGAGAGAAATTACCTGTGTGAATGGATGTGTGGGTCTCTGATGTTCTTCATAGGCTCATCTGTGCAAGGGTTTACATCCAGGGGGTACTGATGGAATTGTGTCTGACTCAACATTTGCATCATGTATAGGTCAGCACTATGCTCAGGACTTAAATACCAGAGGGGGACACTCTTGGTGGTAATTCACCTATGACACAGCAGATTGTTGTACTTGTGTGCACAGCCGCTTCCATTTCCACCAGCATGCGTATTGACTCGCATGCGTAGACACTGTTCACACTCTCAATTTTCCCCTTCATGTGACATTTCTGATGCCCCAAGTTGGACTGCAGTGTGAGCCCACCTGGCCTGCACAGTCACTGCCCAATCTGACAAGGACACATCACTGAATGTACAGAGTGAAACATGTGTGTTGTTTGCTAGACTATCCATCAAAGAGCCATCGCAGCCCTGTAGATTTCACATGACAGGCCTTGTGGGAAGGGTGTGAGATTGTAAGATCATGTCCCTCAATGTGACCTCTATGACACAGTGAGTCATTCGCAGGGCAAGGACATTGATGGTTGTGCAGGGTTGGACACAGTGAGTCTGCCCCTAAACATATTTTGAAATGTAATGTATGTCTTGCTCACCCACAAACTGGATAGGAGATGTGGGCAGCTTACATATAGTTTTCTGTGCTGGCATCCTGCATGTGTATGTATGTATATATGTATTGCATATTTGTATAGCACGACTGTCACCCAGAGGGTATCCTGGCGCTTTGACTCTACTGAACCAGATACACGATCCCACCGTTACACTGTTCTAGGGAAGAGGTAGGTTTTTAAGCCCCTCTTAAAATATGGAAATACCCTAAGACTCCTCAAAGACAAAGGGAGGGAGTTCCAGAGTTTAGCAGCTGCATATCCAAAGGAGCGGCCACCCATCCGTTCCCTCTGGATTCTCGGAACCACCACCAGACATGCCGAGGAGGAACGTAATGGTCTCGCTGCATGATACCACGAAAAAAGTTTCTGCAGCATGACTGGTCCTTGATCGTGTAAAGCCTTAAAGACCAGGCAGGATGCTTTAAAGCAGATTCGCTGCTGAACTGGTAACCAATGAAGGTCCTTTAGCGCGAGGGAGGAGGAAGCTGTGCGCGGCCTGGAAAGAGCGAGCTTCGCTGCTATGTTCTGGATACGCTGCAGCTTGCTAATCAGAGTGCTGAGTGCCCCTAGAAGCAATGCGTTGCAATAATCAATCTTACTAAGGATAATGCCGCGCACCACCTCTGGCCTAGCCTGAGCCGGGAGCAGGGGAATAATTTTTCACAGAGAGCGGAGTAGCATCATGCAGGTAGAGATGGTTTTGTTAACGAAACCATCAAGCTGTAGATTAGGGCCGAACATGACTCCAAGGTTACGAGCAGAGTCTGCCGCCACCACTGTGCCCAAGGAGGATGAAGGCCAGAAATCTGCTGGTAAAGGGCGCAGGGTACGGTCAGATGAACAGTACAGTACCTCGGTCTTTGAGCCGTTGAACTGGAGAGAATTGTTTTTCAACCAGTCTGCAGTGGCAGTCATACATCGATGGAAAGTCTTCTTGGACACAGCATCTTCTCCTTCAAGGGAGAAGATGAGCTGGGTGTCATCAGCGTAGTTAATCACAGAGATGCCGAAGGACCTAATCAGAATAATCAGGGGATGAAGGTACAAATTAAATAAAATAGGACTAATGGCTGATCCCTGGGCTACACCCTGCCCTACTCTCCTGATACCTGACCTGAAAGGAGGTAGATCCACCACCTGGTGTCTATTCTGGGGATAGGAAATTAGCCAATCCCGTGCCAGACCCGCTACCCCAATCTCCTCCAGCCTGCTGATGAGAGTGGAGTGGCTGACCGTATCGAACACGGCCGACATGTCGAGCAGCACAAAAAAGGCGGCCCGACCATTGTTGACCCGCGAGCGAAGAGCATCCAGCACGACCATCAGCGCCGACTCCGTACCATGAGCCGGCCGGAAACCGAACTGGGCCACATCCAAACAGGTGTTACTTTCCAGAAAGCTGGACAGAGACCGGGTCATGAGTTTCTCCATGATGTTGACCGGGAAGGGAAGCAACGAGATTGGCCGATAATTTGCCAGACAGATGGGGTCGAGTGTGGATTTCTTCAGCAGGGGAGAAACCACTGCCAGCTTCCAACACTCCGGGACTGTGGCAGTGCTAAAGAACTGATGACAGATGGAGTAGAGGGGGCAAAAAAGTTCCTCCTGAAAAAGCTTCCAGAATTTGTGATGTAAAGGGTCAAGGGGAGAGCCCGAGGGCCCGCCATTTGCTAGCGAGCAGAAATCATCGAACGGGGGAAGAGTAAAACTCTCCAGCCGTGGATGACCTGTCGGTTCTTCTGACTCACCTAAAATAGGAGTAGGTGCAGGGGCAGCTAAAGATTGGGAACAGGGAGTACCTGAGTTAGAAAGACCACTCAGGATGGTGACAATTTTATCCTCGAAGGCAGCTGCCAGAGCATCACATAGGGACTGTGAGGCCGGTATATTGTTTGCAGCACAAGTCGGCCTGGAAAGGTCATTAACTATTTTAAACAAGGTCTGAGATTTGTTGGATGCCTGCAGCAGCATATCCTCTAGATATTTAGCTTTAGCGCATTTAATCTGGGCTTTATAGTCCATTAGCGCTTGTTTGAAGAGGGATCTAGCAGACTCAAAGTAATGCTTCCTCCATGCCCTTTCTGCCTGATTGCACCGGAGTTTCAATTGGAGAAGGTTGTTAGAGTACCATGGCATGGCAGGCCAACTTCTATCTCTTGATTTCCGTAGGGGAACCAGCTTGTCCAGCGAGTTGGTAATTTGCTGACACAGACTGGAATAACTTGCCTCTACATTCCCCTCCAAAATGAAACCTCCAGGGAGCAGAGTAGGTGGACCGGTATTGTTCAGGAGTTTGGACCATTGCCTACTAACTTTGGTAGGCCCAGAACCACTCTCTCTCCAAGAGTCGGCGGGAAGGTATAGGGAGTAATGGACTAGAGCATGATCCGTCCAGCATTGGATAGCTATATCCCTAATCACAACCTGAGAGGTTTCCGCAAAAACCAGGTCTAGGGCGTGACCCTTCAGGTGAGTCTGAGAAAGTACCAGCTGCTGCAACTGAATGTTGCTGCAGGCCTGACACAATTCTCTATAGGCAGTATCCGAAGGCCCGTTAGGCCACAGATTAAAATCCCCCAAAATAATTAATCTAGCATGAGTATTAGAAATATCATAGATTAAGTCAATCAGTTCTGGTAGCTTGGACAATGCATTACCCGGAGGTCTATAACACAGCAATCCGGATTGCAAGACGCCTTTGTGTCCTTTAAGAGAGAAGCCCATAAGTTCAAATCCTTGGACCGCCTTTACCTCAAACTGAGAGAAGGCCAAGGTGTCTCTGAAAATGAGCCCTATGCTTCCACCTCTACTCCCCAGACGAGGGTTATGCCTGATTTTATATCCCGAAGGGTAGGCCAACCCAAGTTCTACCTCACTGTCTGCTTGAGTCCACGTCTCTGTAAGAAAAAGCACGTCCAACCCATATGAGTCAATTAGAAGTGTGATTTCAATATGATGCTTACAGAGCGACCGAACATTGAGCAGACCACAGGACAACACCCCAGAGTTATTGGTGGTAGAACCCGGCAGATTACTTACCGGGAGATGTTGACCAAACTGAATTAGCTCTGCTCTGGAGTAGGTTAAGCGAGGTTGGGCCAGAGAGGCAGCATAGCTAGCGCTAGTCGTGATCAGTGCGCAAACGGGCGCAAACGGGCTTACCTCTGGCGCACCTCCGGCGCACCTCCGGCAGCCTTCGGCGCGCCCGCTGCGCGCCTGCGCTGCACGCTTGAGGAAGGCACATCTTATATAGCCGTTGAGCGCGGGAGTCCTGCGAGGCAGACCTCTGGCCCCTCACCCAAGATGGCACCTCTTAATGGGCACCTTCTGGCTACCCACACCCAAGATGGCAGCCAAAACGCGGCTATGCGGTTCCAACAAGTCCTAAGTCCCGCAAAATTCGGGTGGCAAGACGATTAAAGTGCAGGTAAGAGCTAGTTAGTAATTATGGCCCCCAAAGATGTCCACAATACTCGAGAAGCACCTGCGTCCTAAATTCGAGCAGCACGATGGTGCAAGTGCAAGTGCAAGTGAGTTTTAAAATTATAAAATCAGCAGGTAGCAGCAGCTTACGCGAGCGTGCCGTAGCAAGTAGTAGTCTACCTGAGCTGAGGAAGTTCCTGCTTTTATGAACTCCACTGAGCGCGGGATTCCTGCGAGGCATACCTCTGGCCCCTCACCCAAGATGGCGCCTGTTAATCAGCACCTCCTGGCTACCCACACCCAAGATGGCGGCCAAAACGCCGCAATGCGGTTCCAACAAGCCCGCAGGGACTGTTGGATGGGCAGGTACTGTGTCCACCCTCATTGCTGCATGCATTTTCGTATGATTCGCACATGCTAATGTACTATGTGAGATGCTGTATTGTCTCTGCTAGACATATCTGTGAAGTTGTGCTGAGTTAGTATCATGCTTCTGTACTCAGAGATAGTTGTACATAACACTGTGTAACTGATTTTTCCCCCTCTAGACTCCCATGCCTGCAGCTCATAGTCCACCAGCGTAAGGCTGTATGGAGGGCCATTGCACGCAAGGTACGGGCTGTGGGTGTCTCCAACCAACGGCACACACACTGTCACAAGAGTTGGGATGACATCTGCTGCCTGAGCAAAAATGTGGCAGAGATGACGCTGGGGCTGCTCCCTCGGACTGGTAGGTTGGCGCGCAGGAGCATGACACCCTTAATGGCCCGCATCTTAGCTGTGACACAGCGAGCTGGATGCATGTTTAAAGGAGCATCAGCAGCAAGCTGGGGTGAGTATTCTGGGAAGGGTGACTTTGGTTGTGGATGGCTGCATGTGTTCACAGCCTGGGCCAGCGCTGGGCTCTGTGATGTTGCTAGTGTGATGCAATGGCTTGTAAGTGGCCTCTGTGCCGGGTGCAGCTGTCATGTATTTGCCCTACCTGTACTCTCTCATGTCATTGGATTATTGGCCCTTGACATTGCATTCTGAGTCATGGCCTTCTGGCATTGTCTGCAAGGGAACGGCAGTGTGCAACATCTGAGTGTGCTTTCATTAATGTGTGCATTGCTTGACATCAAAATTGCGAGAACTACACATCTGACACCAATGTGCAACTGTAGTTGTGCCCAAAGTACGACATGGTGGATGGCATGAGCTCAGGGCCATTGTGGACTGTTATGTTGGAGTCTGTATCTGTGTTGTCCACTTCTGCTGCCTCCTGATGTGACAGTGGCAACATTTTGGGAGGTACATCTTTTCCCACTTCAGGGCCCGAGGTGTGCTCAGAGGAATCTGTGTATCTGGTTACACGGAGCCACCGGCAGGCTATTGGATCACATGGGTCACTTATGCCACGTTTGCATGATAACACGCAAAAATTGACTTTTGAATTGAGGTTGCCCAATGTTACTGCACATGGTGGTGTGCAACATGGGGATATCATCTTCTTGTTTCGTGCTTTGCTTGCATATGATGTTTGTGCTAACGTCACTGAACTGACCCTACATCTCTGTCTCATGCAGCATCTCCCGTGTGCACAGAAGGACAGGGGACGGACACCAGTGGTGAGGCATCAAGCACGACTGCTACACACGAGCACAGTGGCACTGATGTGCCCAGCGCCTCGAAGGGGGACAGGAGTCTGCTTGAGGAATCACTGCCAGAGACACCAACCTCAACATCATCTGACGCCAACGGTGGTACATCTGTGTTGGCAGGCACAGGGAGTGGGAACTCTGCCTCCTCTTCTACCATACAGCATCCAGTTCCCACCCTTCCACCTACTGCGACTAGTACTGCCCATGTTCGCACCAGTAAGAAGGGAAGATTGTCCTTCACCCCAGGCTCCGCTGCCCCTGCCCCTGTATCCCCTGCTGCCATCAGTGTTGAGTCTGTAGACCTTTTGCACCAGCTGTGTGTGGGCTAGACAACTCTCGCCATGCCTTCCTAGACCACAACAAAAAGTTGGCCCAGGCCGTTGCTTTCATGGAGGGCATTCATTCAGACCTGAGTGGGCTACACCGGACTGTCTAGTCTATGTCCTCCGCAGTGACGGCAGCCATTCAACTGGCATAATCTCAGAGTACAGCTCCAGTCCCTTTGGCAACCCCCATGCCAGTGGCTACATCTGACGATAGTGAGCACACACCACAGAACTCAGGCTTAAGATACAGCACACACAGCACACAACAGCAGCAGTCCAAGCGGTCCAGAGAGTTGACACCATCCCCCCAAAAAACCAAAGTCACCCCAGAGCGCAAAGGCAAAAGCCCTTCAGGCGACACTCAGGGGTATAAAGTCAAGAAGCAGGCCTCAGGCTCACATGCCTCAGAGGCATCTCCTATTATTATAGTAAGAGGGGTCCCAGAACGGGAGGGCAGATATCACAAGTCAAAAGAGATTCAGAGATATCCGTAAAGTTAGGAGTACAGTGTTGTTTATTCAACTATACATTGATATACATTGGTTGAGATTATCAATTGGCAAATGTTTGTGCCCAAAAGGGGGAGGGGTGGGATAGAGGAGGTCAAGTGGTTGGAAGTGGTGTAGGATAGGGAATGTGGTGCAGGTCAAACATACTTATTTACAGACAGATAAAATGTATATTGGCTTCCCACGGGAGCCAAACATTAGTGCCACAAATTTTCATAGAATTTCGAACAACCAAACTTCTGAAGTCAGCAGTTTAATTTGTGCTAGGGGAAGAAGCTGGTACAGGAGGTAGTAGTCTAAGTTTCAACCATGATAGGTGTAGGGTAAGTGTTCCCTTAAAAACAGGACTTCATCCGGACGGTAAAGGAGGGGTTGGGCAGAATTCCTAGAGGAGGGCATAAAAACAAAATTAGAAGGGTCCTTATGGGATCCCAGAGGAATCGGTGGACAACAGATCGTTTTGTATAGAGGACCATTACATGATTGGTACATTGATTGTCAAGGTAAACTAAGAGTGGCAGTTTTACTTTGAGATAAGGCCGGACCAGCACAGATAGACAAATATCACCATAGCTATACAAAAAAACATAAATGAATTTGTGCCTGGTGTAGAGGTTACAATGTAGATTGTCGTGGGTCAAAATAAAGAATTACAGAATAAATTACCCTCCAAGCATGAAAAATCATTTTGATGGAGCCGGGGCTAACCGTAGACGAAGGTCCATTGGAATTACGGGCATAAGTTACCGCTGGGAGCTGGAAAATACACAGGGGATCACGAGCTAGCTCTAAAAATGCGTTACGTGTCAGTAAAATTAAACAAGAGGAGCCGATGGGGCCCAAGTTCACCTGGCAACGTAATTGAATCCATCCAAGGGGTACCGGGCTGATGGCTGCTAAGCTCGAATAAGAGTGAGGCGAGCAAAGTTTGTAAAATATGTCTGGGGTCATTTCCAAAAAGGTGCGCGTGGTATCGTAGTCTGAATGGTAGAAAGACTATGGTTAATAGTAACCATGGTAACTCTAGCAAGAAAACCTATGTGATGTGCGATTCATTTCCAAGAGAAAGTCAGGTGGAAATAAAAGTAAAAATAGTAGCAGATGACGGAATTATCCTTGGACATGATTTGCACATACCTACCAAACATGGCGGTAAAGGCGCATGTGAATGCCAGTCCCGAAAGGTAATAGAGGATTTGGGCATTACACCGGGGGTGGATGTATCAATCATATAGAAACCATAGTTGCAGTGTTATTGTCAGTGGGGATAGTATAAACACAAAAAGCCAGACATGGCGGTAAAGGGCGCAAGTGGGTATGTTCACCAGTGGCATGACACAACAAGGTGGCAGCAGTCATAGGGGGACAGATATGAGAACAATTGCTACAGTGTTGGCTCAAAACATACAAACCTACTGCGCTGGGTGGTCAAGGCGCTGAGAGGTCAGACAAATGAACGCAAACAACGTCATGACATGTATACGGCACTTACCTGCCACACAGGGTGTAAAAGACGCTCTAGTGTTGTTTCAAAGATATTCAAGCAAGAAAGGAAGGGTCATGGCAGAGTCCTAACTCATGTATCATTCAAAACATGAAGGTAAAGGCGTGCAGGTAGCTGACATTGCCTGAGGGAAACAAGATTCAGTGGAAAAGGAGTACAGTAAAATTGGTTAGTTCTAGATAGGATTATAATGTTGCAAGTTGAGCGTAGCTGCTATCTGACTCATTAAGCCAACTGCGGACGGAGTCAAAGGTTGTTATCCTCTTTAGTTCACGGGTGTTCAGTATTGGGCCAATGTTGCCGCCTCTTGGGCCCAGGGACACTCGTTCAAGAACTATACACTTAAAACACTCCGGGGAGTGTCCAGCTTGCTTGAAATGTTCCCTGGGGGTTGCGTAACTAGTTATTATGGAGGAGTCTCGTTCGTTATCGGAATTAACCAGAGAAATCGCTCCGCCAACTAAGACCGGCCATGCACTCCCACCCACAGAATCGAGAATGAGCTATCAATCTGTCAATCCTTTCCGTGTCCGGGCCGGGTGAGGTTTCCCGTGTCAGAGGCATCTCTAGCCAAGGACTCTCCTGTCCCAAAATCATCTCGCAAAGACAATCAGACAGTTGCCTTGCCCGCTGAGAAGCTGGTGCCTGCTAAGAGTCCACATAAAAAGAGCTCCAAGGCAGATTCACCGACAACCTCAACTTCTATCCACACCCTTGTGAAGCAGGGAACGGACGACACTATAGGGGGTACACCTGGTAAACAGGGGTTGGAAGGGCAAAGGCAAGGCCAGGCCAAGCATACCACTGGATGCAGCATGTCCCCAGAGGGAGGGCCATTGGCTGCACCTGATGCAGCTTTGGTGGAGAGTATGCCTGTTGTATCCGCCCCACCTCCCACTCCTATCAAGAAAGGTAAGCCTTTTAGGCTCCCCAAGAAGTGGAAAGGCACCCCTCCACATTCTCCCACCCACACTGTATCTCACTGCAGCATGACTCCACCTCCATGAACCACCACACCACCCGGTCCAAGCAGCCCTCTGGCTTCCAAAGCCACTGATACCTCTCCCTCAGCTGGGCCTCTCTCTCCCCGGTCCAGTCCTCCAACTGACCCTGACACTCAGCCACCTCCCAGTCCGACTGACAGCCAAGTCTGAGTGAAAGTCCCCCTCACACACCTGTCTCTTCCACAGTGTGCCTGGACTACCCATTGATATCCCCCTGTGTTGCTGACCATGTAGGGTACAGTCTCACCCATTCCCTTTGCAGGATCTAATTCACACATGTGCCTTCTCTGCACTTTGTACTTTTCCACTGGCCTTGATGTGCATTGCTGTGTTTGCCCATTCCCTGTGCAGCTTCTCATGTACTTACTCTGCACTTTGGACTGGCCACTGCCTTTGATGTTCACTGCTGTTTGCCCATTCCTCATGCAGGATCTCATGTACCTACTCTGCACTTTGTACTGCCCACTGGCCTTGCTGTTTGCCCATTCCCTGTGCAGCTTATCATGTACCTACTCTGCACTTTGTACTGGCCACTGGCCTTGCTGTTTGCCCATTTCCTGTGCAGCTTATCATGTACCTACTCTGCCCTTTGTACTGGCCACCGGCCTTGCTGTTTGCCCATTCCCTGTTCAGGATCTCATGTACCTACTCTGCACTTTGGACTGGCCACTGCCTTTGATGTTCACTGCTGTTTGCCCATTCCTCGTGCAGGATCTCATGTACCTACTCTGCACTTTGGACTGGCCACTGGCCTTGATATTCACTACGGTTTGCTCATTCCCTGTGCAGCTTCTAATGTACCTACTCTGCACTTTGTACTGGCCACTGGCCTTGCTGTTTGCCCATTCCCTGTGCAGCTTCTCATGTACCTACTCTGCACTTTGAACTGGCAACTGGCCTTGCTCTTGTCTACATTTGGTGCCTATCCGTCCAATATGTGAATAAAGACAGTTAATCCTGTTGTTTGCTTTGTCAGTGTCCTTGCTAAATAACGGGTTTTCTGTGTGGGTATGGCTTAATGTGACACATGCTCTGTGTGCCACTTCACATTATCAATGTCTTGTTTCACTTTTTCAGGGTTTTGCAGAGGTGACAGGCACTTCAGTTCTTCTTGACTCTGAGGTTTGGGGGTGCAATGATGGGGGTTTGTGATGAACTACTGTCATCATAATCATTCTTTTGTCAGGTTAGCTAAATTTTACACATGTCATGTTTGGATGCACTGCCAGCCCAAAGTGGGATTCTATCCAGAGGTCTGCATGTAGGCTGGCCAAGGCCATCATGTCTGTGTGATCTTTCTTGATGTGTAAACAGTAGTGTTGGTGTATGCTCATCTTGTGATGGCCAGTCATCCTAGTCACATGGGTAAATTTCAATGTGTGCACTTGGGGGGTCAAGAAGTGTGCAGTGTGAAAGGCACGACTTTGTCAGTAGGGTTGATGTGTGTGTGCCCCTGCAATGGCAACTGCACACGTGTCACCCAGGAGTTGAGTGCCTGTTAGTTTTATCAGTCAGCCCTGTGCTTGTGATTGGGTGCACATGTGGGAGTTGTAGGTTGTGCACTGTGGTGGTGTGTCCTTCCACTTCTGAGGGACACCTACTTGTTGTTGGTGGCAATGTGAGTATGCAGAGTGTGTGACTGGCAAGTCAGTGTTGTGTTTTGTTGATCAGCCATATGTTTTGATACTGTTTGTGCTCACTGTGCAGACATGATCAGCCACACTGACATTGTGGGTGTGTTTCGTATGCGAGGGTCGCTCGGCTAATCAATACATCCGCGACGCGTTTTGTGCCTCACGGCTAGTTCAAGACATACTCGTTTAGCCGAGATGCCTGGTGCACAGTTAGTGTAAGGAAGGGCAAGTAATGTACGGATGCTTGGCTAACGTGGGATGCCTGGCCTCATACAGAAGATAGTCAAGAAAAAAAAACACTTCTTGTCGTTTATCATCTTCAGGGGACGTAAATGAGTCATGCAGTTCTGGGGTACGCAGCAAAAAAAAAAGAGCACCAGCCAGTATGGCGTGTGATTACGCCAGTATAGCAGTGGGGATTGTGTTGTTTTGACACAAGTGTGGTGGCCAAAGAAATGCCTGGACATCGAATAGCAAACAACCTGGCTGTGACGTTTGCCATAAAAAGTTAGCAGACTGCATAACTATAAAATTAACCGGACTGAGTTTGCATCGTTCCCTCGCAGGGCGAGAAGTGCAGGAGGTGCTCAGGAAGTAAGTCCTGGGTGTGCCCAGTCAATCAATACAGGGTGTGCTGGTGTGATGCCAGGTCGCCTTTTGCAGAAAACAACCATGCAAACAGAGTCACGTCCAGGCTACCGTGAGGGTTTCCGTGGAAGGGTGACTGGCGCGACTGGCCGCTTGAATCACACAGTGCTTGCAGCATTCTTTCAGGACAAATGGCATATAGGATGATTGTCACCGAGTATAGGAGCTGTGCATACAGCACGGCGAAGGTCGGACTGGTCTGAGGACAGCCTGGAAGTGCCAGGATGGCTTTTTTGGCAGATCAGTATGTGTATTGGTTTGGGGGTGTTTGTAGGCCTGCTTTTTAGTCTGGAGGGCGTATTTTACTGTTGGTTTCCTTGATATCACAAACCTCCCCCGCAGCGAGCTCACATGCATGCAGTCTCCCACAACATGTCAAAAATCACTACTGCATGTCTATACACGTTAAAAACTGCCCGCGACTTCCAACTGTTGGCAAATGTTTTAGCGATCTAATTAACTAATAAAGGCACTTTTATTATGGTGCGCGGGCCTATTTATTGTCCTTTCCCGAGTCCGAGTGCGGCGTGGCCTCTCCAATAAAAGAGTGTTCTCAATACACACAATCATATTTTTGGTCAAGATATTCCTATCAGATTATTGAGCTTTTCAGGCTGTCCACGGGTCATCTAGGTGTTAACTCGAGCAGTTCGGTCAGTGCACAGACAGCATGCAGGGAAGCTGGTGTGGCAGGTACAGTGGCACCGAGGCGCGGTGGTGTGAGGGTCCCAGCCACTTATGACTATATTTTGCTACATAAACCTGTGTTAGCAGGGCCTGTGGTCCTTGCCTGCATTAGGGAACATACAGGCATTGCTATGTTACTGTGTGCATCCTGCAGTGGGACTGTGCAAGGGGGTTGTGCAGTACTGGGAGTGTGCACCTGTTGAGGGGTTTGCTGGACAAATAACGGGCACAGGAGTCAGACACCCTTTTATTCCGCCGTTCCCCAAGTCAAGGATGGTAGATTTTTTCTGCCATGTCTTTATGTTTGCTGATGCAACATTATGTTTATGATTCACGAGAACATCCTTATTCAGCACCATGTGTTTGTGGGCAGCGAGGGGAACGGAAGCATGCAGAAGGAAATTACAACAGCTGGTATCCTCATGACGGGCCCTAGCTCTAACCACGGCCTCGAGCTGCCAGCACTGAATGCCACGGAGTCCTACCCGAAATTTGAGATCTGAGAGGGGCTGTAATGGCAGTGAACTTTCTTAAACTGCATTCTACGCGCACTTCAGAAATTGTTTTCTCATCAGCGAGAAAGAAGTTGTAAAATGACAAACTATACAGTTACCAATTTCAGCTCAACAAGCGCAAAACGTCTTATCTCGTAATGGAGGGTGTGTGTGTTCGTGGCGGGGCACTTGCTTCTGAAGTACAACCCTCTCCCAGGGAGCGCTGAGTAGCCCATCAAGTACACAAGGAGATACCAAAGGGGGATGATGGATGGAGCGTTTGAGCAAATCAAACACTCACCACCAGTCAACTGATCTCAGTTTAAACCATCATCATTCTTTAGCTCACTCCACCACCCCAGTTCAGATATGGCCATATGCAAATCAGGCTGACCCTGTGCCTCATGGGAACAGTCCAGCCCGAACTGCCAAGCCATGTCTTCCCTGGACCGGAAACAAACATCCTGGGACCAGTTTCGGGTTCACAGCCCTCATCATCCAGGCTATCTTGAATCCAGTGGCAGAGTGAGCAAGGGACCCACGTCTGGGCATACCCTGCCAACTTAGGGTGAACAAAGCGATACCAAAGTGGGATGATGGACGGAGCATTTGAGCAAATCAAACACTTAACACCAGTCAACTGATCTGGGTTTAATCCATCATCATTCTGTAGCTCACTCCACCACGCCAGTTCAGACATGGCCATATGCAAATCAGTCTGACCCTGTGCCTCATGGGAACAGTCCAGCCCGAACTGCCAAGCCATGTCTTCCCTGGACCGGAAACAAGCATCCTGGGACTGGTTTCAGGTTCATAACCCTCATCAGCCAGGCTATCTTGAATCCAGAGGCAGAGTGAGCAAGGGACCCACGTCTGGGAATACCCTGTCAACTTAGGACGAACAAAGCGATACCAAAGGGGGATGAGGAGAACAAAGTAATACCAAAGGGGGATGAGGCGAACAAAGTGATACCAAAGGGGGATGATTAAACCCAGATCTGTGGCTTGGGGTGTATGTTTTGCCAATGTGCAACATTCCGTCAAACATCTTGTGTGTTTTGCTGCATCAAGTACACAAGGGAACGAAGATAATGACTGTAGAAACATTTGAACATGTAATCAGGGCTGTAAAGTAGCTGCAGAGCAAATACTGTGTCAAAAAAAGCACCCCCTCAAACCCGGCTCCAAAATACAAGTCACACACACAGATGAAAATAAAACACTTACATAAAGCTTACCTTCGTGCAGGCCCACCCATCCCCCACTGGAAATTTGACTTATACAAAGCTATGCCTGGCATGAAAAGCAGAATATGTACATTACGAACCCCCTCCCACAAATTGTAATATCACTGCCTTTAAAAATAACACCACTTCACCAACAGAGGATCTCGTACTGTCTCTTCTTCCTTCCTTGGTTTCACTCGTTTAGTGCTTGAATAATGAATTACCTGTTTGTGAGCGCTATTTAAAAGGGCACAAATGCCTTTTCTACCCCCAACCCCTTTCTTACAAAAGCATTGAGTACATCTTGCTCCACCTCACGAGGAAAACATCTTATGAGTAGAAAGACCATTACAAGTCGCGGCTCGAATCGCAATACTCGCAGGGGTGGTGGCCGGGGAATTAAAATGTCTAAACAAATAAAACATACCTGACCGCCGGTCCGCGTGGCCTCTGCTCCTGGGCCCTTGGCGACTTTTTCACGAACAGCACTGGAGTGGCAACCCCTCTCAGCCAATACTGGTGCTGCTCCAGCAGCACCAGGATTGGCTTAGCAGAGTTACTCGCCACCTGCCTGCCCATTAGGAGACCGAGGATTGCGGCTTTGAGCAACCCTCGCTCTCCTAAAGCACAGCCGTCAGCCACAGAAGACACTGTTGCGCTTGACTGGGCTGGTCAGAAAAATTCCCCGACCTTCACCAGTCATGCACACTTGTGCTGTTGCCTGCCCCTGGCATGACAATGCATCATGCCCGTCTTTTCGAAGATCTTGGAAAGACATGTTCATTCATCTCTTACACATTTCACGGAAAACAATAACCCTCTCCACCCCTCCCAATCTGGCTTTCGGGCCGGGTACTCCACAGAGACAACATTATTGGGCGTCACTGAAAAACTCCGAAAACTTTTGGATGAAGGTCAAACAGTCGCACTTATTTTATTAGACCTCAGTGCGGCGTTTGATACCATCTCGCACAAACGGCTAATACTAACACTAAACAACGCTGGCATATGTGGTGCGGCACTGGAGTGGATCACTTCCTTTCTAGGAAATCGTACGTTCCAAATCATGTCTACCACAGCCTGTTCTAAAATCTATGCAACACCCCACGGAGTGCCCCAGGGCTCAATTCTGAGCCCACTGCTTTTTAACCTTTATCTTAGACCTTTAGCGGACATAGCAAACGAAGCTGGACTGACCTTGTTTACCTATGCTGATGACGCCCAAATCGTCTTCTCCCTTTCTGACTCTAATCCACTCGCTCCTTTCCATCTCAAACAAGGCCTCATCAACATCTTCAACTGGATGACCAAAAACCAGTTATAACTAAATTTTGATAAAACTGAGGTTCTCCTCTTGGGCAAACAGAAAGACCTCTGGAAGCTCTCCCACTGGCCCACTCAAATGGGTAATCTCCCTAAACCTTCCAGCCATGTACGGAACCTGGGCATCATCGTGGACGACACATTGTCCATGCACCAACAAACTGTTAAAGTAGATGCACTATGTTTCACAATTTTAAAATGGCTCAAGAAGATTTTATGGATGTTGCCCATTTCCTCTCAGAAGACCGTAGTCAATGCTCTTATTACATCTAGACTTGACTACGGCAACACTCTCTATCTTGGGTCAAACAAGGCTGAAGTCCGCAAACTGCAGCTAATCCAGAATTCTGCTGCCAGGCTGCTCTGCAGAATCCCTAAGACCTCCAGCATTTCTGGACATCTACGTGACCTACATTGGCTCAGGGTGGAGAACGGTATTAAGATCAAAGCCCTGAGCTACATGTTTAGGATAAAAGCAGGTAGAGCTCCCAAATATCTCCAAGCACTAGTACGTCCTTACGTACCTGCCCGCCAGCTAAGATCCAAAACCTTGGGACACTTTTGTGTGCCTAGGGTCAAACTTTCCAGAACGGGAGGGAGATCATTCTCCTATCTAGGCTCCTAAATCTGGAATACTCTCCCTACCGCCATCCGTAAAGAAACCAATTACTTGCGGTTTCGTAAAAATCTCAAAACCTGGTTGTTTGACCAAAAACATCTGCTGAAGGTCCTGCGTTACTACCAAGTCTCCGTCCTGGCGCCGGGAAACCCTTTTTGGGTAGCTGAGCGCATTACAAACTTAACAAATAAATAAATAAATGTGAGTCAACATGAAGCCGGACCGCCCACCCCCTTCAGACTTTGAATGGGGTGGGTGGTATGACGTCATGCTGACTGACATGATTGTCAATTCTCCCTCTGCGTCTCTGAACTTAAGTAAACTGACTCAGTTTAACTGAGTCAGTTTACTTAATTTCAAAGACGCTGAGGGAGCTGCGGGCGCAGGGGGCTTGTGAAGCAACACCCATCGCCCTAATGGACGCACCACCACTGTAGTGTGCCTTACTTGTGTGTCTGTCACATGCACTTGGGCTATTATTGTTTCTGGGTTTGTTTTGAGTGCATCCTTGGGGTTTTCTCCTCTTATATTTGACCTGTCACTTGTCAGGATTGTGCATTTGCAAGCATGTGGTACACTATGACACCATGTTGACTTAATTGGTGGTGTGGTATGTCTGTCTATGTTTTCTTATTGGCCCATTGCTCTCAGTTTGTGTCCATGATTGTTTTGAGATGATGCACTTCTTGTCTGTGTTGGGGTATGTTGTCTGTGCATTGATCCTGAGTGAGGATGTTGTGTACTCCTGTTCTGTTTGGGCTCCCATTGCCTTTCCAGTTTTACTGCACAGGCCTGGGCTTGTTGTACTTCTGTGTATGTTGTTAGTGAGTTTTGTGTTTGGCTGTTGTTTTGTGCCCGTATTGGTTCAGGCATCCCTGAGTGTGTGTGTGGATGCCACCCAGGGAGTGTGATTGTTTGTTAGTGTATTGACTGGACATTATTGGCACTATTCTGTGTGTTTGACACTGGTGTTGAGTGCTGCAGGTGTGATGTTGGTATCCAACTTGTGTTTGACAGTCATGCAGTGTGACAATGGACCCTGTGTGTTGTGCTGCTGATATACACCTGGTAAGTAGTATGATACATATGTGTGGCTGGTCACTGTTTGACTCCAGAGACTTCCTTTCATCCATGTGCCTATGCATGGGTTGTCTTGCTGTCTCCCTGAGTTGTTGCACAGAGAAGACTGTGTTCATTTCATGCACCGTACCAGCCATGTGTGGTTTGATGGGCTAAGGGTGTTGTTAGATCGTCCTTCTCTTGCATGTGATGTGCACATGCTTAGTGGCTAGCTCATTGACCTTACATTTGTGTCCACCTCACTTTAGCTTTCCCATTTCTTGTCCTCCATTGCTGCTGACATCTGGTTTGTGTATATGAATATGTGTCAGTGTGGGGTGTGTCTAGTTGAGTGATTGTTCATATTCATTGTGAGAGTTACTTTTGTGATTGGACTCAGTTTGCTTGACATGAGTGTAGTGTGGGTGAGGTGTGAAGGGTGCCCTGGCCCTGAGCTTATGTGCTATGTGTTCCTGTGCAGCACCACCTGCTATGACTGTCTACATGGTTGTTTAGTGCGTGACGCAGGGTGTGGGTTCTGGGTTCACCTGGCTGGTTATTGTGCATGGGGGTGCACAGGGGGGACACATAGCATGTCCCTTAATGGGTGTGGGGGCCTAGTGTGTGGAGGGTGGAGGGGTGGCCCTATGATCTTTGTGGACTGCCCATGCCTGGCGCTGGCCCTGCCTTCTACATTGTGGGCATGTTTTCCCGCATCTTCATCGCTGCAGTGATGTGGCTGGGACATTGCATTGATATCACGGTTGATGGGTGACCTGGATGCTGAGGGGTGATTTAGTGACAGGTAGGACATGTGTGGGGACACTTGTGGATGTGTTCCTGTCCCCACCAGGGTGTCTGGTGTGGACAGGATCTGTATGTCAGCCCATGAGTCGTGTGTTGTGGTTGTGTGCGGAGCTGTGTGTTTCTGTAGCTGCGGCCGCGTATGCGACGGTGCATAACTTGCTTCTAGTGTATCAGGTACAGCACCGGGAAGACATGTAGAGCTGGATCCATTGCGGTCTGGACCGGGTGATGCGGACCGAGAGTCTCTTGTTTGGTAGTTTCTCCGCTGCGGTGTGACTGTCTGTTTTAGGTATCCTGATTTGTACGGCAGTCGGAACGTCATTCCGCGCAGTGGTGGGTCTCTATTGGCTCCCACCACCGCAGTGGCGGGTGCACTTTTATGGCGGTTCACGTTGCAACGCGGCGGAGGGAAATTGGGCTATGTTTGCTTATTGTAATATGGTGGCATGAAGACCGCTGTTTGCGTGCGGAAAATGTCATTGTCAGCCACTGCCAGCACCACGGTGGTGCCTCTGCCCACCACCATAGTGGCCCCCATGGGGGAGTGGCCAAGCGGCGAAACAAGATGGCCGCAGCCTAGAGCCGCTCCATGCGAAACCCTTCCTTCCCGCAACCATCCACCCTATAAATCCGAGCCCTGAAGTGGGAATCAGCTGGCGGAAGCTCTGCTGACACGAATGAGCCCAAAATCGAACCGCTAGTGCCAAGGGACCCTAAGCTCTGTCCGTGACAAGTAAGCAGCCTTAAATAATCTGGAAGCCAGGACCTCGATTGACGGAGTTGTCTGCATCAGACTAGAGGCTAGCGGGGTACATTCACCAGATGCTCCATTGATCGGGCCGGAGCCCGCCTGAGCGTTGAATTGGTGTCTGGAGGCAGCTCAAGTGGTGGTCGTGCTCCCAGCGTGCGGAAGTGGTGCGTACTGCCTGAATCGGAGAAACTGGGTGGCGAAGGCCTACAGCGACATAGCCGGGGTTTGCAGAACTGGAACCCGATGCACGCGTGTCAGACGGTGGGATCGACAAAGAAAGACCGGAGCCCGGAGGGAGGAATCTGCTGGCAGAAGCTCTATGGACAAGGGTGAACCCAAAATCGATGTGCCAGAACTGATGGGCCGGAAGACTCAGCCTTGACAAGCAGGGGACTGCAAGAGCGTAGGAACCAGGGCCTCAAGTGAAGACGAGGCCCGGAACGGTGTAGGGACTAGCGGGCGCTACACAGCAATGGGACCGGAGTTCCCCTGATAGCTGAAGCGGAAGGCCAGTGGCAGCATAGAAGATCATGATTATAAGGAGCAGTGCAGACTCCATTGCCTGACCTGATACGACTGTGCGACAGAGACCTAGTGCGACATTGGAGGAAAAGCAGAAACTGGCACCAAGGTGAGCAAGCCGGGAGGTGGGGACAGCGAATAACAACCGGAGCTGCAGGGCTGGTAGCCCGGGAGAGTCGGTCATCCCCAGAACTATAGTCAAGGGTGAGACGACAGAGAAACAGTCTCTCCCTGAGACACCATACCCCCTGAGGCGAGGCGTGGACATTGAGAGGGGCTACCATTATAGGCCCAATCTCTAGTGGACACACTTAGAGTGCCCTGTGGACACAACATCATACGGAAAGAACAGTTGCAGAAATAGGGGCAGTAGTGGACTCAGCAGGCAGCAGCAGAATAACTCCTGGGGTGCATCAAAGGGTGGAATCAAGTCATGGAACCTATGGGCACAACTCCTCTTGACCCGGGACTCCCCCCGCCCATTACTGGCCAGGCTCTTGAACTATCGAGATAGGGATGTCATTCTACAAACAGCCAGAGTGCTCCGATGGGCAAACTCAGTCACCTTCTTTCTGGACTTCACCCAGGCGGTCCAGAGACAGCGCAGATCATTCTTAGCAGTCAGGAAGAGACTGAGGGCCAAAGGCCTAAGGTATGCAGTGTTGTTCCCGGCTAGGCTTCTAGTGGAGGCTGGGGGAAAAGTTTGGTTCTTTCAGGTTCCGCAGGAGGCTGCCGAGTGGCTGGATGGTTGGAGAGACTCGACAGAACACAACTCCCATGGACACTAGTAGGCACAGGTTTGCACTAATGTACTTGTACTGAATCCACAACTTTGGTGACCTCAAACCACATATTGACTGCTTCCTGTATGGACTCCAGGTAAATAAAGCACAGGGGGAGGGCTACAGATCTTATGGCTTAGTCTGAATACTCCACCACAGTACAAGGCCAGTCATACCCAGGGTAACGACTTGGATATGTAGATGAAGGGGAGGGAAAAGCAGAGCGACATATTCCCCCCAATTTTCTTCTCTTAGTCTAGTTTTGGGGCGACAGGCACTCTGAATTAAGAAAGTCATGGGCAGTTCCTAGCCCAGAGTGCAGGGAAGCAGGGAGGGGGGAGTTGGGAGGGGTTAGTGTATTTTCGTCTGTTTGTATTGAATCGACAAGGTAACAAGTATCCGCTATGAGTAAGGATTGGTAACACGTAAATTCTCATGACTAGGCAATGGCATAACAGTTTTAAACTCATGAGTAGGAATGTGAATGGTCTGGGGGACAAAGTAAAGCATTGTGTAGTGCTGCAATACATCAGGTGTCATACCCATGATGTGGTATTGCTTCAAGAAACACATCTGGCGGGAAACACATATAGAGCCCTAGACCAGTAGGGATACAAGTTAGTAGAACATGTAGGCTTCACCACGGGCTCGCGAGGAATGGGTATATTGCTGAGGAAATCCTTCCCAATGACAGTGCAATCCTTAAGGGTGGACATGAGGGTGATACATAGGCATCACGGGACAATAGGAGGGAACCACGTTGACCCTTATGTCGGTGTATGTGCCAACGGGCCTTCAGGGACTTGCATTTAAAGACCTGGGTTCTATCCTGCTGGCGGTACCGGAGGGTCTCCTGGTAGAGGTAGGGAACTTTACTCTGTGGTCTCCGGTATGTTAGACTGAAACCCCCATGTGAACTCCGTCCCTCTAATCGCTGGCTCCCTAACTTTCTGGAGGCTCTAGGGCTTCTTGATACATGGCGAGTGTATCACCCTGACACCATCCAGCACACCTATCACTCTGGTGCTTACAATAGCTAGTCACGTATTTATTACCTACTGGTCCCACCGGACCAACTAGCACACATTCAGGAGGTCAGACACATGGCGAGAGGTCTGTCAGATCTCCCCCCATTGTGGGCCCAATTCGTTATCGGCCAACAGAGAGTGGGAAGGGTTACGCTCATTAATCCCTGGCACCTCCGCAATCCGGTGGTTCGCAAAGCATTACAAGCTTCAATAGAACACTACTTCCAAGAAAATGAGGGCTTGGTGCACTCACACCAGTCACTGTGGAAAGAATTCAAAACAGTAGTAAGGGGACAAGCACTCTCCCAAATAGCTGGGGCACGAAGGAGAAAGCCAATCTCTTTACTTAATGCGGAACCTAAGATCTTGGCTAAGCTCCTTGCTACTAGGCTGGTCAAGGTAATCAGCAGTTTGATTCATCTGGACCTATCAGGCTTTATGCCACAGCGCAACACTGCCTTGAACTTATGTAGAGTACATGGAGTGATGTGGAGGGCGGCCACCATACAGGATGCGGCAATAATCGTGTCATTAGATGCCACAATGGGGTTTGATATGATTAAGTGGCCATATCTATTTGCAGTCCTAGGAAAAATGGGATTTGGTCCCTGGTTTATCCAGTGGGTACAGCTCCTATATTTGAAACCTCTAGCTCTAATAGTTGTTAACAATAAAAAGTCAGAAATCTTCACCCTGAGAAGAGAGACTTGTCAGGGTTGCCCACTTTCCCCCCCTCCTGTTTGCACTGGCGTTGGAGCCCTTGGCGTCCTGGATCGGAGGGACCCAGTGATACGTGGACTGAGGTGGGCAGACACATGGGAAGACACTATCTCCTTGTATGCTGATGACATGCTCCTGTTCTTGGCCTCACCAAAGGCATCCCTCATAGCTGTACTAGATATCTTTGCAGTTTTTGGCAGATACTCCGATGAACTGGAGTAAATCTGTAATAGATGTCCTCAATGGACCCCAGCCTGACCTCCCCAGGGAATTCCCAGTGCAGATTACCACGTTGGGCTTTAAGTACCTAGGCATCTTTATCACAGCTGACCCTCCGAGTAGATTTGCCAATAATCTCATCCTACCCCTACAGAGATTGAAGAGGGATTCGGAATGCTGGAAGGCACTTCCACTCTCTTTGTTGGGCAGGGCGTCCTTTTTTAAAATGATGTCCTTGCAACACTTCCTATATGTGTTGCAGAACTTATCGGATCTGGTCCCTTCAAGTTACTTTAAAAAAATTGAAAGCCTGCAGAGAAGCCTGCTGTGGAGTGAGAGGCCACGTATAGCACTCTCCAAACTAAACATCAACTGGTACGATGGGGGTATTGGTCTCCCTTACCTTAAAAGATATTACTGGGCAGCGCATCTAGCTGCCCTCAATCATGGCACATATAGGCGAGCTGACGACCCAGGCTATTCAATGGATAGATAGCTACCACCGGGAGGGAACTACAACAGGGCTCTGTATACAAAGAAAGGGAAAATCCATCTGACTGGGCCGACTAAGCATGCGGTGCAAATTTGGCATGCAGTTAATAGAAGTCTGGGGTGGGAATGCAAAGAAACATTGGCTACACCCCTGTGGGACTCAGACCTACTTGGGAACTTGTGGAAAACTAAAGGCTTCGACAAATGGGACCTTATAGGCATATCTAGGATTGGGGACCTCTGGGTGAAGGGAGGGGTTAAATCATTTCCCACCTTACAACTGGAGCACGATTTGGCCACAACAGAACATTTTAGATACATTCAGGTACGACACGTAAGAAAACAGGCATGCCTCCAGAAGGGAGAACCCCCCCCCTGAATCCTCGCCTCTAGAGGACAAGATTTTGGACTGATACTTGACAGCTAAAGCCATTTCACTAACTTATAAAATGTTTGTAAATAACTCAGTTGAACTCCTCCGGCTACTATGGGAAAAATGAGAAAAGGATGGCATTATTCTGGATGACAAAGATTGGGTAGGGGTGATCGCCTCCCCACGGGAAGTGGCAATATCAGCCAGATTACGACTGGTCCAGCTCAAAATACTGCACTGTGTCTACATGACAGGACCATGACTACTGAGAATGGGGAGGGCGGAGGATATTAACTGTTGGAGGGGCTGTGGAGGTTTAGGTACATTCCTGCACATCCTCTGGGAATGTCCACATATGCAGAGATATTGGAAGAAAATACATGACATACTTAGTGAGGTGCTCACGCTTGCTATTCCCTCGGAGGCCAAGTGATGTCTCCTGAATGTTTGGGAGCCAACAGATATTAACAACAAACGCATTAAATGGATAACGCTGGGATTGATGGTGGCAAAGCGTAATATTGCCCAGATGTGGGGGGCTACACAGGCACCGGTCATTTCAGCTGGGAAGAGGGACATGGATTGGTGTATGTGCAGAGAAAAGACAGTGTATATATCCAGGGGATACCCTAAAAAGTGGTATTACATTTGGAATGATTGGAATGTGTATTGTGGTAATATGTGTGCTCCCCAGCTGTGACACCCCAGGAGGATCTCTCAACGCCATGATAACTGTTACCAACTAGTACAATTATACTTCACATGTAACTGTTAATGATTGTAAATGATAATCAGTTTATCATGTCTATAGAATGCCATGCAATATTGTACCTGGTAATGTCGATTCCTATTGTTCAATTAAAAAAAAAAATAGGCCCCTATGTTTGAGCTTGTCTGTATTTTATACTAATATACTACCCAAATAACGGAATAACATATCTACTACTCAAATTACTTCATATTTATACTATACTAATTTTCAACACTAATCCTTTATGGGTTCCGGATTGGCGTGCTACACGCCAGAAATGCGCTTCAACACCCATCAGGGGTAACAAGTGCTATATGAATGCAAATCTTTCTTCCCCTTTTATCCCTCCGCTATCCTTCTCAGTACAAGCAACAGACTAATATCCACCACTGAAATTACTTCATATTTCACCATATTAATTCACCAGTAATACTTTATAGGCTTCCAGAAAAGCGTTCGTCAACAAGCCCTAAATAAATACAAACCTTTGTCCTCCTCTATCCTTCTGCTATCATTCCAAATCCAAAAACCTGACTAACCTATCCACCACTTAAAATGTACTTGCATGTTTCACTATACTAATTCGACATTAATCCTCTATGGGTCCCGGAGTAGTGTGCTACTCGCCGAAAAAGGTCTTCGACGCCTCGTCAGGGGTAGTAAGCGCTATATAAATGCAATTACAATACAATTCAATATTGGAGCAGCCATCACTGGCATGTACATAGATTGCCTCATGCACCTTGAGCCTAATACATGCTGTGTTCAGTATTCTCATCAAGGTTCTCTGTTTTCTTTCTAAATGTTTGTGCCTTTTATATAGTTATTAAACTATGGGGCATATTATCAAGGGGCTTTATCTCCGCTTTTTTGGCTTCAAAAGCCAAGAAAGCGGAGATAAAATTATCTCCCTATTACCTAGCTGTCGCTAACACCAGTTAGCGACAGCTAGTAGGAGATAGATCCATCTTGGGCTCCACTTTGCATGTCAGTGATATTTATCACTAATGACATGCAAAGTGGGCGTGCTAAGATGTTAGCGACTGAAAACAGTCGCTAACATCGCTATCTCCTATTACCAACTTTTGGAGATATTCGCGCTAAGCGCGAATATCTCCAAAAGCTAACACCTGCCCTGACCAGTTCTTAGCCATGTTATCCAATGGGAGGTGGATAACATGGCTAAGAGCATTAGCTCGGTAATGCATGGATATCGCTGACTTTTCAGTGATATTCATTCATTTGCAGCGATTTTTATCGCATTTGCGATAAACCTTGGTAATACCAAGGTTTATTTGCGGTAAAAATCGCCGCAGCTCAGCGGTAAATTTTTGTCTCTAACCAAGCAATAGCGATAATTATCGCTATTGCTTGGTAATATGCCCCTATGTTCTTTGGGATCCTTAAAGAAAAATAGGTTGTCTAAAAAATTGCGTTGGTACCGACAGGTCTTTCTTTTGTATGTATAAACTCAAAGGAATTGTAGTTTAATGTCCGTTTTAAAAGTACTGCCTTGCCATCTGAGAAGGAAGACTGGACCTGCTTGCCTTCATGCTAGTTTACCCAGCATGATACCTGTGCAAAGACAGCTGGTGTTGATGATCGCAAGAGGCATCTCTCTCCCACCCCGGTGGGGTCAAATAAAAGAATGAAAAGAAAAACAGAGTACTACAAACGAATTGCAGTTGCTGTTCCGTGACAAAGTCGGCTGAAATGTGTGCTTCATGGGAGGGGGTAGAAGTTGGAGGATGCACATGTATCAGCTGCGCGAGATCTTCCTCACTCTGGAATTGCAAGGTACGGCAGTGACATTGCAGTGGTCGGTGTGGTGGTTTTATCATTATGTATAGAGGTTAATTTGGGGTGTTAACAACAATGGGCCAGAGCAGGATTTAAAAAGTGCATTAAACAAAAGGTCCCCTCTGGGGCTGGTCAAGCATTACAATGTTAGAGGGGTGGTGATGTCACTGACCTCTGCCTCCTCAATTCCACCCAGCAACTGCAGTTGCTGCTTCTTGCTCTTTATTGCTAGGCGGCCTTGGGCCTGGGGACGGGAATGTAGAACCCACAGCCTCTTTCCAGGTTAATGTTCTTGAACCAAAGGTGCCACGCAGTTCACGTTCAATGACAAAGACATTATAGGCCACCATATCCCTGCAAAGCTTGAATACTTTCAAACAAATGGGTTGTAATTTCACTTGTCAGGGCTAGAACTCGTTAAACGAATAAAACTGTATTACTGAGTATTAGCAACCTGTCCTGTCCTGGCACAGTTATGATTATCACTCCGTGTGCCTCTTGCATAGGACAATCACTTAAAAGTCAGCCACGTAAGTTAAGAGGCTGCCAGGAAAATCAGCATGGTAAAATACAGTTGTGTCTACCTTTGGGGTGAGGAGGGGACTGAGGAGGGAGTTTTGGGGATTGGGCTGTCAGAGTGCCTGATAGTAGCCCAGATGGTACGCTGTAAATGTGATTTCCCCAAGCTCAAACTAGGTGCCCTTATGACTCAGCAGAACTGCGGAACTGCTTTTCGGTGCAGGGCTGTGAACGACAATGTTTTCACATGAGAACATGCAAGGCATGCAGATTGTTTTTTCCCGGATAGTAGTCCATTCAGATAGATGACGTTTTGCGTGATGCCGGCAAACATATAATGACATCACAGCACAAATATTTACTTCTGGCTGACGATGGTGATGGTGAAATTATGTTTTCATCAAGCGTACTGGCTTTCGTGTGAAACATCTACCCCACTGCAGGAGACTGAATATGTACTCTACAAAGACATGTCGATCCTATGTTTTTTAAATGTGGTGTTATTGTTTTTCTTTTTACTTTCAGCATGACCATAAAGGAGTGTTCATGACCAAGATAATCTGCCAATACTCTGCACACTTCACACGTTCCACATACTTGTTATGTAAGATGTATTAGTATCTGGTAACTGCATATTTTGTTGAGGCCAACTGATAAATAGAGTGTTCCAAATTAAAACGCACTATATATAGCAAAACTGTAATAGCATATCCAGGCTTTAAGGAGCTGAACATCTAACCCTTATCCAAATCTGCCTTGTCCTTTATCATTACTAGCAAGCTGCACTTGGGAATTTCATGTATTTAAATGACAAATTTAAGACTACATGTCTCATAATGCAGAGATAGGTTTACATAAAAGTCAGCAACTGCTTGTGTCATACATGATATGTGGCCACATAGTAGCTGTGCTTTGACAACAGGCCAGACAAGTCAATTGATTTTGCAAAACATTTTGTATTGCTGGTTTTATGGGAAACAGTACAGTTACATAAATTGCATCAAATGTTCACCCTTCTATATGTTCGTTCTTTCAAAGTTTCAGGGCCCGATTACGACCTTGGCAGTGAGAGGGTGAGCGGCTCACCACTGCCATACCCCTGCACCGCCAAGAGTCGCCGACCCTACTGGCCTGCCAGATGAAACGTTTTTTTTTTAGTCTGGTGGGAGGCGTGGCGGTCCCGCAGCTTTGCTCTTTAAAAGGCCAGTGTGAGCCTGGAACAGCACCGCCGCCAGTGCACAATCATGCACAGGAAGAAATTCACCATGTCAGGCATTTCGTCCTGGGCTGGAAATGGGGGAGCAGAAATACAGAGAAGCCCAATATGTGCCCCCCTGCATGAACCCCCGTGCACAGGGGCAAGAGGGGGCCCTGTGGTACCTCCTTTCTTTTCCTCACCACCAGCCTTTTTATGGAGGAAGAACCTTCAAGACAGTGCTGGCGGTGAGGAAAGTCGTAACATGCTTGGCGGTGTCTCAGGGTTCCATCAAGCATATTGCAGGCCCTCAGACCGCCAAGGGACCGCCAGAGAACGGCAGTCCCCTGGTGGCTGTGGGGGTGCAATGGCGGTTTGAGCACTGAAATTCTAATATGGCAGTTGGACACATGGGCCTTTATTTATGAGGCCTTGCGTCAGTTTTGCGCCGCCGTGGCTAAGTTTAAATCAGCAAACACAACAAGTTGATGGACGGGGTGTTGACATTTTTTAACTACTCACCCCCAGTCATGAGATATGTCTTTAATCCATTGTTCTTTTGCTCACTATCCCACACCAGTTTTAACCCAGCCGTAAGCAAATTAATCTTGACCCAGCTCCTCATGTGAACAGTCCAGCCTGAACTCCAAGGCCAGGGCCTTTCTGGCCCAGAAATAAACATCCTGGGACCGATTTCAACCATTCCACCCATCATTTTTTTTGCATTCATCAGTGTGACACAATACGTGCGATGAGTATACCTTGATGTTGATCCTGTGCTCACTGCATCACTGGAACCTAGCTGTAGCCTACTGAC
Source organism: Lissotriton vulgaris (assembly GCF_964263255.1). Classification (NCBI taxonomy): domain Eukaryota; kingdom Metazoa; phylum Chordata; class Amphibia; order Caudata; family Salamandridae; genus Lissotriton; species Lissotriton vulgaris. Next base: position 219,183 of record NW_028248478.1, read on the forward strand.
AAGGCCTAGGCCCACCCTTACCTTGCCTTACCATCCCATCTATGCCACCTGCCTGGCACCCCATTTGTGTATTGACTATGCACGTCTTTCTTAAAAAAATTCGATTTTAGGGCAGAACTTCTGGGGCAAAGTTGAAAACTGCAATATAAAATCTTCTGCACAAGCTTAGGTGTCTGGCAGCAATCTGCTTTGCTTCAGCTACTTCTCTGCCCCTTAGTTAATCATTGACTTAACCCTTACACATTTGTTTTGTTTGCCTTTCTCAGTTCTCTCTTTATTTCCTTTGTCCTCACCTTTAATCATTGTCTTATGGATTTATGACGAGCCTTCCAGTTTACATATGTGTGACTACTTGGAACTCGTTAAGAATTCTCAATGTCCTGGTGCTTTGATTCTAGTTCACCATAGGGAACTGAGCTCAACAGTGCTCATTAATGCAGAAAAAAGGGTAGGTTTATTACTGAACAGCAAAATATATTTGCATGATATTTATCTCGAGAGATTGATTACTTATTTATTTTTGTTGTGTTTTCTGTCAAAGAGTACAGAGCAATGATTTTGTGAAGGTCCTGAGCCGATATCCACTGCTTGCCCTTAACCACCTAACCTCTATGTAGTCTCTCCCTCCCCCCCATTTATCCCCTGGTCCCTAATTCATACTTCCTCATACTCTATATCAGTTGGAACAGGTGGGCGAGAGGGATTCTAAAGTGGGCGTCATCTTGGAAGCCCCACTGTCTTCCTCATATCCTGACAGTTTGACCGACCCACTAAAAAGTTCAATATGGATTTTGCTGAAAATCTATTATCAACCATGATTCAGGCACGTTAAGTCATCAATTATGTTCTACTGGACAAGATATAGGTAGCTCCTCTGTAATCTCTCTCAGCATCTTTAAAATAAGACATGTAATGCAAGACAGGTAAGAGACTGACCTTTTTCACTTCTGGCGTCTCTCCTTATATGCCAATGGCCTTTTAGATAAAATTAAAGGAGGAGCAGAGATGAAAGTTTCCAAACAACATGGGTCAGAAGTGCTGCTGTTCCAGTAGACACATCTACTAGGGAACAATTGTACATTTTTATGTTATATGATCTTGCCATTAGCTACAATGCAGATTTCGCTAGAGGTTCTAGAATTTTAGCAAAAAGTGTCCTGCGCCTGGTTTGACAGACTGAACAGGTATATTATGGTGCCCCAATTTTGTATGTTATAAGGCAAAAATATTGTACATGCATGCCCGTTCCCCTGCTATCAACAACCTTCTAGCAATGAATTGGATTTGAGGCGCCATTAGGCCTGCTTGTAAATGGGGGTGACTTCAATAGACTGATGGATAGGACAATAGACTGATACATTTCCCCTGTAGACCCTAAAGAGACTCTGTGGCTCTTGCCAGCCTATGCAATCTCCTGTAACCTGTGTGATGTACGGTGTCATCACTATCCACTAGACCAACAGTATACCTTCTCGGTGGTGCATGAATATTTCTTGTGAGCTTACTTTTTCTTTGTCTCTAATACAGACAAAGCAGCTGTCACGAGTGAAGTAGTGTGGCTCACTGGTTAGAGGCGGCAGACTCGAGAGCAGAGGACGGCCCGGGACCAGGGTTCGATTCCCGGCGCGGCAGGTTTCTGGACCAGGGTCAGCAGACTCGATAATTCTCTCGCCTCGGTGCCCACTCTGATCAGCGATCACACTCGGCAACTCTGGGCATTAGCTTGCCTCATCTTCACTAACGGCCCCACCAGACCGCCGGGGATGCCTGGTCTCACCCTGGAGATACCCATTAAGGGACCATCTCTCAGGGAAGCCAGGAAGGGTTTCGCAGCGGTCGAAGCGCCTTGGGACCCTACGGGTAAGTAGTGCGCTATATAAATGCCAATACATTACACTTTACATTACATTACATTACATTACACTAGCATACACATTCCATGCACAGGTTCCTGAATGCCTGGTGGCTCACAATAAAGAAATGTGTAGATTCCCTTAGAGTAATGATACAATAATACCTCAAGACTAACACTGGTTTTGTAGCCTCTCTGATGACTCTCTTGGAGGCCCCCTTTAGACAAGAATAAGGTGGTGATGTTGGTCTCAGGCGTGATTGTCCAGCAGGTAATGTGGAAAACTCTATGCCCCTATAGGTGCCTCCCATCAGCTGGGAGGGGGGCGGAGCCCTTGACGCCGGCACAGGTTATAAATATATGCCTGCGGCACGAGCGCGTGTCTAAGCAGACATTCTGCTTGCTACTTTGATTACCTTCTTCTTGAACCTATCGTTTTTAAAACAGTGCACTTTCATCGCATAACTGTTCATTCATTGATTGGTGTAAATGAATCTGAATTTTATTGTGTTTCCGGGCTGATGACTAGGTTACTCCCCGTACCTGTCCCTGCCAATAGGAGGGTTAGCCATCAGCTGGGAGGGGGCCAGAGCCCTTGATGCCAGCACAGGCGATAAATATATGCCTGTGGCGAGAGCGCGCAGCGGACGTGCACAGTGGGCGCACCGCTGGCACGCCGAAAGTGTGCCAAAGGCAAGCCCGTCTTCGCTTGTCCATGTCAGGCCGAGGCAAGGGCATATTATGCTGGTGGAAAATACACCTATTCTGTAGCCATCCTAAAAAAATATGGCACCCAATATTGTGCACCGCTTGAACAGCATTTGTTAAAAAACTGCAAAGCTTGGAGCCTTTAAACCCTGACCCTTTACCCTATAATGATTTCTTAAATATGCGTGAACGGTCTGTGAACCTGTAAGTTCCGCCTAGAACAGTTGCGGACAAATGGCCAGTCAAAGAACTTACCATGACATACCTAAACACAAGCTCCATGGTCAAACATCAATTAGAAATTCATAACATATTGGTCACTGATGCTCCTGACATGTTTCCATTGTCTGAAATCAGGCTCACTGAGGAATCCCCCTCCCGAGATTCTGGCAGCCCTTCCCGATAATTACTTTTTTCTACACACAGACAGACCCTCAGGAAAAAGAGGGGGCGTAGTGGCCACTGCTATAAACACGCATTTACAATGCAATGGTTTCTCCTTTGGAAAAGTTAGAGCTATTGGCATTGTAAATGACAACATTTGTATTTATGAGTTGGTTTTGAAAACAGATAAATAAATGGCATTGTTATTTACATTGCCATTAGCTTAATCTCTCGCAAATGTGAGACCTATTGTACCCTACGGACGAGCTCAGCAGACAGCAATTACTACCACACACACACACCCAGAGCCACACACACACACCCAGAGCCAGCCACACACACCCAGAGCCAGCCACACACACACACCCAGAGCCACACACACACACCCAGAGCCACACACACACACACACCCAGAGCCACCCACACACACACACACACACACAGAGCCACACACACACACACACACACCCAGAGCCACACACACACACACACCCAGAGCCACACACACACACCCACCCAGAGACACACACAACCACCCAGAGCCACACACACCCACCCAGAGTCACACACACACTCAGGAGAGCAAGCACAGCAAGGGGGCAGGGAAGCAAGCACAGCGAGGGGACAGGGAAGCAAGCACAGTGAGGGGGCAGGGAAGCAAGCACAGCGAAGGGGCAGGGAAGCAAGCACAGCCAGGTGGCAGGGAAGCAAGCACAGCCAGGTTGCAGGGGAGCAAGCACAGCCATGGGAAGGGGAACCAGGGGGCGGGGGAGCAAGCACAGCCAGGGGGCAGGGAAGCAAGCACAGCCAGGGGGCACGGAAGCAAGCACAGCCAAGGGGCAGGGAAGCAAGCACGGGCAGGGAAGCAAGCACAGCCAGGGGGCAGGGAAGCAAGCACAGCCAGGGGACAGGGAAGCAAACACAGCCAGGGGGCAGGGAAGCAAGCACGGCTAGGGGGCAGGGAAGCAAGCACAGCCATGTTTCCAGTGCTTGGCTATTCTGAACAAACCATTGGTATCCGGCCTGCCACTCAAACGAAAACAACTCCCAGAATACCTTAAATAGCTAAATGAAACCTCAGAAGTAGAAACTGACTACACGAGAGAGGCTGCAATTGTAACTGCGAGGGACAAATGCCACTGAACTGGGAAGAAGACGGCGTACAACTATAGTGGAGGAATAGAAAGACACCCGCATTAATATCTCATTAAAAGACGGAGATTCGAGGAGGAGCTTCGCGGGCAACCAAGATGGCCGCGTAAGCTCGGAGCTCCGCGGACCCTCCGATCCTCCTCATATATCCTGTCTGAAATCCTGATCCACGCGGGTGGATTCCTATTGCTGGTGGTCTGCTGAGGCGGGAGCTGCCTTCCGCCTTCGAATCGGTGGTTCCTACGCTGAGCTACGTCGAGTTGAACTCCGTGCCAGGGCTGTGCCATTGTCTCTCCGGTCTCCGTCACTTCGCACGACTGGAATGCGTAGTGACTGCCTGCTGTCCCTACTGGCGGAGTGCTAGTGCCTACAGTGCGTTATTCATCGGCCTGGTCTGACTGTCTAGCTCGGATTCTCTTCTTGGGTCGCTGGACTCGGACCTGGTTGGTGTAGCCCTTTTTCCTCATCGGAACCAACATGGCGGGCAGAGGGGACCCAGACAAGACGTCGAACAAAGGTGTCCGCGGAAAATCGCAATCACAACAAAGTAAAATTGAGCGATATGTCCAGCCGAAGTCGCCGCCTACCACGGGATCTTCTGCCAAGATCCATCCATCTATGGGCTCGCCTGACGGTTCTGAGCCTACCCTGAGCGACATCATGGGAGCCATTACCAGTTTAAGGGCTGACATGCAGCAGCAACATGAGGTCTTGACCCACAAGGTGGACACTATGGCTGTGGACCTGACTCTCATTAGAGCCGACCTGGGCAAGACTAATGATCGAGTGAAGACACTGGACATTAAGACCTCCAGCCTAACGGCCGACGTCTCGGACCTGCAAACCGAGGTCCGGAACCTGCAGATGTCTGCGGACCAATTCTCGAGGAGACTGGAGGACTTTGAGGGATGTGCCAGGCGGCAGAACGTCCGCATTGTCGGTGTGCCGGAGGGATCGGAAGAAGCGGCGACGGACCTCTTTGTGGAGGACCTGATAAAGACCCATTTGTCACCGTCTGGTCTTAGTAACTTTTTCTCTGTGGAGCGTGCCCACCGGGTGCCGGGCGGCCAGCCAAAGTCGGGCGTGGCGCCTAGACCCATCGTAGCACGGCTTCTTAACTTTCGGGACCGAGATGCGGTCCTGCAGGCTTCCAGACGGCATGGTCCGCTTCAGTACCAGAACGCTGAAATACACTTCTACCCAGACTTTACCAGGACTGTTCAGCGACAACGCCAGAGCTACGCGGGTGTAAAACGGCGATTGCGAGATATGGGATATAAGTACTCCATGATGTTCCCTGCCAAACTTCGGATTGAACATGAGGGCCGTGCCCTGTTTTTTGACTTCGCCGAGAATGTTAGTGAATGGTTGGACACTTTGTCGCCACGTCGGGACGCTCGAGATGAACAAGATGGAGGTGCAGCTGGTGGCTCGGATCTATGAGACTTGGCTCTACTGTGTAACGTTGGCGTATGGTGCCCCGCTTCATGGGACTATCGGTATTGTTTCTAAGTGACCCTGTTGACTTTCCTGATGTTACATGGAGGGTGGCGGGAGGTGTTCGCGGAGATTCCTTACTCCTCTGGGACTTTCTGTGGAGTAGTATATGGGGCAACAGGCACACTGCTGGTTGGGGGGGCTTTTTAGTCTGATGCAGGGGTGCAGGGTGGGGGGTGAAGTTATACCAGTTTATTTGTTTGTTCGTTCTCTCTCTCTTCTTCTTTCCTCTAGGCAATGGAACGTATGTACTGCTGTTTTTCACTTGATGGCTGGGTTGGCTGGAGTTGGGTGGGACGGGTTGCGGGATGATGGGGGGTAGGAAATTAAAAGTGATCAGTTGGAATGTTAATGGGTTGGGTGACCGTGTCAAGAGAGGGGTGGTGATCCAACTGCTTAAGAGACATATGCCCGATGTTGTGCTTCTACAGGAGACGCATTTGATTGGAAACTCTTGCAAAGCTCTTAACCGTAAGGGCTACAAGATGGTGGCCCATTCTGGTTTCTCCTCGGGCTCCCGGGGGTCGGGGATCCTGGTGCGTGCGTCCCTTCCCCTTGAGATAGACGTCACTGTGATTGATGAGAGGGGGCGCTACGCTGCAGTGGCAGGAAGATGGGAAGGGCGTTCCCTTACGCTGCTTTCGGTTTATGTTCCCCCAGGCCTACAATCCAGTACTTTCCAGGACCTTGGTGGCGCCATTTTGTCCTTGCCCAATGGTCTATTGATGGTAGGGGGTGACTTCAATTCAGTCTGCTCTGGCTCCCTAGACCGCCAACCGCCGAGAGACCTCCGCAGTTCCCAACTGTGGCTGCCCTCCTTTCTTGCCTCCTTGGGGTTGGTGGACAGTTGGCGATTACTACATCCCGCGCTCCGCCACTTCTCCTTCCTTTCGAGTGCCCATGGTAGTATTTCCCGCAATGACTACGTCCTTACCTTAGCTGCGCATGCGTCTGCCGTGTCTGAGGCCCGTTTTTTGGCACGGGGTATCTCTGACCATTCCCCGTTGTGGGTCTCGTTTGATTTTAACATCGTCCTGTCTGACCGGCCGGTGGCGGTTAACCCTTGGTATTTCCGTAACTTTAAGTCTCGTGCACTCCTTGCTAAGGCCATTGACCTCTACTTCTCGGAGAATGTGGGCTCGGTTGGCTCGGCTATTACCTTGTGGGAGGAATTCAAGACTGTGTTGAGGGGTGTGGCTCTCGCTATCATTGCGGAGGCCAGGCGAGTCCGAGATGCCGACCTTACATGTATTGAAGACGAGGTTTTGCGCCTCGAGTCCCGACTGGGGCCCGAGCCCGACCCCTCCCTTTTACATGACCTTTCCCTCAAACAGACGGAATACCATGATCTCGCCACGAATGCTGCTCTTACCCTGGCCAAGGAACAGCAAGGTCGTATCTACGACGTTGGGGATAAAGCTGGGAAATTGCTGGCCTGGCTAGACAGGTGCGAGATGGCCAGTCGCGTGGTGCCTGAAATATTGGGAGACGACGGGGTAGCCGTCACGGACCCAAGTGCTATTGCCGAGTCCTTTGCTGATTATTTACGGGGTGTCTACACTTCCAACTCAGACCGCTCCGAGGCTGACTCGGCTGCGTTCCTCTCGACGATTGACCTTCCCTGTCTTTCTGAAGAGGACCGTGCCGACTTAGATCGAGACATATCCGCGGACGAGATCGCCTTGGCTATCCGTGCACTAAGATCGGGTAAAGCGACTGGCCCCAATGGTATTCCGGTCGAGTTATACAAAATTCGACCGGACTTGGTATCCACGCACCTGCGGACTATGTTTCTGAAGGCACTGGGCGAGGGCCTCCTCCCCTTGGATCAGAGACTGGCCACCATTGTGGTTATCCACAAAGAGGGTAAACCGAGAGACGTGTGCCGATCCTATCGCCCTATCTCTCTCCTCAATGTGGAGCCCAAAATCCTAGCCAAACTGCTTGCTACCCGATTGGTAGGAGTCATCGGTGATTTGGTGCACCCGGACCAGTCGGGGTTCATTCCCCGCCGTAACACTGCCCTTAACCTGCGTCGGCTCCATGGTGTAATGGCCAGAGCTCATACCCTCGAGGAACCGGCGGTGCTTGCCTCTCTTGACGCCACGATGGCTTTCGACTCTCTTGAGTGGAGTTATCTTTGGGCGGTGCTGGCGAAGCTTGGTTTTGGACCGATCTTTGTGAGTTGGGTGCAACTCCTTTACGCTTGCCCGCTGGCTAATGTCGCGGTTAACGGCCGCGTGTCGGCGTCCTTTGCCCTTCACCGTGGTACCAGGCAGGGTTGCCCCCTGTCACCTCTCCTGTTTGCCCTGGCTCTGGAGCCGCTTGCGGCCATGCTACGCACACACCCGGATCTACATGGCATAACCTGGGCTCCGGGCTTTGAAGATAGAGTTTCTCTGTACGCAGATGATATTCTCCTGTACCTTACTTCCCCCTGCAAGTCGCTCATTGTGGCATGCGACGTGCTTAGGCTTTTTGGACGCTACTCTGGCCTGGTCATCAACTGGGCCAAGTCGTCTCTTTACATCCTAAAGGGAGACACACCGCGACTCCCAAGAGGCTGCAATATCCAGCTGGCCGCACAGGGCTTTAAGTACCTGGGAATATACATTTCCGGTAGTCCCAAGGCGCGATATGACCACAATCTGCTCCCCCCTCTCCAGCGACTGCGGAGAGACGTGGATAGCTGGCGCAAGCTCCCGCTCTCTCTCCTGGGCCGGGCTGCACTGTTCAAAATGATGTCCTTGCCCAGGTTCCTGTATGCCTTACAGAACACTCAGGACCCGGTTCCGGCCCGCTATTTTCGGGAGATTGAGAGTTTGCAACGAGCCTTGATATGGGATGGTCGACCTCGCGTCGCTATCCAGAAGCTTACGTTACCATGGTACGACGGCGGCATAGCCCTACCGGATGTACGTCGGTACTATTGGTCCTCTCAGCTCACTGCTATCAACCACGGCTTCTATGGCCCTATTGATAGCCCAGGCTACGCAATGGACAGGTGGCTCTTACGCGGTGGGAATTACTATCGTGCCCTGTATTCTAGATACTTTGATCGGCGCCTGTCAGGCCCGACCAAGGCAGCGGTTCACGTTTGGCGGACGTCCACTAAAGCGCAGGGTTGGCAGGGCAGACTGACTAGGTTTACCCCACTATACGACTCTGATATCTTGGGCAGGCTGTGGCACACCAAGGGTTTCGACAAATGGGATCTCATAGGCATCTCCAGGGTAGACCATATGGTTACCAAGGGCGAAGTCAAGTCCTTTCCTCAACTGCAGGCCGAATTCCGTTTGGGCGATTCGGAGTTTTTCCGCTACGCTCAACTGAGACACGCGTTGCTCTCTGCCAAGCCGACGGAGGGAGAGAGTCCCGAAAGCTCCCCCTTAGAAGACAGGATACTGGATGGCCATGTGCCTGATAGTGCTATTTCCCTGTCCTATAAGAAATTGATTAATGTTCGAACTGATCTCCTCCTGTGCTTGCGAGACCAATGGACGGCGGACGGCCTGGAACTTGACGATAAGGACTGGCAAAGTGCGGTGTCCTCCCCTAAGGAGGTCGCTATCTTCTCACGCCTCCGACTGGTGCAATTCAAAATCCTTCACCGGGTATATGTCACCGGCCCTCGGCTCTTGCATATGGGGTTCTCGCCCGATGGCCTTTGTCGTCGAGGTTGTGGTGCTCTTGCCACCTTTCTACATATTCTGTGGGAATGCCCCGTCATTGCCCCATACTGAGCGAGAGTGCACCGGATTATGGGAGAGGTGACTGGTGTGGTGTTGGCTGCGGAGGCGAGGAGGTGTCTCCTTAATGTTTGGGAACCGTCTGATCACAACACTGCGCAGACCCGTTGGGTGACATTGGGCAATATGATTGCTAAGCGTGATATTGCTCAGAAATGGGGTGCTGCTACAGCCCCACTAGTAGTACAATGGAAAGCCAACATGGATTGGTGTATGTTCCGAGAAAAGACGGTCTATGTTGCCAGGGGGAGGCCTCAGACATGAAATAAAGTGTGGGGGGCATGGAATGCGTACAGGGGCGATGTGTGCCTGCCACCGGAACCTGTCCATCTGGATGAACACTTATCACCGTAACCTGTGACACCAACTGTTCTATGCTGTTTGTACTTCTCCTGCTTTTCCCTCCCCCCCTTCCCCATCCTACTATTCATTCTGCTTTTCGATACTCTACCTGTCCTCCTCTGCCTTTTGCCGACTCCGTAACGTCTCTGCTGCTCCATTGCCACTCTTATGAGCCTTTTGGCTTTCTTTCTTGGTTAGTTCTCTTTCTTTAAAAAAAAAAAAAAACAACCTGCAAAGTTCTGATGTGAATCGTCTTGCACTTTTCTCCTCCTGATTATATGCTGCCTTGCCTCCGGGATGTTAGGCTGAATAGCTGTGTGCTCTTTTATAAATAAAGGTTTTAAGAAATTTAAAAAAAAAAAAAAAAGACGGAGATTTGGTCTAAAGTATTGGATACGCACTTTCTACGTGCATCAGGGCTTACCTCTAAATCGGCTTAATACTGCGCTGAAACGCTATCACTGCGAGTTCAGAACGCCGTGCCAATACTTCCAGGCATTGCTACGTATGAAGCTCCCTCCCATGGTGGACACTGAGAACAGACTATGGCGACGTTCTCTGTAGTTCCCATTACGCCTCATCTATCGATATTTACGAGTGACTCAGGGTAACGAAATGAGTATTTAATAAATAAAATCATACTGTCGCGACAAACGTTTACTCTAAATACGGGCGCAAAACCCAAGCGACCTCAGCCCAGCGTGCATGGATCCAACAAGAAAACTGCCATCACCGGGAAAATATGCCAGCAGCTCCATGGCAGCACCTGCTCGGTCACCGCTTGGAGCTCCCTGCAACCTCTGATCACTTGCAAACAGAGACACAGACAGCACGGGGGGTGGGTGGGCGGTACAAAGACACGGACAGCGGGAGGTGGGATGGACAGCGGGATACAACCATGCGGGACCAGGACGATCTTAGCAATGAGGAAAAACATCCATGTTTAAAAAAAAGTACACGCCCACAGTGGCCCATGTCTTCATGATGTTCTAAAAGGGGCGGAGAGAGAAAAAATCACCGGAAGGCCCACGAATCTGCTCCCAGAAAGAGTGACCCATCTCCATGCGCATGGTCTGAACATTCTATTATTAGCTTCAATTTGAACAATCTGTCACTGCCGAAACATTCATCTCACTTAAGAAGTACCTTCAGAAATTGGAATCTAATCAATCTGACTGCACTCCTGGACACTTTATCCTGTGAGCAGCCTGCCCTAGAGGGAGATTTAGACAACTGGGAAAGAGAGATTACCGATTGGCAAAGGAAGGCCTTCAGTATCCATGCCCCTTTACTGACTAAAACTTCCCGTCTCAGGCAACATGAAGCATCTAAATGGTTCACAAAGGATCTGAAGATCTTAAAACTTCATTTTTTTTAAAAATATATTTTTATTGCAGGAATCAGTAAATTTTTACAAAGCGACCAGCATTATAAATTCAATCAAAATTAGTAGAATACATCCCTCCGTCCCCCAACAGGATGAACCATTACACAGCCATTTAGCCCACAACCCAAGGGTCGGGCGGCGATACCCAATGGGGACTCAACAGGGAGTCGAAGCCGGTCCGGATGATCCACTATCCGTCATCTGCTTTTCTAGACCATCCTACAAAGAAAGCCAAAAGAAACCCCCCCCCTCAAAACACTATGAACCAAACCAAAACCCCCCCCAACCCCGCCATCAGTGCACGGTAACAGCTGTTATAGGATCTGTGAGAGGACCCATGAGGAAAGCAACAGACATGTAAAGTGCAATCGTCTATTGGGACTCAGGGCGAGCTGCATCTTCACTTTCGGAATCGCTGGGAGCGCAATAATCCCTGAGGGCCTGCGCTAATGTCTCCCATTCTAGCGCTGCCTCCTGCGCCTTCTCGTTGTGTTGTCTCCTAGCTAACTGGTACCGCAGCGTGCTTTCCCCCGCCGCCCATTTCAAGAGTTCGCTGTGCCATCGGGCCCCCGTTGGACCAACCCGTGCCTTCCAATTCCTGGTCACCTCCCGTTTAGCAAGGAGAAGCCCCAGATCAATGAATTTACTAGTGATTTTATTTTTGGGGGTATGTGGGAACCAGTGCAGGAGCCCCACTGCCGCATCAACCGATAAGGATCTCCCCGTTACCTCCTCTAGGGTATCCCCCACTTCCAGCCAGTAGGAGGACAGCCCCGGGCAGGACCACAACATATGAAGAAGGTCTGCATCAGGCGCCTGGCACCTGGGGCAGTCCGCGGAGTCCGTGGCAAAATATTGTTGGATCTTCGCCGGGGTCAGATATGCCCTATGGAGTACGTAGTAGTGGACTAATTGAAAGCGGGCGTGGCGCGTGCCCTTCCAGGCCCGCCTCATGAGTTGGGACCAGGTCGTCTCCGGGATCTCCTTCCCTATGTCTTCCTCCCAACGGGTTCTTAAAGTAGTGAGGGGGGCCAACCCCTCATTGAGCAGTCTGCCGTATAGGCAAGTGACCGCCTTAACAGTTCCCGCAGACATCATAACGTACCGGCACACCGGAGAAGTAGGAGGTTCCTCCTGCCCGTGCTTCCAGTGCGCCTGAATCGCTCGGACCAGGGCCGAGTGCAAAAGAAAATCGCCGCGAGGAACCTCGAAGCGATCAATGAGCTCCTGAAAGGGTAAAAGCGCCCCGTCCTCGTAAAGGTCACCCACCAACTGGAGGCCCGCGTCCTCCCAATCCGCTAATCGTGACCAATCACCGCCATGAGGCAGGGCCGTCAGCATGCCCAGAGGTATTTCGGGTGCATACGGTATCCGCAACAGGCCCCGGGCGTGGGCTCGGTTCCAACACAAGCGAATGGTCTTCTCTTCAAGCGTCAAGTCCTGCAAGGCCAAACGCTGTTGCAGCGCTATGAAGGAGAGAACATGCCTAGCTATCCCTGTGCCCCTCCTGTCCTCTGGGCCTCGGAATTCCCTGGCGACCTCCTGGGTGAAAGTCTGCAGCTGCGCTGCCAAGTAATACTTTTCAAAGTCCGGCACCGCCAGCCCACCCTCAGCTTTCGGCCTCGTCAGGGTCTTGAGGGCCACCCTTCGGCGGCCCGAACCCCAGAGGAATCCGACCACCATTGACCGTAACAGTCGAAATGTGGCTGGCGGGATCCAAATCGGCAGCGCCCGGAAATAATATAGCAACCTGGGAAGCGCCACCATTTTAAGCAAAGCGATCCGTCCAGCTACCGAGAGCGGTAGAGTAGCCCAGAAGTCCATGCTACTACGCAGCGCGCGAGTGCTGCGAGCTATGTTTCCATCCAAGAGGTCTGACGGTTCATGGTAGACGTACACCCCCAGGTACTTAAAGCAGTCAGGTTCCCATCTAATCTCTCTACTGATATCAGGGCTAGGTGTACCCTTACGAACCGGGAAAAGACAGGTCTTAGCCCAATTCACCCGAAGGCCCGAGACCTCCCCAAACGCCGTGAGCGCCGTCGCAGCTCCATTCAGGGCAGCAACCGGGTCCTCAAGGAAGAGCAACAGGTCATCAGCGTACAGCGAGACATAATGTGGGCCCGAAGGCGTCCATAAGCCATTATAGTGGGCTCCCGACCGGAGTAGCAGCGCCAGAGGTTCCACCGCTAACGCGAAGAGAAGCGGGGATAGTGAACAACCCTGTCTCGTGCCTCTCTCCACCGGATATTGCGAGGAGATCAGCGGGCCTGCCCGTACCCTGGCCGACGCCGAGGTATATAGTACCGTGGTCCATCTGACAAAACCCTCACCGAGGCCGAATCGGAGTAATACTGTGCGCAGGTAGTCCCATTCCAGGCTGTCAAAAGCCTTTTCCAAATCTACCGAGAGGACTACCGGGCATGGGGCGTCCACAAGCGGTTCTCCCAGCAAGCGGAACACCCTACGGATGTTCATGGTTGTGTTTCGCTTGGGGGTGAATCCAGCCTGGTCCTCATGCACCAGAGAGCTCATGTGACCTAGCAATCTCGATGCCAAGATGCTGCTCAGTATTTTATAATCGACCGTCAACATTGATAAAGGACGGTAGGACGCCGGATCGGACGAGTCCCTTCCCGGCTTGAGGAGGGGAACCACCAAGGCCTCGCACATCGAGCCGGGGAGCCGACCAAGCCGCTTCGCCTCTCTGTAAACGATCAGCAACCTCGGTGCCAGGAGATCAGCATAAGCGGCATAAAATTCAACCGGAAGGCCGTCAAGACCCGGGGTCTTATTCCTCGCCGTCTTTTTAATGGCGCTGCGAATCTCCCCCAGTTCAATGTCGGAACCCAGGGCTTTCGCTACGTCAGGTTCCACCATTGGGAGCTCTAGGGGTCGCAGGTAGTCATCAAGCTGGTCGGGGTCTCTGGCAGAGCGACTGCGGTACAAGCGTTCATAGTAGTGCAGGTAACAGCTCAGAATCTCAGGCTGAGTGTGCACTTCGGTCCCATCCGCCGTACGCATGGACGTCGTCAGAGAGGTCTGGCGCGTAGGATTAGCTAGCCACGCCAGCAATGCGCTCGATCTATCCCCCTCTGCGAGGGACCTAACAGTATAGGCCTTATAGTCGAAACAGCGCAGCCGTTCGACCTCCGCCGCTACCGCCTCCTTCGACGCTGCCGTGCGTTCCCGGAGTTCCGGGCGCCCGGGGCGGCGGAGTTCCAACTCACGGAGTTTCTGATCTGCCATTTCTAAATCGTCAAGGATGATTCGCCTCATGCCCACCTTCTTGGAAATGCAGAAGCCCCTGACCACCACCTTAAAAGCGTCCCATTCTAGCGCCCTCGAACCCGCAGTGCCCCCGTTGGACGAGAAGTATTCCGAGATCTTGTCTTCTAGGTCCGCTTTGAATACAATGTCCTCTAAGATTTCGGGACGCAACTTCCAGGTGGGCACAGCAGGCACCCCCGGAAACCAGCGAAGGTCCAGCAGGAGAGGGTTATGATCCGAGATGGTCCTGGTCAAATATTCAGACCGGACCGCCGCTGAAACCAATTCTGCCGAGCCCAGAAACCCGTCCAGTCGGACGTGTAACTCGTGCAAGCCTGAGAAGTAGGAATAGTCCCTAGTGTCGGGATGCTGCGCCCTCCAGATATCCGTCAGACCCCAGTGCGTCTGCCAGTCCCTCCTACCTTTAGCCACACGGCGAACCGGAGAGTCAGGGAGGGGGGGATGTGAGCGGTCATTCTCCACATCTACTACTGAATTGAAATCCCCGCCGAGCAGGAGGGGCCCGGAAAAGAAGTGGGCCAACGAGCCCGATAACCCGGAAAGGAAGGCAAGCTGGTCCACATTGGGTGCATAAACACAGCAAACGTTTAGGTCCCTCCCCCCCAGAGTGCCCGAAATGGCCACATATCGACCCTCCGGATCCACCACTGATTTCGTAACCTGAAAAGGAACCCCAGCTCTGATCCAAATTAGCGCCCCCCTGGCATACGCGGAGTACGAAGTGCAAAAGACCTGCCCCCTCCACCTACGCTGTAGCGCCGCCCCTTCCGCCTTGTTAAGATGGGTCTCCTGCAGCGGCGCCATTTGCACCCCTCTACGCACTAAATAAGCGTGGACTTTGTGACGTCTAGACATAGTGTGAAGCCCCCGTACATTCCAAGTAATGCATTTCACATTAGCAACATCAGCCATTGTCCCATATTGTTCGTGCAAAGTCTCTCCATCCGGGCCCCAACAAAGAAAGAGCAACAATCAACCCAGCACTGATGGCGGCCATTTTCCCCAACCAAAACACAACAACCCCGGTTCGACCCAAACCCTTGCCCACCCTCCCCAGAACAGGACCCAAATAGTACCATCTAGTTCCCATCCAAACCATACCCCCAGCAAACCCTCTGTCCCCGACTAATCCTGCAGTCGCCACCGCAGGAAGGCCTTAAGGGCCAGGTGCGGGCTGGGCGTTGGCAATGGGCCCTCGATGCTCGGGCTACCGAGACTAAAGTGAGCCCAAAACAATAAGAGAAAACCCTCAAGGCACGAGCAGGGCACCCCACCTCCACTTCCCCGGGGATTATGAGCAATCGCCTACTCCCGCCACCCCCGCTGCGGGCCCCCACCCAAATGGACGCAGCTCACCCCGTCAACCCTGTCCATCCAGAAGGTCCTCAACCGAGTTCGGAGTGATCACCGGCGTGTGGACACTGTCGGTCACCGATTCCTCCGAGTCCGTTTGTACCCCCTCGTCACCAAGGTCCGCTTCCTCTTCTATGGTACCATCCCGTGAGCCAAACAGCGCAGACAACACCTCCAACACTCCCTTCCGCTCCGTCGACGTCTCCGTAGTCGAGGGTCCGCCTGACCGGCCACGGCGACTCCGAATTCTTTTGGACCGCCGTCGCTGTCCAGGCTCCACTGCTAGTTGAGATGAGGAGCCAAAGCCATCCTTTCCGGCTCTATAGAGTTCGAGCCAGTTACAGACATCTTCCGGGGAATCAAAGAACTGAGTCTTGTCATCGACAATTATGCGGAGCCTTGCAGGAAACAGGAGCGAGTATTGGATGCCCTCGCTCCGGAGCTCGCGCTTGACCGCCAGGAATGAGAACCGCCTGCGCTGGGTCTCATAGGTGTAGTCCGGGAAGATATTCACCTGGCTGTTCGCCACCTTGAAGGGGCCATTATGTCTGGCGGCATTAAGGATGAGATCTCTGTCCCGAAAGTGCAATAACCGTGCCACCACCGGTCGCGGGGCACGGCCCTGTTGCGGCGGCCTCGCTGGGACTCTGTGTGCTCGCTCCAGGGTGTAGAAGGAGGATAGACCCTCCGGGGCCACCGTGTCCCGTAGCCAGGCTTCCAAGTAGGCCACCATGTCGTCATCTTCAATCTTCTCCGGCAGGCCCACCACTCGAATGTTATTTCGCCTGTTGCGACCTTCCGCGTCTTCCGCTCGCCGCTACAGGGCATCAATCCGGGATAGGGCATCCTTCATCGTCGCGGCCAGGGTTCTCTGTGCCGGCTCCAAGGTTTTTATCGAGCCCTCCACTTCCTTGACCCTATCCGAAAGCTTGCCGTGGTCCGCTCTAAGGAGGCCCAGACTCGTCGCCACCTGGGCAATGTCCTGCTGGAGGGCCGAGCGTGTGGTCGCGATCGCCTCCAGGACCCGGTCAAATTGTTGCTGCAATGGCGCACCACCAGAACTCTCTGGGTCCCCACGTTCTTCTTTGTCCGGGGCCTCCGAGTCTGAGGCGGCTGGGGTGGTCCCCTTGGCTCCCCTCGGTTTCCCCATGGCGCAGGAGTCACACGGTGGAGAGCCAGTCAGAGGCGCCACCGAGTGCGGGCGTCGGCTATGTCTCTCTCGGCTAGTGGCCTTCGGGCCGAGGGCGGGCGATCTCCGCCTCCAGGGCCTGTTGGACCTCCACAACTTCGGGCCGCGCCACCACCGCGTCGTCGGAGGGCACTGAGGAGGAGGCGGGGACAATCGGCGCCAGGTCGGGCAGGCCCGTTTGGCCGATGAGGATCTGGAACGAGGGTCTCCAACACCACCGGAGACTTTGTGGCGCCAAGGCGCCGTGCTGCCCATGGAATCAGTCACTCGGGGGGATGCAGCCAGGCGCGGCTCAGGGGGTCGGCACCGCAGCCAGGGCCGCCAGGCGTCCGTGAGTCGAGGTCCACTGTAGTGTGGGCATCCGATCATCCAGGAGCAATCACCGTGTCCAAAGTCCGATCAGAGCGACACCCAGACCATCACATCACAGGGAGATGAAAAGGTGGAGGGTGCGCTGTAGCTAACGACGCCCCTCCAGACTAAAGGTCCCGACCAAGGGGACAAAGAGGTCCGGGCGCCATGTTGGGCCGCACTCCGCGGGACCACAAACTTCGACTTTCCGTCGGATCAACTCATGTTCGAGTTGCACCAGGTGCCTCGGTAGGTCCCAATCAGTCTGATCGACGGTTTGCGGGGACTAGGGTGCCCCACGGCCTCCGATCTACAGGATAATCACGGGCTCAGTCCCGGAGCTGAGCTCTCAGGCGACCATCGCCATCGGCGTCCAAGCCACGCCCCCCCGATCTTAAAACTTCATGTACGCCAAGCCGAACGGAAATGGCGAAAACTGTACTCAGCGGAGGATAAAGAAAAATTCATTGCTACTTTGCATGCGTCCAAAACAGCCATCTTGGAGGCTAAGAGAGCCTACTTTTCTAACAAGGTACTTGAATCTGACAACAGCTCCAGAGTAATCTTTAGGATTGTGAAAGAACAATCCAATCCCAGTCGAGTGACCCTGCCTCTCACGTTTACCCAGGAACTTTGTAATGACTGAATTCCTTTTTTGTTGAAAAAATAAAAAAATAAAAAAATAAAAAAAACTCCATGGATCCTAATAATAGTAGAACTCAAGACAGTATGACCTATTCCAACACCTTTCCCATGCTGGACATGCAATTTATTCTGGATTTAGTAGTGAAGGTAAAATCGGGCTCCCCTAAGGAGGATTGTCCTATTAACATACTGAAAGCAATCTATCGGGCCTTCCCTGACACTATCCTGGAATTCCTTAATCGTTTTCTGTCCTATGGCATTGTACCGTCAGCTTTTAAGGAAGCTGTGGTAATTTGTATTAAAAAAAAACAGGGCCTGGATCTTAGAAAGCTGGAGAATTACAGACCAATTTCACTCCTCCGGTTTCCAGCTAAACAGCTGGAGGCCCATGTAGCCACATGTCTTAGCTCTTTCTTAGAAACCAGTACGTTTTTGGATACTCATCAGGCAGGCTTCCATCCAGCGCATTCCACCGAATCTGTGATTCTATCAGTCATGGAGTATCTTAAAGGACATGCTGATACTGACCGCTCTCAGGCCCTAATCCTCCTGGACCTGTCTGTCTGCGGCATTTGATACCGTGAACCACAATATTTTGTTGGATCGCATTGTCGCAGCGGGTCTTGGGGGTTCAGCACTGTACTGGTTCAGCTCCTTTTTAGATGACCGCAAACAACCAGGGTGGCTTTCGCCATATAAATCCAACACTGTTGAAATGAAATGTGGTGTTCCACAGGGATCCTCCCTTTCACCTATTCTTTTTAATATATACATACGTCCCCTGATCTCTAGTCTAAGGCAGATGGGGGTGAACATTTGTAATTATGCTGATGATATGCAGCTAATCTTCACCCTGGAGATCTCAACGGAATCCGATGATTTCGTCAGGAGTTCCATGATGCATGTGAAAACATGGATGAACAATAACCAATTAAATTTGAACTCGTTCGTTTCGTTTCAGAACTTTATTCGATTATTTCACAATAATCATAAAAGTATACAATATACATTCTTCTCAATATGTTCTGATACACATTTACTACCAATTTTGAGTTAAAAACAATGAGTAAAACAAATACTAAAAACAGATACTACAGGTGCCGCTCATGTTTGTTAAAAAAAAACGCTTAATTAATTAATTAGAAGACCATACTTTTCCTAGCGGCCATTGATTTTAAGATAAACGTGGCTGTAAAAAAGCAAAAAGCAAATATCAGGGTCCTCTAAGGAGAATAAAAAACTCATTGCTGATTTTATCGTTATAACAGCCTTTTTTTAAATAAGGGTTTGAAATATGCAATGCGAAAGGGTAAAAAAAGGTTGCAGATCAATAAAAAATGTGTAGCAGTCTGTTTAGTAACCTTGTCACAAGGGCAAGGTGCGAAGGGGTGATATTTCATACGCGGAAAGGCCACCAGATGGTGGACAATTCCCAGTCGTAATCTGGTTAAGACAAACCAATGGGATGGCCTGGTAACAATTCTCAGATCATTTTGAAAACCAGATATAGATATGTTGGAGTAATAAAATTGTGAGGTAGCTAGCAACATATTACCATTTCTCCGCACTTGTGCTTTCTTACCCATGTAACAACTCTTTAACTCTTTCTTAGGGAAGTCAGATAAACATTCGGGGTCTGCCTGGACATCTAAATTAAATACATCCTTAGCTGTTGTCATTACATAGTCAATCCATGGTATCGTTGAACATTTATCTAGGCGGAGACAATTGCTGATAATACTCCTAGTGAAGCCAGTTTCTTCTTTTAACCAAATTGCTCTCCACACCAACAGAGGTCTTAAACTTATCAGGTCAGATAAAAACTCCAGCCCCAATTCCATGTGCGTTATCTCAGTTGAGGCCGATTTTGGTAGGCATAACAATTTTTGGATAAAACAATTCTCTTCTACCTGTAGGTCCACATGGCGACAGTACCCCCAGACACCGGATCCATATAATGCAATTGATACACATCTGCACCTGTAAATATGCAGCTTATCAAAGATACTACGGTCCCCAAGTCGATAACCGTAGCAGCATTCCTACCCGTAAAAGTGGGAACAATGTTGCCCTCATCATCCTTTGCAGATTGCAGGGCAATTAAGTCATATTTCACTAGAACTGAGTTCAATGACTCTCTGCACATATTATGAATAAAATGTACACACCCATCACCTCTATCGTCATCAAACCCACATGCCTTGGTTAACGATAGCGGGCACATTTGAAGGTTAAAATCCCCCCCCAAATACATACAAGGTTAGCATGATTAACATAACAAATTTTGTCCAAAGCCTTCTCCAATTCATTTACTGCAATTGAACGTAGAGGGTCCGGCAAGCTATTATAATAATTAATCAGCAGAACATCACGGCCATTGGTGTGTTGCAGCCATAACAATTGGGAATGATGTCCAACCTTTTCGTACAGAATAACCTTCACCGGGAGGTCAATTGAGAGCAAGATCAAGAGGCCTCCTTTAGCTCTGCGCATAGTTGATCCTTGCATGGCAGATTGAATGAAACAAATCCCTCGTAACTTATATCTTTGACACTCCATGTCTCTTGGAGGCAGAGGATATCGAATCTGTCCATAAGATCTCTCCATCCCAGGGACTCTATTTTACTATTCAAACCTGCAATGTTCCAACATGCTCATTTGTTGCCACTCTGGCCGTCTGATCGCACTAATTTGGGAATTATATTCTACTCCCTAGATATTACATCTATGGCCCCCTAGTCACCACTTTTTAGCATAGATGAACAATCTTGCGGGAAATCTTGCAGGCATACCCCCCATAATCTTCCTCCTCTTGCACACCTGGGTCCATACTATCTTTAGGGCCATCATCATCTACGGGATAAGGCCAAACTTGACTTAAAGACTCTGCCAGTTCCAGGGCGTCCTTACCCTCTCCTTCCAGGTCCCGGTTGGACCTTATCGCTTCTATTGGGTACCGGAAATCTAATGCCTCTAAACAGTTGAAGCGGTTATAGCTAAGGAACATATCTGGAATAAAAAAGGGGGTCCGGTCTATTCCAGTTCCCCCTATTCAATCCCCTTCTTTCTACACTAATCCACTCATTGAAACCTCCCATAGCTACCCCTGCATTAGAGGGAGGATAGAAAAAGGTTAGTGGGAGGGTCTGGATGGTTTTATCTAGTCCTTGATTAGGCCAGGCACATATATGGGAGACAGTTCTTGGGTCTCTAAAGGCGACTACTATACAGTCACCTTTTATTCTTCTGGCCGTTCTACCAATCCAGGGTGTTCTCCTAACCATTACAAGCTCACCAATGAGATGAGGTGGCAACGGTCTATTCAAACTAAGCCAGTTGATAACCTTATTTTTAGGTGAGGCAAAAGATTCTTGCACGTGCTCCCTCAAGGTTGGCACCCCAGCTAAAATAACCACTAAAGGACTGGCTTCAGGTGGGAGGTCCGGTGTTAAGTCTCCCACTCTTACTGAGACCTGCTTCACCCTTCTCTTTAGAAAGAGAATCAGGTTCCTTAGATGTTTCCTGGCCTGCCACCGATGGGCCGCTAGGCGGTTTACTTACGGGCTTATTGGTAGGGGCTGGTTTAATACCACCTTGACATGGCTGGTGGGCAACATTTGGGGCAACCACATTTTTACTTACAGATTTATTTGTAGTTACTGGGTCAGCACCACAAGGGCCCCGTAGCTAATTAGCAATCGCGGTTGTCTTAAGTGTCTTAGCGGGCTCCCTTACGGTAGCTAACTTATCCAATGTGCTACTGTTTCCTTTTACTAGTTTTTCTAGCTGATCTAATTTACTAATAATCATTCTTGTATGTTCAACAAGGGGCAGTATAAGTGATTTCATCATAACTTTTATTTTTCCCAAGAGCTCATTATTTGTACTAAGTTCAGAATCTGGGATGGTATCGCCGATCGATGCGCTAAGTGACCGCGGGCTCCCTGTTAAATGGGTTCATTTAGGTATTTTAGCCAAGCTCCCCTTCTGGGCACAATCCCCTCTTTTTCTCTTACTATTATTATCATGATTTTTATTTGTATTATTATTCTTCTTAGGACTAAGCTTGGACTTCTCTCTCGAAACCGGTGTTAGTGTTACTTCCGGAGAGCTAGGTAATAAAGAGGGAGTAGGGGATAGTGGAGAATTTATAGAAATACCCAGCAAGGGTGGGGGACTCATGAGATCCACCAGGAACTGTACTAATTCTGGTGGAATTTAAGGTAGCATCTACAGCGTCCAACTCTGTAACAGTGAGTTTGACATAGAGCGTTGGGCAACAGTTAAGTCAGAT
This sequence comes from Lissotriton vulgaris, assembly GCF_964263255.1. NCBI lineage: Eukaryota > Metazoa > Chordata > Amphibia > Caudata > Salamandridae > Lissotriton > Lissotriton vulgaris. The sequence continues at coordinate 241,377 of NW_028248478.1, forward strand.
GGCCCTGGACCAGGTGAAGCAGCTACCCCAATGTGACCCAAGGATGAGCGCTTCCCTGACACTAAATCTAGGGACTGTCTTTTTTACGTCAGGGCTATTTCTTTTTCAAGCATAACTGTAGCCCGTTTAAGGAATTGGTCCATAGTCCCCGTTACTACCCCACCCGCAGTTCTGAGGGTTACCTTCCTCCCCTTCCCTCAGCGGAGAACCATTGTGTTCAGTATTGGATAGAATACAGTCAAAATAAGGAGAATGAAAGGGACAGGGCCTTGCCTGGCCTCGTACGGCCCCAGACAGCCCGCACTTTGCCCGGGCTTCGCACGGGTACGTCCCGCGCACGTACCGCAAGGCGTGTGATGGGCGTGACTATATACACCTGGAGAGGGGCGGGAAGAGTCCCATGTGCGCTCGATCACCTCCGCGCACAACCGCCTGGGACTCGCAGTCCCGCTCCCTCACGGAACAAAGTTTGATCAGCCCAGTTAAAATGGTCCACAAGACCAGTAACTCCCGGCAGGGTCAAGCAGGTCTCCAAATCACCACGCTTGGTAAAATAGTCCCAACAGGTGGCTACGAGCGACCTCTGAGTAGCGGGGGCCGCGAGCCGTAAAGAGCTGCGGGGAGGAGGAGGGCGGAAAGAGTCCCAGGTGCGCTCGATCACCTCCGCGCACCTCTGCCTGGGACTCACAGTCCTGCTCCCTCACGGAACAAAGTTTGATCAGCCCAGTTAAAATGGTCCACAACACCAGTAACTCCCGGCAGGGTCAAGCAGGTCTCCGAATCACCACGCTTGGCAAAATAGTCCTAACAGGCGGCTACGAGTGGCACCCCAAATTTGAACTCAGAAAAGACCGAGATTATTATTCCAAGTAATAAAGTTACCCACTCGACATCTTCTACTGGTCGCCTGAACTAGGTTGGGTCCCACCTCATAAACCAGTGATAAAGAGTCTGGGTCTTTATATTGCCTCGGATCTCTCTATGTGTGCCCAAATTGGCTCAGTTACATCCACCTGTTTTGTCCAACTTTGCAAGTTGCGCAAGATTAGGCCGTTCTTTAGCAAAGAGTCCAGTATCCAAATTGGGTTTGCCCTTATTCTGTCAAAAATGTACTATGGAAATGCCCTTTACCATGGCCCTCCACAGAATCAGAGACGCCGTCTTCGAATGATTCAGAACCAAGCGGCTAGAATTATCTATCTTAAGGACAGACGCTGCCATATCACCCCACTGCTTAAAGATCTCCACTGGCTACGAGTGGAGCAACGAGCTGAGTTTAAAACTGGCTGCATTCTTTTTAAAGCTATTGAAGATACTGGCCCAAGTTTCATCTCTTTGCAAATCAGTAAGCACGTGCCTCAGCACACTCTGAGATCTATTTATCAGAATCTTCTGACGGTGCCCAGAATCAGACGCAAACGCATTGGAGGGACCCGGTTTTCTTTTTTGGGCCCTATGTTCTGGAATTCACTTCCTATTTCACTCAGGCTTAAGGTTGATTATGTACGGTGAAGAAGACAATTTAAAACCTAGCTGTTCTCCCTACCTTAAAATTAGATGCATCATGCTTGCTTTCTCTTTGCTTAGACTCCCTAGCGCCAAGAGACCTGTCTGTGGAAGTGCACTTTGACAAATTCCCATATAACATAACATATAGGTTACAAGGAGAGATTTTTAAATGTTATTCGAACCTCTTGCCCAGCTCATCCAAGTCATGTTCACAAAATCTTGGGAGTTGTTACATCTTCCTAAGAACCTGCGTGATATTGAAGCCTGATCACCCATATTCTCAGCCTGCCTCATATAGACCTATTACACTGATCATTGCAGAGTTTAAGATTTTTGCTGAGGTGCTTGCAAATCGACTCCTCCCAGTAATATGCAATCTGTTCTACCAAGATCAAAGTTCCTTTATGCCACATCCACCCAGCCATCATATCATGCAATGACTGTTCAATGCACTGGCTCTGGCACAGCAGCTTTGGGACCCCCTGGTAGTCCTTCTTGCCGACTTTGCCTTCTACTCATGAAGATAAGGAGTCTCTATATGCCAATGACCTATTCTTTTATCTCAGCCACACCTAGCACTCTGGCTCTAGGGCTTAACATGTCTTGAATTAATTTGGAACTTTCTCTGTAATTCGAGTTAATTGAACCAAGTTAAGCATATTTCCAGTCCATGGAGTGCTAGAGAATAAATGGTGGGCCTCTGGCATCAGAATCGAACTCTGGATTGTGTGTTGATACTGACAGGCCAAGCTTCTGGTAAAAAATACCTCGCCAATGGTAGAGGTCTTGAGGGGAACTATGTCACAGGAACATAGTTTGACTGTCCCTTATGGGTCCGGCTGCCGTTATTAAAAAGATTGTTTTGTTCAAAGCCTTATATATTTAGCAAAACCGTCCATTGCGGATCCCCTCCTCTTTCTTTATGCATGTTAACTTCCTACTGTGGTCCTTCCTGTGGCAAAATGGAATATCTAGAGTATCAATGGCACAATGTTGCAAATCTTCCTTTAATGGGAGTTTGGCAATGCTATATTCATGGCCACTGGAATTATGATTGTGCGACTGCAGCGTTTTTCACATAATTATACATTTGCAATATAATCCATCATCTGTTGTGTAATCTGCAGATTTTAATAAAATAAATAGTTTCTAGCTAAAATGGTTTGAAAGTTACAATAAAAGCAGTAACGCATTTTACTGCACAGTGGAAGGCACTTTGTAAAGCTTGACTGGCAACTTTTCTGTTGCTTATTGCTATATTTTAGTGTAAAACTGGCACTAATGAGGAGCAATGGGATTACGATGTCACACAATGAGTATAGTCAATCACTCACAACCAATAACCACTCACTTCACTCCCATCAACAGCTCGCTCCAAGAGGGAACTTTCCCTGACTCCCTCAAAATTGGACAAGTCACACCTTTGCTAAAGAAACCTACTGCCGACCCATCCGACTTAAACAACTACCGTCCCATTACCAATATTCCCACTCTCGCCAAATTACTGGAAAAATGCGCTCAACTACAACTGACTAAACATATCGACCAATTTGATCTCCTCAACCCGCATCAATCAGGGTTCCGTGCAGGACACAGCACTGAATCAGCTATGACGCACATAATTGACGACGCCCTTCAAATTCTAGATCAAGGTGATACCTGCCTCCTCATCCTGCTTGATCTCTCTTCAGCATTCGACACTGTCAAACACGAGAAGTTACTCGAGCTTCTGAGCACAAGAATGGGTCTTTCTGGGACTGTTCTCAAGTGGTTCACCTCCTTTTTGCACAACAGGTCGCAGAAATTCAAAAGTAACAACCGGATGTCCTCTCCAATACCTGTATCGTTAGGCGTCCCACAAGGATCTTCCCTATCACCAACCCTGTTCAACCTAGTTATGGAACCTCTCACCACCTTGCTCCAAGCATCCAATGTACTCTTTCACATGTACGCAGATGACACCCAACTATATCTCAAATTACAATCCCCCAACGACATTTTACTACTGAACTCTACGATCAGAAGCACCCAATCCTGGCTTGCTGATAATCATCTCAAACTCAATGCGCTGAAAACAGAATTCCTGCTGATCTCACCCCCGGCGAAGATCCCCATCACGCAAACCTGGCTTAAACAGTTAACTGCACTCAATGTCCAACCCATCATAGTGGACTCAGCGAAATCTTTAGGCATAACCCTCGACTCCAACCTTAACATGCAACATCATATCAGCAAGGCTACTAAGGGAGCGAACTTCCAAATCAATACACTGAGGAAGCTTAAACCCTTCCTGCCAGCCAAAGACTTCCAAACTGCAGTACAAGCTCTAGTTATACCTCGAATTGAATACGGCAGCATCGCACTTTGCGGTCTCCCGTTAATCAGCACTGCACCCCTAAGAGCCTCTCTAAACGCTGCAGCCAGACTCATCACTGGATCAAAAAAACACTCACACATCACCCCTGATCTGAAAACACTGGACTGGCTGCCTTTTGAAGCCAGAATACATCTGAAAATCGCCTGCATGACACACAAGGCTCTACACCTGAGCTCTCCCAGATACCTCACTCAGAAGCTGTCAATCTCTGGCGGCTCTAGAATCACTAGAGGCACAGACAACCTTCTGCTAAAACCTCGAAGATTCCGGAAGGTAAAAACATATAAACGCTCTTTCTCAGGAATGGCACCCAGGATCTGGAACTCACTCCCCCCTGAAACCAGGCTCATCTCCTCCTTCACTCTTTTTAAGAAAGAAGTAAAAGCCATTTTTATGGCCAAATACACTTGACCGATTAGCGTGGTTTTTGGAAGACCCTACTCCGACCTGTATTACTTTGCTCGAACTCTATGCATGTATGATCATGTATGATTATGTATCTCACCTGAATTAGTGTTGCTACTACCATCTACGCACACATTTAAATCGCTGTTCGAACTTTATGACTATGTATCTCACCTGTATTATCGATGCTACTGACTATCTACGCACACATTTAACTGTTATATTTGTATTATTGATGTGTTGTTCTACCTATGTGTAACCCCAATCTCTTGCTGGCATTATCGATGCCACTGATTATCTATGCACACATTTAACTGTTATATTTGTATTATTGATGTGTTCTACCTATGTGTAACCCCAATCTCTTGCTGGCATTCCCAGCCGTGTAAAGCGCTCTGATATCTGCAAAGATCCTGTTCGCGCTATATAAAACTTTCAAAATAAAATAAATAAATAAGCGCCTGGGGTCCTAAAATTTAAAGTAGCAGGGAAATTAAAATAAACCTTAATATCATAGGGACCACACATAAATACCTCATTTTTGTGTCATCATCTAGCAGTGCATGTCAAAGTCATATCTATTAAGAACAATCTTATATGTTAAAAATAATCCCTTCTCAAAATCCTCCAAAATATTGGGGCAACAGAATGCAATCCAAATAAACAATATATATATGAAACAGTAATCAGACAGGAGACCCATTACAAAACAGTGTTACTACATCAGTTAAAAGTGCTGATCCATAATTTTGTAACCAACAAAGGTCCTGATGATTTTAAATGCCACCAGGTAGAAATTTGACATAGAGCTTGTCGTGATTTAAATACCCCAAATCGGTTCTAATTTTATGATTTGGGTGTGTTTTTATAGATAATAAATTAGTTGCTATTCCTAATCCGAGGAAAGTTCAGGCCCATATATTTGTCCTGAAGAAAATGGCCGTGATTTGGTTTAGTCCACTGACAAAAAGTTGATATATATATATATATATATATATATATATATATATATATATATATATATATATATATATATATATATATATATATATATATATATATATATATATATGCTGGATCTAACTACAACTAGGAATTTTAGATGAAAAACATTCATTCCATTAGGACCTTTTTGTTGGTTAAGAAATTATGGATGAACACTTTTAACAGATGTAGTAACACTGTTTTTCAAGCGGTAACCTGTCTGATTACTGTTTTATATATATTGATTATTAGGATTACTGTCAGGATTCCTGTCAGGATTCCTGCCACAGTTCACCTCTCTTTTGACTATCACAATATACTGTAGCAATCAAAAAATGGGGAGAAGGAATGCTTGTGATCCCACCAAGTTCCTTGGCTTCAAGTACTTCTAATCAAAAAAGGGGGGGAGGGGGGATCACCTGGGTACAGTTCTAACTGGAATGACCCTTGGTAAAAGACCCTCATACACGTGTAGCAATGATGGTATGGGCGGTATATGTTGGTTCTCCGCCTTCGTTTACACGTCTGTGCAGAATCATGGGGTCAGTTGGTATGCACCCTCCACCTGGAGGAGAACACCCTAGGTTAAAAACAGTAGTGATTAGTGATAGTGGGTGATGTGTGGGTGAACATACATACATATTCCATCCTCTGGTGCCCGAGAGAGGAAGAGACAGCACAAGCTGCATGCTGGAGAAGCGAGCGACGAGAAGCGCCCCTCCATCTAACCTCCTGGAGCCCGTTTGAGAAGCTAACAATTTAGCCAATGAGAGGTCCAATTTTGACCTTCATTAAAGATTAGACATACGTCACTCTCTGCACAGAACTCACCTGGTCCTGAAGAAAGCCGAACCGACCTTTTTAGGCGACACAAGGCTGAAACATGTCGACCATTGTTTAAACACAAGAGGATGGAATATGTATGAATCCTAATTACTTCTAAAAACGTATTCTGCCATATCCTCAACCCACAATTCAATCCCGGACAATAAAATTGTATTTTTCCTGGCATGATTGGATTGTTTTTTAAAAAAATTCACCCACACATCACCCACTATCACTAATCACTACTGTTTTTAACCTAGGGTGTTCTCCTCCAGGTGGAGGGTGCATACCAACTGACCCCATGATTCTGCACAGACGTGTAAACGAAGGCGGAGAACCAACATATACCGCCCATACCATCATTGCTACACGTGTATGAGGGTCTTTTACCAAGGGTCATTCCAGTTAGAACTGTACCCAGGTTATACAGGACAAGTGATCCCCCTCCACCCCTTTTTTGATTAGAAGTATCACAATATACTGGCATGGCTCATATAATTCCTCCCAACACTTATGAATGAACAAACATCTTGTACCCTGACTTTTGACCATATTACATGGCTAGCTGCAGCTGGTGTTCCAGGGTTTGTTTGAAAAGGCTTAAGAGCTTTTACAAATGTTTTACCATGCACATGCGGGATCAGGTTTCAGCCGCCACGGAAACATCCAGAAAATCCACCAGAATAAGCATCAAGCAACCAGCATAGATGACCTCAACATGAACCTTCCTACCTAAAGACATCCCACATCAAATTATTCCCTTGCACCTGCTCCTTGCGAAAAGCTATTAGAATGCCACCTTTGTGAACGTTCTAAAACACTGTTTAGAAGACAGTCTCATGAAATTATTCATCTGCTTCTGTCCCTTGCTATAAGCAATTAGAACGCGACCTTTGTGAATATTCTAAAGCTCTTTCTAGAAGGCTGCCTCAACAAGTTAATTATCCGCACTTTTTCCTTGTTACAAACAATTAGAATGTGACCTTTATGAACTTTCTAAAGCAGTCTAATTAAGACCGTCCAAACCCCTCCCCTTCACTTGGCTTCTTTACCTGCCACTTACCTGTATCCCAGCTTCCAGGACTAACTCTTGCCAGGTGCTTTGATCCTCCCGCTTTGACCTTACCGCAAAGATCGTCCTACAGTAGTCACACACCTTGATGGAAAAAAAGAAAACAAGAAGAAAGAGGAGAGACACATTAACAGACTTGATTTTACTACAAGCTGAACTCAGGCGCAACATTGTGCTGCAAACAAAGGGAAGAATGTGTTTTTGTTTACCTTGTACATACTGTTGGCAGGGCTCTGCCAAAGAGGACTTGGGTGAAGCTAACCCATCCAAATTTGCTTGTGGGTTTGATGCTGAAATCACACTCACTTCTTTTTTGAAAGTTTTGATAAAGGAGCCTCTATAGACAATCTAAATGAAAAACAAAAACAAAAAACATAAAGGTTGGCTGAGATATGAAAAGCTTTAGTGACGTGATACCATAAGAGATAGAGTTAATACTAGACTAAAGCCTTATTATTTGTTTGTTTATATGTACCATATCTGCCTGTACCATTCATCAGACTGTTGTGTATGCCTGCTGCTGTTGAGTAGACGAGCAACAGCGTCTTTGACTCTACACACTCTCTCCATCCCAACCCCTTCCCCCCTGGGATTTTCTACCGGAGCAGTGTCTTCTCCTGTAAAACAAGGCTAAGTCTCGGGAGGATTTGGGTACAAGCGTCGTCGCCCCATTGGAATCATCTGGGATCCAGGAAGGTGGCTTATGACAATTATAATCTGTTGCGTTGATATTTTAGGAGGTTTTGGGAAAAGATTGTTTTTAACATATGAGCTTATCCTTAATGGATATGACTTTGACATACACTGCTAGATGATGACAAAAAAGTGAGGTATTTATATGTGGTCCCTAACATATTAAAGCTTTATAAACATTTCCTCACTAGTGGTATGTGCTTTGAATTTCAAGACCCAACCGTGTGTGGGGGGGAGTGAAGTGAGTGGTTAGTTTCTGTGAGTGATTGACTGTACTCCTTGTGTGCCATAGTAATGCACAGGGGAGTCTTCAATTCTACTGATTTATAGTGGCCTGTTTCCTTGTTATTAGGGTCCCTCTAAAATGTGATCATGCTAATGAAATGCAACAATGCCCAAAAAACTTTAACAAGTGTAAAAAATACAATATAAAGAAGCAATACAATATCAAAATGTGCTTTATTACACTGTATAACTTGCCTTTACAGAATTGGGTCCTGTGCTCACTGCTCCACTGGATTCAAGCTAGCCTCGCTGATGAGGGGCGATGCCCTGAAACTGGTCCCAGGATACTTGTTTCTGGTCCATAGAGGACCTGGCATGGCTCTTCGGGTTGAACTGTTCTCATGAGGAACAGGATCAAGACTGATTTGCATATGGCTAGGTCCAAACTGGGGTAGCATGGTGACCTAAAGAACGATGAATTAAACCCAGATCTTTGTGACTGGGGTGAAGGTTTACATTGTTCGGCATTCGGTCCATCATTTGCTCCTTTTGCTTTTGTCACCCGATGTGGGAAGGGTATGCCAAGACGTGGATCCTGTACTCACTGTGCCACCGGATTTAACACAGCCCGGCTGATGAGGGGTGATGCCCCGAAACTGGTCCCAGTATGCTTATTTCTGGTCCAGGGAGGACCTGGCTTGGCAGTTTGGGCTGGACTGTTCCCATGAGGAACAGGGTCAAGATTGATTTGCATATGACTGGGTCCAAACTGGGGGGGGCATGGTGAGCAAAAGAACCATGGAATAAACGTAGATCATTCTGACTCGGGGTGAATGTTGCATTGTTTAGCATTCAGTTCATCATTTGTTCCTTTTGCTTTTGTCGCCCTAAGTTGGAAGGGTATTCCCAGACATGGGTCCCATGCTCGATGCACCACTGGATTCAAGTTAGCCTGGCTGATGAGGAGTGATGCCCCGAACCTGGTCCCAGGATGCTTGTTTCTGGTCCAGGGAGGACCTGGCTTAGCAGTTCGGGCTGGACTGTTTCCCTGAGGAACAGGGTCAAGACTGATTTGCACATGGCTGTGTCCAAACTGGAGAGGCTTGGTGAGAAAAAGAATGATGGATTAAACCCAGATCTTTGTGACTGGGGGTGAATGTTTCCATTGTTCAGCATTTGGTCCATCATTTGTTCCTTTTGTTTTTGTCACCCTAAGTGTGAAGGGTATGTCCAGACATAGGTCCCATGCTCACAGCGCCAGTGGATTCAAGTTAGCCTGGCTGATGAGGGGTGATGCCTTAAAACCGGTGCCAGGATGCTTGTTTCTGGTCCAGGGATCACCTGGCTTGGCAGTCTGTGCTGGACTATTCCCATGAGGAACAGGGTCAAGAATGAATTGCATATGGCTGGGTCCAAACTGGGTTGGCATGGTGAGCAAAAGAATAATGGTTTAAACCCAGATCTTTGTGACTGGGGGTGAATGTTTCCATTGTTCAGCATTTGGTCCATCATTTGTTCCTTTTGTCTCTCTGTGTGAAGGGTATGTCTAGACGTAGGTCCCATGCTCACAGTGCTACTAGATTCAAGTTAGCCTGGCTGATGAGGGATGATGCCGCAGGATGCTTGTTTCTGGTCCATGGAGGACCTGGGCAGGCAGATCGGGCTGGACTGTGACCATGAGGAACAGGGTCAAGACTGATTTGCATATTGCTGAGTCCAAACTGGGATGGCGTGGTGAGCAAAAGAACGATGGATTAAACATAGATCTTTGTGACTGGGGGTGAATGTTTGCATTGCTTAGTGTTCCATCCATCATTTGTTTCTTTTGCATTTGTTGCCCTAAGTGGGAAGGGTATGTCCAGACGTTGGCCCTGTGCTCACTGCACCACTGGATTCAAGCTAGTCTGGCTGATAATGGGTGATGCCCCTAAACCGGTCCCAGGATGCTTGTTTCTGGTCCATGGAGGACCTGGTTTGGCAATTCGGGCTGAACTGTTCCTATGAGGAACAGGGTCAAGACTGATTTTCATATGGCTGGGTCCAAACTGGGGTGGCGTGGTGAGCAAAAGAACAATAGATTAAACCCAGGTCTTGGTGAATGGGGGTTAATGTTTGCCTTGTTCAGCATTCGGTTCATCAGTTGCTCCTTTTGCTTTTGTCACCCTAAGTGGGAGGGGTATGCACAGACATGTATTCTGTGCTCACTGCGCCACTGGATTCAACTTAGCCTGGCTGATATGGGGTGATGCCCTGAAACTGGTCCCAGGATGCTTGTTTCTGGTCTGGGGAGGACCTGGCTTGGCAGTTCGGGCTGAACTGTTCCCTTGAGGAACAGGGTCAAGACTGATTTGCATATGGCTGGGTCCAAACTGGGGTGGTGTGGTGAGCAATAGAACAATGGTTTAAACCCAGATCTTTGTGACTGGGGTGAATGTTAGCATTGTTTAGCATTTGGTTCATTATGTTTTCCTTTTGCTTTTCTTGCCCCAATTGAGAAGGGTATGCCCAGACGTGAGTCCTGTGCTCACTGCGCCATTGGATCCATACTAGTTGGCTGATGAGGGGTGATGCCCCAAAACCGGTCCCAGGATGCGTATTTCTGGTCCTGGGATGACCGGGCTTGGCAGTTCAGGCTGAACTGTTCTCATGAGGAACACAGTCAAGACTGATTTTCATATGGCTGGGTCCAAACTGGGGTGGCGTGGTGAGCATAAGCACAATGGATTCAACCGAGATCTTTGTGACTGGCGGGAATGTTTGCATTGTTCAGCATTCCGTCCAAAATCTTTTTCCTTTAACTTGCCTTTTCGTGCCATATAATTTACTGAACCCTGCTGCATAATTTGCCCATTTCCTGCTGCATAATTCCGGTGTCCCTGAGTATATTTCTCTTCTTACTACCAAGTGGCACAACTAATAGTGATTGGCTACACCGGAAATATGTAAACCTTGCTTACATGAGCAAACAAAGGGGGATACATCTTTAATGCATTTTCTCTACATAGGGCCTCTGCCTAGCAGGAACCCCCCATGACCAGGGTGGTGTCCCAACTATGGAAAGACACACCAACTCACTTTAAATGCTGCGCGAAGCTAACACTGGTAACTCCACTTTAGTTGGTAACACAGCTTCTTCTAGTGACTTCTTGAGGGTTTGGACAAAGTGGAAATATATTAACTCAAAACAGTATAAAAACCTATAGCAAACTTTACGAAGCATTTGGCATCCTCACGACCAGTTTTACTGATGCCTTCAAGTAAAGCATGCGCTACCTACCTTCCTGAAATAGATAAAGTACCGGTATTTAACCTACTAAAGGCACAATTGACCTCGTACGCCCTTTCTGAAGCAGGAGTATGTCCAAGTTGTATAGGTCATTGATCTTTCACACCCCTGATATCCTCGCACCCTTAGACTAGCCTGAGAGACAGACCTGAGTGGTGAGAGTCACTCATGGCATCCTTGGATATTGACAGATTTTGCTTCGCACAATTCAAATATATATGTCCATTGTTCTTCAGAAGGCAAAGATTGACGCATGCGCAGGGACGCTCCTTCAACATGCCTACTGTGTGATGAAGGGGAGGGAGATTCGTACCATACACTGTGGGGCTGTTGTTTCATTAACATCTTCTGTGACGAGTTTACACATGCACGAGCAGAGGAGCTTGACAGGCATATCACACTCACCTCATAAAGGGTGCTGTTAAATATTTTGAAAGCTTGAGCTTCATTGGTTAAGACGGTTGTTGTTTTGGCAAAGTGAGACCTATCCCAGAACTGGAGAAAACCAGAAGCCCCAAACATAAATACATTGAAAGCTGGCGTGGACAACTGAAGAGTACTTTATTGCTGATAAATGTAGCCAGAAGGTGCCCCCTAAAGCACTAGAATGTATAGAAAATGTGTGGGCAGCATATTTCGGTCCCAACTGCAAGGGACAGACTTCTAGCCACACTAGTATAAACAAACAGTGGTCCGAGACCTATATATTTCAAATATGCAAAAAATCACAATTTAATCAATTAGAAGGCGTATGTTATTTTAACAGCCCTGATCAATCAATGATGAACATGTAGAAAATAGGCAACAGCAACAAACTCAAAATGTATATGCAGTATTTTAATCTATTGTCAAATTTTAGAAACAAAAGCACAATTCACAGTATTATGTACTTTTCTTTATATACATTGTCCCGTATTTAGAACGTGCAGTAGAGCAAAAGAGGTGTCAAAAGAGCGTGAACGTGGTAAGGTGAAAGGAAAAGAAATCACACAGATTTGAAAAATTATATTCCGAACAATTCAAAAGAACACCAGCCAATGAAGACCGGAACAATATATATCCTGGCCACTTCAATTAGTCAGCACAATTTCCCTAATTTTATTCCTAGGCATAAGATGTAAAAAATGTCTGCACTATATCATTGAGGGTGATATGGTTAGTGGTCCAGGTTTATTAATAAAATGTCGACGTTTCGACTCGTCTTGCGGCCTTGCGGTTGATTATTCCTGGGCCATGCAAGTCTTCTTCAGGACAGGTGGGACGGGACAATTTAGGGATCTCATTGATGACCCTGTGAGAAATATAAAAACCCATTAGGGTTTGGGCTGTTGCCTAGTTGCTTAAAAACAAGGGCAGAATTCCAAGAATGCTTACCCTTCTAGGGATATAATGGTCGTGATTCCCACTCCAAATTGACTCAGTCCTTACGTTTCCAGGAAAGTTATCCAAGTATTCTGGAAAATCAATAAGGAGCCCATTTGTAAAACCATATGTTAAACCTAGTTTTCACATCAGGCAAAAAATTATTAAATAATTACCTCTGCAGTATTGTTTGGTTTCCTATCCACGGTGGATATACATGTGCCACTACATGTCTTAGAAACCTGGTCCCAATCGTAGGTATTGGACAGTTTCAATATAATTTAATTCAGGCGACTCCTCACGAATTAATTAATTAGCCTGAGGAATGAAAGACCAAAGAGTGAGGGGAACATCCCAAATTATGGCGCTTTGGAGACAATAATGGGTTGAGAACACAGGGTGTCAATTACCTGAGTAGATGAATTATCTTGCTTAAAGTTGGTCACTTAATCGATGCAGGCAAACTCAGGCGGCTGAAAAGAGAACCCATAGTGAATGTCCGCGTTCGATCAAGGTCTAAATTAGGCGAACATAGCCAGTGGGTAGGGGTCACATTACGTGCTTACCGAGAATTAAGGCCAGAGGTCCTTAAAAATGACACGCGTCTGTCGGGAACCACAAAAGAAATGCTCGGGAGTGAACCGGAGCGTTGCCTGGCAACCTTCTTTTGTTGACTTCGGATGCCTTCCTGTTTGCGGAAAGCAAGGACGGACTACCCCGTTCCTTTCACAGGCTCCGTGTGTTTTAATTAAAACAAAGTTCACGGGCCAGAGGACTCATTCCCTGCATCGCGGTGCGCATCAGTGTGTTTTTCCGGAGCTCTGGGGTTATTTTCGTAGTTTTTTGGCATCATTGTTGATGAAATTATGGTGCACAAATTGAGCCTAAGTATTGGTGGCTAATAAGCACAAACCACTTCTGGCTAGGTACATAAACAATTCTATGTCTATGGCCCACTTATACCCACATTACATACATGATTAACCAGCATTGATAGAAAACGCGGCGGCCATTTTAGTTTGGGAAGACAGATGTCAAAACATAATTCCCATCAATGTGTACATTATTTAAAAAAACGTATTTTCAAGAACATCTAACACAATACTAATATAGCAATGTTTTACAAATTAGCCAATGTTCCATAATATTTACAACATAGGACAGACAAACAAACAAATTTCAGTGTTTCATATAGTCTTTATCTGCAATGGCTAAGGGGAACAAACTTAGAGAATTGCGACCTGTCTGTTAATCTCCTCTAATTCGTTGAGCCCCTTATGTGCCGTGTCTAGAAGATATATCCAACGGCATTCTCTTCTGCTCAAAATGCTCTGAAGTTCACCTCCTCGTGGATTTACATGTACCTTCTCCACGACCCACCATCTGATACTGTCAGGTGGGTGTGCGAATGTCGTAAAGTGTTGTACGAGTGGAGCTCCCACTGTCTTACATCGTATCTGACTGACATGTTGGAGAATCCTGCACTTAACTCGCTGTGTAGTTTGTCCCACATACATAAAACCACAGGGGCACAATATTGCATAGATTACCCCTGTGGTGTTGCAGTTGCTATGTGCTTTCAACGTGTGTGTCTGATCGTTGTGTGAGAAGGTTGTGCATTCGATGGTGAGGGGGCATGCTTTGCAGTTTCCGCATTTTTTATGTCCCAATATTGGCGGTAAGCCCCAAAGTGTGGTTTGGGAAGGGGCTGATGTTGTGGGAAGGGGTGATTTTATTAGGTGGTCCCTGATACTCTTCCCTTTTCTGAAGGCATGTAAGGGTGTTGGAAGTCCTCCCACTTCATTTTGTACTAGATGCCAATGTCGATTTATGGCTTTCTTGATCTGTTTGCTTTTGGTATTAAACGTAGTGACACAGACTAACCTTTCTTCACTTTTGTCCTTGTCTTGTACCATAAGCAATTGATCCCTGTGGTTGTGCCAAGCTCGCTTACGTGCCTTTTTAAGTAGGCGGAAGGGGTAACCTCTCTCGCTTAGTCTGGCATCAGGAGTGATGACTCGTCAAAGAAATCCTCCTTCTTGGTACAATTCCTTTGGAGCCTCAGGAATTGCCCAAATGGGAGGTTGTCCCTGAGGTTCCGAGGGTGGTGGCTCGAATACCTAAGGAGCGTGTTGCGCTCACTACTCTTCCTATATAGAGTAGTGTACAGATGTCCCTGTTCAGACCTTATTTGTATGTCCAAGAAGTTGATCATGTGGTTATCACACTCCAGGGTGAACTGAATATCGGCCAGTTGTTGGTTAAGCCAAATATGAAATTCAGTTAAGGATGATTTATTCCCATTCCAGATAAGAAGGACATCATCGATGTACCTGGCCCAAAGTTGGATGTGGTCTCTGTATGGGTTTTGTTGGCTCAGCACAAACAAGTGTTCGTATTCGTTCATGAAGATAATGGCTAGGTTGGGCGCAAAGCTCGCCCCCATAGCCACACCCTTAGTCTGTATGTAGAATTGACCTTGAAAAATGAAAAAATTCTGTGTCATTGCTATATTTAAGAGTTTAAGAATAAACTCAGTCGGAACCCTGTGTGGGGCCGGTCTGCGATTCAGAACCGTTTCAATGCAATCTAATGCTGCCTGCTGCGGAATATTAGTGTACAGGGCAGTGATGTCCATTGTGGCAAGCAGGTTGGTTTTCGGATCATATTGAAGCCCGTCTACCAGCTTTATAGTTGCCGTAGTATCACGTAGATATGTAGGGGTAGCAATTGCTATCGGTTTCAGGAATATATCGATATATTTACACAGTGGTTCTAAAACAGAACCACATCCTGAAATAATTGGTCTCCCCAGTGGATCCTCTAAGCGTTTATGCACCTTGGGGAGCGTGTAAATCGTTGGCATGCGTGGATATTTATTATTGAGAAAATCGAATTCCTGTTTTGTAATGTACCCTTCCTGTAGTGCAAGGCTGGTCACGGTGCCCACTGTTTGAGAGATCATCTTGGTCGGGTCTTTTTTAAGGAGCTTGTAGTTACCCTCAACCTGCAATTAGGATAGTATCTCACTTTTATATTTCTCAACGTTTTGGATGACAATTGCCCCCCCCTTGTCAGCCGGCTTCACTACAATGTTGGTGTTGTTTTTTAAACTATACAGGGCCGTCTTTTCCTGTTTGGTCATATTGTATGGTACATATTGTCTGGTATTTAAAATCTGTTCCACATCCCGTATGACCACCTGTTCATAGGTTAGGATCTTGCTATCCACCATGTGGGAAGGCGGATTAAACTTAGAGGGAGGTCTCAATCCGCTAGCTGAGAAAATCGGATTATGGGGGACCTTCTGGAAGTAGTGTTTTAGACGGACCTTCCTGAAAAATTGCTGTAATTCAATCTTGAGATTGAAGTCGTTGGGCATGGCTGTTGGGACAAAAGAGAGCCCTTTGGAGAGCACACTCTGTTCATCCTGGGTCAAGGTATGGTCGGACAAATTTATGACCGAGTTTTCTGGTCTATGAACTACCACCTGTAGTGTTGCCGTCTTGTCCGGATCTCGCCATGGGAGTCCGACTGAAATGTTTTCTTGCCCCTGCCTGTCCCTCGGTTCCATGTCACACCCCGTGTTCCCCTGGGTCGTCCCCAGGGACGGCCTCTGCCGCGTGGTCCCCACCATTGTTCCTCGCCTAAAAAAGGTTGCTGGTCTTGAAAATTCTGGGCTGAGGAGTTGGACCCTGCACTAGTACCTGGGCGTTCTAGATCGTTGTCAGAGCCGCTGCTGGCTGATGAGCCAGAGAAGGTATTATAACGTCTATATCCACCGCGGCCTCGGCTAGAGAACCCTCCTCTCTGATCCTGCGTGTAGTATCCCTCCTGTAAATAGGGGTATGTCACCTTTTTGTCATATGCCTTAATGTCTTTCGCCACTTTTTCCAATTTTGTGCCTTGAATGTAAATGTCAAATTCCTTGATGGTTTTTTCTAACCTCTCTAATGCCTCTTTAGCATTAACTAAGGCTTTGTCATCAATAATTTCCTTTCTCAGGATAGCTATCTCCCTGGTGAGTCTTTCTACTTCAGCTACCGCAGTCTCAATGCCCAAGACCATCCAATGTCTTGAGCATGTATTGGATATAAAGCTAAAACCCTCCTTAAACTTAGGGTTCTCCAAAAAGATGGCCGGTTCGTTCCGGACTTGAAGCCCAATTGGGATGACGTTTGATCTTAAATATTTGCCCAGAGTGTGCCCATGCAGCCTAGTGCGTATTAACTTCTTTTCCAGGCGTTCCAATTTAGTAATCTTTTCATTCAGTGTCAAATCATTAGTCGTAGTGGTGTCGGTAAGAAAGGTACCACTCCCTTCTTCTAGTAAGAGTTTATCTATGTAATCCTCACTATAGGATAAGGTCTCTTTTTCCGACATCCTATGGTCAATAAATTTCTAGATAGAAAAGTCTCATTGACTATAACAGAAACACATCATCAACATAATTACTACACATTTAAACAATACAACTCTCGCAGAAGAACTGCACAAGGTAAACCATTAAAGAAATGGGGTGACCCAAACGGTACTGGACCTGGGTAACGTATTAGTATAAACAAACAGTGGTCCGAGACCTATATATTTCAAATATGCAAAAAATCACAATTTAATCAATTAGAAGGCGTATGTTATTTTAACAGCCCTGATCAATCAATGATGAACATGTAGAAAATAGGCAACAGCAACAAACTCAAAATGTATATGCAATATTTTAATCTATTGTCAAATTTTAGAAACGAAAGCACAATTCACAGTATTATGTACTTTTCTTTATATACATTGTCCCGTATTTAGAACGTGCAGTAGAGCAAAAGAGGTGTCAAAAGAGCGTGAACGTGGTAAGGTGAAAGGAAAAGAAATCACACAGATTTGAAAAATTATATTCCGAACAATTCAAAAGAACACCAGCCAATGAAGGCCGGAACAATATATATCCTGGCCACTTCAATTAGTCAGCACAATTTCCCTAATTTTATTCCTAGGCATAAGATGTAAAAAATGTCTGCACTATATCATTGAGGGTGATATGGTTAGTGGTCCAGGTTTATTAATAAAATGTCGACGTTTCGACTCGTCTTGCGGCCTTGCGGTTGATTATTCCTGGGCCATGCGAGTCTTCTTCAGGACAGGTGGGACGGGACAATATAGGGATCTCATTGATGACCCTGTGAGAAATATAAAAACCCATTAGGGTTTGGGCTGTTGCCTAGTTGCTTAAAAACAAGGGCAGAATTCCAAGAATGCTTACCCTTCTAGGGATATAATGGTCGTGATTCCCACTCCAAATTGACTCAGTCCTTACGTTTCCAGGAAAGTTATCCAAGTATTCTGGAAAATCAATAAGGAGCCCATTTGTAAAACCATATGTTAAACCTAGTTTTCACATCAGGCAAAAAAATTATTAAATAATTACCTCTGCAGTATTGTTTGGTTTCCTATCCACGGTGGATATACATGTGCCACTACATGTCTTAGAAACCTGGTCCCAATCGTAGGTATTGGACAGTTTCAATATAATTTAATTCAGGCGACTCCTCACAAATTAATTAATTAGCCTGAGGAATGAAAGACCAAAGAGTGAGGGGAACATCCCAAATTATGGCGCTTTGGAGACAATAATGGGTTGAGAACACAGGGTGTCAATTACCTGAGTAGATGAATTATCTTGCTTAAAGTTGGTCACTTAATCGATGCAGGCAAACTCAGGCGGCTGAAAAGAGAACCCATAGTGAATGTCCGCGTTCGATCAAGGTCTAAATTAGGCGAACATAGCCAGTGGGTAGGGGTCAAATTACGTGCTTACCGAGAATTAAGGCCAGAGGTCCTTAAAAATGACACGCGTCTGTCGGGAACCACAAAAGAAATGCTCGGGAGTGAACCGGAGCGTTGCCTGGCAACCTTCTTTTGTTGACTTCGGATGCCTTCCTGTTTGCGGAAAGCATGGACGGACTACCCCGTTCCTTTCACAGGCTCCGTGTGTTTTAATTAAAACAAAGTTCACGGGCCAGAGGACTCATTCCCTGCATCGCGGTGCGCATCAGTGTGTTTTTCCGGAGCTCTGGGGTTATTTTCGTAGTTTTTTGGCATCATTGTTGATGAAATTATGGTGCACAAATTGAGCCTAAGTATTGGTGGCTAATAAGCACAAACCACTTCTGGCTAGGTACATAAACAATTCTACGTCTATGGCCCACTTATACCCACATTACATACATGATTAACCAGCATTGATAGAAAACGCGGCGGCCATTTTAGTTTGGGAAGACAGATGTCAAAACATAATTCCCATCAATGTGTACATTATTTAAAAAACCGTATTTTCAAGAACATCTAACACAATACTAATATAGCAATGTTTTACAAATTAGCCAATGTTCCATAATATTTACAACATAGGACAGACAAACAAACAAATTTCAGTGTTTCATATAGTCTTTATCTGCAATGGCTAAGGGGAACAAACTTAGAGAATTGCGACCTGTCTGTTAATCTCCTCTAATTCGTTGAGCCCCTTATGTGCCGTGTCTAGAAGATATATCCAACGGCATTCTCTTCTGCTCAAAATGCTCTGAAGTTCACCTCCTCGTGGATTTACATGTACCTTCTCCACGACCCACCATCTGATACTGTCAGGTGGGTGTGCGAATGGCGTAAAGTGTTGTACGAGTGGAGCTCCCACTGTCTTACATCGTATCTGACTGACATGTTGGAGAATCCTGCACTTAACTCGCTGTGTAGTTTGTCCCACATACATAAAACCACAGGGGCACAAGATTGCATAGATTACCCCTGTGGTGTTGCAGTTGCTATGTGCTTTCAACGTGTGTGTCTGATCGTTGTGTGAGAAGGTTGTGCATTCGATGGTGAGGGGGCATGCTTTGCAGTTTCCGCATTTTTTATGTCCCAATATTGGCGGTAAGCCCAAAAGTGTGGTTTGGGAAGGGGCTGATGTTGTGGGAAGGAGTGATTTTATTAGGTGGTCCCTGATACTCTTCCCTTTTCTGAAGGCATTTAAGGGTGTTGGAAGTCCTCCCACTTCATTTTGTACTAGATGCCAATGTCGATTTATGGCTTTCTTGATCTGGTTGCTTTTGGTATTAAACGTAGTGACACAGACTAACCTTTCTTCACTTTTGTCCTTGTCTTGTACCATAAGCAATTGATCCCTGTGGTTGTGCCAAGCTCGCTTACGTGCCTTCTTAAGTAGGCGTAAGGGGTAACCTCTCTCGCTTAGTCTGGCTATCAGGAGTGATGACTCGTCAAAGAAATCCTCCTTCTTGGTACAATTCCTTCGGAGCCTCAGGAATTGCCCGAATGGGAGGTTGTCCCTGAGGATGGGAATTATGTTTTGACATCTGTCTTCCCAAACTAAAATGGCCACCGCGTTTTCTATCAATGCTGGTTAATCATGTATGTAATGTGGGTATAAGAGGCCATAGACATAGAATTGTTTATGTACCTAGCCAGAAGTGGTTTGTGCTTATTAGCCACCAATACTTAGGCTCAATTTGTGCACCATAATTTCATCAACAATGATGCCAAAAAACTACGAAAATAACCCCAGAGCTCCGGAAAAACACACTGATGCGCACCGCGATGCAGGGAATGAGTCCTCTGGCCCGTGAACTTTGTTTTAATTAAAATACACGGAGCCTGTGAAAGGAACGGGGTAGTCCGTCCTTGCTTTCCGCAAACAGGAAGGCATCCGAAGTCAACAAAAGAAGGTTGCCAGGCAACGCTCCGGTTCACTCCCGAGCATTTCTTTTGTGGTTCCCGACAGACGCGTGTCATTTTTAAGGACCTCTGGCCTTAATTCTCGGTAAGCACGTAATGTGACCCCTACCCACTGGCTATGTTCGCCTAATTTAGACCTTGATCGAACGCGGACATTCACTATGGGTTCTCTTTTCAGCCGCCTGAGTTTGCCTGCATCGATTAAGTGACCAACTTTAAGCAAGATAATTCATCTACTCAGGTAATTGACACCCTGTGTTCTCAACCCATTATTGTCTCCAAAGCGCCATCATTTGGGATGTTCCCCTCACTCTTTGGTCTTTCATTCCTCAGGCTAATTAATTAATTTGTGAGGAGTCGCCTGAATTAAATTATATTGAAACTGTCCAATACCTACGATTGGGACCAGGTTTCTAAGACATGTAGTGGCACATGTATATCCACTGTGGATAGGAAACCAAACAATACTGCAGAGGTAATTATTTAATAATTTTTTGCCTGATGTGAAAACTAGGTTTAACATATGGTTTAACAAATGGGCTCCTTATTGATTTTCCAGAATACTTGGATAACTTTCCTGGAAACGTAAGGACTGAGTCAATTTGGAGTGGGAATCACGACCATTACATCCCTAGAAGGGTAAGCATTCTTGGAATTCTGCCCTTGTTTTTAAGCAACTAGGCAACAGCCCAAACCCTAATGGGTTTTTATATTTCTCACAATGAGATCCCTATATTGTCCCGTCCCACCTGTCCTGAAGAAGACTCGCATGGCCCAGGAATAATCAACCGCAAGGCCGCAAGACGAGTCGAAACGTCGACATTTTATTAATAAACCTGGACCACTAACCATATCACCCTCAATGATATAGTGCAGACATTTTTTACATCTTATGCCTAGGAATAAAATTAGGGAAATTGTGCTGACTAATTGAAGTGGCCAGGATATATATTGTTCCGGCCTTCATTGGCTGGTGTTCTTTTGAATTGTTCGGAATATAATTTTTCAAATCTGTGTGATTTCTTTTCCTTTCACCTTACCACGTTCACGCTCTTTTGACACCTCTTTTGCTCTCCTGCACGTTCTAAATACGGGACAATGTATATAAAGAAAAGTACATAATACTGTGAATTGTGCTTTCGTTTCTAAAATTTGACAATAGATTAAAATATTGCATATACATTTTGAGTTTGTTGCTGTTGCCTATTTTCTACATGTTCATCATTGATTGATCAGGGCTGTTAAAATAACATACGCCTTCTAATTGATTAAATTGTGATTTTTTGCATATTTGAAATATATAGGTCTCGGACCACTGTTTGTTTATACTAATACGTTACCCAGGTCCAGTACCGTTTGGGTCACCCCATTTCTTTAATGGTTCTAGCCACACTAGGCAGTACACTGTATACACGGGTATCGCCGTCGCAGCGTCCATACATGTTGCAACGGGGTGATAAATTGCCAGGGTGCTGACAGCAATTTCTCTTTTTTTTTTACTTTATTGTTTTACGAGTAACATAAATGCCAATAAAATGTTTTATAAAAACAAACACTTCTAAGCTAAATGGTGGCAACTGAAGTACCAGCAGCAGAGAGTTCAAGTGTGGCAAGAGGCGAGGGCGATCAGGTGGTATTGCAATGAATTTCTCGTGAATGAGTCTAAATTTTCTGAACTTCCGAAGTGCCGAGGATGGTTTTTAAAGTGAATAATAGGGGACTGATCAGGGGATTTGCAGCAGAAGGAGATGTGTGCTCTAATTATACTCAAAACGAAGGGGATTATTTATGGGAAACTAATGCAGCGCGGTGCCGCAGATTTTTTGTACGCCACACTAAGGGCCATATTATCAAGAAAGGGCGCTGCATTATCGCCACTTTTATCGGCAGGAAACTGCCGCTAAAGGGGCGATAATGGGCTTGATAATATGCCCTTGTGAATTCCCATAGAAGACCAGGTTAACACCAGAACCAGGGCTTCTATGGGAATTCACAAGGGCATATTATCAAGCCCATTATCGCCGATTTAGCGGCAGTTTCCTGCCGATAAAAGCTGCGATAATGTATCGCCCTTTCTCGATAATATGGCCCTATGTTAGTTTTCAGGTACAGGGATGCGAGATATTTACAGCAACGTCGCATCTCTGTGCCTTTCCCTGCGCTTCAGAAAAGGGGGTGGTGATGGACAGAGTATCTGAATTAAGCAGAACACTCCTACCTAGTCAACAGATCAGGGCTTGATCCATCACCGTTTTTTAGTTCACTGCACCATCCCAGCTCAGAACCTGGCTACATGCAAATTAGTCTGTCCCTGGCCCAGTGCATCATGGGAACAGGGCAGACCAAACTACCAAGCCAATTCTTTCACTGGAAAGGAAACAAGCTTCCGGGGACCGGTTTCTGGCATTACAGCCGTCTTCGGTCCGGCTTGCTTGAATCCTGATGGTGCAGTGAGCAAGGGACTCACATCTGAGTATACCCTTCCACGCTTATGGTGGACAAAACGATTCAGAAAAGGGGGTGGTGATGGACAGAGTATCTGAATTAAGCAGAACACTCCTAATGTGTCAACAGATCAGGGCTTGATCCATCACCATTTTTTAGCTCACTGCACCATCCCAGCTCAGAACCTGGCTACATGCAAATTAGTCTGTCCCTGGCCCAGTGCATCATGGAACAGGGCAGACCAAACTACCAAGCCAATTCTTTCACTGGAAAGGAAACAAGCTTCCGGGGACCGGTTTCTGGCATTACAGCCGTCTTCGGCCACGCTAGCACATAAACTGCTGCCATGAGCCGACCCTTGCCCGCATGTCTCCGGGTGGTGGCCAATGGGGTACCTATGGTGCCCTCCTGTAAATCCATGCAGTGTGTGGCAGGCATCATGGGTTGCCTGCTGCATGGTGCAGGATTTTACACACACCCCTATATCTTTATTGGAGCCGGTATTACAGCTGGTTTATGGTCATAACCCAAGCTCCCATAGCGAAATGTGAGTATCAGACCGAACAGTGTTCGGAGGCATCGTAATCAGCTGGTCGGAACCGCAGACTGGAGGTCAGTCGGTCCCGAGACCGAGATGGTGTCGGTCCGAGGTAATTCCTTAAAGTCATTTTAAAGGAATTTTTTATATTTATGTAATATTTTTTAGAAAATAAAAAAATTAGCAGTGGGAGATTGGGTTTTAAGGGGTTATGGGTGGGGATTATTTTTTTTAAATTATTTAATTTTTATGTTTTTAAGAAATTCTATCATCAGAAGGAGCCCCTGAGGAGCAGCTTCCTACAAGGGAAGTTCTTTCAACAGAGTGTGCATCTTAGGCGGGAAGTGGTTCTGGGGAAGGTGTGTGCTGATGGAGTGGGAGGAGCTGGAAGTTACTGCTGGCAGAGTGCTACTACAAGCCGACCCTCGCCTGAACCACCTCATGAGACAATGCAGGCACTTAACTCTCCAATGTGGGTGGCTCTAAAATCGCTATCCCCTACATCTGACAATTGTGCTGTTAGTAACAGTTCAAGGTCAATAGCGGTGGAGAGGACCAGCCATCTCCAACAAGTACATTGTACACTAATGACTGATGGCCAGTTTCTAAACTTAGATAACCGTTCAGGCCCATCCAGCAAGCGGGTCTTATCGTGGAACGTTTGCTGGTCTCATTATTAAACTGGATAACCCGGAGTGTGGGGCGTTCATAGAATAACATGAAGTCTGCATGTTCCAGGAAGCCTGGGCTAGGGTGGACATGCACAGATTAGGCTATGCATCAATTTGTACAGCAGCCACTTTCAGGGTAAGGGAAGGCCATCAGGGTGGGTCTGTACCTGGGTTGGTGTGCACTTGGGTTGTAGATAGAGACATTTTCATGTGATATCCTCTGTATTGTTCTGATCTTTCCCATAAAGGTCAGAATTGCCCTGATAAATGTGTTTTCTCGATCGGTTGGCTATATTTAAAAGTCAACGACTCTTGATCAGTTGACCGCCTTTTTATTCACCATCCCTGACAACTTCTTGGTGAGTCTTGGTGGTGATTTTAATTACCAGTTTGAGCCCGTGAGTGGCTTGAATGGAGGTAACTTCAGTGATGAGGAGTTACACTGGGCCATTCCAGAGCCCAATATTTCACCAACCAGGGCTTGGACCCCATTGGTGCTCCAGATGAACACCCTTACATTGAACCATTCACTAAGGGCAGGTAATGGGCGCACAAAATCTGACACACCAGGGAATCACACCTTCAATAGAATACGACATGCCTCCATCCTAGATTATATCTTGATAATCACAAAATCTTGACATAGGGTGATAGATTTTAAGATTGTGCCCCGTCATGATAGTTTCCGTAATGCTCCTATTCTAGAGGTGGTCTCGCCTTGTGCCAAGAACGCATCTGAATTAAAATATCCACCTGACTCCAGACTAACACTCATTAATTGCAGGAAGAGAGTTCGATGGGGGGATATCTGCCAGGAAAAGCTGTCCTCTCTAAACCAAACCGTCATTCCATTCCTTATGGCCGCTAATCAATCTATTTTGACAAACAGCATTTCTATCTCTCTCTCTAAAATCGCTGAGAACCATCAAGTCTTAACATCTACTAAACTAATATTTTTTATCCCAATAAAAGAATAAGGAAAAACATGTGATCACGACACCCCTGGTGTAGCGACAGTTGTTGTGTGGCAAGTCAGCTCTCATCTCTGCTATCAAGATCAAGGATAGGCTCCTAATCAGAGAAAAAATGGCAGCCCATAAAAGCACCATTGACAGGGCTAAAAGAAGATGGGAATGTGACAAGTGGGGCACCCTGGGAAGCACCTTATGTACCCATGAAATGAGGACCTTTTGGAATGTAGTAAATATGGTCTGCTCTGAAGGCAAACAGGCAACAGAACCCAACATAGGGGCGATGTATGAAAGGCTCATTTTGAGTCTCTATATTTAAGGTTAGAGGACAAGGACAGGATAATTGGTAATGAATTCTCCCCTCGCCAGATAATCTGCTCCGATGCTCCTGTAATCACCCTTAAGGAGTTAACTGATGCCCTGAGCAAAGTAGCATCATCTAAAGCTCCATGGTTAGATAAGAACCCCAGGGACCTCTTTTGCAGTGAAACTATGATCTGGGCCCCCTACCCGTGGACTTTATTTAATACTATCCAACAAGGATTCCCGCTACCTGGGCGGGCGGACATTTTACCAATTTATAAAAAGAGATCACCACTCCTTCCTTTAAATTATTGACCTACAAGCCTCATTGACGTTAGCCCAAAAATATCTTCCTGCGTGCTGTTGGGGCAACTCCAGAGCTGGATGGAGGAGCACAATGTCCATAGCCCTTTTCAAGCCAGGTTCAGAGCGAATATGTCCACAATAGATAACAGTTTTAGGTTGCAACTTTTACACTGGAAAACGGTGTGCTTAGAGGGTAGCAGTCTCTATTAAATATTTGTGGAGCTTAAATCCGCGTTTGATTTGGTGTCGAAGGACAACCTGTGGGCTATTTTATTGGACTTGGGGGCTTCAGCTTGTCTTTGCCACCTGCTGAAACGACTGCATGAAGGCAATTTTGCCAAAATCAGGTGTGGCAAAATTGGAGAACTTACTGCTCCCATACCTGTAGACAGACATGTGCGCCAAGGCTGTGTCTTGGCCCGACCCATCTTTGTTTTTTTATTAATGGCCTAGTCGAGGCTTTGATTGCAGGGATGGACATTGATGCCCCTAAGTTAGCGATCCGCAAAGTACCTGCCATGATTTTCGCTGATGACATCCTTTTGCTCCAAAAGTCATGCATGGGCATTCAGAGGGCCCTAAATAAGATAACTTTTATGTTTTTTGTAAGAGTAGTGGGCTGGAGATTAATCTGCAGAAAACGAAATACACTGGGTTTAATGCAGGTAATAGCAATCGGCCAAATCCTCCCTTAGAAGGTAGACCTCTTGAGAGGGTGTCCGTTTTTGAATATCTTTAGAATTACGCTTATGGAAAAAATAGACTGGGGCGCTCAAATTAAAAAAAGCAAGTCTAAAGCTTGTCCAGACAACGGGGGGACATGACAAATGTATACAGTAGTTGCAATCAATAAATCTGTTGGCCCGGTGGTAAATATATAAAGCACAAGCTATGGAGGCTGCCCTATGTGAGGCTGAAATTTGGGGTCACCATGCATCTGTCTCTATAGCAAACATTTAGAACTCCTTTGCCAGGGAGCTATTTGACATTCCCCCAAGCTCCCTGCTTACACTACTTCGCATGGACCTTTGGATTAGACCAATTGTAGACAAAGCCACCCCTATACCTCTCTAATTCTGGAGATGTCTGTGGGGCACCCCAGAAATGGCTGTATACAGACAAGAGTTGAGTGAGGTGTTGAGTTTACAGGGTGCGAGCAAACTACCTTGGTTGGCTTTCATTAAGGATACTCTTGCGACCTTAGGAAGGGGCAATTTGTGGCACAATGCAGAAGGGTACCAGAGCAAGGGTAGGACGGCCGCTAGTTGCACTGCCTCCCTACACACACCTGCACTCACCCTACGGCTTCATTCAAAAGATCTCTGCCAAAGAGCCCCTTTGCAGGTGCCCGTCCAGCATTGCAGCGCCGGCCCGACGAGGAGCAAGGCCCAATGATGAAGCATGACATCCTCCGGGGTGTGTGAGGGCACTTTTTAGAAAATTCCTGTCTTCTCCTAGGATCTGCACACTACTGGTATGCCTTACAATCCAGAAGAAACTTGTTCTACGATATCTAGGAAGAACCTGAGAGGGAGCTACAGGGAGAATAAACTTGCCTGGCTTCAGGGGAGCTCTATGTCTGGCCCACTGACTACAGTGTTTTTAGAAATAAAGACAGTAAAGATGATATCCAACTGGCCCTTGCTATGAAGTTATACCTGCAGTTCAGGCATGGGGTACTACAGTTGCATGCTTTTACAGACAAATGGACAGGTTCACCCAATTTGGGGTGTCCGGCCTGTAGCAATGCTGCGGTGACGGAATATCACGTAATATTTTTTTTGTCAAGGTTACCAGAAGGTGAGACACCGATGGCCAATACAGCTATGTGGAAACTTGGGAAATAAGCACTGCATTGAAGTTTTTAGGATACTGAAATATGACACCCACATGCCCATTGTGTTCTCAATATCACGTTTTTTATTCTCTATGTGGTACGTACGTAGAGCTATCCTAAAGATCAGCCCATAGGTTTTGTTTTATCATCCTATCATATTGTATTTATCAGATCCGGTATATTTTTAACCTGTATAAAAGTATTTTATGATTCTTAAATAAGTATTTCTTAATTATAACATGTTGTATACCTCATTTTTTGTACCTTTTACATCTGTGTGATTTTTTTTTAACGTGATTTGGAAATGACGGTAGTAATGTTAGCAACATGAACCCTGGTTCTTGGTAAACTGTTATGGCCTTTGTACGGCACATGTATTTGCACATGCACTTTAATGGAACCTGTATTCATAGGTCAATCCAAAGACCTTGGATGTTGGCATGTTAGATTGTAGAGTGTTTTATGTAATACCAATGTAATGCACAAAGACTTTTGTTAGAAAATCTACCCTTCATTCAGAGCAACAATATTCCTTATCTTTAAAAAAAAAATCAATCGAAGGAAATTTCTTTTTATTTGTGCTTTTATGGTCGTATCAACTGAAATAAAGATTTCTTGATGATGATGAGGATGAATATTTTAAAAAGAAATTATATAATAATTTTGTACTGAAATGTTTAGATTTTTAGGTAATATTTAAAAAATATTAAAAAGAGATTTTTTAAATTAAAGATCCATACTAATATAATAAAGAGAGAGCCCAAACCTTTGAGGCGAGTAATCTTAGGAACCACAGCACCAATCACAACACTCAATACTGCGTTGGAAAGGGCAGTTGCAGCAGAAGGACATAGGCTATGCAGACGCCCACCAAAGGTAAAAGAACCGTGCCAGCAAAGTAGTCCCTTGTGGGCATGTCTGCATTGTGCTGTGGGCGTGTGCTGGGGGAGTGACAAACGCTGAGGGCGTGTGGTACGTTCTGCCCTTCATGCCATGTCTCATATTGTGTGCTAATCCCAAACTGCTCCCTTTAAATACCCCTGCACCCCATACTCATAAACCACTGTTACTCCGTAAAATACCCCAACACCCTTAAACACGAACCCATCTTAATCCTATAAATATACCCTTTACCCCAAAACCCAAACCTATCCCTAAACCCTAAAAATACCCCTGTACCCCAAAACCCAAACCTAGCCCTGAACCATATAAATACCCCTGTATCTCATAACCCAAACCTACCCCTGAACCCTAAAAATACCCCTGTACCCCAAAAACCAAATCTAGCCCTGAACCCTAAAAATACAACTGTACCCCAAAACCCAAACCTTCCCCTGAACCCTAAAATACCCCTGTACCCCAAAACCCAAACCTAGCCCTGAACCATATAAATACCCCTGTATCTCATAACCCAAACCTACCCCTGAACCCTAAAAATACCCCTGTACCCCAAAAACCAAATCTAGCCCTGAACCCTAAAAATACAACTGTACCCCAAAACCCAAACCTTCCCCTGAACCCTAAAATACCCCTGTACCCCAAAAACCAAATCTAGCCCTGAACCCTAAAAATACAACTGTACCCCAAAACCCAAACCTTCCCCTGAACCCTAAAATACCCCTGTACCCCAAAACCCAAACCTACCCCTGAACCCTAAAAATACCCCTATACCCCAAAACCCAAACCTAGCCCTGAACCCTAAAAATAACCCTGTACCCCAAAACCCAACCCTACCCCTGAACCCTAAAATAACCTTGTACCCCAAAACCCAAACCTAGCCCTGAACCCTAAAAATACCCCTGTACCCCAAAACCCAAACCTAGCCCTGAACCCTTAAAATACCCCTGTACCCCAAAACCCAAACCTACCCCTGAACCCTAAAAATACCCCTATACCCCATAACCCTAACCTAGCCCTGAACCCTAAAAATACCCCTGTACCCCAAAACCCATACCTATCCCTAAATGCTACAACTATCCCTGTACCCCATAACCCAAACCTATATCTGAACCCTTAAAATACCCAAACACCCCAAAACATATACCTCCGCACCCCAAAACATATACCCCTATACCCATACTTACCTTATCCAAACATTAAATAAAACATGATTTTACCATTCATGCATTTACAACGAATTTCGTTGTAAATGTATTTGTGGTAAATGCATATAAAATGTAATGCCATGCGTTATAATGGCATTGCGGAGTCATGGTACTTTCGTAATGAAAGTATGTGGAGTGATGGTATGCGGAAAGAAAGTTGCGGAGTAATGGGTGTTTACCCTCCCCCGGTAAGTACATTGGTGGCACGGCGGCCCACATCTCCAGCAACATACTCATATTTTTTCACCACCCATTTGAAAAATGCACAGGTCTCTCTCATTGATGGCCAGCACCGACATACACTTTTAGACACACCTCCCGCCACAAGTTCTAGAATTGCGAACTTTAGAGCTGAGGAGCTACGTTAGAATCTCGGCATCAGCTCAACATCCTGTGATTCCAGGCAAATCGCTTTGTCTCCCCGTGCCTACCACAAATGAATATGTTCTTCTGTAATGTAAATTGTGCTCATGCCATGTTGTTGAGTTCGCGCTATATAATATTGCAAGGAAAAATAAAGTAGGGAAACTCGAGTTCACACACTACTGAATGTGCACTCTTAAGTGCATCAGCAGTGCACTGTGAATCGAAGCGTTTCACAGGCCTGTCACAGATAAGAAATGCTGTCAAAACGAAATCCTACAAAACAATTCACTACTGGCCGGCAGCAATTCATACCCGGAACAATGTTGGGACGGGCGGCTAGTTATTTAATAAAATGTGTAGAATTTAGAAATGTTTAGTAGTTGGAAGTAGTGTTGGTTGAATGTTGTTGGGTAGTGTACGAATATTGAAATGAATCTAGTAATGTTTCTATTAAGATGGGCAAACAAAATTAGTAAATTAAAAAATTGTCAACAATTAAAAAAAAATGGGGTTATATTTTTTGTATTTCTTTTTAATTTTTAATTTTGGGGGTAAGTTTTGAAAAATGTTATGTTTATTTTTGGTTTTATACATTTAAGGAACATATCTATATATATTTTTAAATAATTAATGATTTAAAAAAAGTTTTATGTTTATGGGTTAATTTTAGTAGTGTTTATTCTATTGTGGAATTTGTTGCAGATTTTTTTTTATTTTGTTTCTAATATAATTATTTTATATTAAGAAGTTGTAATATCTGATTTTTTATTTTGAAAACTGTTTTCTTTTACATTTAAAATATGTGGTTTTATCAAAAAAACTTTATTCATATAATTTCTTTAGGGTTTTTTGTCAATATGGTTTTAACTTTTTAAAGTTTAAATGTTTTTATGTTGACAGTGTGTTTATTTTTGTTTCTTAAGTTTTTTACAATTTTTATGTATAAATTAGAATTTTTATTTTGGAAATTTTAGTTTTAAATATTTGTTTAATTTTTAAAATATTCATTAGGGCCTCCTTACTATGTTGGTCGGAAAGCATTCCGAGTCCCAACCAACTCCTTGTTGGAATCGATTCCGACTGACTTGGGTTTGGCGAGTCTGACTGACCGATTACGATGTTTCTGAACACTGTTCGGTCGGACTCCCAGTGACTTCAATGGGAGCCTGTGTTTCGACTGACAACACAGGCTGCCATTGAAAAATGGGGAGGCTGTGGAAAACCATGCACCCTGTCGCAGGCACCCCATGGTGCCGCCACTCTGTACATGGTTGGGGATTACAGTGCGGTTCTGACCATCTGGAAGACTTCGAGAGCCGGTCGGAACTGCTTCGGAATGACTGGCCGGTTCACACTACGAACCCTGACATCATAATTTGGCGGTTGGGCCGCAAACCGACTGTGGCAGTCGGAAAGCTTCAGACTGCAGTCGGAAAGCTTCCAGCTGGTGGTCGGAGGCTTTCCGACTGACATCATAATTAGTGTTCGTTTTGTAATGTATTTGTTTATGGGGAGGGTGTTGTGTTTATTTTTTGCAGGGTTATGTTGCAGAGTTATGGTGGGGACAAAGATGCTTTTTTTTAAGAGAAAATGTGTTATAGTTTCATTGAAACTATTATTTTTAAATACATTTTGTTTTATTTTTTGGGTTTCCTGTAGCATTTATGTTTTTTTAATCTGTATTTTGTGATTTTGATGGTTCAACTACATAGAGGATTGCATTGTTGGATCCCTATTTTTACAGTTGTATTTTTTTATTTTTTGGGAGGATTTTGTCTTTTTATGGAATATAATTTGGATTGTTGTTGTTTTGAATTTCTACTGGTTTAAGGACAATCTACTGCAACAAAATTTTAAGTTATTTTCATTGTTTTATATATGGATGAGAAATATTATATTTTTAATGTGTTTTGTTGTTAATTAACCCTGGGCGTAGTGGGCGTAGTGGGGCTTCGCAGAGCTACGTGAAGTGGGCGAGAAACTACGCCCACCTCCGCACTCCGCGTAGCCCCACTACGCACTGCAGGCCTCCCTCCCGCCTTCCCTAAATACTTTAAATTAAATGTGTAAAAGAATTAAAAGGCACTTACCTTGCCCGCCTCTGCCCGCCGCGTCTCCGGGGCACCCTCTCTTCATCGCCGCCGTCTTGTGTACTAATGCGCATGCGCGGGCGGCCGCGCATGCGCATTTCTCACGAGAAATGCGCATGCGCGGCCGCCCGTGCATGCACATTAGTACACAAGACGGCAGCAATGAAGAGAGCGAGCCCCGGGGACGCGGCGGCCAGCGGCGGGCAAGGTAAGTGCCTTTTAATTCTTTTACACATTTAAATTAAAGTATTTAGGGAGGGTGGGAGGGAGGCGGGTGGCGGCCAATGCGTAGAAGCCGGCACTACGCACACTCCGTGCATGGAGCGTACCTGCCCGCCCACCCTTATTGTTAATGCATTTGATGTACTAATTTCTGTGCAATGGATTTTTTTTATTGCTGGTTTATTTAGTTTGTTTCATTGATTAATTTAGTTAATTGGTATTAATGTTTATTTTTTATTTTTACCAATACCAATTTTTTTCATTTGTTACAGTTAAAATATTATTTTATTTTTGGCATAATAAATATATTTAGAATTTTTTATAAAGTAAATGAGTTCTTAGTGTATTTTGGTTATTGTGGAAGGCAGTTCTTGTATAGGTGATAATTTTAAAGTATAGATTTTGCTATTGTTTCTAGGGATTCTAGTTCATGGGTATTTTAGGTATAATCTTGTTTTACATTATAAATGTTCATTCATTGTTTTGATTTGTTTACTTAGTTTTGAGTCCACTTTAGTTACAGATTCGTCTAATCTATGCTACTGATAGCTTTGGGCCTGATTCCGATGGAGTAGAGACTTCCACCGACAGCCTGTCGGTGACGGACTCCCCGCCATTGGTACAGGGATCTCTGTACACCATATTATAATAGCTTCTAGATGGGTGGTGGTCATAAACTGCGACTGTCGCGGTAGCAACAGGCGGTCTGTATCTGACCGCCTGTCGGACCTTCCTGTAGTCCAAGAATGGCAGCAGTGCCTGTCAGGCACCGCCGTCCGGATTGCAATATCCCATTCTGCTGGTCGTTCTGCCGTGGTCGTCCCTCTGCAAAATGGCAGGTGGAAACGGATTTGGTGGCCCGTAGTGAGCCCCCCTAACCCACTGGGCCAGGTACATAGGCACTGGGGGCACCTATGGTGCCCCCCTATATATGCTAACACACAAAAGGGAGGTTAAAACTACCTATTGGATGCAAAAAAAGACACTTTATTGATTTGTTCACACTGGTAGGATTAAAAAGCAGCGCAATGAGTAGTGTTGATTTAAAACTACTCAATGATATATGAGGTCGACATGTTTCAGCCTTTATGATCAATGAGTTGTATCTAGACTCTCTTCAGGAACAAGATGAATAAAAAATTGCTGCTGCTAGTGAAAATCGTGATTAAGAAAGAGAAGCAATACGAAATCAGGAATCCGATATATTGGTGAAGGATATTACTGGAAATATCCATATAATTAGGATAAGTAGCCACACCACTACCTGGTGACAGCTCAGAGAAGGGGACCCCGTGCTGCGACCCAAGGTTTTGTATTGCTTCTCTTTCTTTGCATCCACTAGGTAGTTTTAACATCACCACTGCATATTCACTCTATCACACACCATTGCGCTGCACTCTCACCACACCTACCATCACATAGGGGATTTTAGCATCCCAGTTCATTTTTTACTATTGAAAACATCCCAGAGCTCCTACCTCACAGTGAGGGAGTTGTAGCCCTCAGTGGGACTGGGTTTCCCACGGGGAGGAGAAACCCATATGATGAAGCATGCCACCTACGGTGGGTGAGGGTTTTCATCCTAAAAGTGACACTCCAGTTCTTCTTTCTTCTCATGCACATGTGTTGATGCATATCTGTGTGCTAATATAGACCCAAGGTTGTCTTTCCCCCCTATATATCCCTACACCATGTGTAGGCACCGCATGGTGCCTGCCACGTAGTGCTGGGATATGTGTGAGGTGTCTGTTTTGACTTGTTTCGTCTTTTGGCGGGTGCTGCAGAGTGCAGCACCTGCCGCAATACAAAATATGGGCAATGCGACCACCACGGTGGTGGTCGCATCGTAATTTGCCAGTTGGATCCTCCACCTTGTAGGCAGGCGGTCCCAAATAGAATACGATGGCGGACAGACTGGAGTTTCCCTAAGTGTTGCCATCCCATAGAAGGAATTAGAGTAGTATTTGGTACATTTCCAATGATGATAGGTGATGTTCTTTCCTGGATGTAGGGGTAGTTCATATAACAAAGCATAAATTCCCTTTTTGAGAGGATATGAATTTAGCCCCTTCTGTCATTTTCTGGGGTATACTGTAAATGCATTCATTAATATAACTTAGTAAATGCAGTGGCTGTATTTTTACTGTTACATTTTTATTTCTTTAAATACTTATATGTTGTGCTTGTATTTTCTTTATTTTCTTTGAAGTTATTTGTTTTTTTTCTTGCTTTTACATTGCTATTTAGACCTGTTGGGGGGGAATGTATTTATTATTCAGAGTTAAATGTTATTTAGGTTTAGTTTAGATAAAGGCAGATTGCTGGTTAGTTGTTTATTTTTTCTAGTTAATTTAAGATAATAGTTACTATTTTAGATGGATATTTTTATGTTCATTATATGTAGTTTGATTATTTGGTCTTGGTGAAGGTTGTAGAGGAGAGGAAGAAAATCAGAAAAAGTTCATTTGTTTTATTTGTTAGGATAGTTTGTTTTGCAAATTAATTAGCTACATTTCAAATTAATTTGTGGTTATACTTACTTTGTTTTAAAAATGATTAGTATATTTTCTTGTGTCAGTAATATGTTGTTGGTGAAATGTTGCACAGTTTTGATGTGTTTTATCTAGGAACCCGATCAATATTGTGACCTTATGCCCCTATACGGCTATAATCAATAAATATCCCTATAATGGCATAATAATCAGAGCCATATTTCAGTAACTCGCCTCTGCAGTCCATGACACAGCAGAAGCCACTTCCTTAGATTCCTAGAGAACACACCAAGTTCTTTCGACACACCAAAACCCCCAGCAACCTGGGAAAGCCCCGCTTGCTTTGTTTTGATTAGTAATAGAACTCCTGCGAGCACTGTAAGAACGACCAGTTCTTAGTGACATCTTTATTGACGTCTTATGTCCAAAACTTACGTCAAACTCGGCACCTTTCAGATATAAATATACCAACGTTGCCTTAAGCAAACACGCAGTGGTGGTGAATACTGGAGCAGAACAGCTGTCCCCTTGCAGAAAGCCCAGCAGATGCGAGAAGCCCACGGACGCTGCCCCTCCTCTTTGACGCGCTGAGAAAGACGCTGTCTTTTCTCCTGCCAAGAAAATCCAGCTCCGGCGTTTCCAGCCTACCCTTGCGGGTGACTGGGATATCGGGTCCTGAGAGGGAGATACCAGACCTCCTACATTCTATTCCAGAGGTACGGTGCAAACTAAACCCTTAGAGAGAATTCTTGAATCAAACTCTTGGCAAAACCAACTTAACTTAAACTGCTACTTACTTACTCCCTCCCACGTATTAGGCTTAGGTCAGGTACACCGGGGTAGGCGTAGTTAGAAGCACCAGTTGAGATCGTTAGCCAATGTATATATGATTGTATATATTTTATTCATTTTAACTATCTTATGGCTAAGAAACCATATCAATGCTTTTACAGTATTATTTCGTAATACTCCTTTTACTGTACACACTTTTCATTATAACAAGTCTTGCAATTGTGGCAATTCATTTCTCTTGCATGAGAAAGAAGACTGCTCAATAAATAATATCTTTTATTGAAAACGCCAGTCTCTCTATTCTCTGCACCCTGGTGAAATTAACTCTGCACAACTGACTGAGTGAAATAGCTGTCTATTGTTTCACACGACTCTAGAGATTGACTCTTATTCTGGTGAGCAAAGTTGTCATGTTTATGCGGTTGTCGGAAGCTGAATCCCTTCTTGTCTGAGCCAGGGAAGCTGATCACTTCCTATTCAGTCAAGAAAGTTTCCAGTGACCTCTGAGCTAGCTGGCGCAAACCTAAATTAAGTCTAATATAGTCAGTAGAGACCTAGAAGACCTCAGTCCTACGTCTACACTGCTGTTTATGTTATTCCAATGCGCAGGGCCTATAGGGAAAATAGGAACTACACTACATAGCGCGCAACGTTTGGTAAGGCAATAAAACTAACGCAAGACGTTAGAGTAACTCAGTCGTGCTTTTTCACACAGACCCTTTCTCCCGTAAATACTCCAATAGACGTCTGGAGTGGGTGAAAGGTTAAAATCCGCCGGAACTTAGTAGGAAGAGATTCCTATGTAGAGTTTCTGGTTTAGTCAACGTTGAAGGATACAGTGTTCCAAAATATTGTGCACCTAATCTTTTGTTTCCTTGAAACCTGATCGGCAACAAAAAACCTTTCTGACAGTAAAATGCCAGATAGTGATGAGGAAAGGGATGCTGCTATATTAGCAAATCAACTAATGGAGGACGACACGAGTCTCCTACAGAATGACCAGAATGCAATCCTCATTCCGGTCAACATAAGAAAAACTATAACTTTAAAACTTTTAGAAAACAGACTCACAGCACGAGGTGGTACAGTCATTTTCGTGATAGAGGCACATGAATATCGGCAGACAGAGGTATTCTATTCATGGATAAACTTTCCAGCGGCAAACGCTACAACACACGAATTCCACTATTACAAAATAGAGGAACCTCCGGAAGAATACGCTCCTTTCGAGGAGATTGAAATCCCATTAAAATACCAAGAGCACCTGCTCTGGTTTAAAGGCGCCCTAAAACATAATGATCACATCACCAGGCTCGGTCCACTAGGTAGACCAGGAGCAACGTGGCCGGTTCTAGCCAGCTACACACCACATCCAGACATTGATAAAATGTCAAGAGAAGAACTTTTAGCACAGCTAAAATTATTAATTAAAATACACAGACAGTTAGTCCAATATGTAATGCGGACTGCAACAGTCCAAACAGCTGTTAATATTCCACAGCTAACCCCTCATCAGGGGAACACAAATAAAATCACACCACAGAACATACAATCATGTCTTGGAAAAACACCCGCAAAACGGGAACAAATTCCATTCTGGTTAGCACACAAAAATAACTCAAATAGAGGCAGTATTCCTGAATACTACCCCTATTGAGAAACACAGAATTCTGACTATCTGCCTTCCAATGGGGGTCGCACCACATGTGGAGGACTGTGACACTTGGGGCACAGTCTTTGCTTCCATTTACACAAAAACACAGGGCGTGTTCCGTCTCTGGCGGTAATACCAGATGTGCTAAAACAAATTCAGAATGAATACGGTCCAGAACCTGCTTTAACTCTTGGTATGAAATTACTGAAAGACTTCAAGCAGGTCTCGGCTATATTACTAGCCAACATAAAAGGAGAAGCAGCATCTGTGGCGATCCGCCAGAAATTGAAAGAAACAGATATAACAGATCAACCAATTGAACTTGCCAGAATCATAGAAAAATGCTATGAAGAA
The DNA here is from genome assembly GCF_964263255.1 of Lissotriton vulgaris. NCBI lineage: Eukaryota > Metazoa > Chordata > Amphibia > Caudata > Salamandridae > Lissotriton > Lissotriton vulgaris. The sequence goes on from NW_028248478.1 coordinate 279,001, forward strand.
TTAGGTAGAGATAGTTTGGGTGGTAAACCAGTAAAACCCCAAATACTTGAAAATCCAGAAAAATTATTTATTAAAAATAATCTAAACACTCCTAAAAAGAGCTGGGATTGAAATAAACAATCTACTCCTAAAGAAAAAGTTTTCCAGTCCAGAGGAAGGTCTCCTCGAAGGAGAGAAAGAACTCCGAATCGAGAACACCAGTCTCCCCAGAGGGAGCACTCTGAGAAAAGATATAACCTTAGAAATAGGGATATCTTGAAAAAACCTGATAGATATCAAAGTATTGATACACGTCCCTCTCGATCTTTTTCGCAGAAATTGGAAAGAAGAGGACGGTCAGATCTAAGGGAAGAGCACACCAAGTCCAAAGACAAGGAACCTGCTCAAAGTAAAAAATTAGAAATTTCCAAGAAAGAAGGTAGCCAGTATTAGAGTAATCGAACATGTCGAGAATACAGAGGACACAGCTGAAAAACGGAGAGTGGGCACAGACAATGCTAGACAGTGCAGCAGAAATCAGCATAGCTCCCAAGATCCTGATGAGTCATCTGGAGACAGTCGACACGAATGAATACATTCAAGTAGAAACTGCAGACACCAGAGTTAGCGAACCTCATAAGATATACGAAATAACACTATGTATAGAGGGAGATAAGACTAGGAAAATAAGGGGTCTATTTGGGGATAACTTCTCAAAAGGCTATGACATCCTGTTAGCCGAGAAAGATTGTCCCCCAGCGTTTGTCAATGAGTGCCCTCATGGCGAAGAAATGATTATGCCTGCCTTCTCAAATCATATTCCAATTCACACTAAATATATATATGCAAGGAAATGGGCAGTAGCTCAAGCACCTGCATTATATAAAAATCATGTAGGATGGGATGAGGACTCTCCTCCTCACAAAATCCACTTAAAATGTCAACCAACTGCACAAAGACAGTACCCATTTAAGCAAGAAGCTAAAAAACAGGTCAGGGAGATTTTAGATCAACTTGAATACCAAGGGGTGATTGAAACATTCACCTCTCAAATGAACAATCCTTTGTTTCCTGTCTCCAAACCAGACGATTCTTATCGTCTAGTCTTGGACTACAGACACCTTTACTCATGTTGCAAAACATTTGCGGTACGAAATTCGCACAGTGCTGCACTAATGAATAACATAGTTCGCAAAAAATACAAAACAACATTAGACATATCTAATGGGTTCTTTTGTCAAAATATTGCACCAGAAAGCAGGTACTTGACCCCTTTCTCAATAATGGGGTCACAGAAAAAATTTCTCTAGGCTCCCACGGGGATTTAAGAACAGCCCAGGACTATTCTCAGCCAGAGTAACAGAGTTACTACACATATATGATGATGAGGCATTATCTTATGTCGATGACATCTATCTCACAGACGATGACTTGGATACTCACTTGAAAAGAGTGAACACCATAAGACTTGGATTCGCAGCAGAGGGGTACAAATTCAACTTTAAAAAGTCACGAATTGCCCATCTAACAGTCTTATTTTTAGGATACGAATGATCAAGTGAAGGAAAAAGCCTCGCGGACAACTTCTTAGAGAAGTGCGCTGTACTCCAAGCACCAAAAACGCTGAAGAACTTACAATCGATTCTAGGCTTCCTGAATTTTGGAAGAAATTACATTCTAAACTATGCAGAGAGGATTAAACCTCTCTACGAATTAATAAAACCTGATTTTAAACCAATCAACTGGACTCAAAAACACACAGAAATTTTGAGATCACTACAAACAGACATGTTAGCTAAAACAAAATTAGAAACACGTGACAATACACGCAACCTTGTAATCCGGGTCATCCCAGGAAGATGCGGATTCACGTACCTGACCTCTAATGAGGGAGAAACGGTACCAATAGCTTACAAATCACATTTGTACACAAAAGCTGAAATAAAATTCAGTTCAACGAAAAAAATTCTAACTGCGGTTCAGACTGCTGTAGCAAAAGAAAGGGCCCTAGCACAAGGTAAACGAATAATAATCGTTACACCTATACCTGCCCTAGAAGCGGTAACAAAAGCGAGCATTCCAAATGCTAAAGCTCTGCATCCAAGATGGATCCAATGGGTTAATTCTCTTGCTGCAACAGACGTAGCATATGAATTTGATCCTAACCTAAAGACACAGGAATTTTTACAATATGAATATGAATGTCCTCTGCCAATTGAAATTCTCCCTCTAGAACAATTCGGAAGTATCATATATACAGACGGATCAGCACAACCCGCAGTTGGGGGTAAAGAAGCTTACAGTGCTGCGTGCGCGATTGTTAAAGGTCATTGGCACAAAGGAAAATTTAGACCACTGGTCACTAAAACACAATCGCTAGCAGATTGTACAGCTCAGCGAGCTGAACTACTAGCATTTAAGATGGCGCTTGAAAATACCGATCGCGAATTGCCCACACTTATAGTGTGCGATTCATATTATTGCGTTCAATCTTATAATGAATACTTGCAGAATTGGGTTGAAAACGGGTTCAAAGATGCAAAAGGTGGCACAATCAAGCACAAAATGCTTTGGGAACAAGTAGTTCTATTACAGAAGGAACCACAAAAGACTCACGTGATACACACTCTGAGTCATCAACGTGATGGCGTTCACGTTGCAGGGAATTCATTGGCTGATGAAGCCGCGAAGGCAGCTGTGCAAACGGCTTCCGTAGCTGCAATCACCAGGTCAAAAACAAAAATAGACAGCGATATACTACAAGCTGTCAGTGCGTCAGTAAAAGATGATAGAAAAACACTCCCAAAAGGCTTTCCAGAAAAGTACTCATATTTAACAGATACGAATAATGTTCCTTTTGCTCGAATCCCTGGAGTGGGGGATAGAGTAATTCCAAACATGGAACACAGGTTAGGACTAATTACAGCGGCACACGAAGGGCTTGCTTCTGCGCACGCTGGCATTTGCGCAACAATATCATTATTAAAACAGAGATATTGGTGGCCGCGCATGAGAATACAAACTAAGAAATATGTGCTAGAATGCGAAATATGCCAAAAAATGAAAGTATCAACAGTGAAACGACCAGCGCAGACACCCCTTCTCATCTCAGATAAACCATTAGCATGTGTTTACCTGGACCACTGTGGTCCCTTACAAAGGGATGGCAACTATAAATATATCATGGTCGCAGTGGACTCCTGTACGAGATTCATATGGATGTGCCCCCAGCGCTCGGCTGACGCCAGAACTGTTATAAAAGATTTGCGAGTCTTTATCGGCACATACGCAATTGCCATGCTTCATTCTGACCAGGATCCTGCTTTTAGCTCTCGAGCTTATAAGGAGGCCATGACCAGCATGGGCATTGGGTTGCGGTTCTCTTGTCCCTTCCATCCTGAGGGAAACGGGGTAGTGGAAAGAAAAAACAGAGACATAAAGCAATCTATAACGGCAAAGGTATTAGGTTCGGGTGATGGGTGGGTCCAGCATTTAACAAGTGTCCAAAGTACTCTTAACAACTTGCCAAGAAATTCTCTAAAAGGTTTCAGCCCGTACGAACTATTGTTCGGAACTAGAATGTATGTTCAGGACTTAGATAGTCATGCTTCAGTGGTAGAAGATAAGAAAAAAGGCTTTGACATCAAAGATCGTTTGGCTGTTTTACAGGACTTAAATGAAACAAGAAAAGCCCTGAGCAACATAAAGTTAAAGCAACAGCTAACAACCACTGAAGACACACCACTTGTCCCAGCAAGACCTGTCTGGATTCCAAAGATTGGGGATCTGGTCAGAGAACAAATAGAGGTGAAGAAGGAATTTGGGCCTTCTTACAGAAATGCAGTACCTGTCTTAGCAATCAACGGAACAAGATCAGTTGTACTACTGCCCCTTGCTGGTAAAAAGGAGAACCGAGTTGTATCCATCGACCTGGTAAAACCACAATCATGTGGCCTATAATAAATAGTAGGCCCAGTGGACTCCCAAGAAGTAACAGAATACCCAAATTTGCTAGTATCCAAGAGGTTCAAACTGAAAGACTAATCACATGTGATAAACCTGCAGTAAATAAAAAAGGACTATGCAGAAATGCCATGGAACATGCCTCTCTTGAAACCCAAATTGAAACAGTTCGTCATGAAACACCAGTCTACAATGATGTAGCATCAGAATGTGCTAATGAAAGGCAAATTGAGAAAACAATTCCAACAATCGACAGAACTGCATCTGGCTACTTCATCAATTTCGATAACTTTTCTGAAGATCAAAGCGACTCTGAAGTGACGCCAGCAACAAAGACTTTTAAAGAAAAGGCAACAGAACTCTTTCATCAACTCAAAGAAACCTATCTTATTTCTCCATGGTAAGAATTTTGGATTGGGCTAGGTGTATTTTTCCTCCTGCTTGGGCTCATCATGGTACTTTGCTTGGGAAAATTAATTGAGGGAAAATACAGTACAATGGACACAGCAAGTCAGAACATCAACTTAGTTCTGAAGCCTCACAAGTCATCTCACATCGAGAAAAGAGAACTATCATCAGTGAATGTCACAGCCATTCCAATACCCTGCGGGGTAGTTTGGGACAAAACAGACTGCGAAATTTACGGCCCGGTCGAACTCTTGAAATATCCTCATCAGTTTAAGGTTTCATTAAGTGACTTTGTAAAACCAAGTACATTCTCTGATGATTGGGACTTTGAAAGCATAAATAATATGATGTCGGATTTAGTTTTGTCAGCAGAATTTACAGAACATGATTATTTGCAAGGTTCATCGAATTATGAACAGATGTACTGTTTTACCACTATTTACATAAATCTGCTCAACCTAGAAATGTTTTTAAATATAACCAATGGGAACATTGTGCTACTCCACCTAAAAGCAGTTCAAAAACATTCTATGAGAAATTCCAATACTTCTCAGGGTTTAACACAAGTGATGCAGAAACATTTTATTATAAACTGTTAGATAAAACAGGGACAAAAACCATGCTGACAAATACTAAACTGATATATTCAGAAGCATTTTATGAAAAAATGATTACATTTGGTTTTGATTTCTGGAAAAACAACATTGAAACAAAAACCATCTGGGGTACAAAAGATTGGCAGGTACAAGGCTTAGAAGCATTATTTCGAGCCTGCATGATCCCAGAACAAATAATGTTCTTGAATGACACAATTCAACAAACAACCTGTCTTGGCCTAGCCAAGATTAAAGACCTTAACAAACCGTCTATTCCAAAGCCAATACCTGATAATGCAACCACAGATATTGAAGTAGACGTATCCCAAATTTTAAATGAAAACAGAGCACATCCTGATTGGAAAAAGTGGTTAATCTGGCCTACAGACACGAATAACTGTCAAGACAGATTCCTGAACAAAATACAGGGGTTAAAAATGACCAGATCAGACCCTAGATACTCCCAGAGACAACATCCAGGGATAGTAACAACATACAGTGTAGGGAAACTATGCCTTGAATGGCTACAAACATCCACACTGGCACAAATTAAGCAACACTTGTCTTTACTTAAAGATGGTGCTGACTTGCGCGATTTCATAATGGGGCCACACAAACAGCGTCAAAAACGTTTCATAGCGGCCAGTATATATGCTGCTTACAACGAGGCATGGAAAGTGACTCAAATTGAGACAGCAGAGAAAATACGAGAAATTGATCGTATTAATTTGGAAAAATCACTTTCTGTTGTGGACAATGGGTTAATGACTCTGTCCTCTAGAATATATTCACTGGACAGTATTGTATCATCTGCAATCGATATAATAGACCAGGACTTGCTAATGTTACAACATGGCCAGTCCCAATTACGTTCTATTGTACAGCTAGGCTGGACGTTGCAAAACCTCCGTTCAGGCTATGTGCCATGGCGTTTAATCAACACAACGTCATTGTTTTCTATCTTTAACCTTAATGATAAACAAATCAGTTTGGCACAGAAAGGAGCAGACTATACAATCCTGAGCATTGAAAAACTTGAGAGATTACCATTGACAATGTCAGAAAGACCTGTCATTGAAGGGATAATACACAGAATAATCACAATTCCGAAAACAACTTTCCAATTTAAAAATTGCCTGAAGTATATACCAGCAGGCCAGTATGAAAGGTTGGGTAAAGGATACATTAAGTCATCATGGAAATTACCTTATACACACACATATTATAGTGAAAATAACAAAAATGTATTTCTTAGTGGTAATGAGTGTAAACAATTACTAAGTGGTATACTTTTGTGCCAAGGTATTAACTTGCATGGGGCCTGTGTGGGGACTTCAAATAAGCTTTCATGCCACCAGCACGGCACACCTGCAACACAGATAGAGCCATTCTTTAGACAACTTTCTAACTGTAGTTACGTTCTAATAACGGATCACAGCTGTTGTGGCTTGCTGCCAGGGAAAGCATATCTCTTAAGCGTCAGTTCCATGGCCACTTGCTGTATGCAAGCATTGTATCCAAATGGCCGTGGAGACTCAGTGGCTCCGATTTGGCCCTCTTTGAATATCTCTTCTATACTACGAATTGATACTTTAAGCAGAATGAAGTCTGTGCTTTTACAGACAGCAGTGCCCATCACGTCATCGAAAGAGACGTATGATCTCCAAGTTGCAAGGACAACTGCAGAGATACATACACTTTTATCAACAAATTGCCCCGTGCATTTCACAGAAATGCTCAGCCAAATCCTAAATATGTTGGATGCCAGTGGTATCTCGTATGTATTTAAGACAATTTTTTCGGGACTGTTAACACCCTTCGAAGCAGTCCTGGGCATCTTTCCCAATTTTGTCCATTCGGTCTTTGGCGGCCTACCACTACTTTTGGGACCCGTAGCAGGTATTTTATTTTTGACCCTCCTGCTCCGATATGGCAAGCCAAAACGCAGACATGATTCCGGCACGGATGGAAGAAACGATCCTAGCAATACGCTACCGGGACCGCATAACTACATTCCTTGGACTAGCCCGGCTAAGAGATCTGAATATGACCTGGTTTCTTTCATTCAGACCTATATGGCAGACCTGCATCTTACCTGTGCTTCGATGTATGCTATGCGGAGAGGAATGCGTGTTAGACACCTGTCTTGCACTACAATCAGCAGTACCAATGGATATCAATACTTTGCTAAGTCCTGTAACGGCTCATGCATTGTGTTGTCCCCAGCGGTTACCAATCCTGATGACGGCATTCGTTGAGACTCCTGCGCTACGACTAGGTGGTGGCAGTGAAGCAAGAAATGAAATCAACATCACCCAGGAACGACCCTCTGTGAGCATTGCTGATCCTGAAATCGATGATAGCAATCGTTCTCACAACTGCCAAGTTACAGCATTATCGAACTTGGTCGAACTGTCACCTGAATATGTAGACCAATTCTTTGCGAGCCTGTCTGAAATGATGTTCTCCCCTGAACAGAAACAATAACTTTTTGGAAAACAATCCGGCACACAGCGTTCCCATGAACTCTGTATTCGGCCTTCGGCTTTGATAAACAAAAGCTACTGAAAAGCGTTTGGAGCTATTTTTTTCCCTGTTCATCATGAAATTATTTTTTTCCCAAAAATGCCAAAATATTTACCTTTTTCTGGCACACGTACTTTGCTTAAAGTAGAACTATTCATAAAGAACAGAGCTTCTATTTTTAGTAGATCTAGAGACGAAATATTATCTCAGCCTCTAGCACATTTTACAGCAACTGTATTTATATGTGATGAAATAGTCTCGCCCTTCTTTTCTGTATTGAGAGACATTTCATGTGTAATTTTCGCAAAATCGTTCAACTGAATATATATGCAAACATTTTTTTTGAATGAATATTCTGCTTAAAACGTACAGTACCTATTATCATTTTCATTTATTTCGTATACACCATTTCAAATGCAAAATGTACTTTGGGATGGGTAGGAATACACTTGCATCTTATTGCTTACGTTTTTAGTAATTGATGGACATAAAATTGTGGAGTGAGTGATGCGTTTTATCTAGGAACCCGATCAATATTGTGACCTTATGCCCCTATACGGCTATAATCAATAAATATGCCTATAATGGAATAATAATCAGAGCCATATTTCAGTAACTCGCCTCTGCAGTCCATGACACAGCAGAAGCCACTTCCTTAGATTCCTAGAGAACACACCGAGTTCTTTCGACACACCAAAACCCCCAGCAACCTGGGAAAGCCCCGCTTGCTTTGTTTTGATTAGTAATAGAACTCCTGCGAGCACTGTAAGAACGACCAGTTCTTAGTGACATCTTTATTGACGTCTTATGTCCAAAACTTACGTCAAACTCGGCACCTTTCAGGTATAAATATACCAACGTTGCCTTAAGCAAACATGCGGGGGCGCTAGAGGGCGCCGGGCAAGATGGCCGCACCTATGTGAGGCTCCGCCAGACCGAGGTAAAATCCTTTCAACATCCTACACATCCTGCCTCTACAGCCTTTCAGCTTGATGGCTAATCGTACCTGAGGCGATACGGCACAGAGTGAGGCCGTTTCCGACCATCGATCTCCTCGCCTGTGCTGCTACCCGGCAGTTGATCGTCTCCCCGGAGCCTGGCCTCGTGGCGCGCGGACCCAATTGCAAGGACTTGTGGCTGAATAGGGGTCCTGCGGCGCCTGACATCGAGTGAGAGTGCAGTGAAGGCGGCCGGAGGTGCACAGAGAGGCAAGCGGAGAGAATCTGCTCCGGAGCAGCGGAGTTTGGCCGTCCTTGGAGCTGGCGCCCGACCCTGCTGGAGGCGGTGAGTGGGGTAGTGGCCTAGGAAAGTCCGGGGCTGCGGAGGTGGCACTGGGCCGTACAGAGCTACTCCGCGCGAGCTGCGGCCGGCGGGGGTGAGGGCGGGGTGTGGACCCCAGGCGGCTAAGGAGCGACAACAGCGCGGTGACGGCCACGAAGGGCCGCTGCCTGAGATCGGGAGCTTTTCTGGGCTCCATGGCGGAGTGAGAAGGGGAGACTAGCCTCCTGAGATAGCGGGACCTGGGCCTGACTTTGACGCTGCTGGTTGACCGGCAGTAGTGCCCGAGCGACACCAGGATCTTCCTCCTCTTGGGTGCTGGTTTCAATTGGTTTTGGACACTGGTTGGTCCTGTGGGCACGACTGGATCGCTATCAAATTGCGCTCTAATACTGGTAATATTGGTTGTAGCGGCCCAAATACAGCATGGGTAGGCCTGAGAGAAACCAGCCCAAGATAAACTTCGAAGCCAAAAAAACTGCGGTGTCCTCCTCACAGGCACCCCAAGACAATGAACCCACTGGAGCTACTGGCGGGACTCCGAATTTAGAAGCCACACTGGTAGCAATGCAGAAAACACTGCAATCCATTGAAGGCACTATAGAAGCAGTTAATCACAGACTCGATCACATGGCTACGAAGTTTGACCGGCAGAATGAACGGATGGGTGAAGTCGAACAGAGAGTATCGGCCACGGAGGATGGGCTCGCCACAATGTCAAATAAAGTTTTTAACATGGAGCGTGTTTTGGCGGTTATTCAGGCCAAAAATGAGGAGTTGGAAGGGCGGTCCCGACCCAACAACATCTGCGTTTCGGGGCTGCCGGAATCCACAAATGTTGGCAAAATGGAAGAGTTCATGGAGCGAATGTTTATAGACATATTCGGTTCTGACCAACTGTCCCGAGTATTTATAGTGGAGCGAACACATCGATCTTTGGCGAAGCGGCCAGTGCCTGGGGCGCAGCCCTGACCCATCATTGCCCGCATTCTTAACTATAAAGACAGAGACGTGAACTTGCGACTGGCACGAGAGAAAGGTACAATAGTCTATCAGGGCAGCAAACTTGAATTCTACCCTGATTTCACAATGGCAGTGCAAACAGCAAGAAAGGAATGTAATATGGTGAAACAACTTCTTCGAGCTGAAAATATACCATATGCCATGCTGTATTCGGCCCGTCTTCGGATTGGAGCACCATCGGATAACAAAATCTTTACCTCTCCTAAGGCGGCCATGGACTATGCTAAAAAGCAGAAAAAGAGAAAAAGAGATGTGACGCAGGAAGGGGAGGAAGACCTACGGGAGGAGGTGGCATAAACCTTCAAACTTGAATTTATAACTCAGTGCTGACTCACACGTTATGAGAGAGGTACTGCTGCTCAGTATCAGGATCCTCACATTCAAGATGCCTTGGTACTCTTTAATATGATCTAAAGGGAGTTGGAAATATACCTCTTTTCGCATAGATGACGCAGCCGGCACTCCTGCTATTTGTGCATGGTTTAAACACTGGGTGATTTGACAATTGCAGAGTTCATGACACTGGCCTTCTGAAAATACATTTATTATTGAGGAATGGCATAGTTGGCGACTATGTGCTGGTGGTTGGCTGCCGATTGGGTATAGCAGTTACTATTACGTTTAACATAAGCTGATGGTTACACTATGGCGGCGCACGAGACATTAATGTGAAAGATGCCGTTCAATATGCGATATGAGAGAGTCCTATGCTATAGGCTATGGAGCTGGGGGTGAGGGGAGTGGGATGTTCATATAGATTACTCGGTCCACTCCTGACTTGGTTCGCTAGCGGGAGCTGAGTGCCTCTATGCCCCCACATATGGGAGTTCCCCACAAAATGTTTGAAGCACTGTTGGGATTTTGGGGTCTGGGGGGTTGGGGAAGGCTTTGGCAGGTTGGGGGTGCTGAAGTGGGTGGAGGGAGGGTTGGGGATTGCCAGGGATTTCAGGTTTGGGTAGTATGTTTCATTGTCATCGGTGGGAGGTTGAGAAGGGCAAGAAATGGGATAGGGCTCTGTTGGTTGGTATCTCGCCTTGATTGTAAGACGATTCCTGCAGATAATTGCTTGGTCTATTTCCTTGTATTCCGCAACTTGTGTTGTGCAATGAGCTTACTCTACAGTCTTCAGGATATACTGAGTGCCCGGTCATATGGATAGGGGAGGTAAAATTATCAGTATCACATGGAATGTAAGGGGATTGAATCGGCCACAAAAGACGAGACAGATGTTAGCATTTTTGAATAGGCATGGAGTGCAGGTGGCTTTCCTTCAGGAGACACATCTTCAGGGGAAGGCGGCTGAAACTGTGGGTAAGCAATGGGCTGGCACCCGAGTGGCATCGAATTACTCCTCCTATGCACGGGGAGTTATGATCCTAATTAAGAAAAAACTTTCTGTTTATCCCACTGCATGAGGAAATTGACAAAGATGGTAGATATATTATATTACATGGGAAGCTGTGCGGAACACTGATAACGATGTCCAATGTATATGGCCCAAATATTGATGATCCTGACATTTATGTTGCTCTGTGGAATAAGATCTATATGCTACCTCCCTCGGCATTATCTGTGGAGGGGATCTGACTGTAACTCTGGAAGGTGCGCTGGACAGGAAGGATGATAGGCCCTATGTACACAGGAGAGCGGCTGATGCGGTGCGTGATGGAATGAGCGGACTTGGGTTGGTGGATGTGTGGCGGCTAGGACATCCTGAGGTGAGAGACGGTACTTGTTACACGTCAGAGCATGACACGTGGTCGAGATTGGACTACTGGTTGGTGACCCGGGATGTTAGTGGTTGGGTTATGACTGTGAACCACCTGCCTTGAACGCTTTCTGATCATGCTCCTGTGCGCATGTAGGTATGGCTGCCATCACATGCTCTGGCTCCCTTCTTCTGGCGACTACCACCGGGAACCTTGACTGACCTAGTACTGCACGAAAAACTAAGAACCATTATTGAGGAATTCTTTGATAAAAACGTTGGCTCTGTGGAGAGCATGGGCACAGTATGGGAAGCCTTTAAGGTAATGATAAGGGGAGCATGTGTAGAGCTGCGATCGGGAGTGCTCAAGTCGCTGAGGGACAATTGTTATCTCTTGAGCGCCAACATGAGGTACTACCGGAGGAGTCCTTATTAGCTACTATTCAGCTGAAAGTTACTGAATATAATGATCTAGCAGATCAGGAGGTCCAATTCTTATCCAAACGTACTAGGGCACGGTATTATGGCGAAGGGGGACGTCCGGGACGTGGACTGGTGGACCGAATAAGAGAACCGTGGGCTAGGCACTGTGGAGTACAGTAGATTGAGGACGGGGATACCACTGTGACTAGTGTGGCTGGTGTCCTCGACTGCTTTGTGCGATACTATGAGCAGATGTATGAGCATAGGAAGACGGCAGGGGAGGATGAAATAGCGCAATATTTCGAAGATATAGCTTTGGTCTGGCTATCGAAGGGTCAACAGGATTTTCTAATGCATCACATAACGGAAGGGGAGTTTCGAGATGTGATTGCGGCTCTGCCAAATGGCAAGGCAGCCAGAACTGATGGTTTACCATCTGAATTTTATAAAGAATATGTGGATCTACTGCTGCCACATTTGGCGATGGTTCTGGAGGAGGCATTGGAGCAGGGTCAATCACCGGCTACGATGAGGGAAGCACTCCTGGTGGCTTTGCCAAAACCGGGCAAACCGCGTAATAGGTGTGAGTCATATCGGCCTTTGTCCCTTATGAATACCGACGTTAAGATCATTGCCAAAGTGCTTGCGACACGGCTGCGCCTGCTACTACCGGTTATGGTGTTGCCGGATCAGTCCGGTTTTATTCCCCTCCGATCCACAACTCACAACTTGAGGGCTCTGTTTGCAGTGCTACATCTCCTCAAACCGGACCTGGCAGCGGTGGCTGTTCTACTAGATGCTGCGAAAGCATTCAACTCCGTTGCGTGGCGGTATATGATAGCGGTGCTGCACCGCATGGGAGTGCCATTTTTCTTTACGTCCCTAATCACTTTTCTTTACACAAATCCGATAGCGCGCGTACGAGTTAACTGTCATGTATCAGCGCCATTCCCTGTGCAGAGGGGGACTAGGCAGGGCTGTCCCCTTTCGCCTTTGCTATTCGCTATTGTATTGGAACCCCTGGCGTGTATTCTGCAGCAAAGGTATGCAGATGCGGCATTGAAATTCCCTCTCCGGTCCCTGGCGGTATCCATGTATGCCGATGATATGGACCTGTATGTAAGGGAACCTGCAAGAAATTTGGAATCAATACTTCGGGAATTCATTCGGTTTGGGCGTTTCTCGGGCCTATCCATCAACTGGGAGAAATCTATCATGTTGCCACTCACGGATATCACACTGCCTTTCCCCCTGGAATTTCCGTTGGAATGGGCGACAGAACCGGTGCATTACCTAGGGATTTGGATGCACAGGGATAGCCAAGAAACAATCCGGGCTAACTATGGGGTGGCCATTTCGAAATTAGAGGACCAGGTTGTCCGTTGGATCCGGCTCCCTCTCAAATTCGCTGATCGGGTATCCCTGCTCAAAATGGTGGTTCTTCCGAAATCTTTGTATTATTTTGTTAACATACCACTTGCACTGACGTCACATTTTTTTGCAAGACTGCAGTCCTTGTTGATAACCTTGACCTGGGCCGGGAAGAAGCCACGAGTGAAGTGGGAGGCGTTAACTAAGCCATACGAGCTGGGGTGTTTCGCTATACCGGACATGAAACTGTACTATCTCTGCGCTCAGGCACACTTTGCCACCTATTGGCTATCGGCCCCACCATATACGCCACATGTGGCACTTCAGGCTAGTGCTGTCCTGCCGCTTCCCCTAAAGGCGATGATAGTAAATCCACACTCGGTATTTGACAAAGGGGAGGAGGACACGGTACAATCTACTTCCAAAGCTTGGCGGGAATTGGGTAAATGGGCGAACAGGCTACCGTTGTATGCCCCGAATATGCCATTGCTGTATCATGCTGAGATTTCGGTATCGAGCAAAATTGGGGCTTTACAGTTGCTACAGGGTGCGGGGATTAATACTATTGGAGATGTGTTCCCAGGTGCAACATTCCTCTCATTACAGAAGTTGTTGGAACAGACCACTAACGCCACTATGACCACGTTTATATATGTCAGGCTCCGGGCAGCCATACATGCTTTATACCCTACATATCCGGATGAACCGCCGGTGTTGGGTGCTTTACAATTACTATATACCACGACAAATAGAGTGAAACTAATCTTGAGACTATACCGGGCTTCACAGGAGGACGAGGGAGGGGGTGGAGTGTTAGCTAAAGCTAGATGGGATGCATGTCTGCCGGAACCGCTACCCGATGATGAGTGGTCTGAATGCTGCTCCATGACTGGTGGATTTGTCGCTAATGGCAATTTTTGTCTCATTCATTATAAATTCTTACACCAGTGGTATTATACACCTGCACAGTTGGTTAAGTATGGTCTCCGTGATACGTCTAAATGTGTCTGTTGTGGTATGGAGGGCGCCGACTTTGTCCACCTGGCCTGGGGATGTCAGCGTGTGTATGAGTTCTGGGTTGCAGTGACTGTGGCGCTTTCTGAGATGACATCAGTTGAAGTTGCGCTTGCTGGGGTTGGCCTCTGGAGTACCGGCTGGTGTGAGACGATTGATAGTGCTGGCGCTGCAGATTGCTAAGCGCAGGGTGGCTATGGCTTGGGGGGGGGAGGCGAGCGCCAGATGTCCGAATGTGGTTGAAAGACATGGCATATTGCCGAGATCAACTGACATGCTATTACAAGGAACTACCTGTCACATCACGACCGCGAGATATCTGGGGCCCATACACAGCATACATGTTCTCGTTGCTTGATGATGATAGTACGAAAAGTGTCAGTGGGGACTCACCAGCGGGTGAGGGAGGCCCTGGTCGGATTTAGCTGTGCAATACCTTCCATACAGTTGTGACTATAGCGCTGTGGTTATTCCCATCTGCAAATGATTGACTCCTCCTAGATAGTAGAACAGACACGTCGATATTACCTCCGGATGCCGGTGGCATGATCTCCTACACTGGGGTGGTGTTCTGCGGGCTGCGGGATCTGACCGACACCTTAACTGATCATATATATTGTATACCTTGATTGCCTTCTGCTCTTCTGTATAACTCGACAATGCCATGATCTGAATTCTGGGATGTTTGGGTGGGGGGATGTTGATGTTCTAAGTTGTTGTTCTTATAAAACTACAAAATGAGACTGCTTATCATATGAACAATGATAATACAAGATACACGCATTGCATGGGACATTCTATATCACTTGCCTTCAGTTTTCACCGTACAGACTTTCCAGATAATACCGATTTTATGTGCAATGTTTTCTCCTTTTTTTTGCGGCCGGCCCTCCTTCTGGGTTGTAGGCCAACTGCTGTGTTCTTGTACTAAGTGTAATAAAGGTCTTCCAAAAAAAAAAAAAAAGCAAACATGCGGTGGTGGTGAATACTGGAGCAGAACAGCTGTCCCCTTGCAGAAAGCCCAGCAGATGCGAGAAGCCCACGGACGCTGCCCCTCCTCTTTGACGCGCTGAGAAAGACGCTGTCTTTTCTCCTGCCGAGAAAATCCAGCTCCGGCGTTTCCAGCCTACCCTTGCGGGTGACTGGGATATCGGGTCCTGGGAGGGAGATACAACCTCCTACATTCTATTCCAGAGGTGCGGTGCTGACTAAACCCTTAGAGAGAATTCTTGAATCAAACTCTTGGCAAAACCAACTTAACTTAAACTGCTACTTACTTACTCCCTCCCACGTATTAGGCTTAGGTCAGGTACACCGAGGTAGGCGTAGTTAGAAGCACCAGTTGAGATCGTTAGCCAATGTATATATGAATGTATATATTTTATTCATTTTAACTATCTTATGGCTAAGAAACCATATCAATGCTTTTACAGTATTATTTCATAATACTCCTTTTACTGTACGCACTTTTCATTATAACAAGTCTTGCAATTGTGGCAATTCATTTCTCTTGCATGAGAAAGAAGACTGCTCAATAAATAATATATTTTATTGAAAACGCCTGTCTCTCTATTCTCTGCACCCTGGTGAAATTAACTCTGCACAACTGACTGAGTGAAATAGCTGTCTATTGTTTCACACAACTCTAGAGATTGACTCTTATTCTGGTGAGCAAAGTTGTCATGTTTATGCGGTTGTCGGAAGCTGAATCCCTTCTTGTCTGAGCCAGCGAAGCTGATCACTTCCTATTCAGTCAAGAAAGTTTCCAGTGACCTCTGAGCTAGCTGGCGCAAACCTAAATTAAGTCTAACATAGTCAGTAGAGACCTAGAAGACCTCAGTCCTACGTCTACACTGCTGTTTATGTTTTCCAATGCGCAGGGCCTATAGGGAAAATAGGAACTACACTACAGTTTGTTTTCTCTGCAACATTTCTTTTTGGTTAGGTTTGTTAGATTAAGGTTTACTCCCTGCATTGTGTGGCAGGCACCTTGAGGTGCCTGACAAGTAGTGGTAGGATGAACAGATTCTCCCATTTCTCTATGGGAGTTTGTCCTGCGGACGGTTTACGGACGCAGCACACGCTCCCATTGAGAAATGGGAGCACCTTGGGGTGAATTACGATGTTGGTCACAATGGCTCCGAGCGGCATTCGATTAGTCTGATTCCGTGTCGGAAGCCCTGCTTCCGACCAACCCGGAAACATTTCCGACCGACCGAGTACGATGGTTGAAAACATGTGGACGGTCCAACTCGATTCTGACTCGTGTCCAAACAGCATTTGAAGGCTCTGAGTCGGTCAGAGCCAACTCGTACGTCTCTACGGACCGCGTTTCCGACCAATCGATTAGGTTGTCGGATTCAGACAGCCTTTCCGAATCGATCTGTCCGACAAGGATCGGCTGTCGGAATCCAACTTTGGGGCCCGTAGCAGGCCCCCCTTCACCCGGAGGCTCCGGTTGAGGCCTGTGGCGGTACCCATGGGACCCCTCATTACAACCGTGCACAGTGTGGCAGGCACCATCGGGTGCCTGCGACAGGGTGCAAGGTTTTCTGCACCCAGCCCTTTTTTCAACGGGAGCCTGTGTTGTCGGTCGGAACACCGGCTACCATTGAAGTCAATGAAAGTCCGACTGCACGGTGTACGAAAACATCGTAATCAGTCGGTCGGAAACCATTCCAAAACAGAGTCGGTCGGAATGCTTCCCGACCGACATCGTAATGAGGCCCCATGCGCGGTTGCATCGTAGTAAGGTATCGGGAACCGCCGACCAATGGTAGGGTGGATCCCTGACCAATATGGTGTTGGCCGACTTCGTAATAAGGCCCTCTGTGTGTAGGTGTTTTGATTTAGAGGTTTGATTTAGAGGTTTTTAAGATCTTCAGTTGGAGCAGCAATCCTTGTGTTTCGTCCTTTTCAAATCTTTGTAGGCTGTGAGGTAATTTTTTGTTAATTAATTGGCTGCTTTTATAGTGTTGTTTTAATTAGTTGAATGTTTCTATCGTTTTCTGTTGTTTATAGTTTTATTTTATTAGTTGGTATAGAGTCTGTTAATTATTTTGGCAGTTATGTGTGTGTTTAGAGTCTGAATCTTTTATTTATTGAAAGCAGTATTTCATATTAAATGTATATATGTTAAGTAATTTACATGCTTACTATGTTTTAAAATGTGTTATTTGCATTTAATATATGTTTGATGATATTTTTAATGATAGTAAATTTTATTTCTTAAATAGTTTTAAATTTACATTCAATAAATATAGATTTTTTTGTTTATTTGTCAATAATTTATATTTTATCTATGTATAAATTCGAATTAATAAACTATTATACATATTTTATTTTGTGTAATTGGTAATATTTTATATGTGGCATGTTCTAGTAGGTTCCTATATATATGTCAATGTGTGTATTTTATGTTTAGATATTTTTGTGATTTTTTTAAATGATATTGGTGTTGTCGATATTCTGAGTTTTGATATTTTTGTTAAATTCTATGTTTATTTAATTTTTACAATAGTTTTGTTTACGATATTCTTGTATTCAATATAAGTTATATTGATTTATTAACATCAATATTTTTTATTGATATTTTTCTAGTTTTAATGGTAAGTATATGTAATCGATATTTATTTGTGCGATATTAGTGGCTTGATAGTTTTGTAGGTCGATATTTAAAGGGTCGATATTGTGTCAGTGAACTGTGGATGCCTTCATGATCCAATCCATCACCAGCATGAAGAAAAAAGGTGAGAGCAAACACCCCAGAGGACTCAAGTCCCCAATGAGAAGGCTTTTGTGAGTTGCCCTCCATTAAGTATCTTGCAGGTCATTGTCTCGTAAGAGTTCCTGATGATTCTTATGGGTTTAGATGGCACACTGTAGTGGTGGTGGAGTTTCCAAAGGGTCTGTCCGTCCTTGATGTAAAATGCCTTCTCTTTGTCGATGAAGCTGACATATTTGATATTTATTTATTTATATAGAGCCCGAATCACCCCATCAGGGGTATCTCGGCGCTGGGGCACCGAGCTACAGCCAAACAAACACACCTCAGAATAGATAGGTCATTAGCAGCTTCCTGAAGTGTAATAAGTCCGGACATTCACGTAAGTAGAGGGGAAGTTGGTCCCAGAAAAGAGGGGCAAGGTAAGTAAAGGCTCTGCCACCCATGCATGCTTTTTAGGTCGAGCCTTTACCATTCCGCAGGAATGGGAAATGGGGAGAATTCAAGTCGGCTATTTTCTCGTCAAACCAAAGGCCTTTCAGCCGCGGTTTTCTTGCAGTGCCCGTGAACCACGTGATAACATGCACGCGCATTCAGGGCCAGCCAGCCCAGCACATCAAAGGGCTTCTCCTCCCCTAATTATTCATGGCCGGCCGCAGGCCGGCCGTACTTTCAGTTTCCCCAGAACGGCTAATTAGGGGAGGAGAAGCCCTTTGATGTGCTTCACACCAATGCGCCTCAGTCATTCCTCTTCTTTGTATTTGCTTCCAGACTCCGATCTGCTCATGTGCACAAGACGCTTTACACATTACACTCATCTGCCTGAAGTGGGAGTTTTAAACAAGCAAAGCTGGTCCTTCTGTACTTGCAGTTTCACTTCTAATGTGTGTTGTTATTTATCATGATTTTTAGCTTAGGTGTATCACGCTTGTTCATGAGTTTGATCTCTTCATACTGTCAAATGTTTTCTAAGTTGTTTTGGATTGTCTTACCACTGGAGGTCTCCCTGTGCTACATTTAGCCTCTGACACATGCAACGCCACTCAACCACGCAACGCCACTCAACCACGCAACACCACTCAACCACGCAACGCCACTCAACCACGCAACGCCACTCAACCACGCAACGCCACGCAACTACGCAACGCCACGCAACTACGCAACGCCACGCAACTACGCAACGCCACGCAACTACGCAACGCCACGCAACTACGCAACGCCACTCAACTACGCAACGCCACTCAACTACGCAACGCCACTCAACTACGCAACGCCGCTCAACTACGCAATGCCACGCAACTACGCAACACCACGCAACAACGCAACGCCACTCACACATGCAACGCCACGCAACCACGCAACGCCACTCAACCACGCAACACCACTCAACCACGCAACGCCACTCAACCACGCAACGCCACTCAACCACGCAACGCCACGCAACTACGCAACGCCACGCAACTACGCAACGCCACGCAACTACGCAACGCCACGCAATTACGCAACGCCACTCAACTACGCAACGCCACTCAACTACGCAACGCCGCTCAACTACGCAACACCGCGCAACTACGCAACGCCACGCAACTACGCAACGCCACGCAACAACGCAACGCCACTCACACATGCAACGCCACGCAACTACGCAACGCCACTCAACTACACAACGCCACTCAACTACGCAACGCCACTCAACTACGCAACGCCACTCAACTACGCAACGCCACTCAACTACGCAACGCCACTCAACAACGCAACGCCACTCAACTACGCAACGCTGCGCAACTACGCAACGCCGCAACGCCACGCAACTACGCAACGCCACGCAACTACGCAACGCCACTCAACTACGCAACGCCACTCAACTACGCAACGCCAATCAACTACGCCACGCCACTCAACTACGCAACGCCGCGCAACTACGCAACGCCGCAATGCCACACAACTACGCAACGCCACGCAACAACGCAACGCCACTCACACATGCAACACCACTCAACTACGCAACGCCACTCAACTACGCAACGCCGCTCAACTACGCAACGCCGCTCAACTACGCAACGCCGCTCAACTACGCAACGCCGCTCAACTACGCAACGCCGCTCAACTACGCAACGCCGCTCAACTACGCAACGCCGCTCAACTATGCAACGCCGCTCAACTACGCAACGCAGCGCAACTACGCAACGCCGCAATGCCACGCAACTACGCAACGCCACTCACACATGCAACGCCACTCAACTACGCAACGCCACTCAACTACGCAACGCCACTCAACTACGCAACGCCACGCAACTACGCAACGCCACGCAACTACGCAACGCCACGCAACTACGCAACGCCACGCAACTACGCAACGCCACGCAACTTCACAACGCCACGCAACTGCACGCAACGCCGCTCAACTACGCAACGCCGCGCAACTACGCAACGCCACTCAACTACACAACGCCACTCAACTACGCAACGCCACGCAACTACGCAACGCCACGCAACTACGCAACGCCACGCAACTTCACAACGCCACGCAACTACACGCAACGCCGCTCAACTACGCAACGCCGCGCAACTACGCAACGCCACGCAACTACGCAACGCCACGCAACAACGTAACGCCACTCAACTACGCAACGCCACTCAACTACGCAACGCCACTCAACTACGCAACGCCACTCAACTACGCAACGCCACTCAACTACGCAACGCCACTCAACTACGCAACGCCACTCAACTACGCACACATGCAACGCCACTCACACATGCAACGCCACTCACACACGCAACGCCACTCACACACGCAACGCCACTCACACACGCAACGCCACTCACACACGCAACGCCACTCACACACGCAACGCCACTCACACACACAACGCCACTCACACACGAAAAACCACTCACGTTGCCAATAGGTCTCGCAGTACGACAGTTGGAGCCATTACAATTGCAAATAACAATGCCTTTCACTTTGGTTATCATTTTAAATACATAAAGGGCTTTGTCATTTACAAAACCAATAGCTCCAACTTTCCTACTGCGAGACCTATTGGCAACGCCAGTGCTTGTTTAATTCTAGGTGTGCAAAGAAGTAATTTAGAGCCTGACCGCAGGGGCCTAGAGGGTAAGTAGCTTACAAGTTTGTCAAACAGATAATTAGGACCCAGGTCATTGAGGGGTTTAAAAACAGTGCAACAAATTTTCAATTTCACCCGCTTTCATACAGGGAGCCAATGAAGAATGTTTAGAAGGGGAATAGAAGCCTTTCTAGGAGGGGCATTCGCTACTGGGCGGGCAGCAGTATTCTGGACTACCTGCAATTTGTCCAAGGAAGACTCATTGGCCGAAGCCAACAATACATTGCACTAGTCCAGTCGACTCAGCAGTAGAGGCTGCATCAGCATTTTTTGTGTAGAAGAAGGTAAGAAAGGAAATACTCTTCTTAGGAGGCTGAGTATGTGAAAACATATCCCTGCAGTGGTAGTGGCATGTGCTTTAGCGTAAGTTTCTGGTCAATGCGGACTCCCAGATTTTTTACCACTGTTTTCGGAGTAGGGGCAGAGCCCAATTCCCCAGACCACCAACTGGGTGTCCAGGTCACTGCCACGCTTCCAAACAACATGATTTCCGATTTCTCAGCATTAAGTTGAAGGAAACTGGCCCTCATCCAGGTAGCAATAGTCTTCAGGCCCTCCGAAAAAGACGAGTGGTATATTAGGACTGGTTTTGTCAAAAGAAAGTAAAAGAGATAAGTAAGAGATGGCACTAAACCCTAAAGTCCTCATTAGTTTTGCCAGGGGGTAACATAAATGTTAAATAGGGTAGGGCTTAAACAGGAGCCCTGAGGTACTCCCTTGGTTACTTGAGTGGTCTTGGATCGAAATGTGCCTAGGGTAACTGTCTGAGTTCTATCAGTTAGAAAGTTTGCCAACCATTTCAATGCAGCCCCTTGGACACCGTTTTCCTGAAGTCTCTCAAGCAGGATATGGTGAGAGTTGGTGTCAATTGCCGCCGATAGGTCAAGCAGCACTAAAAGTGCTGCTTGACCATTGTCCAGTGCCATTCTGATGTTATCATTTACTGCTATCAGGGCAGACTCGGTGCTATGTCTGGCCCGGAAACCTGACTGGGAGACATCCAGACAATGCAAGGTTTCTACAAATTCAGATAAGTACTTATTTATGCGTTTTTCCAGTACTTTAATCTGAAGGGGGAGCAGGGAAATGGGGCGCTAATTAGACAATTCATCCATGGGGGCTTTGAGGTTTTTCCAGATAGGAACAACTTGCGCTGCTTTCCATTCAAGAGGGAGTCTGCCATCCCTCAATGAGCTAGTATCTTTGCTTGGATCACATCTAGGGGGGATCCAGATTTCACTTTTGTTAAAAGAGATTCTACATCTTCAGGTGTAAGTAGTGGGACGTTATTCAGTTGCACAACATTGGCAGTGGTTGCAGAGCGATCTGTAGGGGGGTCACTTCAATATAACTTGCTGCGATAATTTTGTGATAAATCGTATCTATTTTCTGGATAAAATAGTTTGCTATATTGTCGCACAGAGATTGGGAGGGAGCCTCTTCAGTGTCACATTCCTTAGGGTTTGTGGAAGACTTCAGAATTTGATATAGGGTCCTCGAGTTGTTACCTGCCTGCTCTAGTTGCTTCCCAATGTACAGTTTGCGTGCAGACGTAACACTTTTATGGTATGAGGTCAGCGCAACTTTGAATCTCTCTTTATCCTGAAAGTTGTGAGAAAGCCGCCATTTCTGTTCCAGCTTTTTACATTGACTCTTTTCAGTCCGAAGGAGAGGGGAGTACCAACTGGTTTGAGAATGTTTGGGAGGGTGTATCCGCTGTTTCAGAGGCGCTAGATGATCAACAGTAAATTGCATGACAGAATTCAAATGAGCCAACTGTTCTTCCACACTACCAAAGTCAGTGTTCCAGGAGAGAAATAGAGCCTGGAACTAGTCAGGGGTACCTTTATGCCATTGTCTGTACCAACGCGTGGTGTGGGTTTTAAAGGTGGAGTGATTTGAGGTAATTGGAATTTTTATGGTCAGTTATGTCCCCTAACGAGTACCCCATCGTCTCCATGTACGAGTTAAAGTGCATGTAACTTCCCTCCGCAACTGAATTTGAAGACGCAAATACATTTGCGTCCAACGTTAACATGTCCTCTATCAGATCCACCATGAATGGATTGCTAATTCAGTTCCTAAGTATGCCGTGCCACCGTCTTTACATGGTGCACTTTCACGTTTTCCTGGCTCTGTCGAGTTAGGCCCTGATTCCTGCCATTGAACCACTTTTCCCGTCTCTGTCTCCGAAAGCTGCAACGTGGAGATGAAATGCATCCCTGACCTCTGCCTTACTTCCTGCCAAGCGAGCGGTGCCCGGCTCGGCCTGCTCTGCCTGCCAAAAACAGTATTTTGCCTTCAAGTTATCAGCGTAGCCAGCTCAGCCTCCTCGAAAACACATTCCTGTCTAGTAAAATAAGTAAACAGCTCCACGGCTGCAGAGTAAAGGGTAAAGCCTTCCTGTCCTCCTCATGAAATTCATTGCTCCCATTACCATGGTAGGCCCTGGCTCCGCGCATCTGCACCTAGACACGCATACATTCAGTGTAGCATAGCCTCTGCCCGAAAGACCTTTTCCTCCAGTATAAACATCCTCCAAACACAAGATATCAGATATGTTTTAGGAACAGGTCGATCTGACATGCCAGACTTATGTCTCTTCTACTAGTGTTAAAAGTCAGACTCTTAGTTTCCTCCAGACGCACGTCAATCACACGTCATATTAGCTGCGCGCGCATCCTGGCCATAGGTTTCAGCTGACTCTGCAAGAATTCACTAAGCATCCACCCACTTATGACACTATTCTGTGACGTTTCTAGTTCACGCCTCTGTGCACACCCATGTTCACGCCTTTTTGCTACGCACATGTGTTCTTATCATATACATTTCACTAGTCACGCCTACTGTATGCAATGCTATTGTGTCATTTTACTACATATGCCATGTACTGTGAATAAATCGTTGACATCTTTCCTGACATCTTCCCTAGCATACCCGAACCCTTGTATTGATGGAATAGATCTCCATTGACTCGAGTCATTTCTGAATTAAAGCCCTTTAAAGACTCAGACACCCCAGACTCTGCCTTTCATTTTATTGACCTATTCTTGAACTTGTAATTATATGGAAAAATGATACGGTAAAATATTTACCACATAATTTGGCGCCCGAATAGGGACCCCTCCCCCACCCCACGCGCCGGAGATGCGTCGCAGGCCTAGCCCCCTGCCACGGCTGTGACGGACCCCATGCGCATCTGCAGGATTTCCTGTATCTCCCTCAGGCCCACGGAGGTGACGGAGACTGCGGTCGACATCCAGACGAGGCGGTGAGGAGTGCGGAGGATCCCGACCAGAGCCCAGCCGAGAGAGCAGCGTCCGAGGTGTCGAGAGGCCCACCTGTAGTGTCGAGGCGCATGCGTAGTGCGCAGCAGAAGCAGTGACGTCAGTCCAGTCCAGTCGAGTTTCCGAGGCCTTCCGTTCCGTGCTTCCCGGTGAGTACCGTTGCTGGGGACGCATCAAGACGGGTGCATTAATCTGTATCCGGTCAAGACGGGTTTGGGTACACAGACCCGGTCTGCACTGTTTTAGCAGTGTATCTGTACTGTTTAGCAGTATATCAAGTAATTCCTGTATTCAACGGTTCAATTTTGTTCTTGTTATAGAATTAGTGGGTTGTCAATTTATGTTCGAAATGTTTCAATGTGTTTAATGTCGTGGTATGAGTGACTGTTTGCATATTATATTGTGTTCATTGTTTTCGTGTCCATTTTAGAGGCAGCCATGCCTTTGTTCTCGAAGTTACGACAGATAGGGACTAGGAAAGGGATTCTTGAAGAAGCAGTTCCCATCCCACCCAGGGACACTCCTGGGCATTTTATGTACCACAAGCACGGCTTAGATGCCATATTATATCTAGATTTGTGGGTGGATTGCACGAAGCACTTGTCAGAGAATCAGAGATGGCCTGTTACAGGGACATGGGATGCCGATTGCATCATGAGAGTAGAAGAAGCGTTATGGAAAAAGAAAGCTAGACAATCACAGAAAGATGCCATTGAATTGTGGCGTAAAGAATCACATAGACGGACAGAGAAAGCGTTCAGAAGAGCAGAGAAAAGTAAAGAAGATTCCGAAAAAGCCAAAGAAAAAGAACTAATAGAAGAAGGAGAACGAGTTAGAATGGAACAACACGACAGACAGAGTAATGCCATTGTGACAGGACTGTATCCAGTTCTGGCCGAGGGCCTGCCCAAGGCGACCCCGGAAATACCGAAAGATCTGCCCCCTCCATTGGTTCCGACTAAATTACGTCATAAGACCGCAGCGGACATTTTCCTTTCTTCCTATTTAGACGATGTAGCTCCCGCATATACTAATGCACCTGCCCATGTACCCGTACCGCCTGCTGACGTTAACCTACCCCACGATCATCTACCCCCAGGTCCGCAACAGCAAACTCCACCCGCACCACATCCTGCACCTGTTGTCACTTCCCCTGTAGTTCTCCCTGGTGGTATTCATCCACTTAATCCCTTTGTTCAGAGTCCAATCCCGCCACAAATACCGACCCTACAGTCAGGTTATGCTCAAGCCTCCGCCTCAGGAGGTGCTAGAGGAGGTTTTCGTACCCCACCACAGTTACAACGTATGACAATGAGAGATTTCGCAATGTCGCGAACACCTAAAGGAGCTCCAGCCGAAAAACTTCAAGAACAGCTTACTGATTGCAGATATGACACAGTGCCAGGACAAACAGGACCCATGTTGTTAGCATCCCTACGTTTAAGACGTGTTACCGATTATTTAGTTTTACTGCCAGAAATGCCAGAACGTCTAGACAATATGTATCATTTTATTAGAACAGGAGAAAGACCGGAGTGTGTTGGTGAAGCCATGTCACGTCAGAAAGTTGAGACTCAAGGCTTAATAATGCGATTTTTGGTTAATTGTTTGATAAGAGAACAAGATCAGGCCGGTTTTCCCGAAGGAGAGATGAAGAGATTGATCAGATGGAGTCAGAATATTGCAGAGGGTAAACATGACAAAGAGAAATGTGTGCATGCTATGGTTAGAAAAATCCGTTCAGAAATAATAGCAATACATGTCCGCCGAGAGTCTGATAGGCAACTCGAGTCAGACGTCGAGAAAACCTCAGATGAGGAAGAACAACCAGAGATTACAGCAGAAACCTCGCAATTACCAAATAGAGACATGATAGCATACGTAGGTAGGGAGAAACTCCCTAGACCATCTCCCCTTGATCGGCCCTTTGACAGACCCATTCGTTTAGAAAACAAGAAACGTTATCTATGTCCGATACCGGAGCGGTATTCCCTTGAGCATGTGTTCCAAAATACTGACAAAGTACTGAAAGATAGAGTAGGGTATCACGAACTCAATACCTTACGAGAACAGGAACTAGCCCGGTCAGCGGTACAGTGGGCCGGGGATGACAGCATATACAAAGACGATTCAGTAGTGCACACATTTTTAAGTCTCACTCCAGAAGAACAGCGACTAGCTGGTATATACATGACCCAACACCTTATCATACAGTATGAAAACCAAGCATCTGATCCAGGTCCGTTATACAGTTTATTGCAAGACTTACTCCTGAGAAGATGGAGAGGCCTAGGTACCGATTTAATTGAAACGATTTTAGAACAACGTCACAAATATAGAACTTTCTTGACTCCACATCTTGTTTCCGTTCCACCCCCAGTCAGGCAGCCATATCACTTAGACAAACAGAATCCTTTACGTGAAGTACATCCAGTCAGGAAAGACGATAATACCCTTGAACGTGTGTTCGTTTACACGCCCATTACTAAAATGGAATTATTGGAAATGAAGAAAATAGTACCCAGTCACGATAAAGACCCTGCAGGTTTCCACCGTGAAATAAAAGATATGTTACTCATGGGTGACTACACCTATCCTGACATTATGAAAATATTGAAAGTGTTATTGCCTGCCGGTATTTACGAGAAACTCAAAGAAAAAGAATGGGAGGTGGGAGATAAAAAGATTGATTAGGCTGCATTAGAAAACGAAGAAACTGGTCGAACCCCAGGTGTAGGCCTTGGGGAGAAAACTAAAGCATTACCAGGTTTATTAGTACAGGTTTTGCCTAGACTGTTAGCGACTAAAAAGGAGGATTGGGATGCAATCTCAGCCTGCAAACAGAAACCCGACGAAGACACTAGTGATTTTTATTCCAGATTCGAGAAATGTTTTATTATTAACAGTGGCCTGAAAACAAGTAGTGAGTCATACCCACATCTTTTTGTGTCAAAATTAGTCGAGAATTCTCTGCCTCAGGTTAAGAACCGTGTTTTGAAAGTCGAGAGTACATGGCAAGCCAATACGCCATCCCAAATGTTACAAATGTTACAATATCACCAGAACAGAATTAGAGAGGAACATGATCACGAACAGAGACGTATGAAAGACACGAAAATGAAAATGTTAGTTGCCCAGTCAGTTCCAGCAGATGGTCAGAAGAAAGGCGCGACACATTCAAATAATTCAGCGGCTCCCGTTAAAGGGACATGCAACTATTGTAAACAGCTAGGTCACTATGTAAACGATTGCGCAGTTTTGAAACACAATATCGCCACAGGCAAAACCAAAGAGAGACCACGTCCGCCCAGACAGGATCAGGACCAACAGCATGTTCCACAAAATGTACAACCTATGCATGTTCCACAGCAGGCCGTAGCGGTACCACAGCCCCAACCCATTGCCGCGACTCAGCATGTCACACAGCAGATGTACCAGTATGCTCAATCTGATTACCCCGATTATCAGCAATACACATGAAACAGCCTAGAGAGGGAGGTTGGCTTGCCCCTTATAGAGGTTCCTGTAGATCAAGAGGGTCCTTATGTACATAGTCAGGTATTAGGGAAAGATAGAAAGTTTTTGATTGACACAGGGGCAAGCAGAACAACCATCAGTCATGAAGAGGTTCCAGGGGCACCCCTCTCAGGCTCACAGAATGTTTCCCTTGGATTTTCAGGAAAGCCTATTGTTAATGAAGTATCGAAACCAGTACCCCTTGCAGTTGGTCCATTGTCCCGAACTACTGATTTATTGCTCACGAAATCATGTCCAGAAAACTTGCTTGGCATAAAAACACTGAAAGCTCTAGGAGCTGTAATTTGTTGTTCTCCGGAAGGAGTCAGGCTGTTCCTTCGTGACTTCAAGGGCCATTATGTGTTGAGAGATTTTGATCCCAGGTTACAGAACGTTCCTGCACATTTATGGGCGAAGGGCCCCACTGATGTAGGTTGTATGCACATTACACCGTACCGTGTCACACTCAAGCCAGGAGTTATACTACCACGTATCCGACAATACAAGTTACCACCAGATGCTGTAGTGGCTTTACTGAAAATCATTGACGAGCTCATTGCACAAGGAGTGGTTGTAGAAACCGACTCCAATGTTTGTAATTCTCCTATCATTCCGATTCTTAAACGTACAGATCCAAATGCACCCCCAATTTATCGACTGATTATTGATTTACGCGAATTGAATAAATGTGTGGTACCACAGTACCCTGTGGTCCCGGATATCTCTTCCTTATTGACAGCTATTGATTCAGAGGCGACGTTCTTTACTGTAATCGATCTGAAGAATGCCTTCTTTAGTGTTCCTATTGATCCGGAAAGCCAGTATCTTTTCGGATTCTGTTTAAATGGCCGAAGCTTCAAATTTGCACGCGCACCTCAAGGATTCACAGAAAGCCCCAGCATCTACAGCCAAGCATTGAAACGACAACGTGATGATATTCACATGCCTCCCACTACTGCCCTATTACAGTATGTCGATGATCTATTGATCACCGCCCGAAGTGAACCAGAATGTGAACAAGCCTCACTGACAGTATTGTTTTTCTTGGCGGACAAGGGACACAAGGTGTCTCCTTCGAGGCTACAATTCTGCGCCCAGCAAGTTGTGTACCTTGGGCACTTGCTGTCCAAAGAGGGGAGACAGATAACACCAGATCGTATACAGTTAATTGCACATCTTCCACAACCCAAGACACAGAAAGAAGTACGAGCCTTTATTGGACTCACTTCTTATTGCAGACAATGGATTCCACAATATGCGTTTCTAGCTAAACCTCTTATACAGTTGACAACACAAGAGGCAGCGTCTTCGGCTGTCCTCCCATGGACTCAGGAACATACACAAGCTTTTGACGAATTGAAGAAAGCCTTATGTCAAGCACCTGTTTTAGCGACACCATGTTACAGCAAACCTTTTACACTTTTTGTCACAGAACGCGATGGCACAGCGTTGTCGGTTCTCACTCAGCTTCAAGCAGACAAACACAGACCGTGTGCTTATTTTTCAAGCACATTAGACCCAGTAGCCCAGGCCTTGCCTGCGTGCTTGAAATCAGTTGCAGCGACAGCTCTAGCAATCAGACAAAGTGATTCCATCGTATTGGGACATCAGATGACAGTACAGGTCCCACACTCTGTGGAAGTTCTCCTTAACATAACACAGACCCAACACTTGACTATAGCGCGACTGACAGGCTATGAACTGACATTATTCCAACCACACATAGAAATCAGACGTTGTAATACACTGAATCCTGCTACACTTTTACCGTCAAGCACAACAGATCCTACTCCACATGACTGCGTAGAGGTAGTTGACACAGTTACGAAACCCAGACAAGACTTGACAGATGTCGCATTACCCGATCCAGACCTGACACTTTATGTGGATGGTTCATGCATGAGAACAAGTACAGGAGAGCTAGTGGCCGCATATACAGTGACCACTGAAACTGAAGTCATAGAAACACATCGCATTGACACCCTGTCAGCCCAAGCAGCAGAGCTCATTGCTCTGACGCAAGCCTGCATACTAGCCAAGAACAAGAAAGTAAATATATACACAGATTCACGTTATGCATTCGGAGTCGTTCACGACTTCGGTGTCCTCTGGCAAGAGAGAGGTTTTCTGACCTCTCACGGAGCCAAAATCCAGCACGGTCCCCTCATTCAAGCACTGTTAGAAGCAATACATTTGCCTATAGCCATAGCTATCATGAAGTGCAAGGCACATACGAAAGTAACAGACAAGATTTCCCAGGGTAACGACTTTGCAGATCAGACAGCGAAATATACAGCACAGACTCATACACAGACGACTGATATGACAAAGACTGATGTATCATCACTGACACACAGCATGACTGTAAGAGACCCCGCACTAGATGTCATTGACATACAGACACATGCTACTCCAGACGAAATCAAGAAATGGGCTGAACAAGGAGGGGTCCGAACAGATCAGGGTTGGATGACGAGGGGAAAAACCACATGGTTCCTCCCCGACTCTATGGTTCAAGTTATCATCAACACTGCACATAACCCAGCACATTTAGGTGAAAAAGCCATGTTAGACAGTTTACAGAATCTCTGGTTCAACAAGCATTTACGAGCAGCAGCAAAGCAGAAAGTGCGTACCTGCATGATCTGTTGTCAGTTCAATCCAGGAAAAGGGATTCCCGTAGAGCAAGGTGGATTTCATCCTCCTGACTATCCATTTGAAGTCCTCCAGATGGATTATATCCAGATGGACAGATGCCGAGGTTTCAAGTATGTCCTCGTAGTTGTATGTGCCCTATCCCGATGGACAGAAGCATATCCCGTTCCAGATTACACTGCCCCGACCACTGCCAGGCAGCTGGTTCGTGAATTTTTCCCTCGATACGGTTTGCCCCGTGTTGTGTATTCAGACAACGGTCAGCCATTCTCGTCTGAACTGATGAAGCAGATCTCGCTTCTATTGGGGTACCAGTGGAAGTTTCACTGTGTCCGGCATCCAGAGGCAGCAGGTCTCGTGGAGCGCCACAATCAGACTCTGAAAACTCGCCTTGCAAAAGTGTGTAAAGAGAAAGGCGTAGATTGGATAGTAGCATTACCAGTTGCACTGTTTTATATGAGGATGGTAGCCCATTCTAGGACAGGGCTATCTCCGTATGAGGTGGTCTTCGGTAGACCTCCTAATATGTGGGGGACGCCTCTGCCGAGAAAAATCACCGATGTCGAAAGTACTATGCTGACAGATTACCTTGCTTCCTTGATGTCTGCACTACAATCTTGTCGTTCACAGGTTGCTGCAGCCTTCCCAGACAACACCGAGGTGAAGCCACATGCACTGGTCCCGGGGGATACTGTTGTTGTTCGGAACTTCGATAGGACGAGTCCTTTGGAGCCCCGCTGGAAGGAGCCGAAGATTGTTTTGTTAACAACCCGGACTGCAGTAAAGCTAGAGGGGAGGAAGGGCTGGGTGCACTCCAGTCACGTGAAGAAATTTCATGGACTTCCGCCAAACCCTGACTCCCAGAACTCTCACGTACCAAAGACAGATACTAAACTCCCTTTTCGAGAGAAAACTCCCCAAGAGGAGTACAGACAAAAACTGAGGTCTAGTAAGTCAGACAGTTTAATTGTTTAAGTCCCCCTCGGGTGAAGCGGTTAGGCAGTTTCTGACAATGTTCAAGTTAGACCCAAATAGAGAGAGAGATAGACAGGAGATCATGAAAATAAATCGTTACTGTAAAAATCTCCGTAGTAGGTGCATCTGCACCCTGATTATTATGTTTTTTCTGAGTCTTACGTTAATTGGCATCAGCTTGATGTTGTACCTGTATTTTCCGATTGCACATTCTTTTTCTAATGACACTGCAGAACACACGTTTAGTGAACTACCTCCACACGAACTGTCTTATCGACTTGCGCTGCGCAACAATACATTCATTCGTATGTTACACCATTCTCACCAGATCAACAATGCTACTAACTGTTGGATATGTGGCCGACTCCCACCCTATCAGAACTACAAGGGAGCTCTGCCCCTCTTTCCGTATCCGTTTACACACAATGGTTCCTGTGGTGCATGGTTTAGTTTAATTAATTCTGTAGATGCTGATTCCATAGTTTTCCAGGGCAATTGGGTATGGGGAAATCTGAACACAGTTATGAATAAGGCATGTTTCCCAGACAAGGAGGGTCTTCCCCAAAGGACGGGAACCGACCTAGAAAATGAAGTGTATGGATTAGGCAATTTTACACTCGACCTCATGATTCTAAATGTTCAGTCAGAAACTAGTCCGAACTTGCCATCTATGTCAGTATTACCAGTCAAAGGTGAATTATGTGTCAGAAAGAATGGTTCAGTACACCTAGGTCATAGTGAATGTACTACTGTGGTCGAATTCAGTGATAAAGGCAAGTCTACATTCAAAGCTTCCCGACATTCCTATTTCATTTGTGGTCATACAGCTTATGTACGTTTACCTCTAGACTGGGATGGTACCTGTTACATTGCATTCTTATTGCCACCAGTTTTTCTAGCCCCATCTGATTATCACAGAAATTCCCGCCTCGATCTAGTTAGGCACAAAAGAGACCTTCCATTAGTTGATTTTACTGAAACCGCATGGGAACAATATACTGATTTCAATAAAGGATTCTTTCCCTATTTAGGCACAGTGTCCAATAGTAAATTGATACGCAAATTAACCAGAATTCTCGAAGCAGTAGTGAATGAGACTACTTCAGCTTTGGGCAACTTAACAGAGGAGCAGTCTGCTATGAGACTTGTTGTTCTTCAGAACCGCCTTGTCCTTGACGTCATCCTGGCCGATAGGGGCGGGGCTTGTAGAGTCATCGGATCCAGTTGTTGCGTGTTTATTCCTAATAACGCGCCTTCGGTCTATAAGGCCATCACCAGACTTCACGAAATTGCCCATCAGATACACCAGAACCCAGGCTCCTGGACCTGGTCTGGTTGGCTCTGGAGTGTAGTAACAGCCTGGGGATGGAAGCTATTGTCATTCCTAGGGATTATATTGGCCATTGTATTCAGTTGCTGTTTATGTCTTCAATGTGGGCCAGCGATTTGCGGCTTGTGCGCCACAGCTTGTGTTCCCCGCTCAAGTTCACGTTCCCATTCCCGATTAAAGAAAGAAGAACAAATGATGTTACACGAACAAAAAGATGGTCTCATGAAAATAGATATATCCTAATGGGTCCGTAGGGGACAAGGAGGGAATGAGGTAATTGGAATTTTTATGGTCAGTTATGTCCCCTAACGAGTACCCCATCGTCTCCATGTACGAGTTAAAGTGCATGTAACTTCCCTCCGCAACTGAATTTGAAGACGCAAATACATTTGCGTCCAACGTTAACATGTCCTCTATCAGATCCACCATGAATGGATTGCTAATTCAGTTCCTAAGTATGCCGTGCCACCGTCTTTACATGGTGCACTTTCACGTTTTCCTGGCTCTGTCGAGTTAGGCCCTGATTCCTGCCATTGAACCACTTTTCCCGTCTCTGTCTCCGAAAGCTGCAACGTGGAGATGAAATGCATCCCTGACCTCTGCCTTACTTCCTGCCAAGCGAGTGGTGCCCGGCTCGGCCTGCTCTGCCTGCCAAAAACAGTATTTTGCCTTCAAGTTATCAGCGTAGCCAGCTCAGCCTCCTCGAAAACACATTCCTGTCTAGTAAAATAAGTAAACAGCTCCCCGGCTGCAGAGTAAAGGGTAAAGCCTTCCTGTCCTCCTCATGAAATTCATTGCTCCCGTTACCATGGTAGGCCCTGGCTCCGCGCATCTGCACCTAGACACGCATACATTCAGTGTAGCATAGCCTCTGCCCGAAAGACCTTTTCCTCCAGTATAAACATCCTCCAAACACAAGATATCAGATATGTTTTAGGAACAGGTCGATCTGACATGCCAGACTCATGTCTCTTCTACTAGTGTTAAAAGTCAGACTCTTAGTTTCCTCCAGACGCACGTCAATCACACGTCATATTAGCTGCGCGCGCATCCTGGCCATAGGTTTCAGCTGACTCTGCAAGAATTCACTAAGCATCCACCCACTTATGACACTATTCTGTGACGTTTCTAGTTCACGCCTCTGTGCACACCCATGTTCACGCCTTTTTGCTACGCACATGTGTTCTTATCATATACATTTCACTAGTCACGCCTACTGTATGCAATGCTATTGTGTCATTTTACTATATATGCCATGTACTGTGAATAAATCGTTGACATCTTTCCTGACCTCTTCCCTAGCATACCCGAACCCTTGTATTGATGGAATAGATTTCCATTGACTCGAGTCATTTCTGAATTAAAGCCCTTTAAAGACTCAGACACCCCGGACTCTGCCTTTCATTTTATTGAGCTATTCTTGAACTTGTAATTATATGGAAAAATGATACGGTAAAATATTTACCACAGATTCCTGGGACTCATGATTTGGAAATCGACCAAGGAGTGGTCGTACCATGTTAGGTGGCAAGTTTCACCACAGAGGATATTTGAGGAATTGGTTAAAATTAGATCCAATGTGTGCCCTGTCGAATGAGTGGGGGCGAAGTAAATCTTTGCGAGATTAATTGTAGTCTGCCAAACATGCTTGCTGTGGCATCTGAATTGGAGGTGTTTTCACTATGGATGTTAAAGTCACCCAAGAGAAGGACATTTCGAGTTGAGATGACATGCAGGGAGAGAAATTCTATCAATTTGTGAGTGAAATATAACACAGGGCCAGGGAGTCTGTTACAAGAGCACCCTTCCAACTATGTTGTGGGTGTAAGTCGAGTTATAAAAACTTGACATTCTAGTGTGTCCTTACACAGCTGATCTAGAATAGTGATATTAATAGAAACCTTATGTATTATGGCTATACCTCCCCCCGCCCATTCTGGTCTGTTGAGTTTTTGGATTTGATAGCCATTCGGGAGTGCCACCGCAATTGCAGGGTTGGAGGAGGGTTTGATCGACATTTCAGTCAAAAACCCTAAGTGGGGATCATTAGAGGACAATGGATCCCCGGTGTTGACTGCATGTTTAGGGAGGGATCTGAAACTGGCCAGAAAGCAGTTCCAATTTTTGTTTACTGGGTGGGTCTGGGCAAGACCTTGTGAGGTATTCATACATGGCCTCGGTCGCTTTATTGGGTCAGGAGATGTGCAGTGCATTAGGGAATCTTCCGGAGCTATGCTCTGGAATCTGCAGTATCTGCATGTGAAAGGCCCTTCTAGAGCTGTGGAGGAAGGAAGAGAGACCGGGGTGGACTGGGTGCTCACAGGGGTTAATAAGATTATCAGCCTGATTCATGAACGGGCCGTTTTGCGAGGCTCAAATAGCGAATCATAAGGAATCGCTATTTGAGACTTGCAAAACGGTAATCATGTAGGAATCGCAATATTAATTGCGATTCCCACTGATTCCTTATTTGCGATTAGCTAATTGCTAATCGCAAATAAGGAATAACTCCCCATGCATTCCTATGGGCCAAAAGGCCCATAGGAATGCATGGGGAGTCATTCCTCATTTGCGATTAGCAATTAGCTAATCGCAAAGGAGATTGCGAGTACAAGGGTGCCAGGGGTGTCCAAAGGACACCCTGTAGCACCCCTGCAATGGAAATTAACACAGGTGTTGCACACACACATGTCCAAAGGACATGTGTATGTGTAACGTGCAACTCAGAAAAATGCATTTAAATGCATTTTTCTGAGTTTTCGCAATTTACCACGAGGTTTGACCTCGCGGTAAATTGCGGCCCGAAATTGCGATTTCGTAATTGTAAAATGGATGATGAATTACATTTAAGGAATCTCAAATAGAGATTCCTTAAATGTAAATCCTCGCAAATATGTGAATTAGCAAATAGCGATTTTTGCATTTGGGATGTTGAATCCCACATGCAAAAATCGCACTCGCAAAGGGCCAGATTCTCAGAATCTGGACCTTTGCAAGCCGATTTGGCCTTGATGAATAAGGCTGTATGTTTGATCTTTAACCACATGGCTGCTGGGCGTTTTCCCCCCCTGTGCTGGAAAATGCCATTTTAGTGGCACCATGACGAGCTCAGCTCGTCATCAGCACACGACACCTTTTGGTGATGACGAGCTGAGCTCGTCATCAGCATCGAAAGGGTTAATAGATCACATTGTGTATATGAGCGGTGTTAACCCTTTGAGTTGGCATGCTATGGGAGGAAACCGACAGGGGGTCTGGCTCCTGGCGACGTCCAGGCACGGACGAGCGCAGACGGGCTTGCCTTAGGTGTGCCTTCGACTGCGAGCGTCCGCTGCGCTTTGAGCCAGTCATGCAGCTAAATAGGGATTTGGGCCACTAGACCGCTGCTCTCCGTTTCCGGTGACAACCGGAAGTGCCATCGGGTGGCTTTTTTCAGCACAAATTTCCTCCACACAAACGGGACAACCCGCGGTTGAACAGGGAGGAGCGCTCAGAAGAACAACTCAGTGGTAAGTGAGGAGCAAGATTAAAGACAAATGACGAAGTGATGGTGAATTAAAATCAAGCGGTAGAAGTGGATTCAGTGCCTAAGTGCACAAGAGAATGTGTGCTGGTCTGACTCAAGAGCATCCGCTGCGCGCCAAGCCAGTCATTAAGCTAAATAGGGATTCGGGCAACTAGACCGCTGCTGTCCGTTTCCGGTGACAACCAGAAGGGGCCTTGGATGGCTTCTTTCAGCGCAAATTCCCTCCACACAAACGGGGCAACTCGCGGTGGTACAGGGAGGAGCACTCAGAAGAACAACTCGGTGGTAAGTTAAGAGTAAGATTAAAAAACAAATGACGGAGTGGTGATGTGTTAAAATCAAGCCGTAGAAGTGGCTGCAGTGCCTAAGTGTTCAAGAGGATGTGTGCTGGTCTGACTCAAGCGCACCCGCTGCGCATCGAGCCAGTAATCCAGCTAAATAGGGATTCGGGCCACTAGACCGCTGCCGTCCATTTCTGGTGACAACCGTCAGTGAACTCGAGTGGCTTCTTTTAGAGCAAATTCCCTCCACACAAATGAACATAGAAAAGGGTGTACTATTCCATCATCTGCTGAATGATGATGAGCAATGTGGCAATCTGGTCTGTTCAGCCTCCATCTTTATGGAAGCCAGACTGCTGGTCTTGCCACTGAGCGTCAATCTCATTCAGTTCAGGATGACTCTGTTGAACACTTTGCCTGGAGTTGATAGAACTCTTATCCCCCTATAGTTTGCACAGGTACTCAGGTCACCTTTCTTGAGTAAGGGGTTACACCTGGAATCAGATTGAAAGTAAAGCCCAGGACAGAGATGGAGAGTCCTAGTTGATGGCGTATGCCTCAGGAGGGATAGTAGGCATAAATTAGTATGTAAGTACTGCTGTGGACGTGCAACTCAGTCAAATTTTCTTTCCCCTAGTTTAATTTTTAGCAGAAAGCCTTAAGTCTTTTTCTATGGCTTTGTTGGAGCGTGTCTCACCCCTGTTGCTCCAGTGATGGGTGAAACCTCACATTGCCTGCATGCTGGTTCTCGCAGGTCAAGTAAGGGGTTACACCTGGAGTCAAATTGAAAGTAAAGCCCAGGACAGAGATGTAGAGTCCTAGTTGATGGCCTATGCCCCAGGAGGAATATTAGGCATAAATTAGTTTGTAAGTACTTCTGTGGACGTGCAACTCAGGCAATTTTTCTTTCCTCTAGTTTAATTTAGGCAGAAAGCCTTAAGTCTTTTTCTATGGCTTTGTTGGAGCGTGTCTCACCCCTGTTGCTCCAGTGATGGGTGAAACCTCACATTGCCTGCATGCTGGTTCTCGCAGGTCACGTTGTGAAATGAGTGCAGGCTGAGACTTCTGTCTCTACTACAGCCTCTATTTGAGGCCGACATTGCTGGGTGAAAGCAACATGGCAGGTCCTTAAGTCAAGGCGTAGCCTCTCCAGCAGTTGCAGCATTCCATGTCAATCAGATTCCCAGAGGCAACATGCAGCTTCAGCCTCGCAGGGTGATCAGGTTCAGCACATACATACATTCATGTCCTCCTAGGTCAATCAGGCTCACACAGGCAATTTGCAGTTTCAGCCTCTAGGCTCACACAATGGCAGTGCAACTTCTTGGTTTTCTAGCATTGGGTCGCATTGGCTCACAGCAGAAAAAAAAATCACAGCAAACATGACCACACTTTGGTGCAGTATTAGGGGCAATTCTCTGGTAGGAACATCTGAGACACATCAGGTGTGCCCAACTCATAATGTGGGTCGCTAATGACTTTGGGAATACACTGGCATTTTCATCCTTTACAGTGTCTCCTTCTGCAGAGTAAGGTATATTGTTTCTTTCTCCCAGCAGGCAGACAGGCAGGCAGATGCACCTTGGAGATCTTCAATACCTCAAACAAAAAGTGAAGACATCTGTTCATGTCCCCTCACCTCTCGGAGACTGGCGGACAGGCAAACACCAGTCCTGATTACACAGCAGCTATTTAAGTACTCTGGAGAGCACTCCCAAGAACTTGTAAGTTTTGTTCCGAACAGGGATTGTGGACCCACTGTCTAAAATTTCAGAACCAGTTTTGGTTGGTTCTGTTTTCAAGTGTCCTTTCCAGATTGCTCTCCAGACAGCCTTTGTGTAAAGTGAGGCTTCTCAAGAGCAGATAGTACTGGGGCTGACTTTAAGCAGAAGCATCCAACACATGAGCACAATTAATTAAGACCTTTCTGCACCTGCCTGTTGTAATTTGTCTAAAGCAGTTTTCACAGGCAGAAAAAAAATTCAATCCTGACCTTGAAATGTCTTTCCCTTTAACAAAAGAAACTGCAGTCCTACCCTTAACTCCTACTACATATCAAATGGCAGAACGCAGGAAAAACTAAGCAGCAGACTTTTCATCTAAACGCATCACAGAATTTCTAAAGGATGACTTGCCTCCATCCTCTTCACTCTGGTGTAGGGATCTCAGCGCTCCAGCCACGGGAATTCAGAAAATGCACTTCCACTGTTTGTTTAGGCTGTCTTTATAATCCAACTTAAGCCATGCTTAACCAGGGGAATCCAAAATGGATCCCACTGTCTTCAGTACTCACACATACCTAGAAACCTACTACCAGATATGTTCTTTATACATACTCTAGACACACATGCACTTGCCATGTGCATGGGAAATCAGTGCACGTTTCTGGATTACATATAACAATGGAACTTTAAGCAAGAGGGGTCAGTAGGCCACACTTGACCTCTCTGTTTTGAAAGTCCTCAAAAATATTGGTTATTTTCCAAAACATTGTTTTCTCTCTTAGCACTCCTACCAATCCTCATTTCTCTCCCTTTCCATTGACCCGTGGGGCTCTCTCATGCACCCTCCTGATTGTCGTATAATATATTTAAATATTATGCGACAGCCTGATGGTCAGAATAGCATTATAAAATATTAATATTAGGGATAAAAAGGCATGGAAAGAGACTGTACCAGAACTGCGGAAGGAGAAGAGGTGCCAGTTGAAGGCACCCCATCACACCCTGACGAAGAGACAACCATAGAAAACCATCCTCAACTTTCAGCCGCAGAGCCCAATGTGAACAATACCAAAGACGCCAAGCCACCTCACAGCGATACTGAGAGTCAAAGGTCCCGCCGACAGAAGTACAATCTGAGGCCCAAGCCCAGTCAAAGACTTAAAGTTTGTTTGAGCACTGACTTGGGCAGGGATGTAGCGATCTGTGCACTGCGCAAGCGTGACCCGGATGGTAGCCCGGAAGGGCTTGCATACTTTGTATCATTCTCTGGCCAGGCGTGGCCAGAGAGCTTAAATAAACGGGCAGAGGTTTCTCTGGACTTCCGGCCCATACAATTATACTGTGTGGTTCCGTGTTTAACTGAGCTACGCAAGTTAGGCCTAGCGAGTCTAGGGAGGTCCGCAACACCCTGCACTCAGTGCAAGGCCTATGCAACTTATCACACAGAAAACCACTTTCTGCTCACCCTGCAAACAGCATCTGTTAGTGTACCCTATAGTCTGACTCAGCATCATCTACTAAGCCCATCTGCTCATCATATCTGCACTTTGGTGATCCTAATCTGCTGCCAGGCTCCAGCCCTTCGCCAAATATACCCTGATGCTCGTGCATGAACACCTCGGGCCATATCTCGATGAGCTCTGCTGTCTCCGCACAGGACCAAGTGCTTGTTTTTAAGTGTCTGCAGTACGTGAAGTCCATTCGTTTACCCGGATACTTCTCCGAGTTAGATCTTCATTGCCAGACAGTACAGCTCAGAAAAAGTGAGGTCGGTTTGACTGTTTCTGAGCTATAATGTTTAAAATAATGCACCCCAATTGACTTTTTTATGTTTGAAAAGCTTTATTGAAGAGAAAAATAATCAAGAAACAAAAACATCAGCAGAAGCAATAAAGAAGCTTACAAATAACATATCAATGTCAATAACTGGAAAACAAAAGCATTTTATGGGGATTTTAAAGATACAGGAGAAAGGGGGAAGGAAGGGGGAAGGAAAGAAACAAAAGAACGTGGACAGTGGATCATAAGTTGATATTGGGGAAAAGAGCAGGGTAATAAACCATCAAAAAGATGATTAACCTACATGATACCTTTTAATCTCCAGGAAGACCTGGAGATGGGTCTAGTATTTAAAAGGATAAGTGAATTAAACCAAAGGGGGTACTCAAAAATGCTTCACGAGTGATGGCAGACGAGAGAACCAAAGGTTTTAAAAGAAAGGAAGTATATTTAAATAAGGACAAAGAAGTATAAAGAGATTTAGAAGAAAATCGTATCATTTCATCAAAAGAAAAAGGAAATAATAAAGATTGTTCAATAAGGAGCAAAAGAGGAGAAAAGGGGGTAGGCACTGATGAAAGCCAATGGGATGCTTGATGTAAAGAAAAGGATTTATGGTAAAGACGGAAATCTGGAAAATTAACTCCTCCATTAGGCTTAGGTTTGCGAAGTGTTACAAGAGAGATTCTAGGTTTTTTGTTCTTCCAAATGAATTTCAAAATGGTGGAATCTATACGTTTGAAATAGAGAGTAGGAACTTGAACAGGTAACATGGAAAGGACATAAATTAAAATAGGAGCAATCATCATTTTAATGGAATCCAATCGGCCCCACCAGGAAAGAAAAAGAGGATTCCAGGAGGAAAGCAATTGATCAATTTGCGACAAAACCGCGGACATATTTAATTTAATTGAAGAAGAAATGGAGCTAGAGAACCAAATGCCAAGATATTTAATCTTCGGGCTATTCCAAGCGAAGCCAGTCGAGGAAAAAAGATGAAGGAAGAATTTCAGTTTTGTCTGAGTTAATCTTAAATTCTGAGACTAAAGAGAATTAGTCAAATTCAGATAGTAAAGGGGGAACAGATACTACTGGATTTGAAATAAACAAAAGAATATCATCTGCATATGCAGAAAGTTTCAATTGATTATTACCATAAGGAAAGCAAGAAATGGAATCATTATTACGGATGGAGGACAGGAATGGGTCAAGAGCTAGGACAAAAAAGAAGAGGGAATAAGGGACAACCTTCACGAACCCTCCTGCTGAAGGTAAAAAGAAGAGGAAAGTTGACCGTTTACGAGCACTGAGGCTTTGGGCGCAGAGTATAGCAAAGATATGAGGGATATGAATTTGGGACCAAAACCGTGCCAATGCAATAAGGCAAACAAAAAGGACCAGTTGACTCTATCAAAAGCCTTTTCCACGTCAACAGAAATAGCGGCAAGAGGTATTGAAAGAGATGGAGCTTCATTTGAAACATTAAGAAAGAGACGAGAATTATCAGAGGTGAGTCTTCCTTTAATAAATCTGCATTGCTCCTTACCAATGAGATGAGGCATAAAGGGATCTAAACGTAGTGCAATTCATTTAGCAAATAATTTGTAATCAACATTCACTAAAGATAGTGGACAATAATTTTTACAAAATTTGGGATCACGACCCTCTTTCGGAATAAGACAAATGGTGGCATCCTGGAAAGTGCCAACTGCTTTACCAGATGAGTAGAATGATTGGAAAAGCGTTAAAAGTTTGGGTAATAAAAGATCAGTGAAATGTAAATAAAATTCCACAGGAAAACCATCAGGACCAGGTGTTTTGCCTTTAGTAAGGGATGTTAGAGCAGCGGAAAGTTTGTGTAATGAGAGGTCAAGTTCAAGATCTGGAAAGTTGAGGTGAGAATTAGAAAGTTTAGGAAGTTTCTCCAAATTATTTTGAATAAGAGGAGTTGGAGGAGATTCTGGAGTATAGAGGTGTTGATAAAATAATTGAAATTGGTCAAGTATTTCTTTATTTTTATGTAGGAGAGTGTTATCAGAAGAATAAATACTTTCTATAAGAGTACGTTCTTTACGAGATATTAAGATAGTTAGCTAAAAGTTTTCCTGATTTATTACGACCACCACAATAACGAGCACTACTACGAAGGAGAAACAAGGATGCATTGTCAGTGGTAAACTTATTAAAGTCTAGTTTTGCTTGCAAAAGATCTTGTGGAATACATTTAGTTGAGGAAGTATAACATTTATGTTCCAGGAGTTTTATGTATGCTAAGGAAGTTTTACGTTTCTGAAGATATTGCTTCTTTTTCTTAGAAACAAAATCAATATTAAATCCCCTACCAGTGGCTTTAAAGGGGTCCCAGATGATGTGTGTAGGGGTATTAGGGTCAGAATTCAATAGAAAGAAGTCATTAGCAAAGGAATGAAAAGAGGAAGAGAAATTAGGATCAGTAAGAGGTGAGCTGTTCAAACGCCATCAAGATGGCTTGAAATGCGGCGGAAGTAAGTCAATATCCGTTACAATGGGTGCATGGTCCGATATAACTAAGGGTTCAATAGAAGAGGATAATAAGCTTTGAGATAAAGGCTGAGAAAGAAAAATGTAATCAAGTCGAGAGAAGGATGTATGAGGAGGAGAGAAAAAAGAATAGTCCAAAGTATCCGGATGTAAAATTCTACAAAAGTCAGTAAAACGTGATTGTGCAACAGTGTCAAGAAATTGTTTAAGTGGTTTGTGAGGAATGAAGCGAACAGTAGATGTATGATCAAGGAATGGATCAACAATCTGGTTGCAATCTCCTCCCAAAATAAAGAATTCATCTTTATGTTGGATACATTTGTTTGTAATGAGAGCCCAAAAAGAGCAGTCAGGTTGAGTAGGACCGTAAAAATTAAAAACAGTTAAGGGAATAGAGTCAATAAGCAATTTAGTTAAGACCCATCTACCTTCAGTATCATTTTCCTGTGACAAAACTTTACACTTCAGTTTTTTATGACATAGAATAGCAACTCCAGTCTTTTTGTTATTGGAGGGGGGAAATAAAACTGTGCCAACCCAACCTCTCTTTAGTTTAAGGGATTCAATTTCAGTAAGGTGGGTTTCCTGCAAAAGGACTATATCAGGGCTATAAGAAGCTAAATGGAAAAGTACTCGCTGCCATTTAACGGGATTAATAAAACCTTTTGCATTCCAAGAAACAACTCTAAATGTACAAATAGCAGAGAAAAATATAAATCAACAGTGCAAAAAAGTATACAAGTAACATAAAGCCGAAAAGAAGAGGGATGAGTAGAAAGAAGAGAATAAAACAGATAGCATCAAAAGAAAAGGTAGAGATGAAAACCGGGAAATAAAAGGGTAGTAGGATAAGTGGGGGAGATGAAATAGCAGAAGAGACAGTACATATCCAAAAGGACGACTGAGAGTGACATACCTTAGGGGGACATACAAGAGGGAGCTGGGGCAATGGCGACACTCAACAAGACGGACCGCTCGAAGAGTGGGAATCCAAACCGAACCAGGACATAAGAGTCGAAGAAAAGGAGCCACATGGAATGAGGGAACAAACATCACGAGCCTGTGTAAGGATATATAAAAGAGAAAAACAAATGACAATAGGGAAACAACAATAGGGATGCATATCATAATGTATATAACAAGCAAAAGCACATCATAACATATTCAAAAAACATCCAAAGGTAAATTAGACTGTAGAAACACCATCAGGACCGCTCCAAAAGTACTGTAAGAGGCTAAACAACAAATATAAATGTTAAGTCAGTCAGCCACTAGGAGATGTAGAAGTATCCATGCCACTATTGGATTGAATATGAATAAAGTTCTTAAGTTCTCCAGGGTCTTGAAAAGTCCATGTTCGATTCTGATGAGTGACCTTGAAAATGCATGGGTGAAATAAGCCATATCTAGCTCCAAGAGAAAGTAAGGGTGCACGAAGTTTGGGAAACTCCTTTCTTCTGGATGCAGTGGCGTTGGAAACATCTTGAGAGAGGAACACTCTCTGGCCCAACCAAGAAACTTGACGTTTGGATCTAGCTGCAGAAAGAACTGAGAGAAGATCCGTGAATTTCAAGAAAAGAATGATGACTCCTCATGGTTTCGGTGAAGTAGAAGAGCGTGGACTAAGTCTATGAGCCCTTTGGATGGTAAGAGAAGTGGTGGGTGGCTTGTCCAGTAATTTTGGGAGAAAAG
Source organism: Lissotriton vulgaris (assembly GCF_964263255.1). Lineage (NCBI taxonomy): Eukaryota > Metazoa > Chordata > Amphibia > Caudata > Salamandridae > Lissotriton > Lissotriton vulgaris. Next base: position 323,433 of record NW_028248478.1, read on the forward strand.
AGGTGAAGAATGTGACAGGATCATCACCTTCCAAAGATTCAGGTAAACTGTAAATAAGGAGATTATTCCTCCTATTTCTATTTTCTAAATCTTCAGTATGTTGCTGGAGGGCAAGGACCGACTTTTCTAGAGAAGAGATGAGTTGAGTATGGGTTGGTATCTCCGAGACCTGTTGTTCAACAGATGTAATTCTACTGTCCATAGATGACCATTTTTCCTTCAGAAATTGCCTTTCATTGTTATTTTCCTCAACAAATGGGCGCAGAGCGGGAATCTCCTCCAAAATTAATTCCATAGAGATAGGAGAGGACGATTTGTCTGGAGACGTAGGATTCTGTTTCAAGCATTTGGAAGAACTAATAGGAGGAGAAGACTTGGATGATGTGGACTGCGTTGAGGAGGATCGATTGGGCGTAGCTTCAGCCATTTGAATTGTAGTAGTAGAGATAGGGGAAACTGAAGAAGTTGGAACCTGAACACTTTGAGAAGGTACAAAAACAAATTTTGGTTTGCACAATTTGCCCATAGAGCACTACTATCAATTGAGGTATAAATAGGAGAGCTGATGGTAAAGTCAAGAAAGTTAAAAAAAGCGTAACAAGTACCACAAAAAACCTCCAATGAGAAAAAGTATTCAGGAAAAACTATGTGGTATTTTAATGCGCCATTACAGAGAAGCGTACAAAAAATAGGAGCAAAATGTGGCCAGTTAGAAAAGTGTTGTGAAAATTGCTTTTGAAAAAACCCAGCATTCAATGATCCAAATAGACAGCAAAAGTTGCATGTATCCAGCACCATGAGCAATATAGAATTGCGTTAATCAGGAGACAAATAGTCATCAGAAAAACCCTATATCTCTGACATATCATAAATAAACATGCATGGCAAATCACCAAAAAAGTGAAGAATGAAGCAGGAGCGTTTAGATATCTTCGAATATGCTGTAGTCTTTTTTGAGTGAAAAAGCAATAGTTACACGTGCCAGAGGGAAGCCAAAAAATCCAAAGCACAGCACTTGAATGGACCGATAGATCGGTGAGGAGAAGTACAGTAGGCAAAATGGCGGACAAAGCCGACCACAGATGTGTTGGTGCCAATAATTAATGAAGCTCTATATTTTGAATGAGAACAGGCAGCTGGCTTTATGGTGGTTGTGCTTCAGTGTGTGCCAGTTACAAACGTCGTAGAAAATAATTTAGGAATTGAGCAACAGACCATCAGGGTGCTGAAGATGCCATTCCTCTGTGACACACCAAAAAGGCACATATAAGGTAAAACACCAAAATACTGAAGAACTGTAAAAATGTCCCCGTTTGTGTAGCAGGCCCAATTAATAGAAAGATTACCAAAGTCACAGGGGAAGCGTCGTGTCACAGCGAGACATTTTTGAAGATGTGCGTAGGCTCGTGAGGAGAGACGCACTTCAAGGAAATTGGCGGGTGCCATAGATAGACAGATGTGGCAGCTCCGGTATGGGCAAAGCATTGCACGGCAGGTGAAAACAAGCAGCTCACCCGGTAGCGGTCATGTTCCGATGCAAAATGAATGCTCTTGCATTTTAGGGCATGCCGTGGATCTCTGCAAAACTTCACAAGAAGGTCCGGCACCTTCAAGCTGCCATCCTGCGTGGTGCCGTAGCCACGCCCCGACCCCAATTGACTTTAAGCACTGCAAGTGCATCAAAAATAGTGCTCTGCTCTGCGCTGAGCCAGATAACCATATCATTATATGGCTGTCTCTGTTACTTATCCTAAGTGCCATATTAGGAAGAACTGCAGTGGCTCAGTGGAGACCCGTGCACACGTTTATTGCATTTGATGACCTTTATTTCAACAACCTTATTCGGTAACAGAGAGAGTCTGACTTGTGCTGTTTGCATTTCCTGTATGAATTCGGAAAATTATGAGTTATATATGAACGTTGGACTCCTCAAACGAAAAACAAGCATTGGCACAGCTAATAGGTCTTGCATTTGGAACCTTTTAAGTGTTTAGCCATGCTCTTTGCATACAGTCAGGTGCAATTAAAATGTTAAATTATTTCAAGACAACAGGTAACATCCTTCCTTAGCAGTCGTTAGTATGGAAATTTCAGAGCTAGCTGTAGCATTAATGAATCGTATTATTAACAAAGAGTTGGTGCCTGTGGAGCTGGGGAATTATTTTGCATTCCCGGCTGTTCCACAACATCCGGCGATTCTGTGCAAATCAATTACTCTGTTAACACATAAATCATGAAGCTGACCTCTTGCATGACAATTAAAGTCAAATGAGCAAGTGGGCCCATACTGACAGACCAGCACATACATGCGAGTGTCCATCAACCAGCCTCACCCTGGGAAAACAACACAAGTCGTGTGAGCATTACAAGCCATTAAGCATCCAATCCATTCTCTTGCCGTGACACCCTTTTCTGGGAATTAGCCGCCCTTGCAATTCTTCTGTTGACAAATTAAAGATGGCATCACCATACAGACAGCCATATGCTTGTCTATATAATTCATCATGGAACAGACACTACGTGCCATTCACAAATATTTGGATTCAAAGCAGGGGATATGTATGCCACATGCTGCTCAAGATCTGGTAGGAAGTTTCAACTAACAGTCAGAAAGAGAGAGTTCAGGATCATTGTCGCAGCACTACCTGCCCCCTGCCCTCCACAAAAAAGAAATATGAAACTTCACAAATATCACACAACTGCAGTGAACCAGACACAACGTTATCTGTGACAAACTGGCTTTAAGATTAGTTTACCTTCTAGGAAAATGACCCAACGTAATTTATCAAGTGTAGACCTTTAATGGCGGTCTCGTTCAGTGATAGCAATTCGTGGGAAGAGGCCCTCTAGGGCAGATTGGTGTGCCCTCTATTATGACTATCAATGATGCCACTAAGGAAAACCTGAATAACGATTAGTGGGGGGGTATTACGAGCCTGGTGACAAATACTAATCATTTCAGCACCAATACAGTGCTGAATTTGAGCAGGTGGTTTCAGTGCTGTGAATCGGCACTTAATTGTCAACACAGAGGCTTGTAACAGTCTGCCACATGGTATTGCTGACTGTCTAATTCAAAGATGAGCACTACAATTGTCAATAAATTCTATAAACCTTACAAACTTTACAAATGACTATTGACAGCCATTCTTACAGCTTTGTGGGCCTGGGATAGACTTAATTCTCACGCTTGTAGGAGTGTGACGAGTAATTATTGTGCTGGTACTGACTGCTATTGGCAGCTTTGAGAGGAGCAATGTATGGTGAGCTTATTATTATATATATTTTTTTAAATAAAACACTGCATCAACAGCCCTATTAACTCCCTATAAATGCAGTGAACACCCATAAAAATGTGCATGCCCTGCACATTAGAGGCTTAAATCCACTGCAAGTACAACAGAACGTTTATTCTAATAGCTGGGCTTTGACAACTTGCTAATACCAAAAGCAATTTGCATTTTATGAATTGACCGCCTCAAGGACACAATGCTTAAGGTCCAATGAGGTTACAAATTTTGGCCATAAATCAACTTAACATTTTGCCTGCAGTTTCAATGGCAAAGCAGAAGGCTCCCTTACGTACCATCAGACACAGATTTCCTGAAATGGGCTCACCCACCGGCCAGTCAGATCCACAGAATCATACCATCAATCCACATCTAAATACATGTTATTAGAAGTTACCTGCAGCACAAATGTAGCTCAACTTTCATTGCAAAGTGAGCGTGACATACATTCTAGATAAAGCTACTAGCTGGTAGAAGTAAGAACTGCCTTGAATTGAGTGGCACAGGTCCACCACACACAATGCGTGTGTAGCAGTCTTAATCTCAGAGGTACACTTCCGCAGAGACAATCAGAACAGGTCTGTGACAGGTCCCATCATAGGAAGACCGCGAAGAACTACATCACCCATGTTGTCAGAGGAAGTTCCGGGGCTGGGTGTCTGCTCACACACGGCCCCTTCATATATTTAACTTGAGGGAGTCGGTAGATGCAAGATACATTTGTTTTTCTCGGTACCTAGGCAAACATTCGGATCAGATATTCTCCATCATACCACCTACAACAGCTCGTTATGCACAACTCTAAAAAATTGTTCAGACAGACATGTCGGTAACTTCCCCACAAGGGAAGAGAACATGAGAGGCCTGGAGCGCCGCAGCCAGCCTGCGATAGAAAGGGAAGGAGGGAGTGGAAGTGAGTGCAATTATGCCACAAACATCTTACCTCATGAATGGGCATCCAGAAGGGACCCTGAGGCTGTGATGCCCAGATGGTAGGAGGGGCCATTGCCTGCTGCTCCATGATGAAGAGTGAACGTGGTGCAATGGCCAACTCAAAAGAACAATGAGTGAAATATCCTCCGTGAACCAAGTACCCAAAGGAGAAAACATTGAATACAATGCACCAATAAAAAGCCAGCATTTGTGAATGGCACAACAAAAAACGAATGGCAATTGATGGGCGTGGTTTAAAGCCTTATTGGAATACAGCATGCGCGCTGCCTTGCCACAACCTAAAAAATAGGGACTTGGCTGGGCTGACTTTGCACTCAGTCGGCACAGCTCTTCATTATACGGCTCCCGGGCCAAGCACATTCAGTTGCATGGAGGTTGAGCAACTTATTCTTTACTAGGGGTGAACACTTTCTCTTTACAGAGCTTCCCAGGAAGAAGACTGAGATCGCTTTGATGGCCCCTCAAAAGGATTTTGTATCCACAGTTGCTATCTCAAGTCATATTATTGTTAGGTTTGGAGTTTAAGAAACACCTACCATAATAAAATCATCCCGCCCTAGTCATAAATGTCTGCAGAATGTTACCTTCTGCTTCTTTAGTGCTTGTGTAATCAGAGGGGCACCTCAAGCCGATAATGTTCCTTGAGCAGCCCCAGTGAAATAGTCCAGAGGATGATGCCCCTGTTGTCAAGTCAGGTACATGCTGAACAATGCACGAATAGCCCCCATTTAGAGGTGTTTCTTTGATACATAAATACACTAATTAATGTACATGGTGTTTGCATTGTTTTACTGCATATTGGGTGAGAGTCTCACACCTTGGCCACCACCGAATTGATTGACTTTTGTTGCAGTTTGGAGCATATTTTACTGTTGACTAATCTATGCATGTATGTAGGGATAATAACTTAATATTAGTAGTATTTAGGTCTCGCTTACCAGACAGCACAAGCTGCCTGTTTGAGAAAAGACCAATTGTCAACTTACAGTTGGCTTAAATCCCACCCATTGCTTACCATTGGTTGACTTTACTGTTACTCTCACTCACTTGTTTTTTTATTTGTTTGCTTGTGTGGGCTTTCCTTTTTCTTGTGTTTACCCTCACCTAGGGAATATCCTCATTACTTGTGCTCTTCTACTGCTTACTTTTCAGGCACTACGTTTTTCTTTTTAGGAAGTGTATGTGTTTTTTCAGCTGTCTCCCTTGTGCGTTTCTCTCCCCCTGTACTCTGTGTTTCTCTCTGTTGCTCATGTGCTTCTTCTCCACTCCTCCATGTTGCGCTCACCTTCGTGTGTTTCTCCCCTCCCCTGTGTTGCTATCTCACATGTGTGCTTCTCCCTCTTCCACTCCAAGCTACTCTCTTTTGTCATGTACTTTTTATTTTCCCATTTTTTTATGGTATTTCCCCCAACCTGTGGTGTCTGTTTTGCTTCGCCCCACCCACCTGCACCCTCTGTTGGTTGCCCCACCTGTGCCCTCCGTATTGCTTCGTTTTACCCCAGCTCTCTGTGTTGCCTCCACCACCCACACCCTCCTTTGTTACTTCCCCCACCCGTGCCCTCCTGGTTGCTTACCCCATTACAGCTTTCCATGTTGCTTCCCCACTCCCATGCCTTCCATGTTGCTTCCTCCCTCCAAATTATATAAAATGCTTTGTGCTACATTTTTAATTTTCAGAACCGGTAAATTAAAAACAAAATAAATGCTTGTATAATTTGTAGGCGAATACATGTGTGGTGCGGGCACTTACAAAAGGACATAGGTAATGCAAAAACTATCCAGGCTGGAAGAGATTCTAGAAAAACTAGAAAAGCTCGTAAGCACTGCACACTCAACCCAGTAGGGTCAGAGGACCCAGCATTGCTGCACGAATATCCAGCCTGCCCAGCAGTTCCAGGCTATTAAGTGTCACTGTAGCACTAAGAACGCCCAGCCCAATGGGCTTAGTAGTAGCTGTCCAAACGATCTCCCCAGTATCGCCAATTCTGGCTTAGTGTTGGCACCCCTTACTGCCCCATTGCACTCCTATTCCGCTAACAGCAATGGGGTAGCAAAGGGGAGGCCAAATGATGTGTTGTATACACAAACTACCATCCAAGAACGGTTGTTGAATATTCAAAAACCACTACCCTCAAATAGGCCTACTCATACATGTAGGGCGGGAACGCAGTTACACAGCAGCCAACGACAATCTAGAAAGCCAGCATGAGTAATGACGGGTGCTAATACACTATATTTACCCCCAGAAGCAACAGCATACACTGTAGTGCTGGCTAATGTCCCTATTTCACAACCTAGAGTTAGGGAACATTGGTCTAATTTAAGAAATAAATCACTATATGAGATAAGTGCAAGGACCGGTTTATCTAATCCCCTTTTTACAGAGTTTAAAATGGCAAGGCGGGTCAGTTGGGTAGGGAGATCCCAAAAATTCTTATAAGGCGACTGTATAGTGCTATTGTTTGGGTCAACGGATCTGGTCCAAGGAATTCTAGAAAGGGCGGGTAACAGGTTCATAGACAAAATGGGATTAGTATCCTACCCCTTGGTTATTTCTATAAACCACCCAGCTTTATACAGCCTTTGCTAGGGGAGCTTACAGAAGAAGGGTGGAGACAGCATAGATACGCCATCCCTGTGAATATTCATTATGAAGCTTTTAACCCCCTAGACGACAAAGACTGGCTGTCCCTACTAGATGAAGGCCTAGCTGTGGACATAGGAATTACAAGGGACATCATGATGCAATAGCACCAAATGATTGCCTGGAAGTCGAGGAGACCCGTGATCTCAAGTCATCCCATAGGTTAAATTTAAAGGAACGCCTAGAGAAATGTACAACTGTTAGCCCTTATTTAAGGCAAATTCATAACTGCAATACCGTGAAATGTACTTATTGCAGACCTCCCGTATATTGAAAATGAATCAATGCTCAGGCCTCGGTGCAGCGGCAATACTGTTGAACAAGCTACAACTACTCTGCATTCAAGTACAAGTACAGATATGCTAACAAACAACACTAATAGTACTACTAAGATTAGGCCCTTGATGCAACATCCATTAAAATCATGTCTGAGCGGCACATTCAGTGACAGCGATAATCCAATTGGCACAGATACCCATGGGTGTACACCCTTAATTAATAATGAGGCAAATAACAGTCTAACAATTATATTGTGGAACCTGGCAGGTATCCACTCTAAACTCCAAGACCCAGATTAGTTTTCCTACATAGAGAAAAATTATATTTGTGTCTTCCAAGAGACCTGGACCGTAGATAGGGGACATATGGACGGTTACACCACTTATAGTGTGGAAGCTAACCCGCCCAAGACCTTGGGCAGGGCCAGTGGTGGGCAACTAATATTTGTAAAAAACTCTTTATCTTGCAAATATAAGCATATACCAACTGATTCTCAAGATATTAAGGGGATGCAGCTTGTTTTTCCAACCCGCCTAATTTTGACCTTGTGTAATGTTTATGCTAGGTTAGAATTATATAACAGCGATTCCTCCGTACTCTCACTGCTGGACGATTTGGTTGGAATATATCAATCTAACTCCAAAGTTATTGTTGCAGGGGATTTTAATGCTGCTTTTGAACCGTCAATGTTATTGAGTACTCTGCTGTAGGAAGAGGATGGGCTATGGGGTATCCCTAATTTGGTTGCTGGCGAACAAGGCCTATGACTGACAAATGTCTCCTTGCAGATTGCTTTTCTAATTGCAGGTAGGAGCTTGAGAGCCTGTAATGGAAGAACAGCGTCTGATTTAGGGAGAAAGGCCACCTTTAAAAGGGGCGCCTACTCTAGTATCATCGACTATATTTTCATTGATGTAAGACTGTGGTCACTGGTTGAAGATATGAGCATTGAACAAAGGGACGGCAGCGATCACAATTCTTTATTATTAAAAATGAGGGGTACTGATTTGGATAGGGATTTTTTAAGTCATACCTCTAGAAATGAGGAGCCGCTCGTAACTAATAACCGTAGAAGAGTTGCGTGGCCTAAAGTCCCAGTTGATCAGGGCTTATATACTAGAATATATAAGCTTTTTATATTGTTTTTAACTAATCTGTGTAGCTGTGTGGGAAGTACACAACCCTTGGAACTAACCCACATTATATGAGCGCATCATAAATTCTTTGAAGCTTTAAACTGTTTTTACTAAAAATAGCCCAGGCCGAAGGCCTCTTAGCACTGGGGTAAACCAGTGGTTCAACAATAACTGTAAGAAGGGCAAGAAGGCTCTGCAATCAGCAGTTAGAGAGCACTCTAAAACTGAAGTAATCCAGGCTTGCAACAGCTACAAAGTAGCATTAAAACAAGTAAAGCGATACATTGCTGACAAAAACTGGCAAGATTTGGTCCTGACTGCCCAATGTAGGGACAGTCGCCTTTTTTGGCACATTGTTTCAAAGGGGAGCAAGGAGAATGCTTTCACTCTTAGCTATCACATCCAGCCGGAGACCTGGGTGGACCATTTCACAAAATTATATTCGGGGTCAGAGGTTAAAGACAGTTCTTTTTTTTTTAAACTCTTTTTATTGAAAATAGAGCAATAACAAACAAGGCATTGGTAGGCATACAGCTGGGTACGTGTTCAAGTAGGGGAGAAAACGCATCACAATGTAATGTCAGTACGAGAAATAAGGGGGGAGGGGAGCAGGGGGGAAACTAAGCCACTTTACGTTAGGATTAGATAGCATTTGGAATGTCGGATCAGGGGGAGAGTGGAGCATCCAGAACTTCGGTGAGGGGAGGTGTACACACATCGCCCCGGTACGCATTCCATTGACCTCAAATTTTACCCCACTTCCTTGGTCTACCACGTGCCACATACACCGTTTTGTCACGAAACATACACCATTCCATGTTCTGCTTCCATGCCGAAACCGTGGGAGGCCTCTGGGAGCTCCACAACTGTGCTATATCTCTCTTGGCAACCATATTCCCCAGGGTCGTCCACTGAGTCTGTGCCACATTATAATCAGTCGGTTCCCATACATTCAGCAAGCAACGCCTGGCTTCGGGTAGTAGCACCACTCCCGTGACCTCTGTCATCACTGCATGCACTCGATTCCAAAACACTGCTATCTCCGGGCATTCCCAAATTGTGTGGAGGAAAGTACCAGTTAAGCCGCACCCACGTTTGCACAATCCATCTACAGAATAACCCATCCGAATCAAGCGAAGGCCAGTCACGTAGATCCGGTGTATGATCTTAAGCTGCACGAATTGGAGACGGGCTGGAATCGCGACCTCCTTGGGTGAGGATATTGCAGATTGCCAGTCCTCATCATCTAATTCTAAACCGTCATTAGTCCAAACCTCTCTAAGGTGTACCAACAGGTCAGCACGGTCGTTAATCAATTTTTTGTATATCAGAGAAATAGTGCTGTCTGGAACGTATCCATCGAGCACCCGATCTTCGAGTGGGGACGATTCCGGGATAGCAACACCTGCAGGAATAACCAAATTCAACGAATGGCGGACCTTTATATAACGGTAAAACTCCTTGTCATTAAGTTCGCACTCTATCTTCAGCTCCTCGAAGGTCTTAATCCTACCTTTGGCCCAGAGGTCGCTTACTTTGCTAATACCGATCCTATCCCAGTTCTCAAAGCCTTTCGTCCTCCACAAGCTACCCAATTTATCAGACGCATAAAGCGGAGTAGCCCGGGTCAATCGGTCCGTCCATCCCATTGCCGCGTTCCCACACTTCCACACTCGCACTGCTATATTAGTGGGTCCTGACAGTTTCCCTCCCGCAGATTTGGAGTAAAGCGCCCTGTTATAATCTCCACCCGGTAGCTGCCACTTATCCATCTCGAACGCGGGGTTCAAAACCGGATTGTACATTCCATGGTTGATCGCTCCCAGCTTGGAGGCCCAGTAGTAACGCTTGATATCCGGAAGTGCGATACCGCCGTCATACCAGGGGAGCGTCAACTTGGCGAGGGCGATACGCGGACGTCCGCCCCACACCAACTGTCCCTGTAGACTCTCAACCTCACAGAAATAACCCGCCTGAGTTACATCAAACGTGTTCTGAAGCGCGTATAAAAACTGCGGCAGGGACATCATTTTGAACAGGGCTGCACGCCCCAGGGGAGACAATGGCAACCTACTCCAGGCCGCCACATCAGATTTTAACCGTGGAGTGGAGGAAGCAGATTCCGTTCATAACGAACAACGGGGTCCAGTGTAATGTAGACCCCCAGATATTTAAATACCGTCTGTGCCACCTATTTAGGACAGTCGCGCGGTAAAGAGGGAGTGTCACCCGAAAGTACGTAAACACAGGACTTCGTCCAATTAATCACAAGGCCGGAGTTCCTCCCGAATGATCAATCAGTACTATCAAGGACTTTCGAGGTGACGAGAGATACAACAGGATGTCATCTGCATATAATGATATTCGATCCTCAAATTCTGGGGTCCACTGCATACCCTTCATTGATGGTTCCCACCAAAACCAAGCCGCCAGAGGTTCCAAGGCGAGGGCGAAAAGAAGTGGGGACAACGGGCACCCCTGTCGCGTGCCCCTCCCCAGAACAAAGGACCTGGAAACCCGACCATTTACCACAATCTGAGCTAATGGTTCCTCGTATAGAAGCTTTACCCAGCCGATGAAACCGGAGCCCAAACAAAACTTTGCAAGAGCAGCCCAGAGAAATGGCCATTCCACCGTATCAAAGGCCATCGTAGCATCCAAAGAAACCAAGATGGCCGGATCACGTAGCGACGTTGCTCTCGCCAGGACGCCATGCAGGCGTCGCAGGGTCAGAGCCGTGTTGCGATGTGGAATGAAACCAGATTGATCCGGATGGATCAGGTCACCGATCACCTTTATCAAGTGGTTTGCCAATAATTTAGCTAGGATCTTGGGCTCCGCGTTAAGGAGCGATATAGGCCTATAGGATGTGCAGCGATCTTGCGGTTTCCCCTCCTTATGAATCACCACGATGGTCGCAAGTCGCTTATCACGGGGAAGGGAGCCAATGTCTCGCGCTTCCAGGAACATAGCACGAAGATGCGGCGCCATTTTGTCAGGACGCAGTTTGTAAAGCTCGATGGGGAGACCGTTGGGGCCCATTGCTTTTCCCGAGCGGACGGATCGGATAGCAGCCGCCACCTCATCAACCGAAAAGGCTGCGTCCATCAAGTCCCTATCTGAGTCCGATAGGCGCAGCAACGCGATGTCCCTTAACAGTAGATGGGAGTCTTCTTCTGGTCTATCGGAGACTGGGGAGTATACGTTTCGAAAATGTTCCGCAAAACACTCCACAATCTCAACCGGGTCAGTCACAGCCACTCCATCAGCTCTCTCAACCACAGGAACTACACGACTCGCCCTCTCCTTTTTGTCTAACCAAGCAATCAGCTTCCCAGCCTTGTCTCCCACATCGTACAGCCGTCCCTGCTGCTCTCTACAAGCAATTCTAGCAGCGTCCGTTACCAGGGCTCTATAATCAAGTTGTTTGAGACCAAGGACATGAACCTTCTCCTGAGCGACATCCACGTCTAAATCCCCTTCCAACTCAGCTATTTCGGCCTCTAGGCGGACCACTGCCTCATGTTTGCTTTTTTTAGCAGCAGTGATTAGCGATAGCGCCTGTCCACGGATAACAGTCTTAAAAGCCTCCCACAATGAAACAGAAGAGGATACAGACCCCAAATTCTCAGTGAAATAATGATCCAAAGACTTAACCAATTCAGCCCTGGTTTTGGGGTTACGGAGATACCAAGGGTTAATCGGAGCCACTCGACCCTCAGCACCCATCTTCATGTCCATCAAAAACCACAGTGGGGAGTGGTCCGAAATACCCCTGGCTAGATGTCTAACTTCCCTAACCAAAGAGGCCTGCGCCGCAGGCATCAAGATATAATGAAGCCTAGAGAGGCTACCGTGAGCGCCAGAGTGAAAGGTGAATTGCGCCTGTCCCGGATGCAATAGCCTCGAACAATCTACCAGCCCCAGCATCTGCAAAAATTCACCTAACCATGACTGTGATTTTGTGAGGTCCCTGGGGGGGCTGCGGTCCTCCCTACCGGAAACAACAGAGTTGAAATCTCCACCCATAATCAGAGGGCCCTCAGGGAGCCCCAAAACCACCTTCCCCAGTTCAGCAAAGGTCGTGGTCTGCAGCCCAGGTGGAACATATACAGAGAGCAGTGAGATGGTCTTCCCCTCCCATCTACCAGCGAGCACAGCATAGCGTCCTCTATCATCAAGGATTATGATGTCTACCACCAGGGGGAGGGAACTCCTGACTGGGATACCCACCCCTCTAGATCCACTGGTGAATCCAGAATGTGCAATCAGACGATATCCTCACCGATTCATAGCATGGCATGTGTTGCCAATCAAATGTGTCTCTTGCAGTAAAACTACATCAGGGGAAAGGTGTCTCAATAGTTGTAACACAACCCCCGTTTTAACTTGTCCCCTTCCCATTGACATTCCAGCACAATAACTTCAACCCCCTACCCCCATCCCAAGAGCAAGTGCCGAATCCACCCCATAGCGAACAGAACACCCAGATCAAGATGTAAGACGATGTGTTGCCTTGAAACAAAATGAAACAATCCCAAACCTCCCGCCCTCCCCCCAACAAAGCCCGAAAATACACCTCTCCACCCTGCACCCCTGCGATAGACTCAAAAGCCACCCCAACTTGCAGTGTGCCTGTCGCCCAACTAGTCTACAAAAAGAAACCTGGAGGAGGAAGTGTCCCATTCTCCCTCGCCACCTCTGGGTACAGTACCATAAGTATCGCAAAAGTCATGAAACCACAGCTGCTAGTACTGTACACTGTCCGAAAACCAGCTACCGCTTCTCATTCCTGTTCCGGCAGGCCACCCTCAGCTCCTTCAATCCCACCAGAATGTTCCGAACGATCACGGTGTGCAGGCAACGTGTCAAGCCAGTCACTCACGTTCTCGGGGCGATCAAAGAAGAACATCCGTTCATTGTGTTCAACACGTAGCCGAGTTGGAAAAAGCATCGCATATTTCATACCCATGTCTCGCAGTCGCCGATTCACTCCCAGGAATCCCATCCTTTGTTTCTGAACAAACTGGGTGAAATCAGGGTAGAAGCTCACCGTAGTGTTTTCAAACTTCGTGGGGCCACCCACTCGCGATGCCTCAGGATAGCGTCTCTATCTCTGAAATTGAAGATTCTGGCAATTATAGGCCACGGCGGGGCACCCAGTTTCGGCTTCCCACCCGGCACTCTGTGTGCAAGTTCCACCGCAAAAAAGTTGCTCAGGCCTTTGAGGGCGAGATTGTTTAAGATGAGATCCTCCACGAGGAGATCCGCGGTGAATTCTTTCGATTTTTCAGGGACCCCAATGATACGTATGTTATTACGTCTGGCCCGACTTTCAAAATCCTCCAGCCGACGGGCGAAGAGATCATTGGAGGATCGTAGGTTGCGAACCTCCATCTGTAAATCGGAGACATCAGTCGTAAGGCTGGAGGTCTTCAGATCCAAGGATTTTAACTTTCCGTTGGTTTTTGATAGGTCAGTCCTGATCAGGTTGACATCAATTGCCACGGTGTCAAGCTTAGAGCCAGAGCCTCATATTGTTGACCAATGGAGGTTTTCATACTAGCAATGGTGCCCTTGACACTGCGCAGGGTCAAATCATCCACAGCAGTTGAGGAGTCCTCCAGAGACCGACTCGCGCCACCGGGGGACCCTTTAGGATGGGTATAGCGATCCATTATGTTCGTTTGAATAGTGCCCCCACGGTGAACGGTCTTGGTCTTCCGCTTCTCGCTATCAGGCTTGCCCGCCATATTGGGTGCTGCACCCAAAAGGGGCCTTTGGGACCTGGTAAAAATGACTCCTCACAATTCATCCACGGGGATCCCCGGATGCGAGTCCCGGCGGGATATCCCATGACCCGGGACACCCTGCAGTAGGCACACAGTGAAGTTGCGGGGTCCGGTTCCCGGGCTGGCAAAGCGATGCATAGATAGGAGGAGGCAGAGGAACCAAAAAAACAAAACCGAAAATTAACTCTTGGCCGTTGTTGTTTAACTACCACCTGGGCACCATGATGACTCGAGCCCCGGGCAGTTCCATGGAGCAGGCCACAAAAGTTCATAGTATCGTAGTTGCGGTTCCCGGAGTCCAAATCAATTTCTGGAAACAGTTATTAGATCAGCTGGGTCACGTTGTCAATAACCCGTCGTCGTAGTCAGGATAAAATTCAGGATAGATGCGGGAGGTGGCGAGGGTCTCGGGAGCCCTGTGCTCACACGACCATCTTGGTTGCGCGCGAAGCTCCTCCCCCCAAGGACAGTTCTAACACCTATAGGGCTGAACGCAACCCCACTATTACTACTCGAGCGGCGAATGCTAACAACTCAGCATTGGGCTTCAGCCTAGAAGACACTCTGTAGGCAATCAGTAGATTAATGGCAGGAAAAGCCCCTGGCCCCCGATTTGGTCCCGGATGATTTGTATAAGTCAGAACCAATGATTTGGGCCACGTATAGAAATCTTTTGTCTAATTGTATACTGGCTGATGTGGTCATTCCAGAAACCTGGAGGGGTGCCGAGATAGTTATATATAAAAAGGGCGATGCTGCTATCCCCTCCAATTACAGACCCATCAGCCTTATAGACAATTTACAGAAGAGTTTTTTCCAGGCAAGTCCTAGATAAATTACAATGTTGGATGGATGATCATACAATACTGTCAACATACCGGGTGGGTTTTCGTTCCAAAATAAGCATGTGTGATGAAGCTTTCCGATTCACTTTACAAACTTGGAAACTTGTGCTACTTAGGAAACAGAAGCTTTTTGTATCATTTATGGGTCTGCGAGCTGCCTTTGATCTGGTACCGCGTGACTTGTTATGGAAGATTATGCTCGATCTAGGTGCCCCAGTAGATCTGGTATCAGTGATAGCACGACTCCACATGGATAATTATGCCCAAGTTAGATAGGGGAAAAATGGTGAACTAACTGAGAAGATACTGATACGGCGTGGGGTGCGACAAGGGTGCGTTCTCGCCCCCATGCAGTTTTCTTTGTTCATCAAAGAAGTGGCGAGTCATTATATAGTTAGTAAGAATAATGCACCTTCTCTGAACTGGGAAAAGTCCCTATCCTGCTCTTTGCAGATGACTCCTTATTAATATTTAATACACCAAGTTGTTTGCAAATATTATGTGATAGATTTTTAGAATATTGCAGAGATCGGGGGCTGGAACTTAACACCTCCAAGACAAAATATATGGTGTTTAATAGTGCGGGGTGGCCTCCGGTAGATCAAGATTACACATGAACCCCTGTAGCAGGTAAAATACTTTGATTATCTAGGCATTGGTTTGAGTTAGTCACTCAATTGGGAATATAAACTAAACAAGAGTTACCTAATTCTATGCCAAAGGTCTAAATCTATACTAATATTTCATAATCCATCATATACTCAACCTCTTTCCCCAGCACTGGAAATCTATCATGCAAAAGCCCAAAGTGGGGCCCGGTGTGGAGCTGAGATCTGGGGCAACATCACCGTCAATAAGTTAACGACTTGCGAAAAAATCTTTGTTAGATCCCTTATTTCGGTAGCGATTACAAAGCCACTCATTCCCCTCTTCTGTGATCTTGGGTTGAAGAGAATTGGGGATTTGGCTGCTCTGAAACCTTTAACCTACTGGTTGCGCCTATGGATAACCCCCCAACTCATCGATTATCGAAATTCTCTACAGGTTATGAAGATTCATGGTGCAAAAATCTTACCATGGTTTCGGCATATTGCAGACTGGTACAAGTCATTGAGTATGAAGGATCTGTGGGAACGTCCGGATAGGGCTACAAGAGATGATTTTGATTTATTAAGATTAAAAACCAGGGGGCATATTTTCAGCAACTAGCGATATTTATCGCTAAATAAGCTTAGCAAAAATTTTATTATCGCCGCGCATCGCTGGATTTTATCGCAGAGATAACGTGCTATTAGCAACGTTTATCTCCAAAGCAATAAAATATCTGGCGATAGCGGTGAAATGCGTGAATATCGCTGGAAATTCAGCGATATTCAGGCATTATCGCTAACAGGGACTTAACCTGAATATCCACCTCCCATTGGATATACAGGCTAAGAAGTGGTCTGAGCAGGCGTTAGGATTTGGCGATATTCGCACTTAGCGCGAATATTTTAATCGCTATGCCTGCGTTGATAATAGGCGATAGTGATGTTAGCGACTGCTTTCAGTCGCTAACAGGTTGGGTACGCCCACTTTGCATGTCATTAGTGATAAATATTGCTGACATGCAAATGCTGGAACCATACTTTGTCTCTCAAGGCTCTTTAGGTGACTGCACTGCCACTATGTATTTCATGGGCAAGCTGGATGACCTGTTGCGTCAGTCTTTCAGGTATGATTATTCTTGAGCCTCTCACTATTATGCCTCCCTGGGTGACTGTTAACTCATTCTGTGCCTTTTTTGACCTTTTGGAATTCAGTATCATCAATCAAAGGCTTTGCGTGTCATCTCCATGATTGGGTTGCAATGAGTTCTTTAACACTAGTCAAGTCTTGGTCTGCATTGGTGGCAGCAATGATTTGATTCACAGACAGAGCTGGTGGTGTGCTGGACTTCACAATACAATTGAGATATTCCTCAGTCATCCTGGATGTCGAACTAGGGCGACGTTGCTGCACTCGTGAAAAGTAGTTGGCTGGGTTCTGATTTTTCCCAGATTTGTGTAAAATCTCATAGTCATACTCTTCTGGCCTCAACCCCCAACTTTTGATTTGAGGAGGCATCTTAGTCTTGGGGTTTCCATAAATACTGAGCAGCGCCTGGTGGTCCGTGATGACAGTAAGTTGCTTCCTATACAGGAATATATGAAAATGTTTGCTGACCCACATTGCAGCCAGACTTTCCTTCTCCAGCTGAGAATAGGTATGCTCTGTTTCAGACAGGTTTCAACTGGCATAGGCCACAATGTACCACTGCGCATTTGCATAGTCATGGTGCTGAGCAAGGGTTGCCCCCAGCTCCACCGGGCTCACATACACTGTGACTTCAATATGCAGTTTGGGGTTGAAGTAGGCCATTTCAGTTGTCTTCTCAATTGCATGTTTGATTTCTTTGAAACTTTGATTGCATTCAGAAGACCACTGAAAAATCATATTCCGCTTTGTCAAGTCTCTCAAAGGGTACTCACTGTGGTAAAATTGCAACTGTATCTTGAACAATAAATGGCCATGCCTAGAAGAGATTGCAAATGATACACAATTAATGGACAGAATGCAGAACAAATCAAAAAATTCACCCCCAGTCAAGAGATCTGGGTTAAATCCATCATTCCTTTGATCACCATGCCACCCCAGTTTAGACATGCCAAATGCAAATCAGTCTTGACCCTGTGCCTCATGGGAACAGTCCAGCCCGAACTGCTAAGCCAGGTCCTCCCTGAACAAGAAACAAACATCCTAGGACCGGTTTCAGGCTTTCAACCCTCTTTAGCCAGGATAGCTTGAATCCAGTGGCACAGTGAGCCTGGGGCCCACGTCTGGGCATACCCAGCACACTTAGGGCAAGGAAGCAAAAGATACACAAGTGATGGAGGGAATACAGAACAAATCCAAACATTCACCCCCAGTCAAGAGATCTGGGTTAAATCTATCATTCTTTTGCTCACCATGCCACCCCAGTTTAGATCTGGCCATACACAAATCAGGCTTGACCCTGTGCCTCATGGGAACAGTCCAGCCCGAACTGCTAAGCCAGGTCCTCCCTGGACCAGAAACAAGCATCCTAGGACCAGTTTCGGGGTTTCACCCCTTTTCAGCCAGGATAGCTTGAATCCACTGGCACATTGCGCCCGGGACCCACATCTGGGCATACCCGGCACACTTAGGGCGAGAAAGCAAAAGACACACAATTGATGGACGGAATGCAGAACAAATCAAAACATTCACCCCAAGTCAAGGGATCTGGGTTAAATCCATCATTCTTTTGCTCACCATGCCTATCCACTTTAGACCTGGCCATATGCAAATCAGTCTTGACCCTGTGCCTCCCTGGACCGGAAACAAGCATCCTAGGACCGGTTTCGGGGTTTCACCCCTCTTCAGCCAGGATTGCAGCATGGTAACATCTTGGAAAATGCTGGCACCTTGTCCGGAACTGAAGTCATTCCAACATCAAAGAATATTTGCCCAAAAAAGATATGTTTGGTTTTGTGTTCGGCCATGGGATACAATAGGGATATCCAGACTGTGGGACCGCCTGGAGGGTGGGTCCCTGATACCCTTAACACTCTCCAATGAGACTACCCGTTAAGTGACACCCAACAGTTCAAATATTTTCAATTACAACATGCACGGTATGCGGAGGTGCTGGACATGGAGGGCATTCCTGAATATGTGCCCCTAAAGGGGAGATTGCTTCAGGGGAAATAGCTAAAAAAGCAGTCTCCTGGACCGATAGGACCTTAATTAATATGCTGGACTCCTTGAAGAACTTGAGTGCCCAATGGGAAAATACGGTGTGGCAAATGGATGACATTGACTGGGAAGTGGCACTAATGCACCCATGAGAGGTTGCCATTAAATTAAGACTAAGACTAATCCTAATCAAGATACTTCATTGGTTATATTATGATAGGACTCGCCTTTACAAATGTAAAAGGGTAGAGTCCCCCAACTGACTGTGTTGTAGAACAGAGCGAGGAACATATATACATGCACTCCGGGGATGCTCTAACATACACACCTATCGGTCCACAATTTTAGAGGAACTCAACAAGATACTGGGGGAAAAGATACCAATGGACACTAAGTACATCATGCTGGTCATACCCTCTGAGGTAGATATCCCCCAACTCAAACTCCTATTCTGTAACCTAGGCCTTATTGTGACCAAGAGAGATATAGGGATTGGAAAAAGGGAATGGACCTTTATATGGGTGCCAAAAAAGTCACATACAAGGAAAGAGGGTACCCATAGACGTTTTATAAGTTCTAGGGTCCCTGGCTGCAATACTATGGGTTAGATATAGGAGGAGAGACTGAACGGTCCTCATCTTTGCAGCCTGTGTGAAATGCGAAAATGAATGGCAGACTTTATGATGTTTGATGACCCTCCTACGATAATGATCCAATGTACTATTGCCTGTTTGACTGACTATGCTTCCACTCCCATGTATTTATGGTTTTTGATGCATGGTTATGCATCATATATTGTTTGCAAGAAAATCTGAATACAAATATTTTTCTGATAAACTTTGGTTTTCAGAAATTCACATTTCACTGCATTCAAGTGAGACTTGCATCAGAAAGTAACTGGCACACTTGAGTGAGGGCTTTGTTGTGTTCTTTCTAGGTTCTTCCACAGACCAGCATGTCATCACTGTAATTGGAAGCATGTGCCACAGGTTGGATTATTCTGGGGATAACATCCTGAAATATTTCAGCAGCCGACACACTCAAAATCTCAAACTAACATGAGTGGTAAAAGTGGTAATATACCTGCAATTCTCTTCTAACTCAAATTGGTGGTACCCTTTGTTTAGGTCAAGACGGGAAAAGACTTTAGCTCTATAGAGTTGCATGATCATGTCAGCCATATGAGTAATAGGGGGTGTCTTCCCCTCAATGGTTCAGTTTGGCTGACTCATATCAACACAAATGAGCACTGCTCCACCACTATCTCTTTTTGGTACAACTACCTGGGCGACACCCATGGTGTGGGGCATGTGGAACGTTCAACGTTCAATGATGTCATATTTCAAAAGTTGTGCCAAATTTTTCTCCACAGCTTCTTGCAGATGAAAAGCAAACTCTGCAGTGTTGCTAGGCAACCAGACAAAAGTCTTTGCTGATATGAAGCTGTCCTTTCATTGTCTTTAGTTTTCCCAAACTGCGAAATAACAATGGAACAATGGATAATGGCTCATAATCTCAGGCTGAGGACAGAGGTTGTAGTTGAGAAATATTAACCCCATGTCATCTGCTGTGGCAAAACTGAGCAGACACGCACTTGAGGAGTTTCCTTGTAAAACATGAATGGTGGGTCGTGCTGCCGGAGTTTGGAGCTGCCCAGGTGTATACCTTCGTGTCTGAAGGA
Organism: Lissotriton vulgaris; assembly: GCF_964263255.1. Taxonomy (NCBI): domain Eukaryota; kingdom Metazoa; phylum Chordata; class Amphibia; order Caudata; family Salamandridae; genus Lissotriton; species Lissotriton vulgaris. The sequence goes on from NW_028248478.1 coordinate 343,789, forward strand.
GTGAGGTATTGTGCAGGTGAGAGACTGTTGAACTTTTCTTCTGGCATGATATTGAATGATGCCCCACTGTCTACAATGAAGGTAATGTGGTGACCACTTACCTTCAGTGAAATTTTGGGACTGTGCCTGAAAGAAGTTTGGCACTCTATTCGGTGAGTTGTTGTTGAACTATGATTTTCTTGACATGCAGCTAACCCCACTTTTGCATGCAGTTTTTTGGTAGACATTTTGGACCCAACTTTCTTGCTGGTTCTTAATAGTGGCATTGAGGAACCTTTGTACGACGAACTTGATGATGATTGACTTTGCTTGATCTCCACTTATCGTAGCTGATGCTGCTTTCTGGTTTTGTGGGTATGGCGAGTTGGCTTATGGTATGTTCTTGCGTCCATCTTTACTCTCTGTGAGGCACTTGACTTTTCATTAGCTCAGTTCTGAAGTGGTTCTCTTTCCTACAACCCTTATTGATTTATCCTAAAGCTGAACATTTGTCTTCATGGGGAAATGAATATCCACATCAGGAGCATAGTTTTTTTTTTCTTCTATGACGTTTACTTAAGCACATCTGCTGTCTGCTTGTGATTGCTTTTTATGATCAACGATGATTAATTGTGCTTTGTCCTTGCACCTTGTCATTCTGCTCATTATTCTGCTTTCACTGCCATTAGTATTTTCTCCAGACTGAGGGGGAGATTTCTTATGCTTTTGTGCCGTGTTTGCATCACAAAAGACATGCAAAATGGCGCAAAATCTTTTTCCCTAATTTACTTTTCAGGGCTAAACTTGTTTAGTGCTGGAAAAAACATAAAAGTAATGCGAAGCAGCCATAGCTCTGCTTCATTTTAATTTGAGCCATGGGGACGTGCCAAGGGTGGTGCATGGACGATCCCATGCAACCACTCAAGATTACTCACGCTAAACCCAATTTACTAAACACAGTAGATTGGGTTTAGTGTGACAAAACTGCGCCCTTTTAAACTAGGTGCAAGGCAGGAGAAATTAAAGCATTTCTCCAATCTTTTATGACTTTGCATGCACTGTGCAGCACACATACAAAGTGGATTTTTTTTTACCTCATCTCTTGGCATAAAATTTTGTGCAGGAAGGGTATGCTTCCTGTACAAAACCTATGCTGGACTCACACACACACACCCTAGCGATATGTCGCTGACGTGTCTTGGTGGCGCACAGCAGTTGTAATCAGCGCTGGTGCAAGAGAAATGGGAGATGAGTATCATATATGTGAAACTATGGCACTCTCCTGTTCCCTCTCTGTTGTGCAACGCAGAGCAGCCTCACGATGGGGCTGCACTGCATGAATTTTCTTAAATATTCCCATCAGTGTCTCTCCCAGCATGCATCTTCTGAAAGAACCTGAAAGACCACCATTGATGATTCTGAGGCGCATGGCTTCTTCATCGGTGAAATCACAGAACTTTCTTTTCGTTTGATAAGTGCGGCAAGTATTTCAATAAACTCATCTATTGTTTTGCTAGTGTGTTATCATCCTATGCTGAAGATATACATTTCATAGTCAACATTCGGCATTGGATTAAACTTGGCTCCCAGCACTTCTTTCACCTTTTGGTATGAGATTGCCTCAGTCTGCGAAATTTTCTTTGGTGCTTCTTTCACTCCATCGACTGCAAGTTTTTCAAATATTTAATGATTTTCTTATTATCATCCTCATTTAATACATTTATGAAGTCGTCAAAGGTTTCAATCCAAGCTGTCCATCTAGCACCGATGTTTTGTTTCTTGAATGTGTTGAACAGCTGTGGTGGCTTCAAGAACATGGCTGCATTGTATTTTGCAATCACTTCTGCCCTCATTTTGCTTGCACACGTCGTGCAGCTGATTTCACCATGCAGGGCGACTCCGACAACTTCTGCAAGCATCAGCCATGTGCAGAATAATGTATTGCGGTACACTTTAATCACCCCTGTGTGTATGTTCTCTTTTCTTGAACCTTGTTGGCGGTATGGTTATTTTCTTGCTTTGTCTGAATAGCTGCTTTATGTTTGGGGTCAAACATCTCTGCTGACAACCTTATCAGTGGTCTTGGCAGGCGTTCTGAATACGCTACTTTGATTACTTCTGTGGATGTGTATGGGATGGAGCAGGGCTTTGACTCCACGTGTGCCGGTTGCAGATTGCTTTACATTGATTCTGGGTACACACGGCACACACAAGCAGTTTGCCATACCTTTGTAAACTCTCAAGTGGAGCAGATTTATTTTCAACGGACACGTATTCTCCTACTCACCACCAGTGGTAGTGTCTTCCCCTGCCCTATAGCATGCAGATAGATTACAGAACGCATGGCAGCTGCAGTTAAACATATCTTTTTTCTCCGACATCCATTCACACTCTGCTCATTATCTCATAATTCCGAGAACCACTCATTTTAATTTTTTGGGTGGAGTTTTATATAGCACAAACTAGACCCGAAGATATCAGAGCGCTTTACATGAGCACCAGTTGAGTTACAGACAGATACATTAATTTTTTTGTAAGGCATAGGGAGATTAAGTGATTTGCCAAGAATCAGAGGATGTTGAGCATTCCTGCCGAGACTCGAACATGGTCCCTCAGCTTCGAAGTCAACCAATCTAGCTGTTAGGCCACATCCTCTCCCCTTAACACCTCCCTGCATATCACGTAGTGCTTTTTCTGCCCAGAACCACAAGGGTTCTCATGCGTATAGAATCCATATACAACAGGCCTGAACAAAACTACACAGGAGCCACCCATTGGCAATGCTACTGGCAATGGTAATGGATAAATTACTAGGCTGAATTTCTTTCACCAATGGGGTTACACCAGCTTCCCTTCCCTTTGTATTTGGTTATTTAGCGATGAACAAAAGCCACTGACTTCCTTTTTGTCTACTTCACTGATGTATTTCTTGAGTACTTAAATGATTTTCTCATTTTCCTCCAGTGCTTTCCTCCTTTATCCTAAAAATCCTACTCGCACTTCCTTACATCATGACTGCCTCAAAAAAATGTTGTCTCCTTGCTAGGCTTTGTTGTTTTCCCCGTTGGTCCTTTGTTCTCCTAATTACATTGCTTGCATCCTCTTGTTAATTCACTTTACTCCATGCCATCCCGATGATTTGGCTCGTACATCTTGAAGTAAAGCAGTGTATACCACTTTTACCAAACACCTTTTCTCCAGCTGTTTCTTTATTTGCTTACTATAAAGTTTCAGTCACAACAAGGATATCATTGAGCTTCGGCCTTTCCTCCTCTACTCCATCCACCTACTTCTAGTCTCTGTTGTAGTCTCTTTAATATATTCTGCAATAAAATTGACCTTCCTAAAGTCTAGGATTGTGGCATACACATATATAATGCTTTAGTAAGTCTTTTTAAGGCAACCCACACTGACTGTTGAGCTCTAGACATCTATCAGATGTTCCCCATAACTGAGAAAATGATCTCAAATTGAACCATCAGATGCTGACCCTATGACCAACTGCTCGGGGAGTATTCCTGTTATGGTACAATATGTATGCTTCTAGCCCATATTGCTAAGTGCGTACTGCAATCAACACTGGGCCCTTTAAACCTTCCCAGAAGAGGACCTCACCATTGTTTGCTATCCAGAAGGGAATCAGATGACCCTCTACGCATCTAAGCAAGCCCCCCAAAACTGGTCTTAAGTTCTAATTGAGGCTAAAAATGACAAGGCCCAAAGAAAGATTTTGTAATGAGTAGTGTTAGAAATTGGGTTACTGACTGACTGGGGTGTGAGCCCTGGTCAAGCAGCAACTCCAATCCTAGTCAGTTTAAGGCACAAGCAAATCCCAAATTAACCCGTGCTTAACTCCCTTATGGCTTGGCACACAGCAGTCAGACTTAACTTAAAGGCAATGTGAAAATGATTTGTGCAGCACTTCAAACCGCAAAACAGTAAAACACAGCACAAAAAGATCCCAATGTTAGAGAAAAAGAGCACAATTTCATTAAAAACAACAAGCCAAAACAACAAAAATCCAAGTTATGGCTTTTTAAAATATAAACTGTAAAATAGCGCATAAATGCATAAAACGCCAACCAGGGATATCTGGTTGCGGCGGACAGGGTTAAAGTAAAAAAATCAGGCTGACCGCAATGTTTTACCTTGTCAAGTTTTGTGCCAAGAGTCCCATTCGCGTTGAAGCGGGCCTCTGGGAGCAAGGAAAGTGTTGCTGGTCAGTGGGGCATCAGGAGAAGGCCAGGTGTTGCGGACTAATGGTGACAGCAGCACAGTTCCAGTGTGAACATGCCCATCCGCGATCGTGAAGGGTCCAAAAGCTTGATTTAGGAGCCCAATGAGCCACACCAAGGGTCCAGGACTCGAGGGGCATTACTTGGGGGTCAAAAACTCACCAAACATTGGTTCACGAACTATAGGGGAGCATTTTATGTCCCTGAGGCTCAAATCAGGAGGCCATCGTTCTAACCCTTTGAGTCACTCTGTGGGTTTGGGTTCAAGATTGGTTATAGGTCCAGTTCTTCCTCCCTAGGCAAGAGAGCAGCAGGTCAACACAACAGGGCAAAAGCTCTCTCAGAGTTGTAGTCCAACACAGTAGCAGGACTTTCAGCAGCACAGCAATTCTCTTCCTGGCAGAGTATCCACAGGTCCAGAAGTGTACTGATTAGTTGGTGCCTGGGGTCCTTTGTTATACCCTGGTGCCCTGGTTCTGGAAGGTGGGAGAGGCTTCTAGATGGTGACTGTGAAGTCCATGGAATTCCCTGCATCTCCTACCCTGGTTCCAAGCTGGCTGAAGTGACAATGCAGGGCTGTTAGGCCCTTTGTGTAAAGGCAGAGCATCAGTTATTCAGCTGTAGGTGGGATTGTCCTCAGCTCTGCCTTCCCATCCTGTCAGCAGTTTGCCCATCCAGGCACACCAAATCCCTCTATTGTGTGACTGTCTGGGGGGGGGAGCCACAAAATCTATCAGTTACACCCAGTCAGGTGAAGCAAGACAGGCGGCAGGCACAAAAAGGCTAAGAGCAGGAAAATGCCAACTTTCTGAAATTGGCATTTTCACAATTGTAAATTATAATCCAGCTTCATCATGAATTAGGATTTTAAATTCCAATTCCAGAGACACCAAAAATAAACTGGTTATCTCTTTGTATTTGGAAATGACACTTATAAAAGGTAATAAGGCGGGGCGTGGCCAAGCAGGCTATAAGAACAGACGTGCTGTGCTGAGGCTCCACGATCGGGCCAGCACTTTGCACGTTTCCTAGCGCCGTCCTGCACTCCTGACCCGCCAGGAGATCACGAGAGGACAAGCTATCCCTGTCAGCACACGCAGGCACCAGCTACGGTACACAGACAAAATATTGAGTTTTAAATTTCGATATACAATTATGTCGAAGTTTAAATATCGATGGGACATAATATAGAAGGTAAGTAATATCGACAGTCTTAATATCGATATTAGTATGATATTAGTAATTTCGAAGTTTTAAATATCGATGTCAATATTATCGAAATAAATAATTTCGATGTTACTAATATCGATTTTTAGATTTATACATTTTGTATATATTATATTGTATTTATTATGTTTTATTATTTATTTTTAATGTAATTTAATTAAATATTGTCTTTTAGTACTGTAGCGGGTTGTGGGTTTATAGGGGAATAGGGTGGGAAGTAATTTAATTATGTTAAATTAATTATTAATTAGTAGGAATTATTAATTAATTAATTGAGAATTAATTTTTAATTAATTTTATTTAATTGATTAATTGATAAATATGTTCTGTAGCGGGTTATGGGTTTATAGGGGAATAGAGTGGGAAGTAATTTAATTATGTTAAATTTTTATTAATTAGTAGGAATTATTAATTAATTAATTGAGAATTAATTTTTAGTTAATTTTAATTAATTGATTAATTGATAAATATGTTCTGTAGCGGGTTATGGGTTTATAGGGGAATAGGGTGGGAAGTAATTTAATTATGTTAAATTAATTATTAATTAGTAGGAATCATTAATTAATTAATTGAGAATTATTTGTAAATAATTTTTATTAATTGATAATTATGTTCTGTAGCGGGTTATGGGTTTATAGGGGAATAGGGTTGGAAGTAATGTAATAATGTTTAAATAATTATTAATTAGTAGGAATCATACATTAATTAAAAATAATTGGTAATTATATTTAATTATTTTGGCAATTATTTTTAATTAATTGATAAATATGTTCTGTAGCGGGTGATGGGTTTATAGGGGAATAGGGTGGGAAGTAATTTCATTATGTAGAATTAATTATTAATTAGTAGGAAGCATACATTTATTTTTATTAATTGGTAAATAAATGTAATTAATTGGTTATTCATTTTAAATAATTAATTAATTGATAGATGTAATTTATAAGTATGTAATTTAAACCCCTACGCTATCCAACACTTTCCCTACTGTTGCACTCTCTGGAGTTGGAATAGTAATTGTTACCCCTACGCTATCCAACACTTTCCCTACTGTTGCACTCTCTGTAGTGGGAATAGTAATTTTTACCCCTATGCTATCCAACACTTTCCCTACTGTTGCACTCTCTGGAGTTGGAATAGTAATTGTTACCCCTACGCTATCCAACACTTTCCCTACTGTTGCACTCTCTGGAGTGGGAATAGTATTTGTTACCCCTACGCTATCCAACACTTTCCCTACTGTTGCACTCTTTGGAATTGGAATAGTAATTGTTACCCCTACGCTATCCAACACTTTCCCTACTGTTGCACTCTCTGGAGTTAGAATAGTAATTTTTAATCCTACGCTATCCAACACTTTCTCTACTGTTGCACTCTCTGGAGTTGGAATAGTAATTGTTACCCCTACGCTATCCAACACTTTCCCTACTGTTGCATTCTCTGGAGTGGAAATAGTAATTTTTACCCCTACGCTATCCAACACTTTCCCTACTGTTGCACTCTCTGGAGTTGGAATAGTAATTGTTACCCCTACGCTATCCAACACTGTCCCTACTGTTCACTCTCTGGAGTTGGAATAGTAATTTTTAAACCTATGCTATCCAACACTTTCCCTACTGTTGCACTCTCTGGAGTTGAAATAGTAATTTTTAATCCTACGCTATCCAACACTTTCCCTACTGTTGCACTCTCTGGAGTTGGAATAGTAATTGTTTCCCTGACGCTATCCAACACTTTCCCTACTGTTGCACTCTCTGGAGTTGGAATAGTAATTTTTAATACTACGCTATCCAACACTTTCCCTACTGTTGCACTCTCTGGAGTTGGAATAATAATTGTTACCCTGACGCTATCCAACACTTTCCCTACTGTTGCAGTCTCTGGAGTTGGAATAGTAATTTTTAATCCTACGCTATTCAACACTTTCCCTACTGTTGCACTCTCTGGAGTATGAATAGTAATTGTTACCCTGACGCTATCCAAAACTTTCCCTACTGTTGCACTCTCTGGAGTAGGAATAGTAATAGTTACCCCTACGTTATCCAACACTTTCCCTACTGTTGCACTCTCTGGAGTGGGAATAGTAATTATTACTGCTACGCTATCCAACACTTTCCCTACTGTTGCACTCTCTGGAGTGGGAATAGTAATTTTTACTCATACGCTATCTAAAATGTGTTTAGCTTTTTTATTAGTATTATGTTGTTATTAATTGTTATTTATGTGAATATTTTATGTAAATAAATGTATTAGTAATTTATTACATTTTTATTTGTTTTTAAGTTATGACAATAATTAATTTAGAGTTATTATTAATGAAAAATATATTATGTATTATATTTTTATTAACATTAATTTGTATTACATTATGTATTAATTTTAAATATTATAGTACATTTTTAAAATGTTTATTACATTTATAAGTATTATTTTGTTAATATTACATTTTTATTATATTTAAAAAAACGAGATTTTACAAAAAACAATATTTTTGTCATTCTATATTTTATTTTCGATATTTTTGTACTTACCTTGTTAGGGATAGGATTCCTATATTTTTGACTTCGATATTTTTGTTCCGATATTTTTGTATATCGATATTTTTGTTTTCGATATTTTGTCAGACATTCCCAGCTACAGGGGGCGAAATCGGAGGAAAACGGGCATAGACGGGACGCGGCTCGCAAGCCTCTAGACGGCGTCCGTCTGCAGCTGAGCACCGGATATAGCAGCCTGCTGGGCTTGCCCTGATTGCATCTTGCCCCAGACATCTATCCGCTCCCCCACAGCTCACTGGGGATCCCTGAAAACGCGCAGCAGAAGTCCCGAAAGCGGCCTCTCGAGCTCTCCGCCGGCACCGGGACTTAAGATGGCTTCTTGATCCCGGCTGACCTGAGACGCCGGGTCCGGGTGCTGACGATCCCGCCGCAGAGGCTCCCCCACGATGAGCTGCCAATGGAGGGACCACGTCTCTGATCCCAGGTAAGGGTGCTCTATCTCCCCTAGTGAAGCCACCGCCCGCAGAGAAGTCTCTCTTCCCCGGAGCAGCCTGACCTCAAAATGGCGCCCACACTCGGTGCCACATAACACTGCTGGAACTGGAATCTGGGAACTGCCTTGCCCACCGGAGGGCCCTGTTGAGTCTCCTAGCTCTCCAACCAGGGGCGGGAACGTGCCCTTCGGTCCCCACCATCTTCGGATAACGAACCTTTGAAGTACCCCAGAGACCAGTGCCTGACCTCGACATGGTGGCTCTGTGGCTCCCATAGCTTCCCGAACGAGCTCTCCCATCCTGCAGCGGAGGCACCGTGGGAGCACCTATATCGTGACCAAGGCGGCACCCAGGAATTGCAGTCTATAGTGCCGGACTCAAGCGGGTGCCCGACTGGGTGCTGACTCTGTGCCCGTGGCAGCACCCCCACGAAGCATCTCTCATCTTGGCCAGCCAGAGCATCATACTGAGGGTACACCACCAGCACACCTCTACCAAGGACCCCAGCAGCACCATACCCTTGAGCGATAGGAGCAACCTCATCCCCACGCTCTGGGTCTATAGGTGATCCAGCGCACGGAGCGCACTGGACCAAAGGACTCGGTCACAGCTCATGGGTGCTGATACCCCATCGAACCTCACACGACCCCACGCCGCGGGGCGTCACCTGTACGTCACGTGCCCCCCATCGCGATCCCCACACCGCGCACGACTCCCCAGGGTACCGCTATGGGGAAACCGAGGGCAACCCAGCAAACAGCGGTGCCAGAGACCGCCCCCGAGCACGTGCCCACCACCAGGTTGACGACGGCACCCACGGTCTCTCAAGCAGATCCGTCCATCTCAGACAAGCTGGACCAGGTACTGACAGCCATCGAGCATTCCAGAATCTCCGTGGAACAACGCCTGGGCACCCTCGCAACAGACATTAACCTGCTGAGAGATGATCACCGCAAACTCTCGAACAAAGTACGGGAGGGGGCGACGGAACTTGCAGAACTGCAACCCACAGTCAAGCAACACCAAACCACGCTTCAAGAGGTCCTTATACGGCTGTCCACTATTGAGGAGCGCACAAATGACTTGGAAGGACGTACCCGACAATGCAACATCCGGGTTCTAGGACTCCCGGAGATAATTGAAGGCACGGATCCGATAGGGTATATGGAGACTTGGGTGAAATCATTTACCCCGGCAGCATACAGAACAGCATTTTTCTCCATTGAACGCGCCCACAGAGTTCCGACTCGCAGACCTCCACTGGGCACACCTCCCTGGCTGATGTTGGCGACATTCCTGCATTTCCGAGACCGGGATGCGGTGCTTCGGGCGGCCAGACAGACAGGCCCCATACAGGTGGAAAACAGCCAGATAATGGTCTTCCCTGACTACGCACGGGCTGTGCAACTACAGCGGTCGTCGTTCCTGGAAGTAAAACGCCGGCTGCGAGCGAATCAAATACAGTACTCTCTCTTGTTCCCAGCCTGCTTAAAAATACTTTACAATGGTACGGCCATCTTTTTCACCACTGCGGAGGAGGCTCAAGAATGGGTGGACCGCCACTGCACACATCAGTCTCGAGCGGATCACACCTTGGGCCTGACACCCAAACCACCACGCACAAGGAGACGCCACATCAAGCGACAGAATAGTGCGGCACAGGCAACGGCTCGATCCGAAGCCCATGACTCTCCGGACCTGGAACAAATAATGAAAGACAGGCGAGGGTCCCTACAAGCGGTGATCGACCTCCAGGCACTCTCGCAGGCGGCAGACATCGACCAAGCTCCACACATTTTCACTTCAGAAGGAGAGGACGTAAGTGATGGAACAATTCCAGGAATTGACTCTGCTACGCCCCCTGCAGTCACTACCCAGACAGCCATGATGGATGGCCAAGGTTCCTACCGTCCCGCGTGAGCAGAGATCACAACCACCTCCTACTGACACAACCCGCTTGCACTCTCCTCTTGGGAGCCTGCGCCACAGATGCATTTCGACACCTCACAGACGGCGCCATGAGCTCCTACGAAGCCCGATCGGCGACAAGCCTCGACCAGCACGTACTGCCACCCCCATTGAGTTTTTCCCTTGTTACGCTCTTCGGTAACATCCATGCCATGATATTTGGGGGGGGACTATAACTGCACGTTAGACCTGGCACTTGATCGTTCTCACCCTCCACCCACACATTCAGCGGCGCAGAAACAGACGGAACGCTTTAAATCTTGGGTCGAGCATTGGGCACTCACTGACGCCTAGCGGATGCAACATCCACAAATGAAGCTATATTCATTCCACTCCATCCCACACAACCTCTGGGTCCGTCTGGACCGTTTTTTATGCTCATCAGCAGTCCTGCCCAAGGTACATCACACTGATTACTTAGGACGGATCATTTCCGATCACGACGCACACATCCTACAATTAGCTTGGAGGCCTCCATGCCCCAGGTTCCCACATGGCGTCTCCCACTAGACTGCCTAGCGTACCCAGTTTTCAAACATGACCAGGGGCAAAGCATAGAGAGCTATTTTACGACCAACACCGGAACAGCATCCTCCATATTAATAGAAGGGGACACATTCAAGGTGGTAGCCCGGGGAGAATGTATCACACAAATAGTAGGAGTGAAACGTACACTAGAGCAAGCACTCACCAAGGATGAAACGCACCTTGCCGCCGTTACTAAGCAAGAGGAGCTTTCGGAGGAGGTAGTGATACAGATTTCCAAGGCCAGGGCTGCGTATACTTCCGCTTGTGTCGACCTCCAACGTTACAACTTCAGGTCCTATACCACTCAAATGCACAGGGAATGAGACAAAAACGGGTGCCCTGCTGGCTTGGCTGACCAAACAGGATAGCGAAGTGAAGCCTATAACCGAGGTGTTATACACCCACGGTAATCTAGTGCGGTCCCAGGACCAGATTCTTTCGGCTTTTTATCAATACTACACCGGGATATATAAGTATCCAGCCCCCGCGGAATGAGGTGCAACGGCTCACTTCCTTGCCCTCCTAGAGATTCCCAGGATCACAAAGGATGACAGGGAATCTTTGGAGGCGAAAATAGGCCCCGCAGACATCACCCACGCTATACACGCGCTAGCCCCCAAAAAAACGCGAGGCCTGAACGGCCTCCCCTTAGAATAGTACGAGACCTTCGCCCCCTTACTGGTCCCCAGACTGGCGACGATGTATACCACAGCACTGGAGAAAGGGGTACTACCGAAGTCCCTCCGGGAATTGGTTATAGTAACCTTCCGAAACCCAACCGTGACCCGCACCTGATCGCTTCTTCTCGCCCCATCACACTCCTGTCCACCGATTGCAAAATCCTCTGTAAGATCTTGGCGGATAGGTACAGGCTAATTGTACGACCCCTGATTCACCCCGACCAATGCAGTTTGTCCCGGGACGGAACACCTCCCAGAATAATCGCTGTTTGTTCCATGTTCAAGACCAAATCGGAGACTCCTACCCCGGTGCCGCTTGCCTTTTATTAGACCTCAAAAAAGCCTTCGATACCCTCACATGGCAGTATCTTTTTTCGGCTCTACACAGATTTGGCCTCTGCCCGATCCTATTAGCATATACGCTGCTTTTATACACAAAACTCACCTCAAGGGTCCGTATAGGGCACAGTATTTCTCCGGAATTTTCAGTACAACGAGGCACGAGGCAGGGCTACCGCCCTCGCGATGGAACCGCTGGCCATTCGCCTGCGACAGGAGGGGGAACGATGGGGCATCCCTATCGGCAGCACCACACACAGTATCTCAATGTACGCTGATGACCTCCTCATATATGTCAAAGACATAACCGTGGATTTAACACCTCTCTGGGCTACACTGACAGAGTTTGCGGGGTTTTCTGGACTAAGAGTCAACTGGGAGAAATCCACAGTATATCCCCTACATCCAATCCTACCCCCCAAGACGTCAGGTTAAGCGATCACACCATCGCCTGGTGCGCAGAGGCCCCCGATACCTAGGAGTCCGTCTCTATCACTGCCTGGCCGATCTCTATGAAGGCAACCACCATAAGGCCCTAGCCGGCATCAGATCCTCGGTGGGATTCTGGAGCAACCTTCCGTTAGCCCCAATAGGCCGCGTGGCTATCGCCGAAATTACAATAGTTCCAAGATTGCTATACTACTTCACAAATCTACCCGTAATCCCGAATAGGGCCTTTTTCCAAGAACTAGACACACTTCTGGGCTCACTGATCTGGGGGAAGGGTAGGCACAGAATAGCATTAGCAAAGTTGCAATTACCTAACACGCAGGGGGGACTTGCTGCCCCTTCTTTTTAATCATATTTTTTAGCTGCCCAAATATAGTGGCTATCCTACTGGACACCAGACAGACATACAGGGGAGACGCACACTCCGAATGGCCCGATACCTATCCCGGAAATCCGTCGACTACTATTACCAGGCACTAAACCCAGATGCACACACCCCCTACATGTAACAGTCGCTTGCAAATGCATGCAAAGAATACACCGCATGTCGCTAGGACAGCCCACATACTCTCCCCTCCTCCCTTTAGCCGGGTGGCCCATACAGGAAGGCTACTACACAGCTAACATGCTGAGTGCATGGACAGACTGTGGCATCACTGAGGCGGAGTCGCTGTTTGAGGACGGCCAGCTCAGACCCTTTCTGCGCTTGATGGAAGAGCATGATCTCCCAGCGGGTCAATTCCTGCTTCATCGCCAACTCCTCGCGAACTATCATCCACATCACAACCTCTCCACAGGGGAACTACCTACACACCTGGTTATACATACCATCTTACATATGGGAGTGGGTCGACACCTCATCACATGGCTCTATGAAGCCATTAGGGAACTCAAAACTGGTCCGCTGGCAACCCTTAGGGCTACATGGGAAGAAGAACTCGGCCATTCCCTACACGACAAAGAATGGGAAAAAGCCCTCGTTTTGGACTCGCCCAGCATTGCATTCATACTGGCAACATATACACAAGTCACTCAGGGACCTTACAGGGCTCTCCTTTTTAAGCACATGGGACGCATGTGCTCTAGGCATTTTCCAGAGATAGAAACATCACAAAGTCCCTCTTAGATTTGCCTCACTAGCCCTACTATTAATGAAACGAAACATAGCCATGCCCTGGCGGTCCCCTACAGGTCCCCCAATCGACGCATGGGTGGGCGGAGTGAAGAAATGGGCCACAGCGGAGGAAGAAACGCTGAGAGAGGAAGAGGCGAAGGGAATGCCTAAACACCCCATATCAATGGACTGGGCCCTCCTGCTACATCAGTTTAATCAATCATTGACAGAACACAACCCGGACAAAGCCTCTCGCACATCACGCACCACCCAGTCATCTGATCGAGCCAACTCCACAATAGCACGCTCCCTTCCGTCAGAGACCTTCCGAGCCCACTTGCAGCGGCGTCAGGTACAGTGCCGCACATACACGCTGCTTCTATTCATTTAGGCCTACCACGGGTTCCCCCGACACCCTGGGTGATTCCCTACCCTGTACCAACCCAGAAGAACCTACTGACTCCAGATCCCATCCACTATTCGTCCCCGATATCCCATGAGTACCCCCCCAGTTCATTCCCCAAGTTCTGTTCAGCTTTACTTTCTAGAACATCCCTCGTTGTGACAGGATATTGGACTAGTACTTGTATGAATATTTATGCGTTCCAAGTCCAAGGCCAGTAAAATGTACTTGACGAGAATGATCTCTGTTGCAATATGTCACTGTAATTGTAAAATGCCAATAAACACAATTTAAAAAAAAATAAAAGGTAATAAGGCAACACCAATGTTATCAAATGGGAAAGCTCGGCCTCATAGTAGGGAAAAAATAATTTAGGGGATTTTATCTATCAAGACATGCAAACTTAAAAGTACATACCCAACCTTTTGATTGCACAAAACGCTGACATATAGGCTACTTAGGGCCTACCTTAGGGGTGAGTTTTATATATAATAAAAGGGGAGCTTAAGGCTTGGCAAGGGGGTTTAAATGACAAGTCGACCTGGCAGTTTGAAGCTGTATTCAAGCTGCAATGGCAGACCTGGGGCATGTTTTACAGTGCTACTTAAGTGGGTGGCACAATAGGTGCTGCAGGTCCACTGATAGGATTTAATTTACAGACCCTGGTTATTTGGTATACCGCTTTACAAGGAACTTATAAGTAAATTAAATATGCCAATTAGGTATAAGCCAATTTACCATGTATTAAGCAGAGAGCACAAGCATTTTAGCACTGTTAACAGAGGTAAAGTGCTCAGTGTCCGGTGGCCAACAAAAAAAGGGTTCAGCAAAATGGAGGAGGATAGGTAAAAGGTTTGGGGGAAGACTACCATAAGGCTGACAGGTCTAACAGGTAGGGTGTGATTTTAACCATCTCCAGAATTTCAACAACATTGTGTGTTCGTGGAGGATGTGTGAGGAGTCATAAGCTGCTTCCCAGAAGAATAAGTAAGTGTTTACTTCTAAAGGTGTAAACTACAAGAATAAGATGCTAGAGTGATGAGCATATGCAGTCCACATATGATAAGGAAGACTGCTCAGGACAAGAAGAGGACAAAGGGTTGCTAACGGACATCAACTACTGGTTCTCATGACAATATCCTAAACACTTTGTAGCATCCTTTTGATGGTGAGGGACCCACCTTAATGAATCACTAAAATTACACTATTTGACTGAGAAAAGTCATTGGAAATACATTCTTTCTAAGCAGGAATGTGAAAGATTTGGATAAGGCCAAACAACGGACTTCAATAGGTGTAACTTTCCATGCACACCACTTGTTTGACATGCATGTCCGTTTCCTTCCATACTTTCAGGATCTCCCTAAGAGCTGCAATCTCTCCAGGGCTCCTAATCAGTCGGCTATCAAGTTGGCCCCTCTGCCCTTACCCTGTGGCCTGTTTGTCTTTAGTCCATATTGGGATAAGAAATAATTGTCAACTCAAAGCTAAATCAGATATCATTGTTTTCCTTTCTGCTGATCCTGCTAGCCTGGTTCATGAAAAAGGCGTTGGCTTCAGTTAAATGTGTTGCACAGTGGCTCGCCTTCCTTACAGGTACTGTTGAGGCGTACATTGCAAGCACTTGGCCCAGTCTAAATTGTTAGGAATGATAGAGATAAATTGAAATAATTTAATCCACTTCAGCACATGGAATGAGAACGATACAAGAACACAATAGAAGCAGGGTAAACGGGTATGGTCAAAAATGGAACGATTTAACACCACCACAGGGCAAGGTCAAGAAATAAAAACAAGAGACAAATATACCAGTTCTGAATAGCGCTTGTGGTCGACCTTTCATAATAACAAGGAATTGTGTTTTGAGATAATTTGGACGTAGCAATTTCTAAGACTGGAGAGGACTATCAGCCTGATTCATTATACTCCCGTTTTGCGAGCCCCTAATAGCGATTCATAGCGAATCGCTATTAAGGACTCGCAAAACTGGATTCATGTAGGAATATGCAAAAAAAATGCGATTCCTACTAATTCCTTATTTGCGATTAGCAAATTGCTAATCCCCAATAAGGAATAACTCCCCATTCATTCCTATGGGCCAAAAGGCCCATAGGAATGAATGGGGAGTATTCCTTATTTGCGATTAGCAATTAGCTAATCGCAAATAAGATAGCGATTGAAAGGGTGCCAGGGGTGTCCAAAGGACACCCTGTAGCACCCCTTAAATGCTAATATGAACAGGGGTTGCGCACACACTTGTCCAAAGGACATGTGTGTGTGCAACATGCAACTCAGAAAAAGGCTTTTAAAAGCATTTTTCTGAGTTATCGCTATTTACCACGAGGTTTGACCTCGCGGTAAATAGTGGCCCGAAATTGCGATTTCGTAATTTTTAAATGGATGATGAATTGCATTTAAGGAATCTCAAATAGAGATTCCTTAAATGTAATCCATCGCAAATTTGCGAAAACGCAATTACCGATTTTTGCATTTGGGATGATGAATCCCAAATGCAAAAATCTCACTCGCAAACGGCCAGATTCTCAGAATCTGGCCCTTTGCGAGCCGAATTCAGCTTCATGAATTAGGCTGTTAGTAATTATAAAACACATGGTGCACGTTTTGGGTCCTATCTAGAAAGTTAGGGGTGACGGTGAAAAACTGTTAGAATTTGACTCACCTCTGAACATCTCTGAAATATCCTCATTTTCAACCTGTATTTTTTGTACTCATTTCAGTTACCAGTTACTTCCTGTTTCAACTAAAAATCCTTCCTCAAACAAAATTTGAGGTGCGAGTGTTGATTTGGGGAAAACCACCTGACAAAGAGTAATCAACGGTACAAGCGTGGGGGAGGGGCACAGGATATTTCATTTCATGAAACTGAGGGTCTTTGGTTGAAGTGGGAAGCACCGGGGAAGGGGCGGGCAATGAATGTAATACTGAACATTTCTAGGAACGTCTAGGAAAGGAGCGGACACCATATTATCATGTGTTATTTGGCAAGTGGACATTTTCTTGATTTCCTCGATGTATTTCTTTCTTTCTTGCTTTAGTCTTTGGCTTCAACAAATGCTGGACCTATGGATGGAAATGTTGGACCTATCTTCGGTCTGGATCACTCAGTCAAATGTGGGTGGCACACACGCCCAGTAATAGGACTTACACCGCCAGACCCCCACAACGAGCAATCAAGAGTTGAGATAATTAGAGGGATGAATTAGAAACACTAGAGAGGACTTTGGATAAAGCTTGGGGTTGCAACTTCAGAAATGGTGCAACAGGATAGGCCTTTAATGTGGGCAGAAATAAACAGCTTCTGGACTCTGAATGA
The DNA here is from genome assembly GCF_964263255.1 of Lissotriton vulgaris. Lineage (NCBI taxonomy): Eukaryota > Metazoa > Chordata > Amphibia > Caudata > Salamandridae > Lissotriton > Lissotriton vulgaris. The sequence continues at coordinate 361,035 of NW_028248478.1, forward strand.
GCTAAGGGCTGCTTCATAAAGACTATGGTGCATGGTGCTTCTGGATGCTTCAGAGTCTGATCAAACTCAATCATCTCGACATTAATTCTGGAATTACCTGTGTTTGTGCTCACTTTCTTGTTTGATATAAAGTGGTGCTCTTGAGAGCCATTGGTCACTGGAGAAGGAATGGGAAATGAGGTTCATGAGGTTGAGAATATGTAAGTAGAAGCTTCTGAAAGAGAGTAAAGTGCCTCACCTTCCGCCCTCAGTTTGGGGTGCCAACTCTTCAACAGATCTTAATGTGACCATACTTCATCTAAATTACAGTCATGCCCCCAAACTTCGTCCATACCCCCTACACTTTCAGATCTGGGCTGTTGTAGGCAGTTCTAGTGCAGATTTGCAGCCTTTGACATGGATTTCCAGAACATGAAATAATTATTTCTTAAAGTTCATCAGAGGCCATTAAGTCATTTTCTTTTTGCTCCTCCATCATCACCTTCACTGACTCATCAGACACCCACTGCATGTCTTAGAAAAAGAGCCAGATACACCATGTTTACCAACATCAAGAAAAGTGGAATGAATGTAGAAGCAGCCGGGCATAAGTCCTAAAAAAATAAGTGGGGGGACGCTGACGTCACGACAGGAAGTGACGTTACGAAAGGTGGCTTGCACCATCAGACTCATTGCCTCCCCTCGCTCACCCCTTAGATGCTATTGCATCAGAGCAGCATTATGAATGAGCTCCGAACTCGCCCCAGAGAGGCCTAAGATTGAATGTGTGGCTCCATTTGCTCCAGTTATGGAGCGCCCAGTAAAATAAGTGGGGGGACGCCGTCCACCCGCGTGGCACTACGACTCGAGCACTGAGAAGCAGGTGAACCCGTAGATGGAAGGTGGTGCAAAGGGTGGCCAACCATAGATGTTGCACTGAAAGATTGTGAGTTTGGCGACAGCCCCGCTCTTCCGCAAGCTGCTTCCTGGTCTCTTTACCAGTCATCATCTCTTCTCTGGACACAGCTTTTAGCAGATATCGAACACAAAGGTGGTGATCTCGCTCAGTGCCTCTCCAGTGCTCTCCTAAAAGACAGCTGCTGTCTGTTGATAGCCTTCAAATTCCACTCCCATTTTCCCAGAGAATTGTGGGGGTTTGGAAGCCAAGCAGAAAAAGATAGACAACGGTAGAGTTTTCATGGTGCCTGAACATCAAAGAAAAAGCCCTCATGTCAGACCCCAGAACACTTCGTCATCTGAATTTAGATATATGCCATACAAGATCATCAGATAGTTGTGCTTGTTAGAGTGATGGAATCCAACAACTAGTGGCACATTTTATTTAAGGCGCTTACAAACAACAAAAATGAGGAATAAAAGAACATGTAATGAAATGTAATTGTTATTATAACATGGACACACCTTTTATAAAACCACCTTCCATTATACACTCTGTGACCTCGCCTAAATAGCTGTGTACACCTGATGTGATCAATTTGTATTCTGTCATTACATCCATTGCCTTTTGGAGAGGGGGTGTTTTTTATTTTTTATTTTTCAAGGTCAAATGAAGAGCAGCCAGTCCATTCCACTCGACACTTACTTGATGCTGGGGCTTTCTTTATCCTGACTGCAAGTACTCAGTCTCTTTCCCAACAAAGCCCAGACCAGGCACTGCAGTTATAAGTAATCCCCAACAGACTAGGGCACTTTGATTAGACTCCCACAAAGAACACATTCTGCTGCCTGCGGCACACGCGTTTGGACTGAAAACCCTTCATGCAATCAATCAATCAATCAATCAATCATGGCATTTGTATAGCGCGCTACTCACCCAGAAGGGTCTCAAGGCGCTGGGGGGGGGGAAGGGGTACGTTACTGCTCGAACAGCCAGGTCTTGAGCTGCTTCCTGAAGGAGAGATGGTCTTGGGTCAGCCGAAGGTGAATGGGGAGGGAGTTCCAAGTCTTGGCTGCCAGGTAGGAGAAGGATCTTCCTCCGGTGGTGGCTCTGCGGATGCGTGGTACGGTGGCGAGGGCGTGGCTGGTCGATCGTAGCTGCCGGGTGGGCGTGTAGAAGGTCAGGCGGTCGTTGAAGTACTTGGGGCCCAGGTCGTGGAGAGCCTTGTGTGCGTGGGTGAGGAGCCTGAACGTGATTCTCTTCATGCAGGATTTTAAAGTAAAGAACGGCGATCCCACAGCTACAATGTTGCCAGAGATTAATGGGGGCACTTAGAGTTTGGTGGAGCAGGAGCACTGACACCAATTGCTATACAGCTACCTTAACACTCTACAAATACCCATGTATTCAAGAACCAGCGTCCTTCATTTGAGATACTAGAGAAGTTAATATGAATCAAACTATACCCATACTCTAGGCCCTCCCTATAGTACTTTTATTGAACAAAGAACGCTGCTGAGACAAAGACCCTACGTAGGAAAAAACTCAAGTATCAAAGCCACCTTCAATGTACTACTGATCTCCCGATGGGCCAGATGGGCTGTCAGGTCAAGGGTCCCACCAGCACAGACATCTCATCTTTAAGCTCGCAGATGGAAGTCCAGGTGTTTCTACATCTGTAAATGGTGTTGTAGCCCAGGAGTTTGGAATAATCGCTTGCTTTAAAATGATGCGATTATATGGCATCATAAAGGAAGCACCCAGTAGAAGACATTTAAAGCGAGATCGGGCACTCTGTGGAATGGGCTACACGCATACAGGTATTCTGAGGTGCATCTTGGTGATGTCTGGCTTCCGAGATCCTTGAGTATTACCTTAAGAATTGTTCTCATCATCAGATTTAGTTTTGCCAAAAGCTCTCTCTGTTTTACCTTGGAAGAGCAAGGCCTGTCAGCAGGGTGTGTCCTTCTCAGCTGAGACAACGTCTAGATTCCAGAGATCCGAAGAAAATGGAAAGTGCCCTCGGAGCCTGAGGTTTCTTCCAGTTAAGGGATGTGATTCCACATGGGTTGCTGGTTCCATAGATGACTTGTAAAGAGATTCTTGTCAGTCAAAATTAACTTTATTTGGTTTATCACAACCATAAAGTGTACATATACAAATTACAACTAGTAAAAAGATAAAATTCATTTTCTTAAAATATTTTTAGTTCTAAAAAAGTAAGACATTGTTTTCCTGTCCCCAGTCTTAAGCTAGTTCGACCTTTGAAAGAAGGGTCTCTACTTTCATCATGAATTTTACCCCGCGGCATATCAAAATGTTCGAGCCCACACCCATCCAGCTGGTGACAGCCTGCCTGCAAGTGCAGATCTGAAGTGCATTTAGAACTGATTTCAGAAAGGTTCTTCTCTCATCTTTTATTGACTCGCACGTACACATTAGATGGCATAAGGTTTCCGTGTGGTACCCACATAGTCTGCATCTTGTTTTTTGTTGTGTGTTTTTCCACGATGGTATCAGATCTTTAGAAAAATGGTCGCCCAGTCTAAAAGCCATGAATTTCGTTTATAAAAATAGCCGGAAGTGTGCCATGAGGTAAGGTTGCGGTTTTAATCTTTTGTATGAACTGAATCCGGTCCATGCGTGTCGACGTTTGGCCAAAATCGTTTTGTCTTCTACCAAGGATAGAGCCTTTGCATTCAATTTACAATTTTTTTTAAAAGACGATTCTTCTGGTTGGCTGTTCCAGATTTCCTCTATTTTGAGGGAGTCTTGAGTTCAAGCTTATAAGTCAAATTAGCTTCCCAGGAATCTCAAGGGAAGGGTACGTTTTCTTGTGTGTATTTGTGTGTATATATGGGTTTTTGTAGAGTGTGCACGTTCTTGTAGAGGAGATGAGTGCTGAATTTGGGTGAATTACATGAGATATGTTTCAGGATGTCTTACACGAGGCAGAACACTTGTAAGTGGCAACTCCTATCATGCAGAGAACTGTCATATTCTCTGCATAGGTGATTAGTCAAATGCTTTCTCCATTGCAGCAGGGCTGGTGCAGTTCAGGTGTTGTCTTCTGGTTTTATCTTTGTTGCAGCTTTTTTATTTCCAGACTGGCTTGTTTGTGCCAAAAAAAATTCAAGAAAGCTCTCGGCCTTTAACAGATGAACACCTGGCTTCCATGTCAGAAAACGCATACTTTTCAACGGTAACATAACTCGCCATGTTTTATGAATAAAACCTGAAGTGAGTAACAAACAGCATTGCTTTAGCCCTCACTATATACAACATACATGAACGACTGTTCAACTTATAAAAGTAGCGAGTAAAACAATAGAAACATTTCTTTGAATTATCTATGAAGTGCACTGAATTTAGAGCGACCATATTCTGAAAAGCAACAACCAGGACTGGTTAGGTATAAAAGTAAAACTAAAGCCTTTGGTGCTGCATTTATGGCTGACCTGTCCCGTTTTTTTTACGTAGCCTTGTAAATGAATGTACAAGTGTATACATACGCATTTGCAAGGCTACTTTATATAACATTAGCTTGACCCTTATCCCAAAAACAGGGACATGTATTGAAGATGAAGAAAAGTTCCGGGACAGTCCTCTGAAAACCGGGACGGTCCAGTAAAATTCGGGGTGTCTGGTCACCCTAACAGAACTATTCTCTTCAAACACCATCACAGTACGAGGCAGACAGCGCCCTAATACCCTCGTACGTGGTTAGTCTTCGTTTCACGAGGCACACTGGCTGCCTAAGAAACAGTGCCCAATAAATCAGTTTTATGTTAGTCAAATTCATAAATTTTATCAAAGGGCACAAGCATTGCCCTGCCTGCGTTCCTGGATAAATCACATGCTGGCAACTGAAGCGACTTGATCACAATACAGGGTGAAGCAGGTGCGCAGGCACATCGAGGGTGCAGGCGGACTCTCACTGGGCCAGGCGGATACCACACATTGTTGGGCCAAACCAGGAAAAGTGGAGTGACCTTACCCCTCCTCCCCACCCAACCCCAAACTCCAGTATCATGGGGCACGGACCTCTGTGCACGCCTTGTGAAAACCATGCTGTGTCCTGTCGACGTCTGTCCACTTCTCATGCGTCCACGTGGACATGTGTCCACTTCGAGACAATGTTATACATTTTTATTAAAGGTAAAGTGTAATTATCATTAATCGATAAGTAAATGAACTAAAACCGAACATCGCCTCTGCATTTTGATAAAATCATTTCTTAGATTCCAAGAACTAACAAACGTTTATGTGGAAAAAGAGGACAGAGTCCAGATAAAGGCGAGGGAGGGTTCCTTTTATGGTTTGCCAGTCCATCTACAATGCGTAGCATTTCCCTTTTGCAGAAATAAGGGCAGTTTAAAGTTTTTTTGGGTGGCCTCAGCACTCTAGACTGACAGATGTCCATTTTGAGTTTTATTAATCATTATTACTAAGCATTATTCTATGTAGTTAATGAAGCTAATTACAAAAGTAGTTTACCTCACATACCCGTCCATTCACGCTCTTAAAAAGAAGGCGAGGTTGACATACACATAATTTACAACCGGTGTTATTTCACACAGTTAAATTGTAGAAGTGAAACTGGCTGCAAAACTGAGACATGTCACAACAGATTGAAGGCCTGATTTAGAGATTGGGGTACAGGGGAAAGCATCACAAACTTGACAGAGAGACCACGTCCACCAAACCCTGGGTCCACCCGCTCAATTATGAGTCACGCAGACAGACAGTTTTCTGGCAGCAGTGCCCAATGCAGGTTCGGGCATATGACAACTTCCTCAAAGGCCTGATGCAGTTGGGACCCTCGGAGTTAGCACATCAGACCGCTCCAAGGGCCATATGTATCAAGGCAAAATGGGTTCGCAAACGCCGAAATTCGCAGAATTCCGGCGTTTGCGAACCCATTTTCACCAAATGGTATGTATGAAACATTTTTGGTGCAAAATAACGAATCGCTAAATTTGCCATTCCTTATTTTGCGATTGCATTTAAGGAATTGCAAATTTTGCGATTCCTTAAATGCAATGTATCAAGGAAAAAAACATTCCAAAATGAAGTTAAGGAATCGCAAATTACCACCAACTTCTAGTTGGTGGTAAGTTGCGAATTCCTTTAAAAAAGAACTTTTTTAAAAATCAAAAGATGCCATGTGACGCTCATAGCATGTATGTGCGCCATATGCTCACACATGTCATTTTCAGGGGTGCAGCAGGGTGTTCTTAAGACACCCCTGCACCCTTGAAAATATTCACAATTTGCGATTAGCAAATTGCGATTCGCAATTTTCCCTTCATTCTCATGGGCCTCCTGGTCCATAGACATGAATGGGAAATTATTCCTTAATTGCGAGTAGCAATTTGCTAATCGCATTTATGGAATTTTAAGGAATCGCTAAAAAGAAGCGATTTTCTACAAACATACCATTTTGCGATTTCTAAATAGCGATTCCTTAAAAATCGCTATTTAGGAATCGCAAAACGGAATGTTGATACATATGGCCCTAACTGTTTAAAGCAGGCAAGCTGTTATCTTTTTTACAATTTGCCACAAACAGAAAAAAAAATAATGACCACCTACCGTGGGAGAAATCTCACAGGGTATGTGGGGCATTAGCTTTTTGTGTTCCAGAAAAAAGCTCCTGCGTTGGCAGTTTTTTTCACGCATTTGGGTCAAAACGTCGACGATAATCCCCCTACGGGCTTGGCACCCTTGATACCCCTTCCCCCAACAAGGGTCACAGATCAACTCCCACTGTGACACAACAGAACTATGAATATTTTGGGGCAGGCCCGCTACAGTCACTAAGGATTGTTTAACCTTAGAGTTATTATTTGACCAAAGAAATCGTTCCCTTTCTTCACTATTTTCTTAGACCTTCTTGGTCCCTTTTCCACATGAGCACTTACCGCATCACTTCTCTTGCACGCCACTTGGCAGTAACCCCCTCAATATAAATATAAATTTGTGTAAATATATCAATGATAAATATGGGCTCAAACGAAGCTTAAAACTGTTTGATCAGCTATAATCATACCTGCAGTGATTGTGGTTGAATTAGCTACGAATACATTGGACTGTTCCCCCTTTTTCTTTTGTTTTCTATTGCAGGATTTAATCACACGAGGAGTAATACTTATGTTATTAATTTAAAATACCTAGAATTTAGAATTAATGTCTAGGACCATTGTTGTCTATACTAATTGATACCCAGGTCCTTTGACTTTTTCTGGGTCACCCCATTTTTATTAATGGCCACCTAAAAGATGGCAGCTGTACACCATTCTTTCAGTGCATTCACAGAAGGCACCATGACGGTAAATCCTGTGATTCCACAGAGATCACCACAGGGTTGGCAGTTATCTATCAGTTTGAAGGGCAGCAGTCCAGTCATGCTGGCGGAGGAGATGACCTCTATCACCCTGATGGACGGTGGGCCACCCACTAGGTCCTTAATATGGTTCAACATTTGTAGAACTTTAAAAAAATGCTTTGGGTTGCAGGGTAAAATACAAAAGTTGTATCTTCTTGATACAATAAATGAAGGCATTTCTGGAATTGGTGACTAAGACAAGGGAGGGCAAGCAAGAGGGGATGAGCATTATGCAAATCATATGACCGAAATACTAGGGGGCTGAATACAATACAGCCTGTAGAGGCTGTGACCTTTGGTCAAAACCTTTAAGGCTTCCTCATAATTGGCCAGTCGGTTTACTTTCCAACCGCCTCAATATTTTGGACACGATCGAAGAGGAAATCGACTGGTCAAACCGGCTGGCTTCCTACTTGCTCGAAGATCCCATCCCCAGTCGGAATCTGGTCTGTAATCTCAAGGGCGGCTCTTTCTGCCCTTGAGATTACAATTACAGGTTCCAACATGGTTTCCATGCCGTTCTGTTCAACAAGAAAACCATGTTGGAAAGCATGTTAAGGGGCCTTTAGCAGGCCCCTTTTGGTGCATGGCCTCCGGTTGGAGGCACAGCGGGCACATATGTTGCTCCCCTGTTGATCACTGCTCCTTGTGGCAGGGACGGGGTGCAGGGATGAATTGCACCTCCTATTTCCCTATGGGAGCATGCATTACTGCCTGCTACCAAACAGTGTTCGGTTGGATCCTAATGGGGCGGTCGGAACCGTCAATCAGGTAGCGGTCAGTCCCATGACCAAGTCGGTGTCGGGTGGAAGTGATTCTGCCCACATCATAATGAGCCCTTAGGTGTAGCATATGTAACATCACACACACTTTGACCTTAGTGACATAACGGGAAGTGACATCATATGTCCTTTGACCCTGAATATACAAAAAAAGTGTTGACACATGATCTTAGCTTTTAAGACATTCTAATAATTGACATGATTGAAGTTCAATAATAACTGCATGATTATTATAACAACACAAATAAATGGCTGATTAAGATGTCGGGGGGACAGCCTCCGATCGACAGTCAGATTCTCGTAGACTGTGTTGGAACCCTTCCGACCGACTCAGTCAGTTTACAATCTGTCTGACCGATTACGATGTTGGGGATTGGAAGGTAAACCATGCAGTCATTCCAAATTGGTTCCGAATGGCTCTCGGAGAATTTGTGTCGGTTGGAACCACATCGTACACCTTTATGCACATCGTTTCCAACCGTGCAATTACGAAGCCGATATCCAACAGCCTTTCCGAGTCAGCCTGTCCGAAACGAAAAGGCTGTCAGTAAGTGACTTTGGGGGCTCCAAGCAGGCCCCTCTTCACCTGTGACCTCTCGTTTGTGGCCAATGGGGCACCTAAGGGACCTCTCTGTAAACCCTGCACTGTGTGGCTAGTAAAATGGGGTGCTCGTAATGGGGTGCCCGTAACAGGGTGCAGGGTTTTCCGCCAACCCCCCATTTCCCCATAGAAGCCTGTGTTACGGCTGGTTGTTTGGCTGGTTGTTTGGCGGAACATGTGCTCCCATAGGAAGCAATGGGACTCTGGCCAAACAGTGTACAAGTTGCATCGTAATCGGTCGGACGGAACCGCCGACTGTGAGTCGGTCAGTCCCGAATCCGAGACGGTGTCTGGCGGAATGTTTACGTACGACATCGTAATCAACACCATAATGTCTACTTTAAATTAGATTTCACCTATGTCACAGTGATCACAAGAAATACCACAGGAACATAACTAATTTCTCTTTGCATTAAATGAAAAAAATATGCATTTATCTGAGGAGGATATAGTGCCACAAAACAAACAGCACTTGGCAACAAAATTATTTATATCACAAACTGTCATGATTTAATAGTTCCTCTACTGTATACCGCAAAGCGAAATGTTTTGATGAATCAAAAGAAGAGAAAAAAAAAAAATCAATAGTAGTTATGACCACATGTATTAATTGCTATAGAGCAGCGGTTCTTAACCTATAGTCCGAGGACCCATCGGGGTACGCAACACTTTTACAAAACAAAATAATATTAAAATTAATCAATCAAAATGATCAAAGTATACACAAATAAGGAAACAACATGAAAATCTGAAAGTTTTTTCTATATTTGATTGTGAATTACACAAAATATTCAGGAGTTTGTTTGGTGTATAGTGGTTTTTGTACTTTTGTGTATTTTGAGGTGCCAATCATATAAATTGCTTAGGCCAGGGGTCCCTGACTTCTAGTAATGATTCAGTAGGGAGTGGGTTCCTGCGGCTTCCCTGAGCTGCATTTTTTAACCGCATTTGGAACTGACCTGGTGTGGCTGTCCCCCATCATCCTGCAAGGTGAGGCAGGGACTGAGGCTGTGATGCACTTAAAAGTGCTTTGAAGTTCCCGCAGCACAAGAGTGTGTTCTTGCTGCTTCCCACCCCGCATTTTTGCCCTCATTCGTTACTGACCTGGCGTTGTTAAATATTGCAGGGATTTGTTAGCACAAGCTGAAAGCCATTTTGTATTTCTGGCAGCCATCTTGTTTGCCATGTGCTGCCACATGCTCAGCATGTGCTCTGTCCTCCCTCAGTGTTGACTGCTCTTGTAATCTGCCTAGAAACGAACTATATTTAGCATCTTCCACCTTCGCACATGCTCAGAAGGGCCTATCTAGTAGAATGCACCTGCTTCTCTAGTATAACTGTCAGGCTATTTTTGCTGCTGCATGGAGAAGTAACTCTCCTCCCACTTTGTTGAGCAAGCAGATCTTGCATGCCCATCTTAGGCATTTTGCATGCTTACATGAGCCAGGACTGCCCCTTGGTCTTATGCTGACTATGTAACCCTAAACATATATACGGCCCCTGTTTTCTGTACTCCTTAGACTGCCTCATTCAGTTGCTAAGGCTTCTGTGTGACATAGTCTCCCTCATCTGAGGTGAATAAATGCATTCTTTTTATATTTCAGCTTCTGTGCCAATTTCTTCTTTGTTCGTTTAAAAGGACCAAGTATCAGTGGGACCCCTGAGAAGGTTTCTATTTTCTATAAAATGGTGCTCCAACGTAGACCTCATCAGAGAAGTGGCTTTTTTAAGGAGGGATCTTGTCAGGAGCCAGAAATCTACTGTGGAGAACAGGAGGTACTCTGTGCACGGAGATTCTGGGGATTCTCTGTCTCTGCAGCCCATTATATTTCTGGTCTTCCTGATTTTGATCCTCCACATGATGTCACTCCTGACTGAGAACATTTTTGGCGTGTTTATTCTAAAAAACGACCGTTAGGTCATTCAGAACTTGGCAGTTAGAACTTGGACAACTATTTCATTGGTAAGAGTCGTTCTGCGACACTTGCTGTTGGTTTTGATGCCTTGGATTGGTATGGTAGTTTAGTAACACTTACTGTGGCTTAGATTTGCGTTGGCCGACTTTTGATTGGTATGTATGTAATATGTAAATTGCAATTAAAGTAGGCAGGTAATGAGGAGATTTTTCTCTATTTGAATTTGTTTGAACGGCGCAACGTACGAAGAGTACCTTAAGCGCTACTTTGATTATAATACTGCATATTCTGCACTATTTTTGGCATGCCTGTTTCAAGCACACATCGGAGAATGTGCTGCTTTTTGGAGGTACCATAGTGAGATCTGAAGTGAATTAGCCTGCTCCCTTGAGGGAATACCTAAATAGGTTTAGGTATAAAAACATATTTCTTCCTTGGTGAATCTGTATCCCCATGGAATTCAAATATGGACATAATACTTTTAGCAAATGTACAAGTGAAACATGAGGGCGAATGAATTCAAACAAAACCCCATAGGCTCAGCCATAGTAAGCACCAAACTAAAAGCGTTTGTGCTGTATATATGGCCAAGCTCACATATACAGTTGTATTGTGGTATATTCATATGAGTGCATAAAAACTTGCTTTTGCCAACAGAAAATAAGCACACCTCCTCCCAAACCACGATTCTTTTAGCAAATGTACAAGTGAAACATAAGGGTGAATAAATTCTAACTAAATCCCATTGGCTCAGCCCTAGTAAGCACCAAACTAAAAGCATTAGTGCTGTATATATGGCCAAGCTCACATATACAATTGTATTGTGGTATATTCATATGAGTGTATAAAAACTTGCTTTTGCCAACAAAAAATAAGCACAACTCCTCCTCCTTTCCCTGCGCTGCCATCTTGTCTTTCAAAAAGTTTCAGATGTCAAAATGTTTGGTAGCCCTGCCAGGCTTCTTAATATAGAACTAACTTTTAACTCTTCCCAGCTGTCCTAGTCTGTGTGCAAATTTTCCATGCAGCTTTTCCTATTCAAAGTCACCCTGAAAACAGAAAGCTGACCCATTCCCCTGTTTGTCAGTTTAATAACTTCTGCTGGTTTTTATACATATTTTCAATTGTAAGCAGTGCGCAATATACTTGTCTAACAATATAGAAGTCAGCTATTTGTATTATACATAAATGTATGCATTTACTGAAGCCTAAGGCACTTTAAAAGCTGCTCTGAATGCAGAATTTTGTTTTTAAAGTAGTGAATTTTGCCAAATTTCGACTTTGATATTTGGGGCATTTAAAAATGAGTATCCTATAATTTCTTTGCATAATGGTCATCCTCAGAATGTTCTCTACAAATCCCAGAGATTTGTGCATCAGAAATATCATTTATACCCTTATAGAAATGAGTTTTTTTACGCCTGCGCAGAGTGAATTAGGATATTGATAAATGTATGAAAATTAATGTGAAAATATTTTCTATGTTCCTACTGGATCATAGGAATGTCTTTAGCTCATGCTAAAAGGACCATCTGTTAAATATTGCAGGGATTTGTTAGCATGAGCTGAAAGCCATTTTGTATTTCTGGCAGCCATTTTGTTTGCCATGTGCTGCCACATGCTCGCCATGTGCTCTGCCCTCCCTCAGTGTTGACTGCTCTTGTAATCTGCCTAGAAACTAACTATATGTAGCATCTTCCACCTTCGCACATGCTCAGAAGGGCCTAACTAGTAGAATGTACCTGCTTCTCTAGTATAACTGTCAGGCTAATTTTGCTGCTGTATGGAGAAGTAACTCTCCTCCCACTTTGTTGAGCAAGCAGATCTTGCATGCCCATCTTAGGCATTTTGCATGCTTACATGAGCCAGGACTGCCCCTTGGTCTTATGCTGACTATATAACCCTAAGCATATATAAGTTCCCTGTTTTCTGTTCTCCTCAGACTGATTCATTCAGTTGCTAAGGCTTCTGTGTGACTAGTCTCCTTCATCTGAGGTGAATAAATGCATTATTTTTATATTTCAGCTTCTGTGCCAATTTCTTCTTTGTTGATTTAAAAGGATCAAGTATCAGTGGGACCCCTGAGAAGGTTTCTATTTTCTACAGCGTGGCTGGTGGGACTACGCCTCCCAGCATCCTGCAAGGTGGGTCCCAGGGCTGCGACATGCCTAAAAGTGATTCAAAGATTCCACCGTGCGGGATGCACACAGGAACGCTCAGGCTTGCACCTAGGTGAAGACCGGCCTAAAACAGGTCCATCTGCCCATCTAATGGCGTCGATGTTGACTTTGCTTGCCAGCCCCTATAGATTTGTAAAGAGAGCCAAGTGGGATGCATTAATAGGGCTTTTCGTCTCCCTTAAATACCCCAAAAAGACCGGGTGGGGCCTTGTTTTTCCTGTACATTTTTATTTTGAACCCCGCAAAATTTGACCTAAACCAATATTAATTTGGGATAGAAGTGAGTGCATGAACATTGGACTGGGACTTTGTTCTGACGTCCCTACTCCTTTCTGAAAGACATAGGATTTTAAGTTTATTGCCTGTAGTTGTTCTTCTATTGTCATTAATTGATAGGCTCTGATTGTGTTTACTGAACCCCTTATGTCAAGATGGGTAAGCGTTAAGGCACAGATACCCCCCTTACTCATATGCCTCCTGCAAAGTCTACCTCCATTGATAAGTTGTTGCAAAGGACCATGGGGGTCACTAGTACAGAGATCGAGCTTACTGAACAGCGATTGTCTCTGCAATCTGGATACGTTGCAGAGCTGGGCCTGGAGCCTTCCACACCACCCCATCCCATGCCAGAATGTACATCGAATGAGCCTAACCCTGCCCTGAGAACCTGTGAACGATATTAAGCAAACCACAAACAGGATTTTTAAATACTCCTGAAGAACTAAGTGATCCATACAACCTATAGGCCAATTGAGCCAAGAGCCAATTTGTTCCACTAAATCTAGCACTTTGCATTCTAGCAAAGAGTTGCAAGGCGTAATAATTACCGGAACTGGTGGTGTGGACCCTATGCCATAACTCACATGGGCTGACAAGTTCATGGAGGAGTGTCTGTGTAAAACCAGAGAACTATTCCTGGAACATCTCACCCCATTGGGCACCCACATGGCAGCTTTAGAAAAACCTGTCTTTGACTAATCATGTGCAGGCTTTGCCAGAGATAGATAATCCTCAGTGCCCTAACATATTGTAGCTTAGTTCCTATTTTCCCAATAGGCTCTGCGCATTGGAATAACATAAACAGCACTATAGACGTAGGACTGAGGTAATCTAGGTCTCTACTGACTATGTTAAACTTAATTTAGGTTTGCGCCAGCTAGCTCAGAGGTCACTGGAAACTTTCTTGAATGAATAGGGAGGGATAAGCTTCCCTGGCTCAGACAATAAGGGATTCAATTTCTGACAACCGCATAAACATGACAACTTTGCTCCCTCAGAATAAGAGTGTATCTCTAGAGTCGTGTGAAAACAATAGACAGCTATTTCACTCACTCAGCAGTGCATACTTAGTTTCACCAGAATGCAGAGAAATAGAGAGACAGGCGTTTTCAATAAAAGGTGTTATTTATTGAGCAGTCTTCTTCCTCATGCAAGAGAAATGGATTGCCACAATTGCAATACTTAAAGTAAAGTAAAGTGCGTACAGTAAAAGTAGTATTATGAAATAATACTGTAAAAGCATTGATATGGTTTCTTAGCCATATGATACTTTAGAATGGATAAAATATATACATACATAAATACATTGACTAACGTACTCAACTGGTGCTTCTAACTAAGCCTACCCTGGTGTACCTGACCTAAGCCTAATACGTGGGAGGGGATGAGTAAGTAGCAGTTTGAGTTAAGTTGGCTAAGATTATTTTGCCAAGAATCTGCATCAAGAATTCTCTTAAGGATTTACTCTCCTCCGTACCTTTATAATAGAATGTGGGAGGTCTGGTATCTCTTTCCTCAGAACTCGATATCCCAACAACCCGTGAGGGTAGGCTGGAAACACCGGAGCTGGATTTTCTCGACTGGAGAAAAAGACAGCGTCTCTCAGTGCGTCAAACGGGAGGGGCGGCTTCCGTGGGCTCTTGCATCAGCTGGGCTCTTGGGCAAGTAGATGGCCGCTCTGCTCCAAACCACTGTGTGTTTGCTTAAGGCAACTGTTGGTATTTTATACCTGGAAGGTGCCGGGTTTGTCGTAAGATTGGACATAAGACGTCACTAAGAACTAACAGTTCATTCTGGACTTCAGGAATTCTTGTTCAAATCAAAACAAAAGCAGGGGGGATTTTCCCGGGCTGCTGGAGGCTTGGTTTGTTTAAAGAACGCGTTGAGCTTTCTAGGAGTCGATGGGAGTAGCCGTGCTGTGCTTTGGACTGCATGGGCTGTTACTGAATATGGATCTGATTCTTATGCCTTTATCAGGATATTATTGATTATAACCTCACAAGGGCATACATCTGGAATATCGAATTAGGGTCCTAGATATAAACACGACAATATATGCCCAAGGGTCTACATCTGACCCATCATTTACGATGACTGGATTATTTAGAGATTCACCTTCACATATCAAAAGGCAGCCTGGCCTAGGTACTGGGACAACTAACTCTCCTCCCAGTGCAGAACAGACTGTCTGTAGCAAGCTATACTCGGTTTGAATCGCTAGCAGGTGTAGACTGAACCTCTGATGGAAAGCGATGATCACCCTCTAGATCTAATGCTGTAAAGTGTAACATATGTGGGGAAATCCCACGCGCTTCAGAAAGGGTGCTCATCAGGAACCTTACCTAAAATACCCCTAGTGAGAGTAGTGATTAAGACCGTCACCCCATGGTACAACATGGGATTCAGTCAGGCAAGGGGTGTTACAGGACGGAGTTTATAATCATAGCTAGTCATAATAACAGCAGAGCCATTGACCTTAAGGGCCAAATAATAGTTGGGAGATAACAGCATGATAGTCCTGGCAGCCAGCAACTCTCTACAGAGGGTAATAGCCTCAATCAAGGGGACTTGATATCGAAGGAGGGCACTAACAACACTTTGCTGTCATTTCAAAAAGCGAGCCTAGATGGGCTTGGTGATCATGGGGAACCATTGGCAGAAGATTTAGAATTTCAAGCAATAGACGTCGAGTCAAATGGAGTACAATGGAGCACTTGCAGGAGATTATCAGTGAATATCTATAATCAAGATTCCTCTGGTATGGACGGACTATTATCCCAGGTCCAGGCAGGGGACATTAGCAAGCCCTTGGGGGAAATTTCTGTGCCGCAGAAGGAGTTGTTCCAAAACTTAAGAATTCTATTCTATATTGAGAGTAGAAAATCAGCTGATAGAAATGTTCCACTATCAATCAGCAGGTCTTATAAAGCGTGGCTTGTCACCAGGTACCGGGATCTGTGAGCCTAGGTCAAAAAGCGATGTCTTGAACTTCTTCCTGAAGTCCTCGAGCGACAGGGAGGTTCGCAGGTGGAGAGGGAGGTCGTTCGAGGACTTGCCTGCGAGGAAGGAGAAGTCTCTGCAGAGGCTTAGACGAATACTGGGAATGTAAACCAAGCCAATGGAAGAGGATCAGAGCTCTCTGGTGGGTCGTGGAGTGTCAGGCGGTTGTTGATGAAGGCGGGTCTGAAGTTGTGGAGGGCATTGTAGGCGTGTGTCAGCAGTTTGAAGAGGCATCTTTTCTAGACGGGGAGCAGGTGAGGGGGTTGAGGTGGGGGGTGATGCTGGTTCTTCTAGGAAGGTTGAGAATGAGTCTTGCTGCTGTGTTCTGTATGCTCTGTAAGAAGTTGAGGAGCAGTTTGGTGATTCTGACGTAGAGTGCATTGCCGTAGTTGAGGTAACTGGAGTCCACGGCCTGTGTGACTGCTTTGCTGGTGGGTCTCCTCCATCTTTTGAGTTGCAGCCTACCTGTTCCCCAGACTGCAGTGAGCAGAGACCAGGAAGTGGGTATACAACCTTTAGCACGCATCTTTTAGCACGCACTACCATTACCACGCATCTGTTACAACGCATACCATTACAACGCATAGCGCTTTGAGGCGATCTGACTTAGGGAATGGCTAGTGAATAGGTTAATTTACTATTCAATAACCTTCCCTAGTGTCCACAGGGACTGGTGTTGGAATAGTAAATTAAACTATTCACTATCCAGCACCCAAAGCACTATGCGTTGTAAAGGTATCGCGTTGTAAAAAATGCGTGGTAATGGTATGCGTGGTAAAAGTGTGCGTGCTAACATCATACATCCCAGGAAGTGGTAAGGAGACAGACTAGTAATGTCTCGTCCCAAAACAAAACGATTTTCCCTTTCTGTGATTACGGTCTTTGCCTGTGGTTTTTACAGTTTATAATTGTAGTTTTGACCTGCCTGTGATTGCCTATTTTATCACCTGTTTTGTGTTTTAAACTTGTGTTTTTTCCCTGCCCATGATTGCTTCCATTTAACGTGTTGAATTGTGGGATTTGAAGTCCAACCTCTGTAGTTTATCCCTCTCATTCCTTGGTGACAAATCTGTTTTCTCTCCAAATTTCTCCTTTGCTCTGTGCTAAGACCTGTATGTTAAAACATTTCTATACTTTCAATGTACTTATGGATCTATATATTTATCACTGTCTTCTAATTTAGCACTTCCAATGCACTACCCTATTTCTCAGCCTACACTTCGCTCAATATATCTTCTAGCCCAACCTTCTGACTCATCTCAAACTTCTTTCTACTACTCCTTCCAATGCACTACCCCATCTCTCATCCTATACATCTATCAATACATTCTCTACATCCACTCTCTCATTTATCCCAAACCGCATACCACTACTATGATCACCAAAATAACCCTTTCTAGACTCTCTCCTACTCTACCCCTCCATGTATCATCTGACACCTCTTTTTACTATACCGATCCCCTGAAACAAACCTTTCTAAACCCTTCCCTCTGACTCCTCCCTTCCAAAACTCCATTTTACTCTTCCAAAAGCCTCCTACTACTGCTAAGACCTAAAGATATTTTTTTTTAATCCTTCACTCTTTTATTCCTTCACTACCTTTTCAATCAAAATTAACAGACTAACATGTTCACTTCTCAAATTCCATATTCAACTATACTAATATACTACCCAAATAACTGAATAACATATCCACTACTCAAATTACTTCATATTTATACTATACTAATTTTTAACACTAATCCTTTATGGGTTCTGGAGTGGCGTGCTACTCGCCAGAAAAGCGCTTCAACACCCATCAGGGGTAACAAGTGCTATATAAATGCAAATCTTTCTTCCCCTTTTATCCCTCTGCTATCCTTCTCACTCCAAGTAACTGACTAATATCCACCACTGAAATTACTTCATATTTCACCATATTAATTCACCACTAATCCTTCATAGGCTTCCTGAAGAGCGTGCGTCAACAAGCGCTATATAAATACAAACCTTTTTTCCTCCTCTATCCTTCTGCTATCATTCCGAATCCAAATAACTGACTAACCTATCCACCACTTAAAATGTACTTGCATGTTTCACTATACTAATTCAACATTAATCCTCTATGGGTAACGGAGTAGCGTGCTACTCTCCGAAAAAGAGCTTTGACGCCTCGTCTGGGGTAGTAAGCGCTATATAAATGAAATTACAATACAATACAATACAATTTGAAGGGTTCACTGACAAAATATCGCCTATGAAAATATCGCCACACCAAAACATCATGACCAAAATATCATTGGCAAACATACAGTCACCATATACTTATAATGGTAAATACAAAAATATCAAAAAATAATATTGTTGTCATTAAAATCGTTGCATTAAATAACATGTTTTAAATATGTATAAATGTACATATTAAAAGTATTAAATAGTAAAATTCATTTAATAAAAATAAAATAGATGTCATTTATATTTCAACAAATATAATAAATTAACATATTTAAAAAAATTAAGCACACATACATTTATTAAGATATCTATATATTTACATGTATATAGTTGAAAACTATTATTAAACTAATAATTTTAATTTGTTAACTAATGTAATACTATAACAAATATACATATATCTACGTATTTATATGTAGATATATGTATACAAATTGATATATACCAATAACATAAAATATACAAAAACAAACCAATCTAATTAAAATAAAAACGTTCACAACATACATTACTTACAATTTAATAAACATATTTTACACGTTAAAACTGTAATAATTATAAGTATTAACAATTTTAATAAGCAAAAACATAATTTTATAAGTTGCAACAATATACAATAAATTATAAAATTCTACATTTAATACATATGCTATTAACACTACAATTTATACAAAAGTAGGCAAACGGTTGTACTAAGGATGTATAAAATGCACTACTCCCACTTCATGCAAGGCGACAGTAGGAAAACTGTCACATTACACAAGGGTAAAATGTACTATTCCCACTCCAGTCAGTGTAACAGCAGAGAAAGTGTTAGATTGCGGCGGGGTGAAATGTACTATTCCCACTCCAGTAGGTGCAACAGTAGAGAAAGTCTTAGATTGTGGAGGGGTAAAATGTACTATTCCAACTCCAATAACTTCGATAGTAGGAAAAATGTTGGATTACGGAGGGATAACATTTACTATTCACATTACAGTCCATTCAACAGTAGAGAAAGTACTGGATTGCGTAGGGGTAAAATGTACTATTCCCACACCAATGAGTGCAACAGTAGAGAAAGTATTGGATTGCGGAGGGGTAAAATGTACTATTCTCACTCCAGTGAGTGCAATAGTAGTAAAAGTGTTGGATAGCGGAGGGGTAAAATGTATTATTCCCATCCAGTCTGTGCAACAGTAGGGAAAGTGTTGGATTGCAGATGGGTAACATTTACTATTCCAACTCAAATGAGTGCAACAGTAGGGAAAGAGTTGGATTGTGGAGTGGTAAAATGTACTATTCCCACTCCAGTCAGTGCAACATTAGAGACAAGTAAATTCTCTTCAACACAATAAAATAATTTAAAAAAAAATAGTAAATAAATACAAATATATATAAGAATATTAAAAATAAAATAAAATAAATACATAATACAATGTTAATTGCACATGAATAACTACAAATATTATTATTATGAAAATCTGATAATATTTCTCATTAAAAAAATAATAAAAAATATATATATTTATTAACAAAAAAATGTATCAGTAGTTTTAGTTACTGCCTACAATATACCCATAAAAAACTCACGACGTGCACCTAAAACTTAACTTTAAAAAACACATTATTTACACTATTACCATAAATGTTTCAATAAACTAATTATCTTTCATTAAAAATTAATTATTACTTAATTATAATTAATTTACTTCCCACAATATGCCCTCACAAAACACACAAGACGCTCCTTAAATGTAACTTAACAAAAAATAATTACACAATAAACATAATTATAGATTTACTAATTAGTAGCAATTAAAAAGTTACTTTTTACTGAATAAAAAATATATTTAATTCCTGCCCTCCACTCCTATAAAGCCCATAACATACACCTAAAATGTGTGTCAAAATAGTTTTTGTTCAATTAACATAATTTATTATCAATTAAATAATTATTACTAATGAAAAAGCTAAATATTAATTACTTAAAATTAATTTGCTTCCCACCCTGCACCCCTAAAAACCCCACAACATACAACTGAATTAAAAATTAAAACAATAAATACACAATTACCATAACTATCAAGTAAATAATCAATATTAATAAACAACTAATTATTAAATAATTAGAATTAATTTACTTCCCAGCTTGTACTCCTATAAACTCTACAACCTGCACCTCATATAAAAAAATACAAAAAATAATTACACAATTAACATAATTAATTATCAATTAAATAAATAATATTAATGAACATTTAATTATTGATTAATTAAAATTAAATTACTTTCCACCCTGCACCCCTATAAACCCCACAACCCGCACCTAAATGTAAATATAAAAACATTAATTGCACAATTAACATAATGAATTATACATTAAATAAATAATATATATCAAAAACGAATTATTAATTTATTATAATTAAATTACTTCCCAACCTTCACCCCTATAAACCCACAAGCCAGTACGGTCCTAAAAATAACAAAAATGTATATAATTTAATTTAATAACTACTAAAAATGTAATAACTTTATTAAAAAACAAACAATTATACAAAAAATGTACATCATATACATTTGAAATATATACTAAAATACATAAAAAAAATAAAAAAATTATGTTATAAACACCAATATTTTTGTAAATGATATTAACAACTATGACATTCTAAAAATCAATATTACTTGCCTTAAAATCAATATTGTTGACAACATATTCTTGCAGACAATTTAAGGTTTTTGTAGAGCACGTAGTAACCCTTGAGCATCCCAGCGCTTGAACCTGAATTCAGGAGGAAACAGCAGCGGAAGGGGGTAAGAATCAGGGGAAAAGAAGAGTTTTCAGTGCCTTCCTGAACTGAAGGAGGTTGGGTTCAGTTCTTAGTCTCCGGGGGAGACTGTTCCAATGTTTGGCCGTGTGGACCGAAAAGCGGCGTACTCCAGACCGAGCTTTTTTTACTCTGGGGACAGTGATGAGGTTCTCTCCGCTTGATCGAAGGGCTTAAGTCGCTATGTAGAGGGTGATGAATTCCTTGAAGATGGGTGGACCTTTGTTATGGAGGGTTTTGTGGGCCAGACAGAGGGCTTTGAAAGCAACCCTTTCTCTGACTGGGAGCCAGTGAAGGAGCTTCAGAGCTGGTTTTGCCGAGGATCTGGCTGGGTGTGCGTAAGTAATCGGGCCGCGGCGTTTTGGATTCTCTGCAGAGTATTGAATGTTGCTTCAGGGGCACCCAGGTAGATTGCATTGCTGTAGTCTAGCCTCGCCAGGATGAGGCCCTGAATCAATAGTTTCCGAGAAGTGGCAGGAAGCAGGGGGAAGACCTTTCTGCAGGCCCTGAGGAGACCGAAAGCATATTCCTGCCGTCTTTTTGGCCTGAGTTCTGAAGCTCAGATCCTTTTCGAGCCATACGCCCAGGCTCTTGACCTCCTCCTTGGGTGCAGGGGGGTCACCTAGACAGTCGGGCCAGATGTTAGGCGGCAAGGAGGGCCCTTTATGTCCGAGCAGCAGGATCTCGGTCATGGACCCATTCAGTTTTAGTGCTGAGGTGTTCATCCAGCTGTGGATTTCGGTGAGACAGCTGTGAAGGTCGGAAGGGTCTTGGTGGGGATGTGAGAGGGTCACCACCAGCTGGGTATCGTCGGCGTAATTGATGATCGTTACGCCGAACGGATTGACCAATTGCTCCAGCGGGGACATGTAAACGTTGAATAACGTAGGGCTAATAGATGAGCCCTGCGGTACTCCACAGCGGAGAGGGATTGCGGGGGAGTGGCTGTCGTTCTCCCAGACTTGAAAGGAGCGACCATCTAGGACGGACATCAGCCACTTCAGGGCCGTGCCCCTTACTCCAATGTCTCCCAGTCGTTGGATTAAGGTCTGGTGGTTTACAGTGTCGAAGGCCGCACTGAGGTCCAGGAGGATCACTGCCACTGATCCTCCTGTGTCCAGAATGCTTCTGGCCTTCTCCACTGCCACCAGGAGGGCGGTGTCGGTGCCCTGGCCTGGGCGGAAACCTGTCTGGGAGTTCCTGAGTAAGTTGTTACTCTCTAGGAATAGTGATAGTTTTTTATTCACTAGCTTCTCCGTGATTTTACTGTTTCCTGGGAGGAGGGAGATTGGTCTGTAGTTGGCTAGGTCCTGGGGGGTCCAGTGAAGGTTTCTTCAAAAGACCTTTGACCACCGCCGCTTTCCAGCTGGGAGGGACTACTCCCTGTGAAAGGGAGGTATTGATGAGGGACATGAGAGGAGGGATAATGGTGCTGGACACTTTTTTCAGGAAGCGAAGCGGGGCAGAGTCGCTGGGGGAGCCACTTTTGATTGTGGCCAGCGTTGCGGCTACCTCTTCCGGGGATACTGGGTCGAAGGTGTCGAGAAGGGGTGAGGGGTCATCGGTAGAATGAGTGTGGTAGTGGGGAGAGTTGGAGGGATCTCCGTCCGTGTGGCCGGCGTCGAGGGGAGGTAGGGCCGCGAGAATCTTTTGAATTTTCTCGTCGAAGAAAGTGGCCAGTTTAATGCATTTACTTTCCGCTGCTTTGGGGTCCAGAGGTTTCGCAGGGGGGTCTGGAGCATGAAGGAGTTCTTTCAGAATGGCAAAGGTTTCATGAGCCGAGCAGGAGGAGTTTTTAACCCTATCTTCGTAGAAAGCGCTCTTGGTTTTGTGGAGCTCCCGTTTGTAAGTTTTTAAGGAGGCACGAAATATGCCTTTCTTGTCTGCCGTCTTGTCTTTCCTCCATGTGCGTTCATTTCTCTTGCATTCCTTCCGTAAGAGATTCAATTCGGGGGTGTACCAGGGGGAGGGGTTGACTCTCTTGGTACGTTTAAGGGTGCTGGATCTCGGGAGGAGGCAATCCAGAGATTGGGTGACCCATGTATTAAATTCAGTATCGGCAGTAATGGTGTCTTGAGAGGGGGGGGATATCTTCCCTAAGTTTGGCTGCCCATTCATCTGGGACCAGTTTGTGCCAGCGTCTGATAAGGGTTCTGATTTTGGGAGGTTGGGGTGGGGGGATATTGATGTAATATCTCCATATCACAATATTTTGGTAGGATGATATTTTAATTTTGATATTTGACCTGAATATCCATCTGAAGATCTTGCGGAGCACACGGAGGCTGTGAAAGCAGGGGGTGGAGATGGCATTGACCTGTTACTTCATGGTCAGTTTGCTGTCCAGGATGATTCCAAGGTTGAGTGCATGGTCGGAGGTGGTTAGGGGGAGCAGAGTGCGGTTAGCCACCAGGAGTCGTCCGAGGGCGAGGGCTTGTTCCCAAAGAATAGGACCTCCATTTTGTCTAAGTTGAGTTTGAGACAGTTGGACTTCATCCAGGAGGCGACTTCGGACATGGTGTCTTGGAAGTTGGCTCTGGTGGTGTTGGTGGCTTCTATTAGGCATAGGATGGGATGCGTGCAGTCAGTGTGTGAGATGATGTTGAGTCAATGGGTGTGGGCGGTATCTGCTAGTGGTGTCACATAGGTGTTTAAAAGGGTGGGGCTGGGGGAGGAGTCCTGAGGGACACCACAGATGATGTTTTTGGGTTTGGAGGAGAAGAAAGGTAGATGGATCCTCTGTGTTTGGCTGAAGAGGAAGGAGAAGATCACCATGAAGGGTGCTGATTTGGATGCCGATGTGATAGAGTCTGGTGACAAGGGTGTGGTGGGAGACGGAGTCGAAGGCAGCTGAGAGGTAGAGGAGGGTGAAGGCAGCTGTTTCACCTTGGTCGAGGAGGCATCTAATGTCATCCATTGCTGCGATCAAGGAGGTCTCAGGGCTGTGGTTGGGTCAGAAGTCTGATTGGGAGGCGTCAAGCAGATTGTATTCTTAGAGGTACTCAGTGAGCTGGAGGTTGATGGCTTTCTCAAGGATTTTGGTGGGGAATGGAAATAGCAAGATGGGTTGGTAATTCTTGAGTTTGTTTGGGGTCGGCGAAGGATTTCTTCAGGAGAGGCTTGTCTGCAGGTTGTTTCCATGTGTTGGGAATGAAGGACGTGGTGATGGGAAAGTTAAGTATCTTTGTGAGGTTGCTGCTGATTTCTTTTCTTCCCAGGTTGTAGATGTGGTGTGGGCAGGGGTCCGTGGGTGCTTCAGAGTGGATTGAGTTAATGGTGGTGGTGCTTTGGGTGGAGAGTTGTTTTCAGTCAGTGAGACGGTGGCCTTGGGCTGTGTCAGCTTGTGTGCGTAGATGGTTGAGGTTAGTGGGTTGGCGGTCAAAGTTGCTGTAGATGTCTGTGATCTAGTGGTGGAAGTAGTCCGCTAGGGTATTTCCAGGGGCCTGGGAGGGGTGGATCGTGTATTCTGTGGTGATTGGGCAGGCAAAGTCTCCAACAATGCTGAACAGTTCCTTGTAGTGGTTGGCACTGGCATCAATTCAGTTGGTAAGGGAGTCTCTCCTGGTCTCCCTGGGGTGGTGGTGGTAATTGTTCAGGGCGGGTCTGCAAGTGCTGCGATCGGAGTGGTTCTGGCTGAGAGGACACTGCTGGGGGAGGGCACCTCCAGTATGGAGACATCTAACCCCCTGGGTTGCACCCTGATCGTTTTGCACCACTTTCGAACCTCTATGAGAACGACTGACTAAACAAGCAGTGCCCACCGATAACTGATCCCG
Source organism: Lissotriton vulgaris (assembly GCF_964263255.1). Taxonomy (NCBI): domain Eukaryota; kingdom Metazoa; phylum Chordata; class Amphibia; order Caudata; family Salamandridae; genus Lissotriton; species Lissotriton vulgaris. The sequence goes on from NW_028248478.1 coordinate 385,861, forward strand.
TGACACCGCATCCCGTATGCAAAATGATAAGCTGGAATATAGCTGGTTTAAGGGCCAAAATGGGGGATCAGATATGGAGGGAATATATCTCCGAATTTGACATCATATCCCTACAAGAAACCTGGGACCTCCATAATTCCTTCTCATTGGATGGTTTCTGTCATTTTTACACTCCCGCTAGGCAAAGTATTGCAGGTAGAGCTAAGGGTGGACTATTGTCATTGTTCTCTCTGGAGCTCAAAGGCTCTCTTAAGCAGCTAGACACAGGTAGTCAGAACTGCCTAGTGGTAGAACTCTCTGTGTCTGACACAAACAAGTTACTATTTTTAAACTTTTATAATGCTGTGGAAACAGAAAACAACCTTGATCTATTAGACCAATTTGTTTATAGCTATAGCAGGAAGTCATATTCTTTTGAGATCTTTGTCTTTTAGAAATTCACAACTTAGGGTACAAAGTGATATTGCCTTAAAAGATTGAGGCAGAAGATTGAAGTGGGCGAAAGTGGTACCTGACACTTTCATAGCGGACTTGTTGGCATCGACAAGGGCAGAGATAACTATATGTTTAGATAATGAGGCAATTGGTTCCGACATTGTAAATGCTTATAATGTTATCTGCTCATATGTAAATGATAATCTAACCATCAAAGGAAAGCCAAAAACTGGGTATGGAGAGAGGTGGTTTGACAAAAGATGCTCAAATGCGCACGCTGCACTTCACAAAGCCCTTAAAGTTACCCCCAGGGACAAGGGATTAGTAACCAAGCATAGATTGGCATACAAGCTAGCGATAACTGATAGGAAGCGGGAATTAAGGGACGAAGCTTGGCACAAATTATTGTCACCCGAAGTTTTGAGAGACAGCTGCAAATTCTGGGCTACAGTAAATCAACCTCTCTTTGCAAATACAGACAATGCGTCTCTGGATTGCAATATTACAGATGAGGTCTGGATTGCACATTTTGAAGAGATCTATAGCCTGCCTTCCAAATGCCCAAACGCTGAGGCCCATTTACCCGAAAACACCTCGCCACTATTGAAATTTGAAACCTCAGAGTTTGCAAAAGCCATTGAGGAAATGTCCAAAAACAAGGCGCCAGGACCGGACGGTGCCCCTGGTATGTGGTCAAAAATTTTAGCAAACCTTTTTAACTCCATTAGCCAAGACAGTATTCCTTCATCATGGTTAACCTCAACTATCATCCCGGTCTATAAAAAAGGTTCTAGGCAGGATCCCTCCTGCTATAGACCAATCTCCTTGATTGACTCTTCTATAAAGGTCATAGGTCGGGTGGTCCTGCACAGACTGAGTGAATGGTTGAGGGAGAAAGGGGTCCTGTCTAATGTGCAATATGGTTTTAGGTCAAAAAGAGGTACCATTGACCAATGTTTAAACCTGCATCTTTTAGTTAGCAAGTATACGGTGGCCAAGGAGGGTAACCTATATATGGGTTTCATGGACTTATCCTCGGCGTTTGACCTAGTTAATAGGTCAAAGCTTTGGATAAGGCTCCTTGAGTTAGGTCTTGATTTTCCCTTAGTACATTTCTTGGCAAACCTACACACGAATCTCTCCGCAAAAATTAGAGTGAATACTGAGGGGCGAAGCACTAGGCCATTTAGATCTGAAAGAGGGGTAAGACAAGGGTGCATTTTGGCACCCCTGTTGTTTACCCTCTACGTAAACGCCCTTGAGACAGAGCTGGGGGAGGTTTCCCTGGACAATCCGCGTATAGGGGAACAGGTTATACCAGTTCTCCTATACGCGGATGACGCTGTACTCATGGCTCGTACCGGGGTGGGCCTCCATAAACTGCTGTATGCCTTTGGTATCTTCATGGGCAACCTTGACCTCAAGGTAAATGCAAAAAAGTCCCAGGTATTAATTGCAGGGAGGGGTAAAAATAAGGGGAAATCAAAAAGCTTTTATTGTAATAATGAAGTAGTATGTAGGGTCTCCTCGTTTCCCTATCTTGGGGTAGTATTCGACGAAAAGGGCACATGGCGCCCTCAAAACACAAGCCGTAGTGTGGCTTTTAGTAGGAGTGTTTTGGGCCTCATGGGGTTTGCCAAAAAACTGGGAGGTAGACCAGTTGAAGCCATTTTTAAGGTTTATAAAGCAAAGTGTTTGGCCGTGGCCTCATATGGATGCCAAATATGGGGCCATACCCCGATTAATAAAATCCAACTGGTGGAAAATAAATTCTTAAGAGGGCTCCTCTCAGTCCCCCAGTCAACCCCCACTTTTACCACACACACTGAAGTGGGGATCGGATACGTCTCAGACCAAATTAAAATAGCACCCCTATTATATTGGTTAAAAACCTGGCTTAACGAGGAAATTACCTTAAACCACACTATTATCAAAGATTGTTTACATCTGTAGATGGTTGCTAATATTGCCTGGTTGACCTATATCAAAAAGGGTTTCCAGAAGATAGGCCGTCCAGCCCTGTTCTACTCCCCCGACAAAATAACCAAAAAAGACATTGCCCTAACAAAAAACGCTCTAATGGATCTCTTAACACTAGAACGGGAGGAGATCGAGCTGAGAAAACCTCTTGTAAGAGCTAATTATGGGCTGGCTAGCTGCTCAGGCCCTGAACCATACTTATCTGTGGTAAATAACCGGTACCACCGATACCTCCTGACAAGATTTCGTCTAAATTTGATTCATTACACCCTGGGCTCTTTCCGTACTTGGTGTACTCCGGATAAAGCAGACCCTTGTTCCTGTGATTATTTTTCATCACAAAACACACTACATTTTGTAATGTTCTGTACATATTGTGAACAGTGCAGAAGGAAATATTTGTTACCAGTTTTGAAGAAGGCGGGCTTTGTTCAGGTTAGACCAGCTTTAGTATACTTAATGCAACTGGGTAGCCCTTACATTATGTTTTCTGTAGCTAGTTTTTTGACGGCAGCCATTCGTGTAAGGAAAAACAATACTAGCTTACTGCAGATTCAAAGTTGCTTTGAGTAATATACTTTGTAAAATTATGTAATATACTTGCGTACTAGGGTTTGTAGTTTTAAAGGATTTTAAAGGTACCAATTTTATGGTGATATAACACTTTTTTAAATGTACTGTATTTTTTAATAATGACAATTAATTGTTTTAACTTTACTGGTTATTTCTGTAAATGTTTTTTTTGGTATTTAAAATGATTGTATCATGTCTTTTATGATATTAATTTTATCGAATAATGAATTTTTGACTTAGATGTTCTCTAGGAGGCTGGTGTAATTGGTTTCATTGGGGCCTTCGAGGGGGAAGTTCAGATGCCCTAGGTTGATGTAGTTTTCTGGCTTGATTTCCAAGGGGGTGATGAAGTCGGGGATGGCATTGCAGGAGCTTGGACGGAGTCCCGGGGGTCTGTGGGTGAGGGTTACTCTGATGGTTGTTTTTGCATGTTATCTGATCTGAAAGTTGAGGTGTTTCATGATAGGCATGCTGTCATTGTTCGAGGTGGTGCATATTTGAGGGTGTCCTTGTGGACGATAGCAATGCCTCTGCCATCTCTGCCGGAGCGGTTGTGGTGAAGCATCTTGTCGCAGTGGCGATATCTGGTGCCGATGAGGGGGTGAGCCAGGTTTCTGTGATGAACATCACATCAGGGGTCCAGATTTCCATGGCGTGTTTGCAGAGGAATTTTGCATTGAGCAGCATGCACTGGCGTGTTGATCTCCAAACCAGTGTTGATTGGTCTGGTGTAACAGGAGTCCGGACGTCGCAGGTGAACCAACAGTATTGACAGGCAAAAGGTCCTTCTGTGGTTCGTGGCAAAGTGATGCAGCAGTTGGTGTCCCTTATGGGGTTGAGGGATCACAGCTCATCATAGAAGTACCAGAGGGAGGCCCAGGTTTCCTGTTGCTGGGTGCGGTCAAGGTGCAGATGACTGCATACAGGCTCACCTTTGGTGCGCCTTCGGCGTGACAGTGGACGGCCATGCTGCGGCCTCCATTAAGTAGGTCCTGGTCGCAGGGAGGCAGGAGTGAAACTTGCAGGAAAGCGTGGCAAGAGAGGGTAGCAGCTGAAGCCATGTGAGAAAAACAAAGGAGAAGAGGATTAGGGGGGCACAGGAAAGGAGCACAAAAACAGAGTTTAGAACCAGGCACACAAATAAACAATCCCACTGGCAACAATAGCAGAAGAGGAATGAATGGGAAGGCGGGGTTACAAGGAGTTGGAAACACTGCAGGACAAGGCAGGGGCACAGGCATGAAGGGGGAGCTCGGTACAATAAACAGTGTAGAGTTACCAATGGTATGTTGGTTGAGGTAATAAAAAAGCAAGATAGGGCCTCGATTTTGGCTTCCAGCTGCTCTTATAAGAGATCACATCTGCTGCTAAAAGAGAGTGGGAGTAGGGGAAGTGGGAAAGTTTATTAGCAACTGCCAGACAGAGAGACCAACGTTCCTTTTGTAATCTGGTTTCATTTAGCAGCAGGGATGGGTTCTGCTCTGTTGAAACTAATATCTCCGCTAGTGATTGTTTTGGCAATTTTTACAGCCTATATGTGCAGAAGGCAGAACAGAGAGGCCATGGTGCTGACTTAATGTGCTTCAGTGACAGATGTCCTTTAGACGAAGTCAGTGAGGAGATGTTGGATGTGAGTGAGGTAGACTCAACAAGAAATTTGTGTCTGTCATCAGATAGCCGGTGGATTGGAAATGTCTGCACACAAAATAAGCATAGTCATTAAGGGGATCATCCACATTAAAGTGCCATGGAGATTTAGTCCTGAGGGAGATGGGCATTTGGAGTACCTATTTCTCTGTGATATTTAAAGCCATTATGAAAGGGGCACCTTTACCGCCAACGTGGACCAGGGCTGAAATCGTTCCCATATTTAAATAAGGTACGCGCAATTTGCCTTCAAACTGCAGACCCATAAACCTGATAGATAGTTCACAAAAGTTATTGTGTAGGGTCTTATTGTGTAGATTGCAGGATTGGATGTTAGCAAATAAAAATACTATCCCTTTGCAGGCATGTTTCAGGCAATCAATTAGTACAATCAACTAAGTATTCCGACTTTTGTTGTTGTACTGGGAAATAGTCACCTTGGGTGGGGGCTGACTGTACGTTGTGTTAGTGGACCAACATTCTGCATTTGAATTGGTCCCAAGGCTGACTCTTTACCAGATACTCCAGGAGTAGGGGATACCAAGCTACTTGCTGAATGTCATTGTGAGATTGCATTGTAAAAACTATGCGCAAGCCAGGTGTGGGAAGCTAGGTGAGACATCAAAGCTATTCCCAGGGAATAGAGGGGTGGGGCATAGTTGCATGCTTGCCCCCACGTTGTTCTGACTGTATATGAAAGGCCTTGTAAATGTTTTAGACCAGTGTGGGAACACCACACCTAGGCTGGCAAACATGAGGGTTACTACCCTCATGTTTGCAGATGACACCCTTCTTTTGTCTAAATCCCTGATGGTATCCAGAAGCTCTTGGATCATTTACGAGTTTCTGCAATCAAAGGGGCCTTGAGGTAAATGTGGCCAAAACAAACTATATGGTCCTGACCTAAGGATATATGACCAGGGCTAGTCCAACATTTGCGGGAGCTTCACTGGAGTGAGTAGACACTTTTTCATACTTGAGTATCACACTAACAGATTGCCGGATGAATTATCAAGAGGCTGTGTAATTCACACTTTTGTCCTGTCCTCCCTCCAGTCCTGTAGATATATGAACATCAAGCCCTAGGGATTTCTTCCTGTGGTGGTAAGCTGTGGGCTCATATGGGTGCACCCAGTTTAGATAGAGCAGAAAATCGGCTCATGAGCCAGTTAGTGGGTGTTCCTAAAAATACTCCTTTATTCCCAATTAGGCTGGATCTAGGGCTTAGAGCCCTCACAGATAAAATAAGTTTACTACTGCCCATTCTCTACTGGAGGATACTTTATGTTCCCCCAGACCTCTACTCTTACCAGTCAGGTCTGGAATAAATACTTAGGTATGCAGGCTCCTGCAATTTACCCTGGCTTTGATTTTTTTTTTTTTTAAGACCAATGGTCCCAAACTTTATTTAGTTTCACAGGTAATAAGGCAATCGATCACACAATGTCATAAAAAAGAATAACTACTACAAACGTTACCCAGCTAGTAGCATGTTTTGACATGTCGGTCATACATAAGTGAAAATAAACAGTAGCCAGGGGAGATGCATTAGTCCGCAAATGGCAGTGCCAGGAAAAGTCTCGGGTTGCAGTGCTCGTAGCCCGCAGCACTGCAAAAGGACCAAGGTGGTCATGAAAGCCAACAACCATTGTCTTAGGCCGCGTTCCCTGGTCGGCACAGAAGCAGTCAAAGGCAGGATCACATCCCATATTGGCATATGGGTCGCTGGGTTACAGTCTCCTGATCTTGGCAGTGCCCAACAGGCATTGTGTGAAGAGTAAACGGGGAGGGGAAATCGAACATCATCATGAGTACAGCAGAAACAATCTTACTGCCAACCAAGAGACACAACAGGGAATTAAAAGAAGGGGGGAGGGAGAAACATTTCAACAACAGTTGGACTAGTGTTTGCGTGTACAGTAATGAATCAGTGATCCTAGCTGTGTATGCTGCACCCTATGTGGGCCGTGTGGGGGTGGGGACGGCTGAGGATGTAGGGTTGCTGCGACCGCAGGGCGGGGGGGGGGGGAAACGACAGGGGACATCTCCTGTTGGGTATGACCTCGGTGGCCGGGGGAAGGGAAGGGGGGGGGGGAGGGGTACTCGCGCCACGACCGGACGGTAGGCGACAGGACCCTCACTGTTCCGTGTCGGGGCGGTCACGCTATACCGGCCTGGGTGCACGCCCGGTGGTACGCAGTCAGGGCAGCGTCCCAGTCTTGTGCAATCGGGTTTTACCCTGGCTTTGATATGTTAAACCCACTCTGACAGAGATCGTGAAGGTAAACTTGTGGTGTACCCCCGGTAAGGCTGCAGTGATCCTCAAGACAGATTTAAAAGCAGCCTGTTGGCAATATAAAGATTCCATATGGCATTCACAGGTTCATGTCAGATGCTTTTCTCTCATGTCAGAGAGGATTTCATGGATGAGATTGAGCCACCATTAGCTAGGCGCTTGTACCTGTTATTCTGAATGAGACCTTACCCCAACATACATTTACTGTGAAGTGCAGGGGCAAACAAACACCCCCGCAGGCCCCGCGGTGTGGGGGGCCCACTCTCTTCATTAAATGAAGGCCCCCCCCCCTCAGCTCTTCAGTGAGAGCTGTGAGAGAGGCCTGTGCTTAAGCAAGCCTCTCTCCCTCCAGAGCAGGTTCAGGCTGTCTGCAGCCTGCTCTGAGCCCCTCACCCCCTCCCTCTGACTGAAGAGAAACAAAGTATCAACCTACATTTTTTCTCTTCAGTCAGACATGCAAGGCCCAGAAAGAGGATGGGGTGGGGGCCCCAGAAAGCAGGAGGCAGCACAGAGCACTGCTCGGGACCCTGACAAGGACGGGGGCTGAGGGCCCCAAAGAGAGAGGAGGCAGCACAGAGCACTGCTCGGGACCCTGACAAGGACAGGGGCTGGGGGCCCCAGAGAGAGAGGAGGCAGCACAGAGCACTGCTCAGGACCCTGACGAGTACGGGGGCTGGGGGCCCCAGAGAGAGAGGAGGCAGCACAGAGCACTGCTAATGACCCTGACAAGGACGGGGGCTGGGGGCCCCAGAGAGAGAGCAGGAGGCAGAACCGAGCACTGCTCGGGACCCTGAAGAGGACTGGGGCTGGGGCCCCAGAGAGAGAGGAGGCAGCACAGAGCACTGCTCAGGACCCTGACAGAGACGGGGGCCGGGGGCCCCAGAGAGAGAGCAGGAGGTAGCACCAAGCACTGCTCAGGACCCTGACAGAGACGGGGGCCGGGGGCCCCAGAGAGGAAGCAGCACAGAGCACTGCTCAGGACCCTGACAAGGACGGGTGCTTGGGGCCTCAGAGAGAGAGGAGGCAGCACAGAGCACTGTTCAGGACTCTGACAAGGGCGGGGGCTGGGGGCTCCAGAGAGAGAGGAGGCAGCACAGAGAACTGCTCGGGACCCAGACAAGGACGGGCGCTGGGGGCCTCAGAGAGAGAGCAGGAGGCAGCACCAAGCACTGCTCAGGACCCTGACAGAGACGGGGGCCGGGGGGCCCAGAGAGGAAGCAGCACAGAGCACTGCTAAGGACCCTGACAAGGACGGGTGCTTGGGGCCTCAGAGAGAGAGGAGGCAGCACAGAGCACTGCTCAGGACCCTGACAAGGACGGGTGCTTGGGGCCCCAGGGAGAGAGGAGGCAGCACAGAGCACTGCTCGGGACCCTGACAAGGACAGGGGCTGGGGGCCCCAGAGAGAGATCAGGAGGCAGCACTGAGCACTGCTCAGGACCCTGACAAAGACAGAGGCTGGGGGCCCCAGAGAGAGAAGAGGCAGCACAGAGCACTGGTCAGGACCCTGACAAGGACGGGGGGCTGTGGGCCCCAGAGAGATAGGAGGCAGCACAGAGTACTGCTCGGGACCCTGACAAGGACGGGGTCGGGGGCCCCAGAGAGAGAGCAGGAGGCAGCACAGAGCACTGCGCGGGACCCTGACAAGGGTGGGAGTTGGGGCCTGCAGAGAGAGCATTCTCCAGGGCAAAGCTCATATGAGAAGGGATGAGGCAGCAAAATGGTGCCCTCAGGTAAGCACTCTTGTTAGAAACACCATGTGGGCGTCCGCAGGGTGGGAAAGGGGGGGGGCAAAAGGGGTGCAAGGCATAGGGGAGAAGGATGAAAGGTAGAGAGGAAAAAGGTGCAAGGCAGAGAGGAGATGGGTGCAAGGCGGAGAGGAGATGGGTGCAAGGCGGAGAGGAGATGGGTGCAAGGCGGAGGGGAGAAGGGTGCAAGGCAGAGAGGAGAAGGGTGCAAGGCAGAGAGAAGAAGGGTGCAAGGCAGAGGGGAGAAGGGTGTAAGGCAGAGGGGAGAAGGGTGCAAGGTAGAGGGGAGAAGGGTGCAAGGTAGAGAGAAGGGTGCAAGGTAGAGAGGAGAAGGGTTCAAGGCGGAGAGGAGATGGATTCAAGGCGGAGAGGAGATGGGTGCAAGGCGGAGGGGAGAAGGGTGCAAGGTAGAGAGGAGAAGGGTGCAAGGCAGAGGAGAGAAGGGTGCAAGGCAGAGGGGAGAATGGTGCAAGGCAGAGGGGAGTAGGGTGGAAGGCAGAGGGGAGAAAGGTGCACGGTAGAGAGGAGAAGGGTGCAAGGTAGAGGGGAGAAGGGTGCAAGGTAGAGGGGAGAAGGGTGCAATGTAGAGAGGAGAAGGGTGCAAGGCAGAGGGGAGAAGGGTGCAAGGTGGAGAGGAGAAGGATGCAAGGCAGAGAGGAGATGGGTGCCATGCGGAGAGGAGATGGGTGCAAGGCGGAGGGGAGAAGGGTGCAAGGCAGAGAGGAAAAGGGTGCAAGGCAGAGGGGAGAATGGTGGAAGGCAGAGGGGAGAAGGGTGCAAGGCAGAGGGGAGAAGGGTGCAAGGTAGAGAAAAGGGTGCAAGGTAGAGAGGAGAAGGGTGCAAGGCGGAGAGGAGATGGTTGCAAGGTGGAGAGGAGATGGGTGCAAGGCAGAGGGGAGAAGGGTGCAAGGTAGAGAGGAGAAGGGTGCAAGGCAGAATGGGGAAGGGTGCTTGGTGGAGGGGGAGAAGGGTGTAAGGCGGAGGGGAGAACGGTGCAAGGCAGAAGGGAGAAGGGTGCAAGGCATTTATTGTATTTATTTATTTATTTTCCTATATAGCGCAGGATTCGATCCCCAAGGGGATATCTCCGCGCTTGCGCCTGGGTGCAAATGCTAGACTGATAGTAGAGATGTAGAACCACCAGAGAACTATGAAGTCGAATAAAGATAGGTTTTTAGGCCCTTCCTAAAGGATTGAAAATTTAAATTAGTTTTCAAGGAAGGTGGAAGTGAATTCCAGAGAATGGGGGATTTGTAGGAAAGGGCACGTCCTCCCTGTCTCACTCTCTTAATCCTAGGGACCTGAAGCAGTTGCTGATTGCTAGAGCGGAGAGAGCGTCCGGGGCTATATGGGATAAACTTATCTGTTAGATATTTTGGGCCTATACCAAAGAGGCATTTGTGAATGGTGCAACAGATTTTATATTTAACCCGCTGCCGAACCGGCAGCCAATGAAGGCTATCCAGAAGTGGGCGGGAAGAGGTTCTGGGCTGGGCATTGAGTACCAGTCTTGCTGCGGTGTTCTGGACCACTTGCAGACGATTAAGTTGTTCCTCGTTGGCCGAGATGAGAAGGCCATTGCAGTAGTCCAATCTACTGATCACCAATGTCTGGACCAAGGTCTTACGATGGTGGTCAGGCAAAAGTGGAAAAACACGACGCAGGAGTCCGATGGTGTGGAAACATAGACCGGCAACTTGATTGACATGCTCTTTGAGCACCAGTGCCTGATCCAAACGCACTCCAAGATTTTTTACGGTGAGTTTTGGACTTGGCTCTGGCCCGAGATCTAAAGGCCACCATTCTGGGGATCACAGAAGCGGGGCCTCTCCGAATAACATCACCTCTGTTTTGCCTACATTACATTGAAGGCAGTTTGCAGCCATCCAGTTAGAAACAGCCCTCATACCATCCGCAAAAGATTTCCTTATTGCTGAGTGAGGGAATGGAAAGGAAACAGGAGCTGGGTGTCATCAGCGTAGGACACCGGTGTGAACCCATATTCTCTCACAATGTCACCCAGGGGTGCCACATACACATTAAATAGTGTAGGGCTTAAGCATGAGCCTTGTGGCACTCCCTTGGTGAGCTCTCTAGAGCTGGATTGATGGGAGCCCAGTCTGACACCTTGTAAGCGGCCTGTGAGAAAACTCTCTACCCAGGATAGTGCCACACCCCCTATGCCCACCTCCTGCAGGCGGCCGAGAAGAATCTCATGTGACACCGTGTCGAAGGCCGCGGACAAATCTAACAGCACCAGAATCATTGAGGCCCCTCCATCTATTGTCATTCTGATCGTATCGGTCACTGAGAGGAGGGCAGATTCGGTGCTGTGATTGGGTCTGAATCCCGATTGTGAGGGGTCCAGACCGCCCGCTGTCTCGATGAAATTTGACAGACAGGTGTTCACATGCTTCTCGGCCATCTTGCTAAAGTATGGTAAAAGAGAGAAGTGTCGGAGGTTGGAGAGATCCGTCCATGGGTGTGCCGTGTTCTTACAAATAGGGTTCACCACCGCTCTCTTCCATTCCATAGGTACCTGCCCTTCCTTGAGTGAAAGATTTAATACAGATGTGACCACAGGTCCAATCAAAGTACTCAGGGGGGCAATCAATTTGGCAGGTAGAAAATCATCCGGGGAACCAGATTTTATGTGACTGATGAGATTGAAGAAGTCAGTATCATTAATCGGTGGAAAGGTGGTAAGTGAATGGTTCCCAAGTGTGGATGATTTAGGTGGACTAGGAGAGCTGTTCGTCTTACTGGAGGCTATCATAATTTTATCATGGATCGTATTGATTTTATTTTAAAAAAACAGGGAGATGTCATCACAAAGAGGCTGTGAAAAGTCATCTGAACTTTCGCAGGCCAGCGGTTTTACGAAGGTCTGTAGTATTTTATAGAGCTCTTTAGTAGAGTTGCCTGCATCATCAAGTTGCTGGATAAGACTATTCTTCCTAGCCAGCCTTATATTTTTATAGTAATTCGATTGAGCCTCTTTTTATGCCCTCTTATTCTCCTCTGATTGGGTTTTCCTCCACTTCTTCTCTGTTTTTCTGCAACCCTGTTTCTCAACTCTAAGTGCTTCGGTATACCAAATTTCTTGCTTAGAGGTGGGATGTTGTTTGTGCAGTTTTAATGGTGCAAGAGTGTCTACTGCCACTGTGAGAGAGTCAATAAGTTTATAGAGGGCTAAATCCATGTTATCTGTCTCAGTGAAGATTGGTTTCTTCCATACAATCTCTAGCTCTTCTACTGTTATTTTATGCCATTGTCGTCTCCAGATGGATGGGAGCGATGGCTTAAGGGAGGGTTTAGAAACACCCAATAAGGAAAATTCCACTAAATAGTGGTCAGACCAGCTTATCTGGGTTGCAGGATGACATCGTATGTCAGGGCAGTTAGAAAAGAGTATGTCCAGTGTGTGGCCTCCTTTGTGTGTAGGGCCCTTGTTATACATTTCAAGGCCTAAGGTAGAGAGATCTGCTAAAAAAGTTGAGGTCTCTGGGTGGGAGGGAATATCAACATGAATGTTAAAATCACCGAAGAGGATAAAGTTTTCTTTGGCTTTAAAATGAGGTGCTAATGCTTCTACCAGGGATAGGGTGAAACCCAATAGGGGTCCAGGTGGGGGATATACTAAGGCACCTTTCCAGAAGGTTTTAGCATCAGAGCTTATTTTAAAAATCATTATTTCCATAGATAAACAGTGGAATTGTTCCATTATGACAACCTTCAACTCTTCCTTGTGTCGGATGGCTAATCCACCCCCAGTTTTGTTGGGCCGATCAAAATGTAAAAATTTGTAGCCTAAAGGAACCCCAAGTTTTATTGCGGGAAAAGTATGGGGTTTCATCCAGGACTCAGTTAGGAAGCAAATATCAGGCTGTAAGGAAAACACAAGGTCCCACAGTTCTAAATAATGTTTGGGCAAAGAACGCACATTCAGTAAAAAGCTCTTCAGGCCGCATTGAGGCAGATGTTTTAATGGTTTAACCCCAGCAGTTGGTGCAATGTAGAATGCCTGAAACTGGCAATGTATGCAGGAAAACGGACCCTCTGGACACGGCCAGGAGGTTCTATTACATCCTTTAAGAGGGGCAGAACATAGATGATGTAATACAGTGCTGGAGTACCTGATTGTAGGCGCCATTAAGACTGTAGAGGTTGCACGAGGAGCAGAGCCCATGGCCCCTGGCCCCGTCCTGGCGCGGACGGGCGCAGACGGGCTACTCTTTGGCTCCTCTTAGGCGATCTCTTAGGTGATCCACTGTGCGCGACCGCTGCACACTCAAAGTGGGAGGAGGGCTTTATGCCCCTCGCAGTTGTAAAAGCTAGAGCGCTAACCGCTCGCAGACCGCAAGTGTGTCTGGCTCTTGCCTGTCCGCCCTCCGCTCAACGGTGCTAGTCACCGAGTCGGAACGAGGCGTGCAGGCTGATGATTGAGCCCAGACTCCTTGAGAGTATCAATGCAGGTAGGTAAATAAAATAACAGTAATGCCAAGTGATAAAGTTTTTAAAATATGTCCGTTTTTAAAATTACCACGATAGTTCTAACACTACATGCAGTCATGCAGCCTTTTACACAGCATTAGCGCTAGTTTGTTCCAAAAGCGAAATAGGGGAGAAGGGTGCAATGCATAGTGGAGAAGGGTGCAAGGCACATTGGAGAAGGGTGCAAGGCGGAGGGGAGAAGGGTGCAAGGCATAGGGGAGAAGGGTGCAAGGCATAGGGGAGAAGGGTGGAAGGCATAGGGGAGAAGGGTGCAAGGTGGAGGGGAGAAGGGTGCAAGGCAGAGGGGAGAAGGGTGCAAGGCAGAGGGGAGAAGGGTGCAAGGTAGAAAAGGGTGCAAGGCAGAGGGGGAGAACGGTGCAAGGGGGAGGGGAGAAGGGTGCAAGGGAGAGGGCAAGAAGGGTGCAAGGCAGAGGGTAGAAGAGTGCAAGGGGGATGGTAATGAAGTAAAAAATGTGCCCCCCGGAAACATTTCTGCAGACACCCATGGCAACGCACACTACTTTGTGAGAGAGAGTGGAGTGAGAGAGAGAGTGGAGTGAGAGAGAGAGTGGAGTGAGAGAGATAGCGGAGTGAGGGAGAGAGTGGAGTGAGAGAGAGTGGAGCAAGAGAGTGAGTGGAGCAAGAGAGAGAGTGGAACAAGAGAGAAAGAGTGGAGAGAGAGAGAGTGGAGAGAGAGAGTGGAAAGAGAGTGGAGAGAGACAGTGGAGAGAGAGAGAGTAGAGAGAGAGTAGAGAGCGAGGGTGGAAAGAGAGAGAGGAGAGAGGGACAGTGGAGAGAGAGTAGAGAGCGGGAGTGGAGAGCGAGAGTGGAGAGAGAGTGGAGAGAGAGAGAGTGGAGAGAGAGAGTGGAGAGAGAGAGAGAGTAGAGAGAGTAGAGAGAGACAGTGGAGAGAGAGAGAGAGACAGTGGAGAGATTGAGAGAGAGCGGAGAGAGAGTGAAGAGAGAGTGGAGGGAGAGTGGAGAGAGAGTAGAGAGAGTAGAGAGATAAGAGAGAGAGAGTGGAGAGAGAGAGTGGAGAGAGAGAGTGGAGAGAGAGAGTGGAGAGAGAGAGTGGAGAGAGACAGTGGAGAGAGACAGTGGAGAGAGAGAGAGTAGAGAGATTGGAGAGAGAGAGTGGAGAGAGAGGGTGGAGAGAAAGAGAGTGGAGAAAGAGAGAGTGGAGAGAGAGTGGAGAGAGAGTAGAGAGAGAGAGAGTGGAGAGAGGAGAGAGAGAGGAGAGAGAGAGAGAGTAGAGAGAGAGAGAGAGTGGAGAGAGGAGAGAGAGAGTAGAGAGTGAGAGAGTAGAGAGTGAGAGAGTAGAGAGAGAGTGAAGAGAGAGTAGAGGGAGAGTGGAGGAAGAGTGGAGAGAGAGAATTGAGAGAGAGTGGAGAGAGAGATAGAGAGTGGAGAGAGAGTGGAGGGAGAGTGGAGAGACATCAGAGAGAGTAGAGAGAGAGAGTAGAGAGAGAGTGGAGAGAGATAGTGGAGAGAAAGTAGTGAGAGACTGCGAAGAGAGAGAGATAGAGAGAGTGGAGAGAGAGTGGAGAGACAGAGTGGATAGAGGGTGGAGATAGAGAGTGGAGAGAGAGAGAGTGGAGAGAGAGAGAGAGAGAGAGAGAGAGAGTGGAGAGAGAGTGAGAGAGTAGAGAGAGTAGAGAGAGAGTGAAGAGAGAGTAGAGGGAGAGTGGAGAGAGAGAATGGAGAGAGAGAGTGGAGAGAGAGAGAGAGAGAGAGAGAGAGAGAGTGGAGAGAGAGTGGAGGGAGAGTGGAGAGAGATCAGAGAGAGTAGAGAGAGAGAGTAGACAGAGAGAGTAGAGAGGGAGAGAGAGAGTGGAGAGAGAGAGAGAGTGGAGAGAGAGAGTGGAGAGAGAGAAAGTGGAGAGAGAGAAAAAGAGAGAGTGGAGAGAGAGAGAAAAAGAGAGAGTGGAGAGAGAGAAAGGAGAGAGAGAGAGAGGGGAGAGTGGAGAAAGTAGAGAGAGAGGAGAGAGCGGAGAGAGTGGAGAGAGAGAGTGGAGAGAGTGGAGTGAGTAGAGAGAGTGGAGAGAGAGAGAGTGGAGAGAGTGGAGAGAGAGTGGAGAGAGAGAGAGGAGTGAGAGAGAGGAGAGAGGGAGAGTGGAGGAAGATAGAGTGGAGAGAGAGAGTGGAGAGAGAGTGGAGAGAGAGTAGATAGAGAGAGAGTGGAGAGAGGAGAGAGAGAGAGTAGAGAGAGAGTAGAGAGAGTGGAGAGTGAGAGAGTAGAGAGTGAGAGAGTAGAGAAAGTAGAGAGAGAGTGAAGAGAGAGTAGAGGGAGAGTGGAGGGAGAGTGGAGAGAGAGAATGGAGAAAGAGAGTGGAGAGAGAGAGAGAGAGAGAGAGAGTGGAGAGAGTGGAGGGAGAGTGGAGAGAGATCAGAGAGAGTAGAGAGAGAGAGTGGAGAGATAGTGGAGAGAAAGTAGTGAGAGACTGCGAAGAGAGAGAGATAGAGAGAGTGGAGAGAGAGTGGAGAGACAGAGTGGATAGAGAGTGGAGAGAGAGAGTGGAGAGAGAGAGTGGAGAGAGAGAGAGAGAGAGAGAGTGGAGAGAGAGAGGGAGTGGAGAGAGAGAGATGGAGTGGAGAGAGAGAAAGTGGAGAGAGAGAGTGGAGAGAATAGAGAGAGAGGAGAGAGTGGAGAGAGTGGAGAGAGAGAGAGTGGAGAGAGAAAGAGTGGGGAGGGTGGAGAGAGAGAGTGGAGAGGGTGGAGAGAGAGAGAGTGGAGAGAGAGAGAGTGGAGAAAGAGAGAGTGGAGAGAGAGAGTGGATAGAGAGAGAGTAGAGAGAGAGGAGAGAAAGTGGAGAGAGAGAGAGAGAGAGAGAGAGAGAGAGTGGAGAGAGAGAGAGCGTAGAGAGAGTGGAGAGGGAGAGAGTACAGAGAGAGTAGGGAGAGTGGAGAGAGAGAGTGGAGAGAGAGAGAGTGGAGAGAGTGGAGGGAGAGTGGAGAGTGATCAGAGAGAGTAGAGAGAGAGAGTGGAGAGATAGTGGAGAGAAAGTAGTGAGAGACTGCGAAGAGAGAGAGATAGAGAGAGTGGAGCGAGAGTGGAGAGACAGAGTGGATAGAGAGTGGAGAGAGAGAGTGGAGAGAGAGAGTGGAGAGAGAGAGAGAGAGAGAGAGAGAGTGGAGAGAGAGAGAGAGTGTAGAGAGAGAGATGGAGTGGAGAGAGAGAAAGTGGAGAGAGAGAGTGGAGAGAATAGAGAGAGAGGAGAGAGTGGAGAGAGTGGAGAGAGAAAGAGTGGGGAGGGTGGAGAGAGAGAGTGGAGAGGGTGGAGAGAGAGAGAGTGGGGAGAGAGAGAGTGGAGAAAGAGAGAGTGGAGAGAGAGTGGATAGAGAGAGAGTAGAGAGAGAGGAGAGAAAGTGGAGAGAGAGAGAGAGAGAGAGTGGAGAGAGAGAGAGAGTAGAGAGAGTGGAGAGTGAGAGAGTAAAGAGAGAGTAGGGAGAGTGGAGAGAAAGTAGAGAGAGAGAAGGGAGAGTAGGATGAGAAGGGAGAGTAGAGAGAGAGAAGGGAGAGAGAGTGGAGAGAGAGCTAGAGAGAGTGAGAGACAGTGGAGAGAGAGCCAGTGGAGAGCAAGAGCCAGTGGAGAGAGAGAGTGAAGAGAGAGTGGAGAGAGAGTGGAGAGAGTGGAGAGAGAGTAGAGAGAGAGTAGAGAGAGTGGAGAGAGAGTAGAGAGAGAGAAGGGAGAGTAGAGAGAGAGAAGGGAGTGAGTGAGCGGCAGTGGAGAGAGAGACAGTGGAGAGAGAATGGAGAGAGACTGGAGAGAGAGTAGAGAGAGTGGATAGAGAGAGACAGTGGAGTGAGAGACAGTGAGATAGAGTAGACAGAGTTGAGAGAGAGAATGGAGAGAGAGAGATAGAGTGGAGAGAGAGTAGAGACTGACTGGCTCAGAGTCTGAATACTGACTGACGGAGAGACTGGCTGGCTGAGAAACTGACAGAGAGAGAGAGACTGACTGACTGAGAGAGACTGACTGACTGACTGAGAGATAGAGAGACTGACAGAGAGAGAGAGAGACCGAATGACAGACAGACTGACAGAGAGAGAGAGACTGACAGACTGACTGACTGAGAGAGACTGAATGACAGAGAGAGTGAGACTGACTGACTGAGAGAGAGAGACTGACTCATTGAGAGAGAGAGAGAGAGAGAGAGAGAGAGAAAGAGAGAGAGAGAGAGAGAGAGAGAGAGAGAGAGAGAGAGACTGTGATAGAATTGGGGTCACAGTGTGTATGAAGCTATGCAATTCCTCTTAAGATTGCTATTGTCTACAATTAAAAATGTATTCAGAAAATGTGCTCTTTGTAGTTACATCTGCTTTTAAAATACTGCATTGTCACTTTGTCTAATGTTTTAAAATGGAAACGAGAAGGAGCAGTGGATGCACTTTTGTCAAAACTGAATGATGAGTGGGCCCAATGTTGTATATCATGTCAGTAGTCTGCATCAGGAAACCCACCTAAAATTGGGCAAACTTCCCTGGCATACTGATGGCAGGGACCCTGTAATGAATGGACCACCACTTATGATAGCCTGCTAGCAGACTAAGCCCAACCTTTAACTCCACCATCCAGTGTTACTTATAACGGCTGTATTGGTGATAGTGGCTTAACAATCGCCCACATCCCCTGCAGTATGGCGGGTCGCTTGCCTGAGAGCTCTAGACTGGCACGGAGGATTGGAGGGGGGCCCCCTCCATTTAGTTTGCCGGGGGGCCCCCTCAAGTTTCATTACGCCACTGGTGAAGTGGGCAAAAATCCCAAGGGCTGAGGACAGGTGATGTTCGTCTTGTGGTACCTCTGAGGAAACTACGGGTGGACGCCATATTCTTCTAGCCGGCCTGCTAGAATAGTAGGCATTATTGGATACTTCCGCTATGTCGGAATATGGGCATCAAAGAGCACAAGATGTCCCTAAGGATATTAAGATCTGACACTACCCAAATTTTGATCTAGGCACTTACTCGCTATCTGCTAGTTTATGTGGAGAGTAAGATAACGTTTTGTGTGCCATTTGAGTAATAAATAAGTGCTGATTTAAGAAGGCTCTCACTCTAATTTAATACCATTACACTCATCTGTAAACATACTGATTATGAGGCCCATATATTTGTATTGTTCTTAGCTATTTAAAGTTCTTTTTATTTTGTATATAATTTATTTTAAGAAAGGACAAACAGCCTATGTAGGATGTGTGTTTTTTCGCTTCTTAGTGTAACACAAATGCCTTGGGCATGCAGGATTTGAACATTTTAACCGTGTGTAGGTGTTAATGGCAATGGTTTTTTATTTCGTTTGCACTTTTATGGCTGTTCAGCCGAAATAAATTTTCCTTGATTGATTCAGTAGGGGTCCACAGAAGTCTAAAGTCTAAGAAATACTGCTATAGACCATATAATGAATGTGAATTATATTATTAGTTTAAATTATTCCTTATTTTTGATACATTTTGGTTGATCATTTGCAAGGCACTGTCACTCCTAAAAGCACAGAGGTGAAGTTTTAGTTAAACTCCAAAACATAATTGTTCATATAATAACGAAACATGGCATTTAATTATTTAAAAATGCTGTTTATTTTTTGTTCTGTTTTTTACTTCATCAGAAGAGTGTGCATTTCACTGCTGGATTTATTTTTTATTAAAAATCTAAAGGGTTGTGTCCTGGTTCCAATGAAAACTGCAGAAAGTAAATAGTGCTCATCAATACACTATTTAACTTCTGTTCTTGCCGTGACAGCTGGTGACCTTTGAAAATAGTGGGGCGTTCCAGACAATGAGCCAAGCAAGTAAGCTTGACCTCTTCTAGGAGGGAATATGAGGGCTCATTACGATGGTGTAACGACCAATAATAATACTTTATTTGATTTAAAACAAATCATAAAAGGGTGGACTTACCACCATGCAAGAGATATTTACATCATAAAAACAACACAGAATGAACTTTGAGTCGAGTTAAAAATTAATAACATGCTCTGCAAAAGTGGCGGAAAAAAAAGGTCTAAGAAGAAAAAAAAAAGTATAAAAGAATAATGGTTATTCAAACAAGAGGCTCGTTATTATTAACTCGTGCTGCGTAAAAGCAACCATTGGAAAGAAGGGGGGAAGAGTCTGTGGTCTGGCAAAGCCTGACCAATTGTCCAGGAACCTCTTTGGATGGTGCTCTTTTTTCCAGCTCTATGGAGGCAAGGTTCAAAAATTTTATGGTTTTACATGATAGTTCTATCCAAGAACCGCTTAGGCATCTTATCACCGCCGCCCTGCAAGTTCTCACCTGGGCCTCTCTTAAAGGAGATCGAAGGAGCGTTTTTCTTATATTTTGGAGTGCCGGGCACATACATATGAGGTGCAGTAAAGACTCTGCACCGTTGCCGCATAGGCGGCAATCGGGAGTTGCCCACTGCCGTAGCCATTTGGGAGTGAGGTCTTTGGACGAGAAGCAGCCCAACCTTAGCAGGCTTAGTTTCCTTTTATAGTGGTCCCTGAAGCATTCTTTCAAATAATCCTGTGGTTTTAGGTGGGTATATGACGGCAAGACGATCCAGGCATGGCTTTTGCCAGCCACTGCTGCTTTGTCCATGAATAGTGAAGATTGTTTGACTGCTTTCTTGGTTAGCAGTTTGAAGGCAGAATATGTCATGGGCAGACGCCAAGATTCATCTAGTTTTAATGCCTCCAGCGCTTGCCTCAAGATCTTGTATATTGAGTCTGGCTGCCCGGTCTGTTTTTCGACTTCTAACTAGCAAAGGTGGGCCAGGGATTCCTCTTCTGCCTCCCTCCTGCGCCAATAATATTTGACGAGTGCTCCTTGTCTTGCTGGGAGCTGGTTAGTGAGACCGTACTCCAAACGGATTTGGGCTTGCGAAATGTGTCTCGGAATTGAGAAAAGAGTTTTGAACAGCCTAGATTGGGCGAGATTTAACGCTGTAGCGTCCCGGGTTGCCAGTAGTTCGGAACCGTATGTCAATGATGGCAAAAATTTGGCAGCTACGATGTTGAGAATGTGGCCGGTGGAATTACCTTTTAATTGCTTTTGGACTGTTTTGAAGGCAAATTGGAGCTGCTTTGCTTTGGATTCCCCCTGGTCTTGGTGCAGTTTAAACTTTAATCGGTGGTCTAGTAATATTTATAATGATTTACCTGGATTAGAGGGGTAGAATTAATCCTCCAGACAAAATTATTTTTTTTTTTCTAGAGCCACAGAAGCATATGATGTTGGTTTTCTTTAGGTTTATAGTCAGTTGTGCGTTCACAAGGTACTGCGACAGTTTAGAGATCGAACGTTGTAAACCGATGGGGGTTTTTGAAAGGAGAACAATGTCGTCAGCGTATTGGAGACTTGTTATGGGCGGGTGGGCCAATTTTGGTGGATCTCCCGGGATGGTGCTTATGACACTTTCTAGGTCCGCAGTGTAGATGTTAAAGAGGCTTGGGGCCAGAACGCAGCCTTGCTTTAAACCGTTAGTTGTGTGGAATTTCCTGGTCAGGCGTCGACCATCTCCTTTTTTCACTTGGACCCAAGTATCTGTGTAAAGCTCAATAATTGCTCCTAGCAACTTTGGCGGCACGCCCCAGGCTTTACGATGGTGTAACGATCGCTACCGCCGGGCCGGCGGTGGCGATGACGCCATGGAAAGGCTGGCGTACATTGGCTTTGCTGGCCCTTTACGGGCCCCCTGATGGGAGGGGGTGGAGGGGTGCACTGGGGGGGTACCCATGGTACGCCTCTGCAGTTCCCCGCACCAAGTGGCAGGCGCCGTGTGGTGCCTGCCACGTGGTCCAGGGAAATGCTGTGCATGCTCTTTTCCCATTGTAGATGGTGCTGCAGCCAGCAGCACCGTCCACAATGAGAAAAGGCCAGGCTGCGCCGGCCAGTATGGCGGGGGCATCCTAATTGGGCTGGTGGGACCATCACCGGTATGATGGTAGAAGGACTGATGTCCGCCCGTAATCATACTGAGCCCCTGAGGGCACTCCCCAGAGGAAATTCTGAAAACCATTAGGTCAAATAGTACACTTTAGAGCACAACATTCCCATAAAGCCATAAGCTCTGAAAGGGCGCTCATTAAATAATCAAGTCCTCTCATGGGGCTGTGCCACGCAAATGAAACTTGACACTCCCCATGAGTTAACCCTATTTTTCTATAAATCTGCTATGAGGACTCCTAATATGTCAATAATTACCTTCATTGTGCCAGCCCCAGCAGTTTGCCATAGGTGTCCTACACGTGCGCTGACTGCCCCATAGGCCAAACAATTACATGCAATATTTCCTTCTCCATCTCTGTATTCCCTATCTTTCTCCTCCCAGACCAACTCCCTCTTTATGATGGCTGCCACCATTTATTTGCCAATACCAGGTGCTTTCTTAAATGCCCCATAATTGGCAAAGCCAATGGCAGTGACCATCAATTTTAAAAGCCTATGATTTTTAATATTTTTAAGATGGCGATCATGCTGTGTGGCACAACATGACATGGCACAAAGTGTCAGCCAGCATGAAACTATATAAAATGCTTTCATGCTTTCAAGATGTCCAGCATACTGTGTGACATGGTATGATGTGGCGCTATCTCAAAGTATAGCTCAAAAGTATAGAATTAATAAAGATCGCCCTTTATCCTGTTGACTTCAACAGTGTCCAGTGATGAGAAGTTGACAAATAATATCAGTCTAACTACATATTAGTCTCCGTTCTATCTTGCTTCACCCAAACTTCACCAGCCTGCACTGCAGAACGTGAAGAATTCAGCAATACATGACTCTACAAGAAGCACCAAAAGTCCAAGCAGATAGTAACAAGGATTGGCAAATCCAATAGGTCTCCCCTATGAAAGAGCTGTTGGCTTTGTCAATGATGTTTTTTAACCATATTATACAACAGCATTGCTGCTGTGTTGCATTGCTGAAATGAAAAGAAAAAATTATTTTAAAAAGTGTTATGACCCTGCCACTGCTGGCAGCAAGATAGCACTTTTTAAAAATTGCTAGTGGATATTACCGCAAATAACCTCTGTGTCGCCCTCTATTTCTAATATTTCTGGTCCTTTTCATCTAAAAGAACCTTTTTTATGGATTTTGCATGAAACATAAACACAACATTTCTCTGCAAAATGTCTGTAATAGACTTTCACACATCACCCACATTAAAAATAAAATAAAGAAAAATGGTATATAAAACAAACTGTCTAAGCGTTATTCAAGGTCACCAGGACAAGACTCCATGAGGGGGCCCCCTGAAAGGCCCGGGCCCTGGGCCAGAGCCCACTTTGCTCATGCCTTAAAACATCTCTGGCCAAGAGAAAGTTTGAAGCTCCAGAATAGGACTCTGCTGGGACCCATTGGAAGGTAAGCAAGCATTGGAAATGCAATAGTCCTCGCATTTGTTTGTGTTGGAGCTATTTGCATTGTAAATGGCAATGTTTTTTACTTATTTGTTACAGAGTGTATGTATGTGGTTTGTTGTGGAATCATGTGGGTTGGATTGAGTTAGTTAGTTGTGTAATTGTGTGGCTTGGAATTGTGTGGTGTGGAGTGAATTTGTGTATTTGAATTATGTGTCATGGGTGCTGTGGAATTATGTGGATAGTAATTATGTGGTATAAAGTGTCCTGGAATTATTTGGAGTGGGATTGTGTCAAGTTACATACAAAAACGTAAACTGTCTTCATGATATCTAGCACTCTTTGTTTTTAAAGAGATAGCTTTGGTATGTATCTGTGAATAATCTGTCATAAACATAGCGCAACGTATTAACCTTTTCAAAACTATGGTGAAGGAATTCCATCGCTCGAGCAGCAGGAGGAGCAGGGGAGACGGGGCTTTAGCAAGACACAATGCAGATAAGAGGAGGGACTATTACACGTTGTAACAGGAGAAACCATGAAAGTACTATCATGGCCAACAACATTGTTCTCGTAGTGAAATCGCCTGGGCATCAACCAAGCAGCCTGAGGTGAGACTTTGGAAAACAGTCCACCAAAAGGGGGCCAGCATTTCTGACTGGCACAGCTGAGAGCGAGTGGAAGGTGCTCTGACTCTAAGCTTGACCTAAAAAGAAGAGCTATGCTGCTACTTTTGGTCTAGGGAACCAGGTTAAAGTTTCAGAGTCAGACCTTTCATCCATCATGCATGGCACTGTTAGAAAAATCAGGGCAGGCTGAAAGTCAGTGACATGCTGACAGCTGAACACTTAGTATAGCAGGGCCTAGGGAGGAGGGGGGTGGGGGTGAGAGGGCACGACCTCTGCCCCCAGAGTACACAGTGGATTCTGGGTGCCAAACATGAGTTATTGGAGATGCTAAGATGGACCAGTAAAACTTGACACAGGCCGCCAGGACAGGCTTTCAGCTGAGCGCAGACCTAGAGTCTCAACACCCAAAGGGATGCCTGAAGGGGCCTTTTGTAATAGGGTTACTTTATAGCTGCTTTGACCATCGCTTCCTACTATCTCTTCAGGGAACAAGAGCTGCACCACCCATATGTCACACTCTAAAACATGTCCCGTTAATCCAGGTAAATGTGAGGAGGAGAGTGGGGAGAAGACTGAGATAGGCCCCAACGGTCCCTTTCCTGTGGACCTCTGTATATCCACAAGTATGTGTACACGAGGGATAGTTGCCCCTTTCCCCTTACCGGCTTTGTGTTAAACATGCAGGCTAACAACTGCATGTGTAGTCTTGGGTTGAATGTGACCTATTTAACAGTTCTATATGTACAAGTGTCACGTGTATATATGTCTTCTGCATTCATTGCTTTTGGGTACAACTCCCTGGGCCACAGATGAACCAGTGTAAACTAGGGATGACTGCAGATGTTTTTCTAAATTCTAGTGTCCGTGTTCATCCTCCTGGATACCAGTCACATGCATGTGCACATAGGCAGCTTGAAGCTTCTTTCTACTCTGTGTAAAATCAGAAGCCTCCTGTTATATTCAATGCATTGATATGTTGACATCAGAGACTCGGTTTAACCCCTTCTATCCTAGTGGTGTACGGTTGGAGAGGTATGGAAGGAAACAAAATAGTTTTTTTTAAAAGGGGGCGTCTCCAAGGCAGTCATAATGGAATAATAAATGGAGTACTGGTTCAGAAAGGCATACCCTTTGGGGGCCCCTATAAGGAAAGAGAAAAGTAAATTTAAACAATTCACTTTTATTAGCAGAATAGTTCCGAAAAATAAGTCAAAAACATATTACCAATCCTTTCGGTTAATGGAAATCAGTATTCGGACAGACAAGTTCCCAAAAACAGCCTCTAACGTTTCTCAATGTTCACCTCCCATCAGGACTCCGACCCATCAAAAATTAAAATGAAGAAAAATGTCAAAGTCTTTGCACCACAGAAAAATCAATCAGTCCGACAGCATGTCGTGGTGCGAAAAAAAATCAAAAGCAAGCTTTTTCCTGTCTTCCAAACAATCTCTGTTATGCCCTTTTCCCCTAACTATCTCACTAAAATGTGAAACTTTTAGGGTCCACACTCGATTTCCATTGGTCCACACATGGGGTGGATGAGAATCACCTCATCTCCTCATTGTCCAAATTTCCGCCAAGTCATAGTTCCGATCTCAATAGGTTCCAATTGTTTATTATTACATTTTTTCATTCGTGTCCTTAAACTTTTCACTTCGACATCTTTTCCCAGGCTCATGACTCAAACATCTCAATGTTGGCACCATTCTGCTCCTCAGGTCACTCTGACCTTGAACCACACTGTACAAGCACAGGCTGCTTGCACATCTCTCGAGCATAGTTGCACATGCGTATTGAACCACCCTCTCGGAGTATCTCAAACCTCCATTTTATTTTAGACTGCATGGGCCATAACGGGAACTATTATAGAAACAAACACAATTAAACGTTAGATTTCGAAATATAGCCCTTCTGTTTACCTCCCACCATACATTATTCACCCTATTAGTGGTTACCTAGCTTTATAAGCAACGATTAAGCATTGTTTTCTTACCATTCTCCATCATTTCTGCCACAATAATACATTTAGAAAGCATACATTCACAGGGTTTCATTAGATTATGACATCTGCGTACTATATTAGTAAGACGATTTCACTCAATTAGTATATTATGATTCGCGACACAAGCAAATTAGTATCCCATGTGTATTTGTGTATGTGCTTTCTATTCTATGCTGATTAATGTAAAATCACACAATTAATACATATTACTGTTATGGGAAAGAGACTTCACAAGGGGCATACAAAAATGTTTGTTTTTACCCTCACTCCATCAGTCGACTTGGCTGAAGCACACGTTATCCATGACACTGTGGGGCTGCCCCCATGACAGGTTGCCAACGCTCTCTTAACTGAGGTGTCCCACATGTTCAGCTGTATCTGCTGCTTCCTAATCTTAAAGCTCGTGGTGTAGTTCTCAAAAGCAGCAGGTAGGTAGTTCTGAAAGACGGAGGTGACAGCAGCTGAGAGTTAGTACACCACTTTGAATTTTACTTGTGTTGATGGAATATTATATTAATAATGTTAAAATGTAAATATTTTGCTGACCCATTGATCTTTTATGGTTCAGATCTTTTTATTAATTTATCCAGGAACAAATTCTCTTACCTAAATCCAAAGGCCGATGAGGTAGAACAGTGGGAGAACAGAAGAAGAAGATAGAAGGCGAGGAAGGGAGGATACCAGGGGGGACTGGGAAAGGCGGGAGGGAAGCATTAAAATATCAGGGGTTGTCATCCAGGGAGCATAGCCGCTCCCGCCAGAATTAGCTCTTTCGCAACGTATTCAGTGCCAGCAGGCTGAGTCTTTTAGTGCGTCATACCCACTGTGGTCAGTCTTTGTCTTGCTGATCAGGCTTGCCCCCTTGTCCTGTAAGCTGATGTACTCGTAAGTAAAGAGGACTAGTAAGTTCCCAAAAGTCCTGTGCCAGATATTGGATGCATGGGCCCCTCATTTTGTCAAAGTGTAGCAACTTGTTCTTCAGGGAAGCAGTAAGCTTGTCCATCGCTGTGAGGTCCCACAGTTTATGCAGCCAGTCAAAGTGAGACAACAATGTATCTGTGCCCCATTTGGTTTTGATGACATGTTTAGCCCCACACAAAGCCAAAACCCATTATCATTGCTTTTCCTTTGTTAGGGTGTAGAGGGTGTGTTTGGGCATTGGTGAGGCTCAGTAGGACGTAGCTAGAAAGACAGGGTATATCTGTTGCCAACATTTCATTGATATCTTTCAGGCGGCCTACCAGTAGCGTTTGAGTTTAGGACAGAACCAGAGGACATGAGTCGGTGTGTCTGGGTGGCCGAAGTTGCGTTAACAGCCATTAGGACTGTAGAGTTTCCGATTCACCTTCTGGCTGGGGTGTACTACCAATTGTGTGTCACCTTAAGCATTGCTTCTTTTCCTGAGGCACAGAATGAGGAGGTGTGCACTTTGTGGAGGATATCAGTCTATTTCTTTATGATGAAGTGTAAGTCCAGCTCTGCTTCCGAGCTGCGGGGCAATTCATGTTTTGAATTGTGTACCCAGACCCACCTTATCTAGTATTTTCCACAGAAAAAGGCCTGTGCACTCGATCAAATGCATGGTCTCTGTCAATTGGCAAGAGAAGTGCTGGGTCACACTGTACAGTGAATGTGTGTCTGTCTGTCAGTCTCTACGACATCCTGGAAGAGAAAGCTGCACAGTGTGAAAGGTTATGTTTGTGACTGGTTGTCGATTTAGAGATATTTGGGGAAGGCACCTTGGATTATTTCTGCAGGGCAGTAGGTTGAAGAAAGAGGTAGATCTTACTTTTGGGTTGATGATCGACAAGGCAGGGGTTGGGGAAACTTATGAGTCTTGAGTTAGTAGGTTGGGTGTTGGGAGGAGATCCTTGAGTTGTTCTCTGAACAGTAGCAGGTTGGATGGGTTTTGATGCACTACAGGCAGTCTGTTTCAAGGGCTATTGTCAAACATAAATGGATCAGACCTCTGCAGAGTATTTTAAAGTGAGTTATTGGAAAGGTGGTGTGGGGTTGGAACATAACTTATTGTTTGGGGTGATTTTGTCCTTGATCAATAGTGGTGCTTATCAGTAAATGGCTCTGTGAGGTAGTGGTGTGGAGGTTGAAAAAGCAGGAAGAGCGAGTAGTTAACATCTAGGAAATACAATAATGTACTGCTTAAATACATCTGTCCAAGAATGGCAACAGACAGTTGCATGTGTTAAAAACCTTAGCCCTGCCTGGTCTTTACAATTTATTATCAGAGTGTAAACACCAATGAATTACAAAATATAAAGGCAGCATGGAGAGATTCCAAGACCAGTTTTACTAATTTCACAATGTCACAGGTGATGGAAAATGTTGATAAATTAACTCTGACCACAAGAAAAGTGTCCATCCCATTTAAGACAATGTGCTTACCTAATAGATGCACCTCATGTAATATACTCTTTTTCACCTTTTCCTATGTTGGATTATGCCTGGGGGGTTTTGGGAGCTGTGTCAATGTGGATGTCTCTGGGTATGAGGTATTGACCTGGTCGGGGATCTTTTTCTTGTTTGCAAGAGTCCACAACAACATTGCTATGTCACTGTACAGAATACAACGCGAATGCTGTATGAGTGATAAGGGAAGTGAAGGGGTTTGAACAAGGCTATTATAAATGGGCAAAAACAAAAAGTGCTTGTGGTGGGTCAGAGGTAAGAATGTGTCCCCCACTCCAGCAAAATCTTCTTCTCCATCAGTGGCCTTTTTGTATGTGTGTGGGTGTGTGTTTGTGTGTGTACAGATGGTGAGAGAGAGAGAGAGAGAGAGAGAGATTCAAACAATGTAATCAAACAGCACTGATTTGCTACAAAAGGTAGTTGGACAATTTAATGTGTCTGGCAAGGTGCAGTGTCTGTTTTTTCTGTGTTGTTACCCAATACATTAATCAGCTGTGGTGGAGGGCACTATGGGAGCCAGGACAAATAGCCCTGGGGAACAGGCACCATCTGGCCTCTATATAGAGACCAGTGAAGACTCTGGAGTAAACTAATAAAACCTTTGAGGCTAGGGGTTCTGGGAGAGTATGAGGAAGACAAAGGGTAATAAGGTCTGTACAGGATTGATGAAGAGCATAAGAATGCACTGGAAGTGCTAATTAAGGGACCCAATGGGAAAGTATAAAGGAAAGAAATCACAAGGTGCTACAAGGACAAGGTCAGCTGGGGTATAAACTAAGAAAAGAGAGGTAGGGAATGGAGAGGGTGAGAAAATGGACAAAGGGAATACAAAGCAGATAGCATAAAAAGAGCAGAGAAAGGGAGAGAAATACTGCACAGGAGATAGGAAAAGCATAGTGGAATGATTTTGGTGGGATGGGAGAGAAAAAGTTGGAGATAAAAGTGATAGAGAATAGAAATAAACAGGCTGGAATGAGAATGAAGAAAAGATAGGATGCTCAGAAATAATGGAATAGAAGAGATAGAAAGCAAGAGGGAGGAAGGAGGTGTGAAAGAGAAGGAGCAGTGGATGCACGTTTGGCAAAACTGAACGAAGAGTGGGCCCAATGTTGCATATCCTGACAGGAGTCTGCATCAGGAAACCCACCTAAAATAGGGCAAACTTCCCCTGCATACTGATGGCAGGGACCCTGTAGTGGATAGACCACCACCTATGATAGACTGCAGGCAGACTAAGCCCAACTGTTAACTCCACCATCCAGGGTTACTTATAATGGTCCCATTGATACCAGTGAAGTAGCAATAGCCCCTGCAGTATGGCAGATGGCTGGCCTGAGAGATCTTGAGTGGCGCGGAGAATGGGTGGGCCCCATCCATTTACTTTGTAGGGGGGCCCCCTCAAGTTTTGTTACGCCACTGAAGCTTATATCAGTATAAGGGACTTGGCCTAGACTGTGAGCAAAATACATTAATATGACATCAACACAAGAATGGAACTCTGACACACGGATGCGTTGATACTCTTATAAGTCAAACTAGTATTTAATTTTATACAGACGCACATGCCACTTTATAATAATCAAGAAGATTCCGAATGGTTAAGAATTGAAGGAAATGTCATAACAACATGCTACAAAGAAGAACAATATATTATCCTGCATTCCTGTAACATCAACTTGTGTGTTTTAGAAACTGATCATTTTAAAAAGAATTGAATTTTAAATATGTTTTATGTATATATATTAATCATAAAAAAATGTGCTGGGAGCATTTACAAAGGGAATGTATTTTAAAGCAAACACATTATTGTATTAATTTGTAAAATATTGTTATGTTTTTGTTAACTTACAACAATAAATAAATAAGTACTGAATAAATAAAGAACCTGGGGAGAAAACAATACATTTATGTGGCCTTGGTGGATGACACCCATGCAGTAGAAACAGAAGCAGTGAGGATGACATAGAGGTTACTAGGTATTAAAAAACAGATCATAGACTCAACTACATTGTAATGAACAGAAAAAACGTGTATTTTAATGCTGCCAACCTTGGCTGCCCATAAACCTTCTGAATTACTTAACCTCATTATTATGTCTATTAATTGTGGCAGATTCGTAAAGTAAATGCTGTATTAAGGTAATTATATTGTTTTATGATTACAATATGTGATCTAATGTGATTCATTTTAATTCAATGTTGTTTTATGTAATTTTTTTGTGTTGACTAGTAAGAATAAGCAAAATGTGGTTTAGATAATTTAGTATACGTCCGCTGAGTTACAACAAGCTTCTTTATAAGGAAAGCTTTTGATTTTGAAAACCTCGGAGCTGTAGTCTTTAAAAAAAAAAGAATTCTATGAATTCCAAAAAGGGATTGAGACTCATGACGTGCTGACAATTCATTTACCTTGTAACATTTCGCAAGGTCTTTTAAATTGTGTTATCTAGCAGATATCTTGTTAATCGTAACGGAAAACCTCTTGTTGTCCTCTTCCCCAACTGATGCTAAAAAATTGAATTATAAATATATCTTTTTAAATGATACCATTGTAATGCACACCATTCTATGTATGTCCTGTGATAACGTGGACGCTGAAATATCATTATCCTCCAGAACTAAGGGATCAGAAGGACACAACTGGAGCAAATCAAAGAGAACAGAAATGGTGGAGGATTTAGCCCCACCTTGGGTGCCTCTAGCGTATACAATAAAAAATTCCCAAGAGGTAATGCCATTCATGCCCTTAATGGAAAGTCTCATAACATCTAATGTTGAACATGTGTGGTGAGTAATCTTAAGGTTAAGGTTTATCCTTACCCATGCCATAAGCCCTCCAAAGTGAAGACCTCAGCCAACTGAGATACCAGGTACATGAAAACAAGAAAAACCAGGCTTATACAGGGGTTCAAGACACCAAGTTTCCTGAAAAAAACACATATCATACCCATCAATAAAATCATTCCAATCCGGTAATAAGAGCTTATTTCGCAGTCCCGCCACATTCCACGAAACAAGGTTAAAATTATTGGTGGAATCATTACAGGAAATTAGAGCACGTGGAGATTGATGTCAATCCTGACTAACGATGTTAATAGCCCTCAGAGGTGCTGTAACCGGAATTGGTAACTCTGGGCCTGGAGACTGTGGTGA
The DNA here is from genome assembly GCF_964263255.1 of Lissotriton vulgaris. NCBI lineage: Eukaryota > Metazoa > Chordata > Amphibia > Caudata > Salamandridae > Lissotriton > Lissotriton vulgaris. The sequence continues at coordinate 416,587 of NW_028248478.1, forward strand.
TGCAGAAGGAGAGGGGGAGCATCTACTCAGGGGGGGAGAGGAGCTAGTCAGTACTCATACTGTCCTGAGTCAGTCAACAGCCTCCAAACAGTTGAAACGATTTTGAGTAGGGATAGGGTCCAGGGATAAGAACGGCCCTGGCCAGCCCCCCTGGGGAGGCCGCCTCCCATTCCGCTGCACCACTGTCCAGCCATCTCCTATTGAAGTGAAATGACCTGGGGGATAGAAATAAGACAGTGGAAGTGAGCGGATAGTCGCTCCTGGGCTGGGGTATCTCCAGTTGCAAATATACTCAACAGATCTGGGGTCGCTAAAATTAACCAGAATGCAATCCCCCCTTATATTTTTGGCCAGATGGCCAATCCATAGCACCCTTCGGACCATAAGTATTTTACACACAATATGTAAGGGCAGTGGTCTGTTTATGTTTAACCAATGGACAACCCTATTCCTCAATGTTGTAGGGGACTCCACCGCATGCTTGCCCAATTCTGGAACACCTGCTAGAATTACCAGAAATTGACAGACTTCCGGGGATAAATTTATAATATTTTTCCCCTTGGGAATCTGGGCTAAGGGAACCCCTCCGCCCTCACTGACCTGAGGTACATTATGCTGGCAAGGTTTACTTACATTGGCAGCTGTTAGATCCTTGTTGAGAGGTGCAACTGGAGCCTTATGGGCAACGTTCAATGCTACCGCGTCCTTCAGGACAACTGGACCATTTGTTCCACCAACTTTAACTAGTTTTTGGGTAGCCATGGGAGTAGCATCCTTTAATAAGGAGTTAGCAATTCCCTTAAAGTCCCGCTCGATCCTTTTAAGGTGCTGTTCGATCTTACTCAATCTATCCTCAAGTGGACATAGGAGAAGTCTAAGTGTATCATATATAGCGGGTGGCTCGGGGTCCACCACCCCTACCCTGTCGCCTTGACTTGACCTCCCGCTTGCGGCGCCTGATGCACCATCCTAGTTGGTGTAGGATCAACTAAAGATGGAACTAGGCTTGCTGAGTCACCCACAACGGGCTGCTCCAGTGTAGCTGGAATTACTCTATTATTTTTTGGGGCTTTCTTTTTCTTTCCCCCATTGTTAGTTGGCAGCCCTTGCTTGTACTTGGGAATTGCCCCTGGGTTTCTCTCACGCAATTGTCTAGTATTGTGTACCTTAACTACATTGGGCACGGTGGGCAACTTGTGGGGAGAAAGCAATAACGATTCAGAAACCGTGGACTGTTCTCCAGAGGAAACATGCGATGTATCATAAGATGGTAACTGTAAAATGCGGAGTTCTATAATTGGTGATACACCAATACCACCATTAAGACCTTGATGGACAGGAGTCCGTGCATTAGCAATATTTCCCATTTAAGACCTTCTTGCAATGGCGAGGTCCTGGTATACACATTGCTCCATGATCGTGATCCCCTCATCGATAACACAGTTCATCCTTGTTATAAATTGGTCCATGGTTCCCGTGAGGTTAACAACGTCCGCTTTCCCCTTGGCCTCCTTAGGGGGCATGAATATAAACCCGGCAAGTCTGTGTCAATAAAGAAAGATACAATGTACTCACAAGTCAATGCCACACATGAGCTGAAAGGGGGGTAGCCAACCAACAGGATGGTACTAGTTTCCAAATTTTCGAATATGAGTCCATCATACAAACGAATAATTTTAAAACACTGGCCGGTTATGAGCATTGAACCGGATTTTGGCACCACTTTTAAGGAACCACCTTTATTTGCTTATACCCGCAGTGCTAACTTAAAAGCAATTTTGACAAAGAAGCACCAGGAGAGATTGCCTACAAAAGGCACTAGGCCATGCAAAAATTGCGGAAACTGCAATAACATTATCACGGGGACTGTAGTGAGCCACCCCATGAAAGGAACTCCTGTAAAACTTTTTGTAAATGCCACATGCGACACAGCTAATGTCGTATATTTAATTAAATGTCCTTGTGGTAAATGCTACATTGGAAAGACAGAGAGAAAAATCAAGACTCGTATCAACGAGCATAAATCTAACATTAGACTTAAAAACTCAAAATCCAACGTGGCAACACACTTCAACAAAAATCGGCACAATGTGTCTCAACTTAAGTTTTTGATCCTAGAACAGGTGCAGAAAATCGAAGGGATGGACTATAACAAGCACTTACTTCAGAGAGAAATGGCTTGGATTTACCGTATGCAATCTATGAAACCAATCGTTCTTAATGACCGTTTAGAATTTTCATGTTTTGTTTAAATTGATGACATTGTTTCCTAACATGCGATTGACTGATGTCATATTTGTTATACTTTCCACATCAGCAACACTCTTGTTTTAGAATACACTGCTTGGGTTCCCTTTTCCAAGATGGCCGCACTTTTCCCACACATCCCTTAGTCCATTTTTAGTTGTTACCACTTTAACTAACTCACAGCACTTCCCGTGTCTCACTCAAACACGGAGATCTTAAAACCGATGACCGAAGCTATCGACTACACCACAACGAGTACGTTTTCAATAGATACGCTACCTGGTATGCATGTAGCTTACTTGCACTGATAAACTTTGACTTTTAGTTTACTTAGCGTTTGAGCACACGCCACGCTAACTGCCTGATACGATTCGCGTAGACCCGCGTTTTCTTTACTTCGACCACTTCAATAGACCACTATTATATTCGCTACCTGGTATGCATGTAACTTACTTGCACTGATAAACTTTGTCTTTTAGTTCACTTAGCGTTTTAGTACACCCCACGTTAACTGCCAGATACGACTCGCAAAGACCCGCGTTTTCTTCACTTTGAATACCCAACGCGCACAGTATTTTTTATAGAAGTCACGGACCTCCCTTATAGTCACGGATATCGGATTATCACCAGCATGCTACCCGCATTATTCTCAGTGATTTTTTAGTGATTTTACAAGTTGTTTTGATGACTTTATTTAGACAACATGATGGAATCCCATCCTTAGTGCTATGTCTCGTTTTATTACAGAAGCTCCCCGGTGAAAGGCATGTTCTGCCCGAAATGCATTGGAGCATTTGGATGTATTTACGTTGTGAAAATCCTATTGATATGATTTGAACTGATTTAAATGAAGTACCATGAAAACACAGATGAATGATTAAATAATTCTTCATAATAATATTTGGAGTCTCGCTTTCATGAGAACCAAAGGAGTGTCCAAAGTACAGGGATGACACCATGGTCCCATGGTGACACATGATTTATTTGTTACATAGACGTGCCTAGGACGGACACGTTACCTGGTGGAGCACCCAACTGATTAAAACGTTAAGTGCATAAGAACTTAAAACTTATCTACATAAGCTGTGCGCTACCTACCTCGAACAACATAATTATATGCAACATAATTACACTGCACTCAATGCAACATACAAACCAAATACCACTCAGTGCCAGATAATTACACACCACATAATTACACTCTACTGAATGCAACAAACACTCCACACAATACCACTCAGTGCCACATAATTATATGCTACATAATTACTCTGCACTCAATGCAACATACACTCCAAACAACACCACTCAGTGCCATATAATTATATGCTACATAATTACACTGCACTCAATGCAACATACACTCCACATACCACTCAGTGCCACATAATTACACACCACAAAATTACACTCTACTGAATACAACATACACTCCTCATAATACCACTCAGTGCCACATAATTACACTCAACATAATTACACTACACTCAGTGCAACATAAAGACACTTTATCTGTCTATCTATCTATCGCCCTCACTCTATCTGTCTATCTATCGCACTCACTGTATCGCCATCACTCTATCTATCGATGGTCCTCACTCTGTCTCTCTATCACCCTCCCTCTATCTATCTATCACACTCACTCTATCTATTTATTGCACTCACTCTATCTATCTATCGCACTCTATCTATCTATTGCATCACCACAGCATCACTATGCGCTACCACAGCATCTCTGAACACCACAGCATTATTCGTAGCCACCACAACATCACTCAGCGCCACCACAGCATCAATCTGTGCAACCATTCAACAACAACTGGTTCAAATCTGTTCTCTCAATCTTTTAAGCTTTATTACAAATGACACAAAAAGAGGTTAATATTTCACTTCTGTTCTAGGATTTTCGTCACAATAAAATACAATGAACATAATCTTCACCAAAGTTATTTACAAAAGCTATTGCCATTATAAATTACAATAACTTTTAGTTAAGTATTAATGATTAAAAAAATTAAAAGCCCTTGTTATTTGTAATATCAATACATCTAAGTCGTGTAAATACAACACATATTGCATTACAAATGCTATAGGTGTCACATTTGCGAAAGTTAAAACTATTGGCATTGTAAATGCCAAAGCTATTAATTTAGCTATTTTCAAAACAAAAACATAAATTAAAAAATTGACATTTACAATACCAATAGCTCAAACTTTCCTAATGCGAGACCTATTGGATTGCAAATGCTTGTTTAACTATTTCCTCAACTCTGGCCCTCTCGGTTTTCTGCTTGCAATACGAGTAGCTCAATGTCTCCACCCGGGTTCATGCCTTGAATGCATCCCAGACTGTGCCTGCGGCTGCACTCCCTCTATTAATCTCCCAAAATCCTTTTATCCACTTATTCATATATTCGATATACCCATTGTCCTTAAGTAAAGCTCTCTCGAAAGGCCTGGTGTTTTCCTTACTACCTACCCAGTTTACTTTCATAGTTAAAACCAGTGGATTATGATCCGATACTATGCAGGGTTATCTCTCTATTTGGGACCTTCTCAGCAGGGAGTTGGATATTAAGAAATAGTCTATAATTTAACCAAGATTTTATCTGGTGCTAAAAAGAATGTGGTACCATCCAATTGAGGATGCAGACTTGCCCAAAGATCTGATAATAAGTTATTCTGTGCCATAGCCAATAATGCTCTATATGTTCTCTTCTTTTGGCCAGCATACCCTCCCCCTGCTTGCAAGTCCGAACATGAGGGCCTATTAATGTTGAAGTCCCCACAGCATACAATAGGTCCCTGCCACTGGGCTATTTCCGCATCCAAGTATTCAAATATATCAGGGTCATCCTCCGTAGAACCATATACCGAAACCAGTGTGAACTTTATGCTCCTGAAGTCTATCTCAACTATAACCCATCTGCCCCATTGGTCCTCTTTTTTTTAGTTACCGAAATATCTCTCCCTTTACCCAAGATAGCCACCCCTCTAGTCCTGGAGCCTTGCTTTGTTTGAGCTAGCAATGAATAGCCTAGCTGATCCAGCAGGACTCCCTTTACCCCCTCTATATGCGTTTCCTGGAGACAGACAAAATCTAGTCGCATCGTTTTAAGCAGTGCAGCCACCCTCTGTCTTTTATGAGTATCGTTCAGCCCGCAAACATTGATTGAGGCAATTCGACATGTCATTAAAATACATTAAAGAGTTCTTTCTGCTTTGCTACCAGTTTTCCATATGAACCAAAGAGCAAAGTGCCGTGCTGTATGTGCTGTGAGCGTGACCTATGTGCGCCAGAGCTTCTTTCTAACGTACACTTCATTTTTTAAAGTGCTACTCATAGTTTAATCACACTCAATTCTGTGATCTGCATGGTACACGTTCTTTGCGGCAGGTACATTGACCCTCTGCACTACTTTATGATGAGCCAAAACTACCACTAGACAAAATTCCAAAACTCTCTCCCGTGGGAACATTAATCACAAGAGTTATACTGGCATTTTATTGTTGCATGATAACTGCCTGATGCACAAGGACATTCATGTGCTTTTAAACCAAAATCTTTTTTTAAACACAGCACCCTCACCAAATTCAACACCATATGAGGCTGCACTGGTGGCACCGCCCTAAAGCCAGTCCTGCTCCCTGCAATGGGACAGGACAAGCATTTCCACATATGGGGGTCCGAGTTAACCTCATTGCCCTTATAGGAGGAAAAAGATGCATGTAATTGGTGGGGTGTGATACTTCTTCCAAATTCCAGCAAGCTAAACAAGTTAACAGATATCTTATAGATGATATAAGGGAGAGTAGACTTCTTCCCTGAGAATTTTTTGAAACTTTTGGGCTAAAGGTTTGCTAAAATGCCACAGACCCTTATAGGGCATTAATGAAATATTCCAGTAATGTCATGGTGCACCAGGGAAGCCGGCCTTTTCTAGTAATTGGTCTAAATTGTTTCAAATGTCCTAAGTCAGAAATTACTTTCATTAAACCAAGGTCATAATTTTTTTTTCTTTAGCAGTCAATAAAGTTTTGCGAGGGGTAAACCAAGCTCTTTTAATGCAGTTCTACCAGCTTCCTGGGATAACCTCGATTACATAGCTTGATTTGCAGTTTTTCAGCATTTTTAAAATAGTCCATTTTGTTGGTGCAATTTCGACGGATCCTTAAAAGTTGGGCATACGGCAAATTTTCTTTTAAGGACCTAGGGCCCGATGTAGGTAAATCTCATTTACCGACTCTAGCATACCGAATTTTACCGATTCGGTATTCTAGATTCGGTAAATGAGATGTAGGAAATAATTCGGTAATTTTTACTGGATCGGTATGATTCGATAATTACCGAATCGGTATTTACTGATTCAGTAATTGCCATTGATTTCTATGGGCCTTGAGGCCCATAGGAATCACTGTCAATTACCGAATCGGTAAATACCGATTCAGTAAAATTACCGACTTGTCAAGGGGGACAGGATGTCACTTTGACACCCTGTTGCACCCCTGATTCTGGCTTGTGTGCCATGTGACACACATACTTGCCCTCAGGGCATGTATGTGTGCCACATGGCACAGGTGTACATGCACAGATGTGCATCTACACTGGAATTCGTTATTTACCACAAAATATTATTTCGTGGTAAATAACGGCACTTCAGTGCCATCTACATCTAGATTTACCGATTCGGTAAATTTACCGGTTCGGTATTTTACCGAATCGGTAAATTTACCGAATCGGTAAATTTACCGATTCTGTAAATTTTAGGCCCCCTACATATCAAAAACCAAATACCGGTCAGTAACGTCCAAAATTGGCCATTACCGACCGGTATTTGGTGTCCTACATCTGGCCCCTAGGGTGGCCACTGGCAAAGTGCAATAACCTCTTATGGTCCATAGGCTTAGTTAAAAGACATACTTCGAGTGACCCATCGTTGTTACATGCATACAAATCAAGAAAATTGATTTTAGTGTTACTGTAAGTTATTGAGAAATTGAGGTATTAATTATTTATTAATTTATTAATTAATTATTAAGCCAATTATGGAACAAAAAGAGTTGTTCCTGCGTTCCAGACCATATCATAAAGATGTTGTCGATGAAACGAATCCATCGGACAATATTAGATATGAAAGGTATCATTCTTTTCAAAGGTGTCCATTACCAGATTCGCAATCTCAGGGGCAAAACAACACCCCATTGCCATGCCCCTCACTTGGATGTACAACTCATCCTTAAAGGCAAAAAAGTTGGTTTTAAGACAAATCTTGGCTAGCGCTGAAATAAAGTTGGTGGGTATTGCGTGAGGTCTCGGTATCTCATCTAATACTTTCCCCAACACTAACAAGGCTTCCTCATGTGGTATGTTGGTGTACAAACTTTCAATATCGAAAGTGACCAACAAATGCTGGTCACAGTCAAATATTGAATTCTCAACCTTGAAATAAAATCCATTGTGGCTCTGATGTAAGCTTTCGTCAAGGGCACAAAGGGCTTCAAAAATACAGCAATATATTTGGCCAGGGGTTCTAACAAGGACCTGCACGCCGCAATAATCGGCCGCCCCAGAGGTTGCTGAGTATTTTTGTGGATTTTGGGCAATACATAAATATTGGGAATTTTAGATGTTGTGATATTCAAATATTCATACTCTTTTTTGCAAATAAAACCTTCTTCTAATGCTTTAGTTGTCAGATGCAAAATTTGGGCTTTTAAGCTCGAAGGTAATGTTCAAGGTTTTTTAGTTGGTTTAGTACCACATTATCATAGTCGTTAGCGCACCAGAGTACAATCCCTCCCCCCTTATCAGCCGGTTTGATGACTTTAAGGGGGTTGTTAGGAAGCTCTTTGAGTGCCGCCCGCTCTAATTTTGAAAAATAGGGTTTAAAAAAGGTTCTCTTTTTATTAAACTCATCCACTTCTCTCAAAATTTGCTCTTCAAAGAGGAGAATCTCATTTGCCATTGATGTGCTATCTGAGCAAAACGACAAGTTATAAATCGGGATCAATTCATTTCCACAATTATGGCCCTTATTCAACTTCGGACTCATCTGTTGTATGTTCTTCGTTGTGTTCTGAAGACCCCCTGCTCTGGGGCTGGTGCTCTCCATTCCCCCCTGTATCCCCTCCCCCTGCGTCCTCTGTCTAAAAAAGGAAGGATTCTAGGATATTGAAAATAAGTAGGATACGGTTGGTACGGTTGGAAAACACTTCCTGAACCTTGATCTGAATCAGAGGATGAATCGGAAAAGGTAATAACATTTCTTCGTGATCTTGCCCTGTACTGCAGGTTCAAGGTGCTCGGATTGTTATTTTTGAAGAAATCTCCTTCAAGTACGGATAAACAGTTTCAGTTTTAAAATTCTATATGTCCCTCGCAACATTTGTAGTTTTAAATTGACTGTATGTATTAGAAAGTCCACAATCGTTTTTTCAATAGATTCCAACAGTGCCTTAGCATCATTGATCCCAGTATCTGCCCCAATTTCTTCCTCCAACCTCTTAATCTCTTTCAGTTCTTCCTCACATATTCTCAGAGCCATCTGTATGGAGAGAACTATCCAGTCTCGTGAGCATTTGGTACTTACTCCACTGAAATCCAGGCTGAGGCAGAACAGAGTTGTGTCTTCCCTGATACAGATGGCTACGGGGATGTGGCATGGATGCCCACTGTCCCCCATCCTGTTGTGTTGGCAATGGAGCCGCTGGATGACAGGTTGCGCTAGCATCAAATGGAGAGGACACTAGCATGCTGTGAATTCATTCGCTTTGCTTCCCTTCCGGGAATTATGATAAACTGTACAAAGTCCCCTATGATGCTTCTCACAAACTGCACAAAACCATGAGTGCTGGCCTACCCATTAGTCTAAAAGACAGAGACCTTTAGATACCTGGGGATCCAATTTAGAAGTTACATGCAAGAATGTGTTAGGGAAAATTATAGTAAAGTGCTGACAAAAACAGAACCACAGGTAGACAATTGGATCCGTCTCCCCCTGTCGCTGGCCAGGAGACTGTTTCTTGCCATGGTGTTGATACTACCAAAATGTCTTTATCTGTTCAACAATATATCAATTTCACTAAACTCAGCCTTCTTTCAGCAGTTGTGATCCCGTTTGACAAGGATGGCGTGGGCTGGAAGGAAGGCCCAGCTTAAGTGGGAGGCTTTAACAGTCATGTATGGGAGAGACAGTCTGGGCGAGCTGAATTCGAACTCTACATCTAAGCAATCAGTTGTAATACTTACAGTACTTGCATTTTCTAGCTCCCTGCCAGCCACACGTAGCTGTTCAGCATGACATAGTCACTCCATACAAACTCAACACATATGTGTGTGCCCGGGTAAGGACATGAATCCAGTTGTTGTGTAGCATTTTAGAATCCAAGCGTAAATTACCGATTCATGCCCTTATATGGGTATAATTCACATTGCCCTTATAAAGGCATAGAAATGATACCCATATTTAGACATAACCCATCCAGTCCAAATACAGGCATGGCAATTCCACTAGTTCCAAAAAGCCACAACGATTTCTTGGAAAACTCGGCTTCAGCAGTCACAGACATCCCCTTGCTTGAATATTGATCTGTCCTAGAAATCATGGAGTTTTCAAAGAACTACCATTCCCTTGGGGTTCTTTAATGACGTTATTATGTCTGACTTTACGTCAAACAAGGCACCTTCAAGATATAAATATGCCTACACTTGCCCTAGAAAACAGACGGTGGTTCGGAGCAGCTCAACTATCTACTTGCCCGACGCAGCTCGCTACAGCAAGTGCCGAAGGAAGCCGACCCTTTCGCTGGCGCACTGACAGAGAGGCTGCCTTTCTCTCACTGAGAATCCAGCTCCAGTGTTTCCAAGCTCCCCTTGTGGGGTGTTGGGAAATCGAGTACGAAACAGAGATACCAGACCTCCGACATTCTAAAACCAAGGAACGGAGCTGATTAGACCCTAAGAGAAATCTTGTATAGATTCTTGGCAAAGAAACTAAACCTATGCTACACCATACTTACTTCTTCCCTCGTACTAGACTAGGTACATTGGGGTAGGCGTATTTTAGAAGCACCAGTTGAGTACTTTTAGCTTTTTTTATTTATGTATGTATTATATGGCCTAGAAACCATACAATGATTTTACAGTATTATTTTATAATACTCTTCTTACTGTACGCGTTATGCAACCAGTATTATGATTGTAGCAGTTCACTTTACTTGCATGAGAAAGAAGACTGTTCAATAAACCCTTTTATTGAAAACGCCCGTCTTTCTATTTCTCTGCACCTTTGTTGAAACTAAGCATGCACAATTGTCTGAGTATAATACCTATCTATTGTTTCCACAACTCTAAAGATATGTTTATTCTTGGGGAAACAAAGTTGGCATGTTTATGCGGTTGTCAGAAACTAATCCCTTCTTGTTTATTCAAGAAAGTGTCTAGTGACCTCTGAGCTAGCTGGCACTCACAATTAGGTCTAATATATTCGATAGAGACCTAGTCGACCTAAGTCCTACGTCAAATCTACAGGATATATTATTCCATTGCGCAGGGCCTATTGGGAATATAGGAACTACACTACATGGCGCCCAACATTTGGTAAGGCACTAATTTAACACTAGATACTAGAGTAACTCAGTCGTGCTTTTCACAGAGACCCCTTTTTCCCATAAAGAACTCCAATGGACGTCTGGAATGGGTAAAAGGATAAAATATCTGCCATTACTGAGTAGGACGAAAATCCTATGTATTCGTTTTTGGTTTGATTCAACCTTGAAGGATACAGTGTTCCAAAATATCGTGCACCTTATCTTTGTTTCCTTGAAAATTTCTCTGCAAACTTTCAGCCAACAAAGTGACTGAAAGTGAGAACGGTGGGGCTGCAGCCCAACTGGGTTTAAATATTACAGGTTTCCAAGAAACCGACGCGGATGCTATAATCATCCTGGAAAACTTAAGGAAAACCATCACTATAAAGCTTATAACGAATGGCCTATCACCTAGAGGTGGTAGGGTAATTTTTGTCATAGAGGCACACGAATATCGGCAGACAGAGGTATTCTATTCATGGATAGTCTTCCCTGACGCAAATGCAGTATTGCATGTGTTTCACTTCTACAAAGTAGAGAATAATACAAGTTAATACGTTCCTTTCGAGGACATTAAAATTCCACTAACTTATCAAGAGCATCAGCTCTGGTTTAAAGGCGCCCTACAACATCAAAATCACATTTCCAGGCTCGGTCCACTAGGTAGACCAAGAGCAACATGGTCGGTACTAGCCAGCTATACACCTCATCCTGACATTGAAGAAATGTCTAGTGAAGAACTATTAATTCAACGAAAACGACTAATCAAAATACATAGACAATTGGTTCAATATGTCATGCGGACTTTAACAGTACAACCTCCTATAAGGATTCCACAACAAACCCCTCACCAGGGGAACACAAATAAAATCACACCACAGACAATACAATCAGTCATTGGTAAATTACCTGCAAAAAGGGAACAAATTCCATTCTGGATAGCTCAGAAAATTACTCAAATCGAGGCAGTATTTCCTGACAGTACACCTCATGAGAAACACAGGATTTTAACAATCTGTTTACCAATGGGGATCGCACCACTCCTGGAGGACTGTGACACTTGGGGTACAGTCTTTGCTGCAATCTACACAAAAACACATGGCGGTTATACCAGATGTCCTGAAACAGATTCAAAATGAATACGGGGCAGAGCCTGCTTTAAATCTGGGTATGAAATTGCTGAAAGAGTTCAAACAGGTCTCAGCTAAAATATTAGCCAATATTAAAGGTGGAGCAGCATCCGTGGCGATATGCCAAAAAATGAGAGAAATTGATATAACTGAGCAACCAAATGAACTGGACAGAATAATTGAAATATCCTATGAAGAACTAGGTAGAGATAGTTTGGGTGGGAAACCAGTTAAACCCCACCTACCAGAAAGTCCTGAAAAGGTCTTTATTAAAAACACTCTCACTACTCCTAAAAAGAAGTGGGATAATACTAAACAAACTTCTAATGAGAAGCGCTCTTAGTCCCGAGGAATGTCTCCTCTAAAGGAGCCCTCTGAAAAGAGGTATAACCTCAGGAACAGGGATAATGTGAGAAAACGTATATAGATATCAAGATACTGATACACGTTCCTCTCGTACCTTTCAGACTTCCTTACAGAAATCGGAAAGAAGAGGACGGTCAGAACACAAGGAAGAACGTGTGAAGTCCAAAGACAATCAACACGTTCCAAAAAATAAGAAAACCCAATTCACCAAAAAGAAGGTAGCAGGTCTAAAAATCAGACATGCCGAGGATCTTGAGGACACAACTCAAGAACGGGAAGTGGGCCCAGACAATTCTGGACAGCGTAGCAGAAGTCACCATAGCTCGCAAAATCTTTAAGGATCATCTGGATACAGTGGACTTGAATGAGTACATTCAAGTTGAAACAGCTGATACCAGGGTTAGTGTACCAATAAGTTATATGAAGTAACACTCCGGTTGAAGGAGGACATAACTAGGAAAATAAGAGCACTCTTTTGGGAGAAGCTCTCTAGGGCTTATGACGTTCTTCTAGCTGAAAAAGACTGGCCACCAAAATGTTTCAGGGAGTGCCCACATGGCAAAGACATCATTATGCCATCCTTCTCAAATCGTATTCCAATTCACTTAAAATACACCTATGCCAGAAAATGGGCTGTAGCCCAGGCTCCAGCATTATATAGAAATCATGTAGGATGGGATGAGGATTCTCTGCACCACAAAATCCAGTTACAATCACAACCAACTGCATAGAGGCAGTATCCAGTTAAGCAAGAAGCTAAAAAACAGGTCAGGGAGATCTTAGATCAACTTGAATACCAATGGATGATTGAAACATGCACCTCATCAATGAACAATCCTTTGCGTCCTGTCTCCAAACCAGACAATACATATCGTCTAGTTCTGGACTACAGACATGTAAACTCCTGTTGCAAAACCTTTGCAGTACAAAATGCACACAGTGCAGCACTAATGAATAACATTGTGCGTAAAGAATATAAAACCACATTAGATATTTCTAACGGTTTCTTCAGTCAAAACATTGTACCTGAAAGCAGGAACTTGACCGCTTTCCCAATCATGGGGACACAGCGTCACTTCTGTCGTCTCCCCCAGGGATTCAATAATATTCCAGGGTTATTTTCAGCCAGAGTAACAGAGTTACTACAAACGTATGATGATGAGGCATTATCTTATGCCGATGACATCTATCTAACAGACGATGACTTGGGCAGGCACTTGAACAGAGTGAATACTATCATACTTGGATTCACCTCTGAAGGGTACAAGTTCAACTTTAAAAAATCAAGAATTGCCCACCTCTAAGTCCTATTCTTAGGATACAAGTTATCAAGTGAAGGCAAAAGCCTGGCAGCCAACCTTTTAGAAAAGTGTGCGCTGCTCCAACCTCCAAAAACGATGAAAAACTTACAGTAAATTCTAGGTTTCCTGAATTTAGGAAGAACTTACATTCTAAACTACGCAGAAAGGGTTAAATCAAGCCTGATTTTAAAACAACTAATTGGACTCAAAAACACACCGAAATTTTGCGTTCAGTGCAAACAGACATATTAGCGATATCACATTTACACACACGCGTAAACATACGCAATCTTGTAATCAGAATATTCCCAGGAAGATGCGGATTTACGTACTTAACCTTTAATGAAGGTGAAAAAGTACCAAATGCTTACAAATCACACTTGTACACACAAGCTGAAATGAAATTCACTTCAACAGAAAAAATTCTGACAGTGGTTCAAACTGCAGGAGGGTAAACGCATAATGTTCGTTATTCCTGTACCTGCCTTAGAAGCAGTGACAAAAGCAAGCATTCCGAAAGCTAAAGCTTTACATCCACGATGGATACAATGGGTTAACTCTCTAACTGCAACAGACGTTGAATACGTTTTTGACCCCTACTTGAAAACTCAAGAATTTCTGCAATACGAACAAGAACGTCCTCTGCCAAATGAAATTCTGCCTCTAGAACAGTACGAATGTATAATTTATACAGACGGATCAGCACAACCGGCAATTGGGGGTAAACAAGCGTATAGTGCTGCGTGCAGGATTGTTAAAGGTCGCTGGGGCAATGGTAAATTCCGACCTATGGTCACAAAAACACAATCTCTCGGAGACTGTACAGCTCAGCAAGCTGAACTAGAGGCTTTCAAGATGGCACTTGAAAATACCGATCGCGAATTCCCCGCACTCATAGTGTGTGATTCATATTACTGCATGCAATCTTACAATGAATACTTGCAGAACTGGGTTCAAAATGGTTTCAAAGATGCAAAAGGTGGCACAATCAAGCATAAGTTGCTTTGAGAACAAGTCGTTCAATTACAGAAAGAACTACAAAAGACTCATGTGATCCATACACTGAGTCATCAGAGTGATGGCGTTCACGTTGCAGGGAATTCATTGGCTGATGAAGCCGCGAAGGCAGCTGTGCAAACGGCTTCCGTAGCTGCAATCCCTCGTTTGAAAACAAAAATACACGGCCTGGGGCACAGGGTCAGAGCTGATTTGCATAAAGCCATTATCTAACCCAGGGTGGTGTGGAGTGCAAAAAATGATGGATTTAGGCCCAGATCCTTGTACTGGGGTGAATGTAAGACATTGATCTACATTCTGTCCATCAAATTGTTTTTTGTAATTTTCTCCCTGAGTGTACTGGGGTAGCTCAGACGTGGGTCCCAGGCACTCCACACCACTGGAGTCAAGCTAGCCGGGCTGATGAGAGGTGTTACCTCGAAACCGGTCCGGTCCTCGGATGCTTGATTCCGTTCTGGGAAGGGCATGACTTTTGTAGTTCGGACTGGACTGTTCCCATGGGGCACAGGGACAGAGCTGATTTGCATATCGCCATTGTCTAACCCAGGGTGGTGTGGAGTGCAAAAAAACGATGGATTTGGGCCCAGATCTTTGGACTGGGGTGAGTGTGTGACATTGATCCACATTCGGTCCATCACCTGTTGTTTTTGCAACAGAGATTGCAGCAAAGAACGCCGCCAGATACCTGACTACAGTGTAGCCAGCCCAGTACAGACACTGTTGTTAGACAGCATTAGACTATCTACACGCAGACGTCCCTATGGACATATACGGTCCCATAACTATTAGGACAGATTCATTTGGATGTGGCCTCAGCGCTCGGCTGAGGCCTGAAATGTTATAAAACATTTGCGAGTTTTTATCGGCACATGCGCAGTCGGCACGCTATATTCTGACCAGGGTCCTGCATTTAGCTCCAAAGCTTACAAGGAGGCCACGGCCAATCTGTGCGTTGCATTGCGATATTCGAGTCCATTCCATCCTGAGGGAAATTCTATAGTGGGAAGAAAAAACCGAGACATAAAGCAATCTATAACAGCTAGGGTATTAGGCTTGGGTGACGGGTGGCTCAAACATCTAATAAGTGTCCAACATAGTTTAACCCCTTCGATGCTGATGACGAGCTGAGCTCGTCATCAGCCACGGGGGGGCGTGTGCGGATGACGAGCTGAGCTCGTCATCTAACGCGGCTTTTTGAAAAAAGCAGCGTAGCGCGAAAATTACCGCCGCAGCGATGAGGTTAAATAATCTGCCAAGAAATTCTCTGGGTGGAATCACTCCATACAAAATCCTTTTTGGTACTAGAATGGTTGGCTAGGATCTCGATTGTCACACTTCAGTGGTGGAACAAAAACCCTTTGATATCAAAGAACGATTGGCTGTTTTGCAGGACTTAAATGAGTAAAGGAGAAGTCAAAGCAACACAATACAGAAGCCATCGACCACTGAAGGAGAACCACCCATCCCAGCAAGGCCTGTCTGGATTCCAAAGATTGGGGATCTAGTCAGAGAAAAGATTGCGGATAAGAAGGAATTACCACCTTCTTACAGAAAACCAGTACATGTACTAGCAATCCATGGATCAAGAACAGTGTTACTGCCGCCCCTTGCTGGAAGAAAAGAGAACAGGTTCCTATCCATCGCCCTGGTCAAACCACATCATGTGGCCAATAATAAGTAGTAGGCCCAGTGGACTCCAAAGATGTAGCAGACGACCAAACCTTGCTACTATACAAAAGGTTCAGACTGAGAGACTGATAAAATTTGAAGATTCTACAGCACAGAACCAAGGAACAAGCAATAATGCAATGGAACTTGTGCCTCTTGAGACCCAAATAACAGTTCGTCAAGACACTCCTATCTACAATGATGTAGCATCAGACTACACTAATATGACAAAGGATCCGTAGCCCCAGTGATTTCAAGTAATCCTGATGCAATACCAACCATTGACAGAACTGCCTCTGGCTATTTTATCAACTTTGATACGTTTTCTGAGGATCCAAATGAGCCTGAAACAATGCCAGCAAATAAAACACTTAAGGAACAAGTCACAGAACTTTTTCAGCAACTTGAAAAAACTTATCTGGTTTCTCCATGGGTTGAATTTTAGATTGTGCTCGGCGTACTTTTTCTCCTTCTGTGGCTGATCATTGTATTAACTTTGGGAATGCTGATAAATGAAAGATATAGTAAAATGGACACAGCAAGTAAGAACATAAACTTGCTCCTGAAGCCACACAAATCTTCTCATCGTGAACAAAGAGACTTGAAATCAGTGAACATCACAGCCATCCCTATACCTGGTGGTACAGTTCGGGACAGAACGGATTATGACATTTATGGTCCTGCAGAGCTGTTGAAGATTCCACATCAATTTAAGATTTCCTTGAGTGATTTTGTTTCACCCAGCAAGTTTTCTGATGCGTGGGACTTTGAGACTGTTAATAATATTATGTCAGATTTAGAGATGTCTGTTAAATTCACAAAACATGAATACTTAGAAGGTTCATCAGATTATGCACAAATGTATTGTTATAATCAATATGGTCACCATTATTTGCACAAATCAGCAAACCCTAGAAATGTTTGTACTTATAATCAATGGGAAAATTGTCCAACGCCACCAAAAGGTAGCTCAAAAACATTCGATGAAAAATGTCCATACTTCTCTGTTTATAATGTTTCAAATCCAGAAACCTTTTACTTTAAAAATGTTAATAAGACAGGAATGAAAAGTATGTTGACTAATACTAAGCAAATTTATTCTGCAGCCTTTTATGCCCAGCTGTCCTCATTAGGTTTCGACTTTTGGAGTGGCAACATAGAAACGAAAACTGTCTGGGGCACAAAAGACTGGCAGGTGCAGGGAATAGAAGCTTTATTTAGAGCCTGCATCATCCCTGAACAAATAATGTTTTGAATGACACTGTGAAACAGACATCCTGCCTTGGCCAGGCCAAGATAAAATATTTAAACAAACCGTCCATACCTACACCTACAACTGATAGTGGAGAAGTGTGGCTCAATGGTTAGAGCGGCAGACACTGATGCAGAGTTCTAGCCTGGGACCAGGGTTCAATTTCCCGCCTCAGCGGGTCTTGGGCTCAAAATTCCACAGACCTGATAATTCTCGACTCGGTGCCTATTCCAATCATGGAGTCCCACTCTGCAACTCTGGGCAATAGCTTGCTTAATCTCCACAACGGCCCCCACAACGCTAATGATGCCTGGCTTCACCTTGGGGGTGCCCAGGAGTGGACGCATCACAGGGAAAGCCAGGATGGGTTCCATAGCGGTATTCGTACAAGCGCCTTGAGACCCTTGCGGGTGAGTAGTGCGCTATACAAGTATCAATTTACACTTCAGAGGGAGAGGTCGACGTAAAATCACATTTCTTAAAAACAGAACTGATCCTGATTGGAAGAAATGGTTAATCTGGCCCACAGACACGAATAACTGTCAAGATAGATTCCTGAACAAAACACAAGGATTTACAGTAACTAGGCCAGATCCAAGATACGTCCAGAGACCACATCCAGGGATAGTAACAACCTACAGTTTAGGAAAAATGTGCCTTGAGTGGCTACAAAAAACGACACTTACAGAGGTTGAACAACACTTATCTTTACTTAAAGATGGCGATGAGTTAAGGGACTTGTTATGTTATGTTATGTTATGTTATTAAAATTTCTATAGCGCACAGCTGCCCCAGCAAAGGGGCGTCCTGGCCTTGACTTCTTACAAGGTCCTGTGAAACAACGCCATAATTGTTTCATAGACGCAGGTATATACGCCATTTATAATGAAGCTTGGAAAGCGACACAGGCAAGACTGTAGAAAGAATACGAGAAATTGATCATATTCATTTAGAGAAAGCACTCTCTGTAGTTGACAATGGGTTAACAACCCTATCATCCAGAATTTATTCTTTGGACAGCATAGAATCCTCTGCCATTGACATAATGGAACAGGACTTGCTCATGCTACAGCATGGAAAGTCACAATTACGTTCTATAATGCTTTTAGGCTGGACGTTGCAAAATCTTAGTTCTGGATATGTGCCATGGCGTCTAATCAACACCACGTCATTGTTTTCTGTATTTAACCTTACAAATCAAAACAAATCAAAACCTTACAAAACAAATCAGTTTGGCACAAAGAGGAGCAGACTATTCTGTGCTGAGCATTAAAAAACTGGAAATATTACCATTAACTGTTTCGGAAAAACCTGCAACAGAATGGATAATACACGGGATAATCACTCCTGTCACAATTTTCAATTTTCAATACTGTTTGAAACATATACCAGTTGCCGTATATGAAAGGTTCTGTAAGGAATACATAAAGTCAACCTGGGAATTACCGAACACACACAGATGTTGGAGTGGGGGAAAATAAGTATTTTTTAGTGGTACACAATGTAAAAGCACACTAAGCGGTACACTTTTATGCCAGGGTATTAATTTACATGGAGCCTGTGAAGGTTCTTCGAACAACTTATCCTGCCACATGCATGGTTCTCCAGCTGCAGTGATAGATCCAATTTTAAGGCAGCTTTCTTACGGGAGCTATACAATGTTGAATGATCACAGCTGTTGTGGAATGATGCCAGGAAAAGCCTATCTCGTAACTGTGTCAGCCAGAGTCACTTGTTGTATGCAAGCATTGTTTCCTAAAGCTAAGACAGACGGCAAGTCGCCATTATGACCTTCACTGAACATCTCATCTATTCAAATTGATACTTTAAGCAGAATGAAAGCTATTCTTTTACAAAAAACTGTGCCGCTGACCTCATCTAAAGAGACGTATGAACTTCAAGTTGCAAGGTCCTCTGCAGAGATGTATGCCCTTTTATCCACAAAATGTCCAATACATTTCGTAGAAATGTTAGGTCGTATCTTAAACATGTCTGATACCAGTGGTATTGTACATGTATTTAAGACAGTTTTTTTCGGGACTGTTAGCACCTTTGAAGCAGTCCTCTGCATATTTCCAAACTTTGTGCACTCTGTGTTTGGTGTCCTGCCTCTCATTTTGGGACTCGTAGCAGGAATACTATTTTTGTTCCTTCTGCTCCGATATGGCAAGTCCGGTCAGCAGCGACACCCAGATTACCATAGAGAACACTCTCCTGGCAATGAAGTGTCGTGTGCGCATGATACAGATCCTGGACCTGGCTCGTCTACGAGACCTGAATACCACGTGGTTCCTATCATTCCAACCAATCTGGCAAGATTGCATCTTACATGTTGTACGATGCCTGCTATGTGGAGAAGAATGTATGTTGGACATCTGTCTAACACTTCCATCAGCACTGCCAACGAATGTTGATGCCTTGCTTGGTTCAGTAACAGCCCATGCATTGTGTTGCCCCCAGCGGCTACCAATCCTGATGACGGCATTCATTGAGGTCTCACAGACGCAATCTGCTGACGGTGAGATATGTGGTTCGACAGGCACACAGGTACCATCTCCATCTCCGATGAACATTGCTAATACGGCTAACGCTGATGGGGATGCTTTACATTTTTGTGCTATCAGTTTACTTAATGAAGTGGTCCAACTTTCACCTACTGTGGTAGATAATTTCTTTGCCAGTTTAGAAAACTTGAATGAAGAGAAGAGAAAAATGTTTTCCCCTAACAACGAAAATGACTTTTGAAGTTAGCACACAGCGTTCTATGGGACTCTGTAATCAACCTTACTTTTCAAAACAAATATTCCAACTTTAAGAACTCTATTATTCTACAATTAGTCTTTTTCCAAAATTGAACTTTTTTGGCACAAAGTAATCTGCTTAAAGTGGAACTATTCTTAGAGAACAAGAATTCTTTGAAACACTTCCAAGTGACAATATTTGACCTTGTCCACAACCTAAATAGTTTATATATTCTGTCTCTGAATGGTCTCGACCTTTCTTCTGTATTTAAGAGCCATTTTATAAATGTTATTTCATGACTCCTTCTGATAAGCATATTCCAATGTCACATTACATGCTTTGAATGGAAATATTGTTTTTTAAATGCGTACAGCGCAAATGCTCATTTTTTGTGTACGACCATTTCAAATGCATTTTATGTATTTTGGGAGGGATTTTTTACACATCATGCTTTACATATGTTTAAAAATGCTGAGAATGTAGTCATTTCGAACATAATAAAGTGGAAAGAGTGTTGTGTAGCATTTTAGAATCAAAGCGTAAATTACCGATTCATGCCCTTATATAGGTATAATTCACATTGCCCTTATATAGGCATAGAAATCATACCAATATTTAGACATAACCCATCCAGTCAAAATACAGGCATGGCTTCCTCCACTAGTTTCAAAAAGCCACAACGATTTCTTGGAAAACTCGGCTTCAGCAGTCAAGGACATTCCCTTGCTTGAAAATTGATTTGTCGTAAAAATTATGGAGTTTTCAAAGAACTACCATTCCCTTGGGGTTCTTTCATGACGTTATTATGTCTGACTTTACCTCAAACAAGGCGCCTTCAAGGTATAGATATGCCTACACTTGCCCTAGCAAACACATGGTGGTTCGGAGCAGCTCGACTATCTACTTGCCCGACGCAGCTCGCTACAGCAAGTGCCGAAGGAAGCCAACCCGCCAGCTGACGCACTGACAGAGAGGCTGCCTTTCTCTCGCTGAGAATCGAGCTCCAGTGTTTCCAAGCTCCCCTCGCTGGGTGTTGGGAAATCGAGTCCGAGACAGAGATACCAGACTTCCGACATTCTAAAACCAAGGTACGGAGCTGATTAGAACCTAAGAGAAATCTTGGATAGATTCTTGACAAAGAAACTAAACCTATGCTACACCATACTTACTTCTTCCCTCGTACTAGACTTAGGTTAGGTACATTGGGGTAGGCATATTTTAGAAGCACCAGTTGAGTACTTTTAGCTTTTTTATTTATGTATGTATTTTATGGCTTAGAAACCATACAATGCTTTTACAGTATTAATTTATAATACTCTTCTTACTGGACGCACTATACTTTGCAACCAGTATTACGATTGTAGCAGTCCATTTTAATTGCATGAGAAAGAAGACTGTTCAATAAACCCTTTTATTGAAAACGCCCATCTCACTATTTCTCTGCACCTCTGTTAAAACTAAGCATGCACGATTGACTGAGGAAAATACCTATCTATTGTTTCCATGACTCTGAAGATACGTGTATTCTTGGGGAAACAAAGTTGGCATGTTTATGCGGTTGTCAGAAACTAATCCCTTCTTGTTTATTCAAGAACGTTTCTAGTGACCTCTGAGCTAGCTGGCACTCACAATTAAGTCTAATATATTCGATAGAGACCTAGTTGACCTAAGTCCTACGTCAAATCTACAGGATATAATATTCCAATGCGCAGAGCCTATTGGGAATATAGGAACTACACTACACAGTCCCCGCTGCAGTATGGGCCTGGGAGCTTCAGCTAACCGAGGTAGGGCTGAACTTTGTGTTTGCTCGTAGAATCCCCCTAGCATATAACCCATGCTGCTGCGATGCATGAGCATGCCTTGGCAGCGTAACTACAAACTCTGAGTTTCCGTTGTCTAGGGGACCTTTATCAAGAGGACAGTTTTAGCCCCCTGGAGATCATTAAAGGGCAAGACATACATACAGTGCCGAATATTTTACCATACTATAAGCTCAGGCTGGCCTGCAACTGTTCCGCAACATGCACCCACATTTGCCCTACTTGAGTACATCTGCACTTCCCCATTCCCTAGAAGCTTGGTCTTTCCCATATATGCTACAACACAAACAGCCCTCCACATCACTCCGGAGGCTGCAAGGGGACAATGGGACAATGGGAGACAGATCTCCAGATAGATCTAATGGATGCACAATGGACATACTGCTGCGCACAAACAGGGGCTCTGTCCCCAAATTATACATGGGACTGGCTGGGGTGTGGGGATGACTGTGGTCGCCTGCCCCCAGCATTCCTGGTGGGAGAGCGAAGGGGCTCACAAAAGCCTATATCTTTGATGGAGATGGGCATGTGACGGCTGACAACGACATGCAGGGGTTGTGAATGAGAAACTGATTGTGGATGCAGGGAAAATGTATTCTTTGAGTATACACTGAGAGGGTAAAATCAACAAAAACACAATTAGAAAAGCTTGTTAAATTGCAAGAATATCAGAGATCTGCAATAACTGCAAAATTACGAAATTTCCAAAGAATGTGTGAGACACTTAAGGACATTTCTGATGTGGTCACTATTGTTTGCATGGCATACCTAGCCAGAAAAGATGCCAGTGGGAACTATGTTAAAGGGCAATCCTAGATTTGAAAGCCAATCAAAAATGAGATATGCTGAAATGAAATTTCTGATGATGAAGGTGGTGAGTAAGGGGGAAGAAACTGCACCATCAAGAACTCCATCTTTCCCTACACTCTAACTGAGTCCTCACAACTGAGAGGAGGGCAGATGTCACATCTATCAATTTTTGATGGATTTCCACTTACTGCCTCCAAAATATCTCTGATCTTAATCTATCATGCCGGCTGACTGTCTTTTCTGGCATTACAAAAGTGCCTGCTCTGCCACCTTCCCATCTAGACTATGATACAACATGCCAGGTAACATCTCGTCACAACATTGAATGACAGCAAGATAACCCTAAAATTAATCAATGATGTAGGCAAACACAAACATGCTGGCTGGCATCCTGTCTGGGCATAGCAATACACCTGAACATGGCTTAAAGAAATCCATCACAGAAGGCAACAATTTTCCCATGGCACTAAAGTGGCAGACCTTCCACCTGCATACCAGCACAAGCAAGCTAACTAATATCCCATTCCAGCACTGAAAAACCACATAAAAGATGTGTCCAAAACACAACTATCATGTCCAACATTGACAAGCATCCAGTTTGCAACCTGATAGAAGAATGTGTTAAGTCCATAGATATTACTAACGGATATACAGCAACAACACACATTTCCTAGATAACCACTATTCAAACAACTCCTCCACCAGGATAAAAAGGTCAAATATGCATTCTCATGAACGCAAGATCTAAATAAAAACAGCTATTACAAAAGCTTATCCAATGATACAGCACAGACATTGCCCAAAGCAACACCACCAGGATATAAAATCATTATGTCAAATCACCTGAATAAAAGAGCTGACTAAATGAGCTGAATAAAAGGATCAACAGCATCACAATTGCAATGGTGGACTATGTGTCCCTGCACATCCTGCAACCATGTAAATTATAATCATTGGATTACGGTTGTGGGAGCCAAACCCCAATAATTACCTGAACCCCAATATTTAGTCACCATGATTTTACCTAAATAACACGGCCCCGGTGTCTCCAGTGTATCTAGTGGTTCTAGAAAACACTCCTCATCATTAAAACACAATTTAGCAGAGTTAAACAGAAAAATATATTTGAAGCATAAAGCACAGAATTCTAGATCAAAAATAGGGCAAAAAGCAAATGTATTACAGAATAGTTAAGATACGGCACAGAGACAAATGCAAGAAATGCCATGAATGTCCAAATACAGAAGTACAGATAAATGCAAATTCATAAAACATAGTAATTCCTAGTTAGGCTAAATCTAAGCAAAAATTCCAAGTGTATGATTCATAATGAGCACTGACAGCATCCCAATAGCAAGTACAAGTGCAAATGAACAGAGTTATGGAGGAACTTAGAAAGTCCACCCAAAAGAGAAGCATGATAAGTCACCTACAAGAAAAATAGTAAAATTCCCAACTAGAAACAGCAACCCAGAGATTCATAGACATATCACATAAGCTATTAATAGATTCTTTCAAATCCAGCATGGTATGATCATGGTTAGGGTAGCATTGGCAGATCATGAACAACAAAGTAATATTCTAAATCTTTAGTACTAAGGCGCGCCAAAGGCAAGCCTGTCTCCGCCCGTCCGCGCACAGCCCGCGCACAGCGCGTGCTCAGCGCCAGCACCCCTGCCCGCCTAAACCCAGGTGAGGCCACCATCACGGGATATTTAAAATCACAATTATTGGATTTGAGGCCAGTTGGTAAGTCCACTGGCTGTCTCTGTCTCACGTTTAACAAAAGAACTGTGTCTTTTATGATCACCTGCCCCAACTGCAACTCTACTCTGCCCAGACATAGGGCCATATGCATCATAGTTCCGTTTTGCTATTTCTAAATAGCGATTTTTAAGGAATCGCTATTTAGAAATCGCAAAACGGTATGTATGAAAACAATCGCATGTTTTTTGCGATCCCTTAATCTTCCTTATTTGCGAATTCGCAAGTTGCGAATTCGCAAATAAGGAATAATTTCCCATTCATTCCTATGGGCCAGGAGGCCCATAGGAATGATTGTGAAATGCATTTCATTTTGCGATTCGCAATTTGCTAATCGCAAAATGAGATTGATTTAAAGGGTGCAGGGGTGTCTCAAGGACACCCTGCTGCACCCCTGAAATCAGCATGCGTGTGCATATGGCGCACATAAATGCCCTATGGGCATGTATGTGCGTCACATGTCACATTCAAAAATGCCAATTTGTGCATTTTTACAAGAAATCGCAAATTACCACCAATTGAAATTTGGTGGTAAATTGCGATTTCTTCAGCTCAATTCGCAATAGAAAAATGCTTCATACATAGCATTTAAACGACAGCAGGTGGAGGAGTTCCTCAAACATGTCAAGCGGATGCAGCATGGAGGTGGGAGCCAGGCAGCATCGCAGCGCTCCTCATCAGAAGGAGCAGAGGATGATTCACATTGACAGACCTATCATTGAACGAATAAAACTTGAATTTGATGATAAGATGTACTGGGCGTGGGGCATTAAAGTATTCTTCACCATATGCATGTAACGCCCAGCTGTTAAATGAGGGTATGTTCTCTTTGTAAAACAGGCACCCTCGACCCTCTAGAGCCCCGCGATGAGACCCAGTTGGACTCGGGAGGTAAGAGGTAACTGTGCCACCACCTAGATGTCGGCACCCAAAGGGTGTTCCCCCACTGTTACTCACTGGGGGTTACTTAAGGACATGGTTATTTGTTCTCTATTTGTTGTTATCACTGCAGGGGAGGGAGAGGTGGGAATCTTATTCTGGCAAGTTGGGGTTGCTTCAGTGTGGGGGGTTAAATTGGGGGGGTTAGTTGAGGATTGCACATGGTCGTCAGTATACATGACTTTTTTGTATTGCCATTTTGTTAAGATACTTTGTGATTTGCTTAGAGGTCGGGCAAAGCAGAATTGGGAGCTGGGCATTGCGGACATTGTTACAATAGCCCACGCATCTGGACTGGGTATCATCTGGGTACGTAGCTATTACGAATGCCACCACTGACCGATTGAATATAGTTACATGGAATTTACGGGGGCTGGGGGATCGCGTAAGAAGAGGCATATACTAGCCTACCTAGATAGACATCAGATACACATAGCTATGTTACAGGAGACACATTTTAACCCACAACAAATTAATACCTTTGCCAGTTAATGGGCAGAACGCAGATTTTTTTCTTCATGCTCTTCCTATGCGAGGGGCACAGCAAAACGCACACCATTCACGCTGGCCAGGGCCGCCTGGGATACTCAAGGATGGTATTGTCTGGCATGGGGTAGATTGGGGTCCGACTCAGTAACTTTAGCCTGCTGCTATGGACCGAACATAGACGATCAACAGTTTTATACTACATTATGGGCAAAGATTTTTGATATCGGGTCTAACAACATCATATGGGGCGGTGACTTTAACTTAGTTTGCAACCCAGTGGTTGATAGATCGCACCCTGCCCCTCATCACTACACCAAGATGCGGGTAATCCTAAATAGCACTCTCACTGAGTACCGGTTAATTGACGCTTGGAGACATGCACATCCCAATGATAGGGAGGGTACCCACTTTATGGCGCATGTGGCATCTTGGGCGCGTTTGGACTATTTGTTCCTTTCCGCGGGGCTCTGTCCGGCCGTACTACAGGTACAACATTTGGCCCGCACATACTCAGATCATGCACCTGTTAAAATTACTCTGTCCTCGGCGGACTACGGTCCGTCACGTGGCAGTTGGAGGTTGCAAGCCACCACTTTGTTTCAGGAGGAATTGCGGCAGGAAGTGCAGGATTTCTTTATGCGAAATAAGGATACAGTTGACAGCGTAGAAACCATTAGGGTAGCATTTAAGGTAACACTAAGGGGATACTGCATAGCGAAGGGGGCTGGAATACTTAAGGACATCATGCATACGTTACATAGCTTAGAGACAGAACTCAAAACACTGGAGACCACACTGTCCTGTCAAGCAGATGGGGCCACTCAAGCAACACTCAGGGAGAAACTCACAGAATATATGAATGTGGCACGCAGAGAGATACGCTTTAGGGGAAAATACTGGGAGGCTCGTCGCTATGGAGAGGGGGAGAGACCGGGCAGAGCGCTGGCCGAGGTGTTTAGGAAACCTAGATGCTGCAACTATGTACTGGAGCTAGAAGGCCTGGATGGGGTGGTGTACAGAGGGTTGTATGACGTTACAACTCAGGTTTTTACCCCGCATGCCATTACAACGCGGGGATTACAACGAAAGTCGTTACAACGACTTTCGCTGGAGGGCGCTGGATAGTGGAATAGTTTAATTTTCTATTCCAACTCCAGCCCACGTTGACAGTAGGGAAGGTGTTGGATAGAAAATTAAACTACTTCCTATCCAACAGCGTCCTCCAGCGAAAGTCGTTGTAACGACTTTCGTTGTAATCCCTGCGTTGTAATGGAATTGCGGGGTAATCCCCGCTTTGTCATGGCTGTTCCCCGTACAGAGACACTGCAAATATTCCTAATACCTTTACTGCATACTATACTAAATTATACGCTTCGCAACGAGCGGACGTACTGGACCTAGATGATCATCTGGGTGATGTAACGCTGGGATGGCTGAGCGATGTGCAGCGGAAATTTCTGTGTGCCCCGTTCGAACTTGTTGAAGTGAGAGAGGCAAATATGCATATGCAATCTGGAAAGGCCACAGGGATAGATGGCATTCCCATCGAATTCTATAAAACATTTATAGATTTATTGGCCCCTATACTACGTAAGGTCTATGAAGATGCATTAGAAATGGGACATCTTCCCCCCTCCATGAGAAGCTCTCATTACCTCGCTTTTAAAACCAGGGAAAACACCCCAGCAATGTTACTCTTATAGGCCTCTATCTCTCCTTAACTGTGACGTTAAAATATTGGCCAAGCTGGTCGTCACACGACTCAGCCTCCTCATGGAAAACTTGATATTACCCGACCAGTCAGGTTTTGTCCCCGGTAGAGCGACATCCCATAATTTGAGAACATTGTTCACGATTTTAAATAATATCTCTTCGGAACTGCCTTTAGCAGCTGTTTTTTTAGATGCCACAAAGGCCTTCGATGCGATAGAGTGTGATTATATATTTGGAGTGATATCACGTATGGGGTTCCCACCCCTTTTCCTTTCTTGGATACAGCTACTATACTGTTTGCCAGTCGCCAAGGGACTTATTAACGGTAAGGTCTCCCAGGCGTTTTCGATCACGAGAGGCACCAGACAGGGCTGCCCCTTATCGCCCCTGCTTTTCGCGATAGCTGTTGAGCCGCTGGCGGCTAAACTGAGACAACACCACTGGGAAAAGGCATTTAGATGTAATATGAGGCAGATTTTGATCTCCCTATATGCGGACAATATCACGCTATATGTCAGGGACCCACAACACAACTTAAACCCTATTCTCAAGGAATTTATAGTGTTTGGGAGACTTTCTGGGGTTCAGATAAATTGGGGCAAGTCTTGTATTTTCCCTCTCACAGCCGCAACCACACGATTCCCGCTAGATTACCCACTGGAATGGTGCGAAGATGACCTAAGATACCTGGGCATCCGCATAACGAGAGACAGAGACGAACTGATGCACCTTAAATATGGTACGACCATGACACGCGTTGAACAGTGGCAATACTGTTCCTCACAAGCTGAGCAGGTGTCGTTTACGTATGATCCATTATAAATTTCTTCATAGGCTGTATTATACTCCTGCCCGAATGCATAGGTATAAATTGAGGGAGGATGACAGAGGCGACAGATGTCGAGCCCCTGGGGTGGACTTTCTACATCTTGCATGGGAGTGCCCAGAGTGAATGCGTACTGGATGCTAGTCTTTGAAGCCTTATCTTTGATGATAAATACACAGATCGAACCCACACCAATGATGGCCCTAATGGGATACGTTAAAGCACTGCAGGCGTCAACTATAAATTTGTTTCCCTAGCATTATTGATGGCCAAAAAGGTGAGTAGCGTGTCGCTGGAGTAGGGGAAGGTCGCCAAAATGTAAAGAATGGATCAATGACCTCATACACTGTCAGGAACAGCTGGCGATATAAGCAGAGTTGTTGCCAGAGGCCTCCAGACCCAGGGATATTTGGGCACCGGTGACATGTTATTTATTGGCACACCTTCAGGAATGACTCGTAACAGAATACCATGTGTTTTTCTTTTTTATATATTTCCTTGAGTGCTCTACAATGTACTGCATGGCTATATTGTAACATTTGGTGGATTCACTGCCGGGAAAGTTCTGTCAATGTGATGAATTAACAGGGTGGTGTCTGTGACCCATTGGAGTGGTCAAGACGAGGCTGAATGGAAATGGGATGTGCCCCTGGAATAACATGTAAGCTCCTGTTGTAAGTAGTTGCACGTAATTAGGGTGGGAATAATACCTGTATATTAACTCTGTTTTTTGTATTTGAGACGGAATATTCCTGTATGTATTGTGCCTAGCTCAATGGGTCCAAAACTGGAATGCGTGGGTGTCCTAAGTTGCTTCAGCTGCCGCTGCCGACTACTATATCCGGATTACTGATATACATGTGCTGACTTATTACGTGTGCAATGACCTACGTGTGTAACTTGTTTGAAAAATTTTATAAAAATAAATAAAAAACATTAAAGTAGACATGCAATACACACTGCCCATCAAGCAGGCTGTCTCTACCTTCCATTTTGTACATTATTTGAACAGTGTGTTTGACCTGACATCCTTGGTGTAGTATTCCCCCTAACCTTTTGCTTTCTCTCCTGTTTTCTGAATTTGTTAGGGTTGACATTAGGACTCTGTGAGCATTACTACTGCTAACCACTGCTAAAGTGCTTGTGCTTGCTCCATAAATTAGCTCACACATGTTTGCCGCGTTTAATTTGTTTATGAATCCCTAGTTTATTGTGCTACAGGTGCTAATAGTGGTCCTGCAAAAGACACACAATTGAAGGACGGACTGCAGAACAAATCAAAACATTCACCCCCAGTCAAGAGATCTGGGTTAAATCCATCATTCTTTTGCTCACCATGCCATCCCAGTTTAGACCTGGCCATATGCAAATCAGTCTTGACCCTGTGGTCCTGCAGCACTCATTGTGCCACCCAGTAAAATGACACTTTAAAACATGTCTCAAGCCTGCAGTTGAACATTGTAGGGTAGTTTTAAACTGTCATTTCAATCTGGCAAACCCATCGTTTTGCCAGGCCTAAACCTTCAGACGTAATACATATAAGTCATCCCTCAGGCCCTAAAGGTCCATAAGAAGGGTGCATTGAATTTGAAAAGGACATGTGGATTTAGATTTACATTGGGTTGCCCTATTACATTTAATAGGTGCCAGCGATTGATTAGGAGCAGGTAGAATGTCATGTTTAGGCTCAAATTGATTTTAATTTAAAATCCCCTTTAATCGTAATGTAGGATTTTAAGTCATAATTCCGAAAATGCTACTTTTAAAAGTTGGTATTTTCTTGTCCTATCCATTTGTGCCCTCTGCCAGTGTCCCGGGGCATATGACTGTGAATGACTCTGCTGTTGCTTTGTATATTCCTCACAAACAGTTAGACAACAGGGGACAAAGTGTGGGCAGGGCGGGCCATCCTACCAGGATGCTAGGGTCAGGGCTGTTCCCTGCTCCACTTACACTTCAAAGGGCTTTCCTCCAGCCCACACAAATGACCTTGACATAAGCCTTTTGTCACTCCAGACTTCTTGGTAAGGGAAGGGTAGAACTTTACAGAACCAGATGTGATGATACAATAGAGAATCCCCCAAAGGTTGTTGACCATGTATAAATATTGGACCGAAGGACTCTAATTAAGTACACACCTGGACCTGTGGAAGACTTCAGAAGAACTGCTTTGACCCACAGAAGAATGCTCTGCTGCAACCAGAGGACTTCCTCTCTGCTTGAAAGACTTCCAAACTGCTTGAAAAACTGGAACATCTCCTTAATTCCAGGGCCACTAAAAGGGACTTCAAGGGCTAGTTGGCTGGCCTCCTGTTTGAGCTACAGGGACATGGCAAGTTTGTGAGGCCTTGAACTCTGCAACTGGCCTCTGCTGGAGTGAGTCCTAACCCCCACAGGTCCTGGACCCTTAGAAGTGGCATTAGAGGTGCTGCTGCTACCTAGCCTCAAAGCTTGGGACTTAGAAACATTTGTACCACAAACTAACAGAACTCCAACAGAAGACTGGATCTACCTGCCAGACGATCCACATCATCAGTCAGCCTGACTTCACAGTAGCTCTTTCTATGATAATCTCCAGAGCAGCAAATCCTGATCAGCAGGACCTCTTGGAAATGGTATTGGTTTGGATCATTAGACAGTCTGTGATGAAATTACAGTCACTGTAACCCCTTTAAAACCGAGTTGATTTATTTAAAAATATATTGTTTTACCTATGTAAGGAATCCTCCTGGATCTGGTTTGAGTGCCATATTAGCATTGTACCCGCATGACGGGCCTTGCTGTCTCCTTTACAGTATAGACTTATGCGGTCATAATTCGCAGGTGACTTGCAAATCTTTTTAATAGTTTTTATCATCGCTTTAGCACTGATGCCCTAGCAAATATGCTAGATATGATGGATCTACTGCTTATGCATGTATACTTTTATTTTCCCTTTTGTTTGTACTGCAGCCACAACACCACCTGGGCTGTCATTAATTACTGTCGATCAAAGGTTTAGAAGGTCTGTGTCAGGTCCTTTCTACCAGCCTTAGCACGTCATGCACTATCTTTTTTGTCAATTTGTATGCATTCACACTTTCTGGCCCCCGCTTTAAGGATTGCAGATTATCTAGTGACTTGACTAACAGTACTACGCAGCTACCAATCGCTTAAAATGGACACTTAGATGGCTAGAGTTAGACTTTAACCACCAGTTCTATTATGCTGCTCCATCTTCCTATTTTACTGTACGTATTTGCACTTTCTGAGCCTTTCACTATTGATTGCAGATTACTGTTTATCACTGTTTTTTAAACTTTGTAGTTATCAATCATTGTGCTCAATTATATATTTCACTGGTTGACATAATGTAGATTTGACCAATCTCCAGTTGTTGATTTTATATCCCTGTTTTTATTTCTACTGTACTGTATGTGTTGCACTTTTATGGTCGTAATGACCGAAATAAACTATATTTTGGATTGTGATCTGGCCTTGTGGAACTTCCTTTGACTACAGCCTGCAGCTTCGTTCCACTGAAGGTTTTCAACTTCTAAAACGTTGTCTAAGACCAAAAAATCTTTAATGAGTTCAACGGCAACCGACTCTCCATCGACAATGGCAAACTCCTTGTTTTCGAAATCAAGATTTTCCTGCTCTGGACTTTTTCCTGCTATCAATCAATCTATCGATCTAGGGTTGGTGAAGCACAACTACTCACCCGTAAAGTCTCAAGGCGCTAGGTGGGGGCATAGCTCCAGGACATTCTTTAGGGTTTGTCGAAGAGCCAGGTTTTGAAGTCCTTTGTGAACTTGGAGAGTGTTGGTGTCTTCCAGAGGTGGAGTGGGAGGGTGTTCCATGCCTTGGCTGCGAGGAAGGAGAAGGACCATCTTCCTGTTCTGGTTTTCTTGATGTATGGAACTGTAGCTAGGTAGAGCTCGGCTGCGCGGAGAGATCTCTGGGGGGCATGGAACGAGAGGCGGTGGTTGAGGTAGGACATTGTGGTGTTGTGAAGGTTTTTGTGGGCGTGGGCGAGAAGCTTGAAGGTTATTTTCTTATTGATGGAGAGCCAATGTAGTGTCTACAGAAGTTCGGTGATGTGGCATTGTCAAGGTAGGTTGAGGACTAGTCTGGCAGAGGCGTTCTGGACATCCTGGAGTTTGTAGGTGAGATTTTTGTTGATCCCGGCGTAGAGTGTATTTCCATAGTCCAGTCTGCTGCTGATGAGGGCGTTGGTGATGGTGTTCCTGTGTTTGAGAGGAATCGGGTTGAATGTCTTTTGTAGGAGGCGGACGGTGTGGAAACAGGCGGAGGAGACAGCGTTGATTTGACAGTTCACTTTGAGTCCGGAATCCAGGATGATTCCGAGGTTGTGTGGTTGGTCAGAGGGGGAGGGAGGGTTGCCCAGGGCAGGGGGCCATTAGGTGTTGTTCCATGCATCTTGGTGAGGGCCCATGAGGAGTACTTCAGTTTTGTCTGAGTTGAGTTGTAGGCAGCTGTTCTTCATCCACCGGGCGAGGGCTTCCATTCATTCTTGGAAATTGTGTTTGGAGATGTGGGGTTTGTTGGATAGAGAGAGTTTGAGTTGTGTTTTATCTGCATAGGATACCATGTTGAGCCCATAGGATCTGATGATGGGAGCGAGCGGGGCCACGTAGACGTTGAACAAGGTTAGTCTAATGGAGGATCCTTGGGGAACTCTGCAGGTGGTTGGTGTGGGGTTCGAGTGAAAGGGTGGGAGTCTGACCCTTATGTTCCTCCGCAAAGGAATGAGCGGATCCAGTCGAGGGCCTTGTGTCTGATTCCTGCGTCGTGAAGTGTTTGAGCTACAGTGTTGTGGGATACGGTGTCGAAATCCGTGGAGAGGTCCAAGAGGATGAGGGCCACAGTTTCTCCCCTGTTGAGGAGAGAGCAGATGTCGTCGGTTGCAGCGATAAGGGTGGTTTCTGTGCTGTGGTCCTGTGCTCACTAAGCCACTGGAGTCAAGCTATCCTGGCTGAAGACGGCTGATAGCCAGAAACCAGTCCTAGGATGCTTTATTCCGGTTCAGGGAAGACATGGCTTTGCAGTTCGGGCTGGACTGCTCCCATGAGGCACAGGGTCAAGACTATTTTGGATATGGCCATGTCTGAACTGGGGTGACTTTGTGAGCAAAATAACGATGGATTAAACCCAGATCTGTGACTGAGGGTGAACGTTTTGTCATTGTGCAACATTCCGTCCATCACCTTGTGTGTTTTGCTGTTCACCCTATGTGGGAAGGGTATGCTCAGACATGGGTCCCATGCTAACTAAGTCACTGGAGTCAAGCTATCCTGGCTGAAGACGGCTGATAGCCAGAAACCGGTCCTAGGATGCTTGATTTCAGTCCAGGGAAGACATGGCTTGGCAGTTCGGGCTGGACTGTTCCCATGAGGCACAGGGTCAAGACTGATTTGCATATGGCCATGTCTGAACTGGGGTGGCTTGGTGAGCAAAATAACGATGGATTAAACCCAGATCTGTGACTGGGGGTGAATATTTTGCCATTGTGCAACAATCCATCCATCACCTTGTGTGTTTTGCTGTTCACCTTATGTGGGAAGGGTATGCCCAGAGGTGGGTCCCCTGCTCACCAACCAACTGGAGTCAAGCTATCCTGGCTGAAGACGGATGATAGCCAGAAACCGGTCCTAGGATGCTTGATTCCGGTCCAGGGAAGACATGGCTTGGCAGTTCGAGCTGGACTGTTCCCATGAGGCACAGGGTCAAGACTGATTTGCATATGGCCATGTCTGAACTGGGGTGGCTTGGTGAGCAAAATAACGATGGATTAAACCCAGATCTATGACCTGGGGTGAATGTTTTGCCATTGTGCAACATTCCGTCCATCACCTTGTGTGTTTTGCTGTTTTTCCTGAAGCCAGATTAGGAGGAGTCGAGGATGTTGTTTTCTTCCATGAAGGAGGGGAGCTGACTGTTGTCTGCTTTTTCAATGACTTTCGCCAGAAACTTGAGTAAGGAGATCAGTCTTATGTGGTAGATGTGGTAGGGATAGGGGTCTGAGGGGGCTCAGGAGTGGATTGACTTCATGGTCACCAGGGTGTCATCAATGATGGTCTAGCTGTCGAGTGTAGGTTGCGTGGTGTCTGGGTGGTGGGTGTGGGATCCGTGTGTGGGTTGTCGTATTTGACGTTTTTATGGATTGTCCTGGTTTTTTTGTGGAAGAAGGTGCTGAGTATGTCCAGAGGTCTGGAGGGATGTCGCTAGTCTCACAGTTGGTGTAATGTGGCCGATTGGGACATTGTCGACATTGCTAAGTTAGCATGAGCCAAGCAGCCATGATGCTGCTTTTGCGCATGTTACTACATGGCTTTATTTTTTCAAGACTTTGTTTATGTCTTTCACATGAGAACCATCTGCTAGGTTCGTTCTCTACCTGTTCCTGGAGTTTAGTCTGTACACTGTAAGTAAGGTTGATAAACAATGCCCCTTGTTATTCTGGTCTGTTCAGTCCCTAGCACCTAGACAAAAAACGCTAATACAACTGCTGCTGGAAACTCATACTTAGATATTATGGGGAAGCATGTTTAGGAAACACACACTTGGAGAGGGAGCTTTCCAGGGAGAAGAGCAATGTGGTTCCTATGATGTGGATATACCAACTAGGCACCAAGGTATGGGTTCTGCTGACAAAGCCCAAAAATCTTCTATTGTATAATAATACTTCTTATTACAAGGGGAGGGTGGTTAGGCCTTGTAATCCTTTCTCCACTGTATTTGTATGGTAACATCCTTTATGATGTATGGCCTTGCTGCAATGCTAACTGTGTTGATTTTATGCATTTTTCTGCTGGTTGTGGCTTGCATAGAACATGATAGTTGAAATAAACATTTTAAGCTATATTTGTGGTTCGGCAGTTCTTATTGTGGACAGGTACGAGAGTGTGAGCGAAAAGGTGTGTGTTGTTACCATGATTCCTGAGAGATCTGGGAGTGTTATGGGGTGTCTAGTCATTTGCTTTTTCATGAGTGTGTTGGACATCGAGTGAGACACTATAGCTTGTTGGTCCTGGGTTTGTGGGCACTGAGGTGGTGAGAAGGCTTAGCCCCTATACACTGAGGTCCCTTTTTCCTGCGCATAGTTCTGTATATGTGCAGAATCCCTGCAACATTGGGTTCTACAAATTATTTGATGATGCCGAAGAGTTCCTTGCTATTGTGTACATTGGCTTCACTGAAACTCTGTCCAATAGCTCTCCAGGGACAACGACTTCGCCTCGGACACAGCCTGCTGCCTTAGCCCACTGAACTCTACCGTCTCCTGTACTTTTCTTGAAGACATTTTCTAAGTCTGAATGTAAGCTGAAATGAGGCCCGATCCACCCGTTTTTTAAATATCTTTATTGCATTTTATCTTTCCTTATTCCGCATAATCCAAACATTGTTACAAGTCGCACTTATAACAAGATCAGTAGTGCAATGTCACTGTTTACACAGTTCAAAACATTTGCACCTTACAGTTATAGCTTCGTGTACATCGGCACCGTACTAGTTGACGTGCAATTGCAGATCAGCATGGGTATCAATAGCCCACACATACCATCACCTCTGACTGAAGAGCGGGACATGTCTATCATGCGTGCCTCTTCCCAACTGTGGTTGTCAATATGCAATAATCAATAGGAACAGAAGCGTGCAGCCCATATGTAGTTCAGCTGTAGGATCACAAAACACAATATTGATTGGGCGAGTATCATAACTGACTGCAAGATATCCATATTTTAAACATTATAATAACATTATAACCACAATTAACAAAACAAAATAATAAAAATAAAAAAGTGAGATATCCAATGTTGAGAAGAATATGTATCTAGTATATTAGGTGCCTTTCGAGTTCAGTCATGTCTAGACTTGTGGGTTTGTATTGGATGCGAGCTGCTTTTCCTGGGAAAATGGTGCTCTCCGCCTGCGCCCAGATCTCTACGGATTTTAACCAGTGGGGCACCTCCGGTGGGTCCTTATGTTTCCATCTCTTGGTTATCAATCGTTTTGCGGTTATGAGGCTTAGGTCACAGACTCTAAAGCTTACTTTATTAGTTTTTGTTTGTTTGTAAAACCCCAGAATACAGACCTCCCATGTGTTGGGTACCTCGTGTTAGTGCTGTTCGTAAGTGCCTCTGTTACCGCGCACCAGTAGGTTAGAAGTGAGGGGCAAAACCGCAGCATATGTAGAAGGTCAGTGCCTAGTAGACGGCATCGCGGACAATCAGAGGTGTTAATGTTAAAGTATTTGTTGATCTTATCAGGTGAGAGGTACACTCTATGTAATATATATGTTTGCATACGTTTAAATGGGCAATTGCGTGGTATATGTGTGGCACCGGCTAAGACACTGTTCCATTACTTGTCAGTCCATGGTCGGTCCAACGTGCACGGAGTCTCTGTGGTGATTTCAGTACATGAGTAAGTAAGGCCTGCACTAGCCAGTGGATCACATGTGACCCCTCCCACAACACATGCAGATACTGCAACAGCTGATGGGTCGGTGGTTCATTTGTCAAGTCTCCCCATGCTGATGTCAACATCCGTATGATGGCTGCATGTAGAAGGAACTGGCCTACCGGTAAGCCGTTGTCTGCCGTTAGGGTTGCGAACGGTATAGGTCTCCTAACGTTTCCACTCCCGCTGCGGTCCAGGGTGCCAGCTCTACGTCTGTCACAGAGTCTCTGCCTCTGGGTGTCCCGATAAACGGCAGCGTTGGTGCATAAGGGATTGTGTCTTTTGTGAGCTGAAGGCTCCTCAATAGCATCTATGGGCTAATTCTATATGTCAACAAATCAAAATCCCCTTGGGCATATAGGTTTGAGTAAACATACCCATACAAATTACACTCCGCACATCACTAGGTATACATGCAGCAATTATGAAATGGCCATATAACGAGATAAAATACAAATAATATATGTCACAAAATTTATTGTAAAAAGCAGAAATTAAAACTGACCAATATGGTCCAAATCACGTAAATACATTTCATAAAAAGTCAAAAACACAAATTAATCATAAAAACAAGTTGTAACGGGAAAGAAATATAAGGAAAAGTATAGTTCCTATTAGTAAAATGAAAGAAGGAAAATTCTATATGTATCTGCATCTGGCGGGAGAGTTTAGCTAGTGGGTGAAACATGCTATAGATTTGAGTCTGCGTCCATGTCGCTGACTCGGTCGCTGTGTCCGCCAGATTCTTGCCACTCAGCCACCTTGTGACCCATTGCAGTTGCGCTGCTAAGTAATATAGTTCCAAATGTGGGTCTGCCAAGCCTCCGCTCTACGGTGGTGCATACAATTTCTGTAGTGCTATCTGTAGTGCTATCTTGGATTGCCCCGCATTCCAGATTAAACCTCTGATTAATCCCTCCAACTCCCGAAACAGTTGTACCTGAACATATACCGGAAGGTCTTACTGTAATGAGCCTTATTACTTCGGCAAAGATGATAGTACTGCAGAGACTGTTATATTATTTTGCAGACCTTATGTTTCTTATTATTATAATAAGAAGAAGAAAAAGAAGAAACATAAGATCTGCAAAATAATATAACAGTCTCTGCAGTACTATCATCTTTGCCGAAGTAATAAGGCTCATTACAGTGAGTGGTAGAGTCTTCCAAAATTGTATCTGCGCCCTTATGGAGGAAATGGCACGCACTAGGTTAACCTCCAAGCTGTCTGCTGGGGATCTATAGATATAGATGCCTAGGTATCTGAACATGGTTGGATACCAGGCAAGCGTAGTTCCATTTATAACAATATCAGTTGCCGCCACGTCTTCACGGAAAGAATAAACGCCCAATTCAGCCCAATTTACCGTAAGGCTTGACACTTCCTCGAAGCTAGGAAACAGCACGGATATGGCCGGCGGCACTGCATGGAGGTCGCTTATGTACAGCAATAGGTGATCTGCATACAGGGACACTGCGTGGAGACCATCATCCAAGGGGAAACCCCAGTCCATGCCGCTCTCACGGAGCAGGGCTGCAATAGGCTCCATTGGCAAAGGAGAAGAGTAATGGAGATAGAGGTCATCCCTGCCTGGTTCCACGTCTGACTCTAATCATGTCAGAGATGAGCCTGCCCGTGCGGGCACGTACTATGGGTTGCTGGTACAATAATTGCACCAGCTGCAGGTACCTGTCACCCAACTCGTATTTGCGCAGGACTGCAGCAAGATAGGCCCACTCCAACGAATCAAAGGCCTTCTCTAGGTCCAACACTAAACAGCCAGATTGAGGTCAGTTCTTCATCGCATACTTTTGGACCCTAAATAGACGACGTATATTAAGGGAAGTGTTCCTGGCTGGGACAAATCCATTTTGATCTTTATGTACCAGGGCCGGTACAAATGGGGCCAATTGTTTAGCTAAAGCGGAGGCGAGTATTTTATTGTGCGTGTTCAACAAGGCCAATGGGTGATAGGAACCAAGGAGTTCAGGGTTTCTACCCGGCTTTAAGAGGGAGATCAGCCTTGCCTCATTTTGCGAGGGTGTGAGGGCTGAGTTATCCAAAGCTGCCATATAGACCCGCAACAGCTCTGGGATCAATTTGTCCGAAAAGGCTTTATAAAAATCAGCCGGCAGTCCATCCGGACCCCGGGATTTACCATTCGAGAGGGAGAAAATACTGTCCCTTATTTCCTCCGGTTGCAGAGGAGCACCTAGTTCCTCCTGCTGATGTTCTGTCAGTTGCGGCAGCATCAGGGCAGAAAGATACTCTTGCATGACCGTTTCTGTTGCTTGCAGGCAGGACCTGTACAGCGTGGAATAGTGTCCAACAAAGGCATTGTGTATATCACTCTGGGTATGCACCGTGACGCCTTGTGCATTCCGTATGTATGTCACCGGCCTGGTGACTGCATCCTGCCGTATCAGTCACGTCAGCAACTTGCCAGACTTGTCTCCCATGTGGTGGGTGCACGCCGAGTGTGCTGCATAGTTCAAATTGTTCCTCTCTGTCTCGCGCCAAGGACCCATCGTTGTCACCCTCCAATGCCTCACCTTCAGCCTCTAGCTGCCGCCGCATACCCGCTTGCGCACAGAGGCAATCGCCTCTAACCACTATTTTAAACGCAGGCGTTGTGGCGTGGTCAGTATTTTCTTCAAAGTATAGTTCAAATTGCAGAGCCGATCCAGCAATCTGGAATGTTCCTCTCTGTCTCGCGCCAAGGATCCATCGTAGTCACCCTCCAATGCCTCACCTTCAGCCTCTAGCTGCCGCCGCATACCCGCTTGCGCACAGAGGCAATCGCCTCTAACCACTATTTTAAACGCAGGCGTTGTGGCGTGGTCAGTATTTTCTTCAAAGTATAGTTCAAATTGCAGAGCCGATCCAGCAATCTGGAATGTTCCTCTCTGTCTCGCGCCAAGGATCCATCGTAGTCACCCTCCAATGCCTCACCTTCAGCCTCTAGCTGCCGCCGTATACCCGCTTGCGCACAGAGGCAATCACCTCTAACCACTATTTTAAACGCAGGCGTTGTGGCGGTGTCAGTATTTTCTTCAAAGTATTGTATGATATTAGTGGCTAACAGGCTCCGGAAGGGTGCATCCAGTATCATATCCAGTTGCAACCGCCAGGTTGGAATTGGCAGCCGGGGGCGTTCCCATGACACCTCAAATATATGTGGATTGTGATCAGAATGCGTCCTGCCTAGATAATGGACTGCGGATATATGTGGGAGTAGCTCCTCTGAATAATGTAGCGGTCCAGCTGCATGCGTAAGTCATGAGCACCTGAGTAGTAAGAATATACCTTAACATGGGGGTTGCAATGTCTCCAGGCGTCTCTGAAGCACCATTGTGTTGCCTAGTTGGTTAACGCCTTCATGGCATTGTGTGTGCTCATGGACGGAAGGGGTGGGAGGGAATGATCCAATAATACATCACCATCAAGTACACTGTTATAGTCCCCCCCTAATAGCATAAGCACATCATGCCATGGCGCCAAAACATGCAATATACTGTCAAAATAAGCAGCCTACTCTGTGTTGGGAGCATATAATGATGCAATGACGATCTGCTGGCCATCCAATGTGCCCTTAGCTACTAAATACCTGCCCTCAGTGTCTATCAGCGATTGTGTGATTTAAGTGGGACCCCTGGTCTCACCTATATTAGCTTGCCGCGTGCAAAAGCTGAATATCCTGTGGCATACAATTGGCCACGTCATCGGCGGTGCAAGCGTTGGATTTCCAGTTTGGCTAGGTGTTTCTCCTGCAGAAGAGCTATTTGCATGTGGTGCTGTTTAAGGTATGAGTATATCTGATACCTGCGTGACCGTGTATGCCTGCCCCTCACATGCCACGTACCTATTTTACAAAACAGAGCAAATTGGCTGATCAGGATTGTTAATAATAGGTTCTGAAACCACACAGCCAAAGCATGCCGTGTAGCCAAGGGGTTAAATATTACCAAACAAATGTATTAAATTTTAAGAGTAAGTTTGTATTATTTCATCAAAAACACATGACATCAAATAGACACTCCATCATAACAGTTAGTGCAAAAACGTGGAAGAATATATACAAGTATATACATCAATATGACAATAAAGGAAACATACACTTAAGGAAAACATATAATCAAAATCTTATAGTGACACCAACTGTTGTCTGCACAATAAATTAAATAACAAAATAATTGCAATTTGAACACATTCTTAGCAATTCATGAAAGAAATAAACCAGTCCTTTGGTAACAAAACCTGTGAACAAGGCGGAACTGGGATGGATTAGCCTGCCTGTCACACAACACCTGTGGGTAATGATTTGTAAGAAATTGCAGATAGGGCCCACATAAGTGGTATGAGTTTGTCCCTAGCTGCACCCTTTGTTCTTGACACAGGCTGGGGGTCAACGCGTTTCGAACCTTATTAAGTCTAGGTTCTCCACAGGATGAGGACTGGGTAAAGATGTACCTTCTCAGCCAACACAGTGGCTGCGTGGAGAGAAGTAGAAAGAACCACTGGATTGTTCTGAATGCGGTGTCAAAGATGCCAGGATCCGGGGCGCCCTGGGCGATCTGTGTTATTCGGTGGAGACTCACATTCTCTTTTTTATATATTTTTTGTTATTGTGGAAGGCTGCACTTGAATGTGCGCGTTTGGAAGGAGACGAGCCGCGGGACGTTCCAAGCGGCCGGGCGGGAATCAATCTACCGCTGTAAGTTCAAACCTTCAGAGGTTGGAGTTCGTAGTTGTTCGTGCCTGACGATCAGATCAGCTCAGCGTACCTATTTTAAGCATGGACATAACCCATACAATGAGTTAAGCAGCCATGCATCTGTAGCAATCCAACAAAGCCGTGCAGTGTTTATGACCTTGAGATGTACATTTTCCCTAGCATGCTGACTCATGGCATGTTGTGTTGTGTGAAACAGTATGCAATAAAGTATATCTCACAATATAACCAAAACAGAAACAGAAACAGAAACAATTCCAAAAGAGTGCTAGCGCAACCAGCAATCGTCCAAACTCTCAGTTTAGATAATGGTAAAAAAACAATACGGGGGATGTGCTGCGTGCAACGTATGGGTATCTTACAATATGTGTGTCCAATGTCTTAAGAGGCTCCCCTCCCACAGGCAGAATACAACATTTAGAAGGAAGCCTGTGTACACCAGCCCAGGGAGACCCCACGGCGACCCCTTTGTACTGGCGGCTACGTAGCAGTAACAAAGTATATGAGTATGTCCTGCCCTCTGTCCCATAACATGATGCCACCCACATCCTCATATAGACTTTTAGAATCCCAGCAGCTTCTATCCCATATGATTATATCATCAGTGACTTCCTACCACCACATATCAACTACAATACTTCAAGCCGCAATCCAATCAAGAATAGGGTCTCGTAATGTTCACATTATCATGTCAGCAGTCTGCGGTGTGACATCTGGCAGGTCAGTTGAGTCCTGTGAGTTCTGTAGGCCATAAATCTGCTTGTCATCGCTGGAGAGGTCGCGTTGGCTGGAGTTGGATGCATCCTCAGCCACCAGTGAGCTTCTGATTTCCGCCACCGCCTGCAGGGGGTCTCGATGCCCACTGAGAATCAAATCCGAGTCC
This sequence comes from Lissotriton vulgaris, assembly GCF_964263255.1. Classification (NCBI taxonomy): domain Eukaryota; kingdom Metazoa; phylum Chordata; class Amphibia; order Caudata; family Salamandridae; genus Lissotriton; species Lissotriton vulgaris. The sequence goes on from NW_028248478.1 coordinate 459,345, forward strand.
GGACCCACAGTCAGTGAAGGAGGAGTCCACGTCCCCGTCGATCTACGTTCTCTCCGGCGACGGCGGAAGGGGCCTCTCAGCTTCGGTAGGGTCGTTGCCGTGGCAGCGTCCCGAGGTCCTGCAGCAGCGAAAGTGTCCAGCCAGTCCCCTGCCTATTCCGGCGTGGCAAAGAAATGAGTCTTATCACTTGCAACCACCTGCAATCGCGCCGGAAAGAGCAGTGAGTATTTCAGGTTGTTTTGCTGAAGGCACTTTTTCACTGACATGAAGGATAATCTGTGTCTCTGCACCTGGATGGTATAGTCCGTAAAAAACATTATTTTATGGTTTTCTATGTTAATATCCTGCAGCTTCCTAGTTTCCTGGAGGATTGAATCCCGGTCTCGGTAGATGAGGAGGTGGAGAAGCATGGGTCTCGGGTTTGATCCTGTGGGAGGGGGCCTCGCTGGATCTCTATGAGCACGTTCAATGAGAAAGTGAGGTGAGAGGGTCCCTCCGGCAGCAAATCTCTGAGCCAGTTCTCCATATGCAAGGTGGGCACTCTCCCTTCCCAGAATTCCGGCACTCCCACTATGCGCACATTATTTCTCAGCACGCACCCTTCATCGTCCTCAGCTCTGTCCTCCAGGAACTCCACTCGATTTAGTAAATCATGTACATGCTTGTCCGTCTGGGTCATCTGTGGTTTCATATCAGCAAGCTCAGTTTCCAGAACTGTGGTGCGTTCTGTTAGTTTTCGGTGGTCCGCAAGCAGGTGAGTGAGGTCAATGGCCACCTTATCAATTTTAGATTCCAGAGATGTGCGGGTCTGGTTAACTGTTTCTCCCAGTCGTTCCATTGCGGCAAGCACCGCATCTAGTTTATTCGCGGTTTGATCCGCATGCCCCTGTTTCATCATTTTGTCCGATTTAGGCTTGGGCGGCAGTGGTGGGTCCTGAGCATGTCCCAGTCCGTGCATGGGTGCCACCCGACATGAGTTGCAGAGGTCATGCACCTGCGCCACTCCTTGTACCACAGGACCCCAGTCCAGCGTCGCCAAGTCGCGAACCTCTCAGCGTAGCCTGTGTCGCTTTCAGTGGGCCGCACCTAGCATCTACTTCACAGCCCTAGGCATCAGCAATGAGGGTGCCTTTGCCTCGCACAGGTGTCTCCTTCGTGGCGCAACCATCTTCCACACCACACAGCTATGCCGGGCTTGCCAGGCAATGGGTCACGTTCACGCCTCAGTGATGGGTCAGGTACAGTCCGCGCCTGTAATATGTCTATCTGTTGGGTGTCAGCAAGATCCACCTCCGGTGATCATCTAGGCAACCTGCAAGGGGATTGTCAGTCGCGGCACACCAAAGCGGAAAAGTGCTTGTGCCAGCAGTCCAGCACCTGCTAGCATACCAATATGTGTCTCTTCACCGGAAGAGAATGCGGGGCACCACTTGACAAGAAGGCTGTCCAGCACCCACGCAGCGCCAAGTTAGGGGAACACAGGCGCCATTGTATTCAGCTGTACGGCGGGGCAGTTTAAATCCTCACACATGTGTCTTCACCCAGCTCACCAGGGGGGGTGCCAGCAGTGCGCTCTTCAGCACTCAGCCATGAATGCACTTCAGTATTACCACGCCGCAGCCAGCAGTGTCATGAGCGGTATAGAAGGGGGCCAGTGGCGTTACAGGCAGGGACCAGTGTCCCGCAAGCGGGCAGCGACTCGGCAGGGGCTCACCCTAGCAGATTGGGCAACGGCAGCATCAGCATCCTAGTAAGGGATATCGCCCAGCGGTCGTCTGCCATCTTCGTGGCGGACAACATTTGGATTTGGAGGGAATACTCGGCGACAATATGCGGGCGGTTCAACAGGAGGTCCCAACCATGCCCCGCTGTACGATAGATGTCCGTTAAAATAACAACAGGGCGGGAGGTCACAGAGTTCTCCTACATGCGGGGGATGGACTCGCCCAGATCTCGCGGTAACAACCACTGCAGCGTAAGCAGGCCAGGCGGCCGCCACATCCGCCATATGCGCTCCGGCAGTCTTCAGCGGACCCATGGGGGGAGGCGCTGCACATTGAGGTCACGCAGCTCATCCGGCCAGGGCCCCGGTCCCACCCAGCCGCCCGCCGATCTACAAGTGCTCGGCGGCAGGGTGCACGGTCACAGGTATCCACCGCCCGCCGGGGCTCACTCACCACATCTGCGCTGTGAGGGCAACAGCTACTCAGGCTGTCCGGGCAGCGCCTCCACCCACAATCAATCAGTCTCCCCTCGCCGCATGAGCCGCTCCAGGAGCCTCATGTGTTCGAGGCAGGTAGGCGGCGTTGTGGGAGCCTCAATTGCACCTCGCCATCCAGCATTCATTGTCCTGCCAAGCAGCGGCAGGGCAAGCGGCAATAGCCCGCCGGATCACAACAACTGCGCCATGTTTTGTGGCCCTGTGGGCGGAGTTAAGCCCCCGGCTCGCGTAGTTTATTCCCGCCATAGGGTTTGCGTGCACGGCAGCCCATACAAGCAAAGTCCGCGGAACAGGGCTCAGGCGAGATATAACTCACAGTGAAGGTCCGGGCGGCAATCCTGACAACGTTTCGCACTGCAAGGGCCCCCACAGGCGGTTACATTCAGAGATCAGGGCCTGTGAAGGGGAGCCTCTGGCGGAGCTCTATTTGGACACGTCTGCCTCCATTGCAGTCGTAGCCATGCCCCCCCGAGGCCCGATCCACCCGTTGTATTCGACACTTGCTCCATCGCAGTCGGTCTTTGCCCAGGTCTTATGTGACTAGATATCCACGGTTGGTCCTTTGATCTTTTATGCATTATTTTACACTAAAACTCTGTTTCTACTGATTGGATTTAATTTGTTTGGTGTCATTTTATTTATTTAAATGTTCTCTATTTTTCTAAATTGGTTTGGTTTTTTTCATTTGCTGTGTTTTCACTCTATTACTGTTTGCGTGCTGCAAAAATACTTCATAGAGTTGCTCCAAGGTAAGCCTGATTTCTTTTGTGCCAAGCTAATACAGAGTTAAGCTCGTGTTAATTTAGTGACTTTTGTGGTTTACCCTGACAAGGAAAGGGGTTGTTACATGTGTGGGATTTCCAACCCCCTCAACCAATAACCCGATTTCTTACACAGTGGAAATCGCATAGGAACCTACCCACCAGATCATGCGCACAAATTGCACACAAATCTTGATGCAGTGAAGGACCCAATATCAGCGTAGCAGCAGACAATTTAAAGAGAAAAGACCAGTAGGCAACTCTCCCTGCACAGTAGCCATTCTTGTCAAAAGTCAAAAGTAGAGGGCATTTGGGGTGTTCCTCCAAATCACAGAGATTGACCATGGGTCACAAATTATTGAACAGCTGTCCCTCAGTGTACACACATGATGTTTGAGTGCACTGACGCCAAGAAAAGTGTCAGAATGCATCAGTTAAGCATTCTTGTGTAACTCAGGGCAGACATTAATGCTCACAAAACTATGCAGAGGAGATTTCCCGTAGCAGCACGCCTGCTGCAAGCAGCTCCAGCCATCTTTAGAGGTTTTAACTCAGCTTGGCTTCTCTTATATTTAATAAAATGGGTGCTGTTGAGTTGGGTAGTAAGTAAAAACAAATCATTAAAACAAGTATTACCTACTGGAACAATGCATTTTCATTAATTTTGCAATGTACAAATTGGCATTGTTAAAGTAATACTACACATAGAACTGCATATTTAACTTGATAAACCTACTTAAATTACATACATACAGAATCAGCGCCTTGAGACCATCACGGGTGAGTAGCGCGCTCTATAAAACTCTGATTGGTTGATTGATTGATTGAATCTGCAAAGTTACGAGATTCTATATATCGGTTTATCTCTTGGAAATGTTTGAATTGGCACGCGGTGTATCTTTGTTTCTCGTGAAGGGCTGCTGAGTTTGGAGGTATGGTCCAGCAATGGCATTGAAAGTAACCCAGGGAAAAATATAAATTATAGGCTGGCATAATTTGTGCCATTTTGGGAATTCCGTGTAATGCTTATTAAAGAAACTTTTCAAAGTTACGCCATTAACCCACTTTACATATTTATGCATCATTTGTGATAAAAGAGTACTGCCGGCGCACCATTCACTGTAAAAAAAAAAGAGCACTCGGGATCTACAGAACGTGAGCAGATGTTATTCACAGCGCTTTTGCGTTTTCTCAACTGTTTTTGCCAAAGTATGGAGCAAAATGAATGATTCGCATTTCGCATGAATAAATGTGATTTCACTATATATGTTTGCCAAATTTTCGCATAGTTATGCAATAGCAAATTGCGCGAATCTCACACCCCCCAACTTGGAGCCAGGTGCACTGATGGGCTGGCACACTCAAGCAGATTGCAGTTTAGCACAGCGCAACTTGAATGAATGTGGATACCACTGCAGACCTTGCTGACATGTGTCTCTGCATGTTCCACCAAACACAGAAGAGAGAATTCGGTGAAACTAGGCCCTGACATTAACACACCTACTTGGACTTGTACCACTTCTATGCTAGCACTTATGGTGGGAACCATAGGGAGCAGGAGGCATAGAAGGGACGCAGGGTGCTGCTGAGTGGGACACCAGCGAGAAGGCAAAGAAGATGTAGGCAGTGACGGAGAATGTGACAGGTGGGGTTGCCAAATGGGAGACAAACAGACGCATCCAGATGAATGGCAAAGGGAAACTCATACAAAAGGCAGGGATAGGGGTTAACTTATAAGAAAGCAGTCTCCTACCTAAACTGTACTCATGTTTCGTGACCAACTCCAAACCCATCTCCGTTTAACAGTCAACCACATGAATCCTCCTCAACCCAACCATTCAGGTAGGACATTGTCTGGATAACCAAATGCAGAGACTGCTACTGAAAGATGGCAAACCCTCGTGCGAATAAAGATGACTAGGTCTCCACTGCACCAAATGTACACGTTATCATCTATACATTGCAACGGAAGCGTTTCGTTGCTTTGCAATGCAAGGGTATTTGATGGAATGTAAAGAATATGTGATGAACACAACTGTAACTTCTGGCTGAGGAGACTATTTCTTGAAAATTATGCGTCATTAGTTCTCTCCTTGTGGTACTAAAACGGCACGGTGCCAAAACTAAAAGCTGTACATTCTCAACCAGCTTACACCAGCCCAAACACTTACCAATAGGGACCTGACAGTTTGTTACGGCGCCTCGTTAGACAGACGGAATGCAGACAACGTGAGATGACGTAGGGACACGCACATTCGGAATAACTGAGAAACTGGGGTTAGAGCTTGAGACAGTATGACTGAAGCCCTGTGGGGGCATTGCAACACATACCGAGCACGGTCTGTGTACAAGTTGTGTAGGAGATGTTCTGTTGGGGGCATGAACGAGCATAACAATTAGTAAAACGTGAAATTAATTTTGCAATCTAGTTACTAATGAAGCAGAATGCAATATGCTCCTGACACACTTCGAAGATGATGACACAGCTACTTGTGCAGTGCCAACCAACTCTCCGCGGAGAAACTCGGATTACTAATTTATACCGTAGTCCTTTTTCACACGCAAGTATCAATTGTTTACACATTTCCAGCTATTAGGCCGAGGCGGCCCTTTCACACAGCTCAAGCACTTACTGATGCATGCTGAGAGAAAAGTAAACACCAGGCACCCAGTGACTCATGCCAAGCCATTAAGAAAGATTTAAGAAGGAAAAACATACAACATGAAGGCAAATGTTAGGGTTTGGCTGCAGGACATGGATTTGTTTTATCACAGGATCAGAGTCATTCTATTATTCAAACATTCGTCATGAAGCCGCAATGTTTGCTAGTTGACTAGTTGCGTGTGGTTTCTATTGGGTCCAGTGGTTATTATAGGCGCTCTTGGATTCCTTAATAAATGTCTATGTAGAAAAATCCAAGCAGTTCAACTTGCCTCTTAGAACTGGTTACTAGTGTTTATTGATTTTACCTGGTATTGGTTTCACCAGTAAAGAATATAATCCCATGCCCAGAACCCTATGATTTGCAACTGGTTCCAGTAGCCAAAGCTTGCGCTTGATAGGCTGTAATGCACCGGGGTGGAAGAGTAAACCAATGATCCTTTCACACAGCTACTCTTCATTTAATGTAAGATAATTTCTTCCTGTAGTAGCCACTTATTTAGAAAGCTATTCTAAATATGAGGCAGGTTTCACCTTGGAGTAGCCAAAACAGGCATACCGAGCACCTCACAAACCAGCAAGAAAAAACAAACACTGTAGATTTCAGCCAACCTATCCTATAGGTCTGCTTACTTTTATCTGAATGCATGCATTTCATGAAGTATGCAAGTCGTAGGATTCTGGTCTTAGCCTGCTTTCCATTACAAACCGCAGGAGTTAGTCCTTTTTAGGTCTCGTCTGGTGTTGCAGCACGCATGCGCTGCTCGCTCTGCGAGGGCTTCCTGGAATCAATATGGTTTCAGAAGGCGTGTCTCTGCTCTGCCCGTAATTTTCATTGATGTGCGTCTTTTGTCGTCATTGATTATGCTGAACAGAGTGTGATGATTGTACCGGTGGCTTTTAAGTCCCTCCTAGTTGCCTCCCTGTCCTTTTTTGGCCCCGCCCACCGTGACTGAATCTTTTTCTGGCGGCGTAACACTGTGGGTTTTATAATGACTGTCGGCACTTTTTTGTTACCCTTGTTTGCATGTGGGCTGTGCGTTTACTTATGGGTGATGTTTAATTAAGAATGTTTTTTATTTGCCGATACTTTATTTAACAATACTTGTTATTTTCACCGGGTCCGCGAGGCCGCGCTTGTTGATTTATTTATTTAATTTTTCACACGGGACAAAACGTAGCGTTTCGCATCACTAGAGCAGTGTGCTTTCATTTTCTGCGTGGTCCGCCTAGGATGTGCTTGTTTATTTATTTAATTACTTTTGCGCAACACCGTAAGGGGTGTATGTAAACCAATGTAAATACAAAAAGACCTGGTCTGCAAAGTCACCTCTCTTCAGGCTATACAAAATAAGCGGAGGTCGGGATTCATACTCTAGTTCCCATAGACGCCTCCTTTTACTGTTATGAGGTACTAACCTCCCGCTTTTTGCCAACATTTTTTTTAAACTCAAACGTTTTTACAGATGGCAGTTACTGCATTTTTACCCCTGACCAACATAAAGGAGGATTACTGTGAACGATGCATACCACTTTAAGCATCACATTCAAACCAGTGTGAAAAAAATGTGAAAAAGGCAAGATGACCCCTTACGTGGGCACCACCAATTGAGCTTGTCAGTTGGTACTCACCAGCTGTGCCCACTTTTATCATCATAGGTAGCCATCTTGCCTTAAAGAAAAATTGTAATGTGTCCAAAACCAAAAAACAAAAATGAGGTGCTGTGTAAAAAGTGAGGTGAAAAGATAAATCACATCCCACAGTGCGACCATGTGAATCTAAAATTGAACAAAGTTGCACTTAATTCAATATCAGCTTTATTATTTACTGTGCACTTTTATTCAAAGATAAAAACGGTTGCCTATCATGTATACCGCTATACTGAGCCAACATGTTTCATTGCCACGATGATTTGAGGGCAATTTCTTCAGGGCAACAAGGTCGCCTGGCACCAGTACTGGACACTTTACTGGTGGACAGAGTGCTCCGTGAGTGGTAACTGCCCAAAATTTTTTAGACAAAAAGCGGGAGGTTACTACCTCATAACAGTAAAAGGAGGCGTATATGGGAACTAAAGAGTATAAATCCAGACCTCCGCTAATTTTGTATAGCCTGAAGAGAGGTGCCTTTGCAGACCAGGTCTTTTTGTATTTGCATTGATTATTGAGTGGAGGGCGACTTGGCTGTTTTCCCTCTGTAGCTCCTTGTTATTTGCATGTGTATGTAAAGCAGCCTGTAGCTCTGAAACTGCAAGCCTTTGTCACGCGCCTCTGAAGTTTCGGAGCCTGATTTGATGGGGGAGTATCCGCCCTCCTGTAACCTTTATGGGGCATTTTTGGAATGCGCCCAATTGAAGCAGGGCACAAGTAGTCAGTTGCTTCAGCCCCCCCGCCACCCATGTGTTTGGCAGTCCAGGATGAGACAGCTTTCCGGGCACACACACAGCGGCACCCCAGTACTTCACAGGGCGAACAGCAAAACGCACAAGATGATGGACGGAATGTTGCTGTTCACCCTATGTGGAAAGGGTATGCCCAGATGTGGGTCCCTGTGCTCACTACGCCACTGGAGTTAAGCTATCCTGTCTGAAGACGGCTGATACCCAGAAACCGGTCCTAGGAGGCTTGATTCCGGTCCAGGAAAGATATGGCTTGGGAGTTCGGTCTGGACTGTTCCCATGAAGCAGAGGGTCAAGACTGATTTGCATATGGCCATGTCTGAACTGGGGTGGATTGATGAGCAAAATAACAATGGATTAAACCCAGATCTGTGACTGGGGTGAATGTTTTGCCATTGTGCAAAATTCCATTCATCATCTTGTGTGTTTTGCTGTTCACCCTATGTGGAAATGGTATGCCCAGACGTGGGTCCCGTGCTCACTACGCCACTGAAGTTAAGCTATCCTGGCTGAAGACGGCTGATAGCCAGAAACCGGTCCTAGGATGCTTGATTCCAGTCCAGGGAAGACATGGCTTGGCAGTTCGGTCTGGATTGTTCCCATGAGGCACAGGGTCAAGACTGATTTCCATATGGCCATGTCTGAACTGGGGTGGCTTGGTGAGAAAAATAACGATGGATTAAACCCAGATCTGTGACTGGGGGTGAATGTTTTGCCATTGTGCAACATTCCATCCATCATCTTGTGTGTTTTGCAGCTTCAGTACAAGTCACTATTGAATGGCGCCAAATAGAGGACTTGAAGGGGGCGCTCCCATTCCATTGTCAGAACACAATACACTTTGCAAGCAATTAGTTGAGGTCCAGGAAGTGGGCCTTAAGTTTGTTTTTCTTGGTGCGTATAAAAAATAAAAGGGTGCAGGCCTCCCAACTGTGTAGCATGGAACTTGCTGTACTCCATAACTTGGCAAACTAAGATGCCTTGTGGCCTCTAACTAGTATTGCAAAAGAGTGGGACAAGACCACATCATGTCTAGCATGTCTGCACTGGGCAGCTGATAACAAGGACACCAGGAAAAAAAAGTTATTTTACTTCTGGTGAGGTAAGCACCAGCGGCAGCTCCTCCGCTTTGGCGAAGGATCCTCACCCCCCAAAAACATCAGGAAAGTAAAAAAATGGCACTCATTTGTTTCCTGCCGAGTCTTGGGGGCGGGGCTTGGTAGTGCAAGGCACTGTTGGGAGTGGTAGTGCACTCCCATCGCTGTGCATGATCGATTGGCCGACTGTTTCGGGCCGGCAAAACCGTCATGCTTAAAGAAAGCTCTCCTCAACCCAGCAACATAGCTGGATTGTACAGAGCAGGCACAGACTTACAGTCCAACCTGGAGCGGGAATTAAGGGCACTCAGGCCATCATGAAGCTTCTCTCTGTGTAAGAGCAGCTTCAGGATTGGTCGCAGGGCATTCTGGGAGTCTATGCCCTCTTGAAGAGGTGAGGAACAACGCAACTGGGACGGCTGCACGTAAATTTTTTGTATCCTCCCTGTGAGAAGTTGGCCTGGTATATGATGCTCACTAATTCTAGTGATCACCTTGTACCATGCCAAGCAACCCTTATGATCATTGGTTGTAAGTCAACCTTATAGACCAGCTATCCTAGTAGCGTGGACAAAGCAGTCTTAGGCTAAACTCTGTAAAGGCATGTGAAGCAAGCTGTTTTACCGTGCACAATCCCCTTGAATACCAAATGAAAGGACACCACACAGATATATATTGAATATATATATATATTTATTTACTACAAATATCCCCTATACTCTTTATGAGCACAGAAGCAAAAGCGTTACAACAAAACACAGTTTAAATATACAAAAGTTGCACAATATGGATGAACCCTAGGGGCCACCTACACCATATACTAAAATAGTGGTATGAGTACCACAAATCGGTAAGGAAGTAGGCCTAGGGCCTGGGGAATCGCTGGAGCTGTTCGGGACTAACAGTGAAGAAGTCGGGAAAGGCCCGGGGGACTCGGGTGCAGCGCTTAAAGCACACACATGCACCAATGCAATGCCAAAGGTGCGTAAAAGTTACAAAGTTAGTGAAAAGGGAACCTTCTGGATGACCTAGAACCTAGCAACTTGGAGCATAGACACTAGAGGTGTATTGCTACACAGGGGCACCGGAGTGCCAGGTTTACCTCACCTCCAGGAAGCGGGTGCATATGTCTCAAAGTGTGTCAGGTTTCGTCGCGCTGGTCTATGGAGCCTGTAGATGAAGATGCTGCAGGCGGGTCGTCGTGGAGAGTTCCGGTGGATCCAAGGGTGGATCTGAAGAGTTGAAGACCTGAAAGCAGAGGGGACAATATTCAAAGTCACTAACCAGTGACTACTGTGGAACCAGGAAGGAACCAGGCGATGTCGGGTGCAAACAGGTGAAGAGGTGAAGATTGTCTCTGCAGCCACGTGGACACCAAGAGGTCGAGGATGTCCAGGCGTCGGTCACGAGCTGTCCCACAAAGGCTCTAGCTGATGGCTATCGGCTTCTTGATCGGAGCAAACAGGCCTTGGCTAATGCAAGCCAAGCAGGAATCGATGCAAGCTTCTCACTCGGACCAGCAAGGACAGAGCAGGTGCTCCTTTTCAGGGGAGCCAAGGCCAGTCTGGAGCAACCAGACCAGCGGTGTTGTTTGTAGGTTTCGTCGCCAAGATGGCCGCTAGCCACGTGGCAAGTGGCCGGGATGGGGCGTCGAGTGGCAAAGTGCAAAAGGGCCCCACGCAGATCGTGGAGATGCTGGGGGGCTGATCTTCGGTGCAAATGCTGCTCGGTGGTGGGGCATCTCAAACCCCAAAGCACAGCATTAAGGGTGCCTTGGGTGCTGTGCAGTCAGCTTCTCGGGGGTCTTTCGAGATGTTTGGTCCCACGTCTCTCGGTGCCTCCACGGGTCTCTTCTTTTCAGGGACTGTGGATCGGGCTCTGCAATGTCTGGGAGTCTGGGTCTCGTCGGGCTCTGGGCTCATTCTCTGGCAGGAGGCGGCGGCAAAGCAGACGTCGAGTTGCTGGATGGTGCCTGTATTCACAGGGTGGTCTCTCCTTGGCCACAAGGGAGATGCTCTTCAGTCTTCTGTGCAGCAGAATGTCAAAGTCCAGTTTTCTTCTTAGTTTCAAGTTGAGTTCAGGATGATCTGAAGTCTTGGGACACAGCTTCTACTCTTATTCTCAATCTGGGGGCCGGATCACCTGCTAGGTCCCTCCTCTGGGTGGGACCAGGAAGGGGGGCAGTTACACCCCCTTTCCTTTGTCGAGCTCCGCGCCAGGACTGGGGCTGGAAAGCCCCAGCACTGGTTTGGACTGGCTTATGCACGGGGACACCTTGTGTGCCCCAGGCATATCTCATTCTATTCAGCTCTGTCCTACCCAATACACAAAATCCTGTCTGGGGTGGTGCTCGCACCTCCCAAGGAAGGAAACCCTTTATCCAAGCCTCCCTCGCTGGAAGGACTCCCAGCAGCAGGAGGTCAGACTTGTGTCTGTGGTGGCAGCATCCATTTTGTGATGCTGAGGCTCGAGTTTAACTTTAACCGGGGTTCAGGTTATGCACATGTCGTGTCCCTCTAGAAGGGTGGAATGCTACCCCCGTTGCCTGAATTGGCGAGGGGGTAGTATCCCAATTCGTATGACACCTTACTCGACATGTTTTGATAAAGCCAAACCAAAGTTAGCAAATAACCGCGAGGATTATAATACACTTAAGAGTATATGGTATGGCAATATCCCGGAACAGCTAAGGGAGTTGTTCCCCACAGCTGCAGACGGGCTCAGCTCGTGCCAGAGTACCATCTCACATGAAACCAAGCACTCTGCCTCCAGGATTCTCGAGGCCTTCCATAGGAGTGGCTTATAGGTTAACATGTGTCCAGATAGGTTTAGATATAGGGATACTATATCTAAGTAAGAGGTGATTACACCAACTTACCCCAGCTGAGTGATCAGCCAGTTGTGTCAAAAATGGAGGCCAGGGGTGGCACAATACATGCTGCAGCCCCTGTTAGGCCTTGGATACACCTATGCCCTGGATACCTGGGGTACACTGTTACAGGGGCCTATAAGGTGAACCAGTTCCAATTCGTAATGCACCTAGAGGGCATTGGCATTAATTTAGAGAGAGAACAGCAGGCTGTGGTCTGATTAGCAGGCCCACAGCCACATTAAGTCATAAACCAGTGAAGCAAAAAGCAAAAATTTGGGGTGACCATAGGATAGCAGACCCTACTCTCCTACACAACCCCCCCCCCCCCCCAAACGCAGGGACATTAGACTAACCTTGACCAGTTGTGTCTTCATGTTCTAAGTGGAAGTACCTGGGGAGACCATCTGCATTACCATGGTCAATCCCTGGGCGGTGCTCCACTGTAAAGTCCATCCCCTGTAGGGAAATGGACCACCTGAGTAGTTTGGGGTTTTCACCCTTCATCTGATTAAGCCATAAGAGGGGCTTATGGTCGGTCTGAATCTTGAAGTGAGTGCCAAACAAGTATGGTCTCAACTTCTTCAAGGCCCCCACCACAGCAAAGGCCTCCCTCTCAATAGCTGACCATCGTTTCTCCCTGGGGGTCAGCCTTCTGCTAATAAAAGCAATGGGCTGGTCTTGACTATCTACATTAAGTTGTGAAAGCACAGCTCCCACTCCCAACTCAGAAGCATCTGTTTGGACAATGAACTCTCTTGAGTAGTCAGGACTCGTCAGGATAGGTGCAGAGCACATGGCCTTCTTCAGGTCATTAAATGCCTTTTGACAGCTTACTGTCCACTGAACCTTTCTGGGCATCTTCTTGGATATCAGATCAATAAGAGGAGTCACAATGGACCCATAGTTCCTCACAAACGTCCTGTAGTACCCAGTCAGGCCCAAGAAAGCTATGACCTGAGTCTGGGTAGTTGGAGGGGACCAGTCCTTTATGGTCTGGATCTTACTCTCCAGTGGATGAACTTGGCCTCCATCTACAAGGTGGCCCAAGTACACAACCTTACTCTGCCCTAACTGGCACTTTGTGGCCTTGATAGTGAGGCCTGCCTTTTGCAGAGCCTCTAGCACTTCCTTCAGGTGGACCAGGTGATCCTCCCAGGTGGAGCTGAAGACAGCAATATCATCCAGATATGCTGCGCAAAAGTCATCCAACCCAGTAAGGACTTGATTCACCAACCTTTGGAAGGTGGCAGGTGCATTTTTCAAACCAAAGGGCATCACCACAAATTGGTAATGACCTCCTGGGGTAGAAAATGCAGTTTTGGCTTTGGATTCTTCAGCTAACCTGATTTGCCAATAGCCAGCTGTCAGATCAAATGTGCTCAAATATTTGGCAGAAGCCAACTTGTCAATGAGCTCATCTGCCCTTGGAATAGGGTGTGCATCTGTCCTGGTGACAGCATTGAGTCCTCTGTAATCCACACAGAACCTCATCTCTCTTGCCATCTTTGGTGTGAGGTTTGGGGACCAGAACCAATGGGCTTGCCCAGGGGCTCTCTGAGGGCTCAACAACACCTAATTCCAGCATCTTTTGCACCTCAGTCTTTATACAGTCCCTGACGTGGTCAGGTTGCCTGTAAATCTTGCTTTTCACAGGAAGACTGTCACCAGTGTCCACCACATGGGTACACCAGTTAGTCTGACTGGGTGTCAAGGAGAACATATGTCTGTATGACTGTAAAACTTGTCTGCAGTCATTTTGCTGATGTTCAGTGAGGCTGCCATCTAAGGCCACACCATCAACTGAGCCATCTTCAGGGTTCTGAGTTAACAGGTCTGGGAGAGGGTCACTCTCTTCCTCCTGCCCCTTATCTGTAGCCATGAGCAAGCCCATGTCTGCCCTGTCAACATATGCCTTCAGTCTGTTGACATGGAGCACCCTGTGGGGGCTCCTGGGAGTTCCTAGGTCCACCAAGTAAGTAACCTCTCCCTTCTTTTCAACAATAGTATGGGGTCCAGACCATTTGTCTTGGAGTGCTGCTGGGGCCACTGGCTCAACACCCATACTTTCTGTCCAGGCTGATACTCAGTCAAGACAGCCTTTTGGTCATGCCAAGCTTTCTGTAATTCTTGGCTAGCCTCAAGGTTTTTGGATGCCTTCTCCATATACTCAGCCATCCTGGAGCGGAGACCAAGTACATAGTCCACTATGTCTTGTTTAGGCTTTTTGAGAGGTCACTCCCATCCTTCCTTCACCAGACATAGGGGTCCTCTTACAGGGTGCCCAAACAACAATTCAAAGGGGCTGAAGCCAACCCGCTTTTGTGGGAACTCTCTGTAAGCAAACAGAAGGCAGGGTAGAAGGATGTCCCATCTCCGCCTGAGCTTTTCAGGGAATCCTTTGATCATACCCTTTAGGGTCTTGTTAAATCTTTCAACAAGCCCATTACATTGTGGATGATAAGGAGTGGTGAACTTGTAGTTGACACCACATTCCTTCCACATAGCTGTTAAGTATCCTGACATGAAGTTGGCACCTCTATCAGATACTACCTCCTTAGGAAACCCCACTCTGGAGAAAACTCCAAGTAAGGCACTGGCCACAACAGGAGCTGTTGTGGTCCTAAGGGGAATTGCCTCTGGGTACCTAGTGGCATGGTCCACCACCACCAGTATGAATCTGTGCCCAGATGCTGTAGGGGGATCCATTGGACCTACAATATCAATCCCCACTCTCTCAAAGGGAACCCCCACCACAGGTGGTGGTATCAGGGGGGGCTTTGTGGTGCCACCTGCTTTACCACTGGCTTGGCAGGTTACACAGGAGCGACAAAACTCCTTGGTGTCTTCAGACATGTGAGCCCAGTGAAAGTGAGGGACAAGCCTGTCCCAAGTCTTATTCTGGCCTAGGTGTCCTGCTAAAGGAATATCATGGGCCAAGGTTAGAAGGAAGCCCCTAAATTGCAGAGGTATAACCAACCTTCTGGTTCTACCAGGCTTGGGGTCTCTACCCTCTGAATAAAGGAGCCCATCATCCCAATATACTTTATGGGTACCTTGAGCATTCCCAGCAGCCTCAGCAGCAGCCTGCTGTCTGAGGGGTTCAAGGGAAGGACAGGTTAACTGAGCCTGCCCCAAGTCTGCCCTAGAAGGTCCCCCTGTCCCCAGAAACTCAACCTGATCAGGTTCAAGTTATTAGGGACAGTTCCTTCTGGGGTCTCAAGATCATCTTCCTGTGAAGGCTGATCCTCACTTGTATATTGTAAATAGAAGGGTTCGACCCATGTGGTCAGTGGGACCTGGGTAATAGGTTGAGATATATGAAGGGGTCCCTGACCAAACATACAACAAATACTTGAATTTTACACTTAATTATTTGAATAGAAACAACACAAAAATGATGGTGGACAGTGTTTTTATTATCACTGCACCAAAAACAAAAACCATATATTGGTTATGCATTTGCTAGTATAGTACACAAAATTCAAGTGCGCCCACAGAGGAAGGGGGAAGGAGTGCAAGGGAAGGGGTGTGTTTCAATTAGTTAACATCACTAATCAAAAAAATCATTGAGCACGAATCCACAAATGAAACCATCATTGTCATTGATCCATATGTTGGAGATCAAGAAAAAACACATGTTAAGCAGAACATATCACATGAAACAGAAACTCCCGTGATGATTATTATTATCAATCTTGGGTTAAGGAGTTCGTGTAAGTAGATGATGGTCTACGTTTCGACCCAAAGGTGTAGGATAATGGATCCTTACTCGCGGGTCTTCTTCAGGACGTTGGGGGGGGGGGGTGAAGGAAGAGGTGGGGCTGTGTCCTGGTCTTGATGCCAGGCAGGATGTGTTGATTATATTCGTGTTTCTCAAACAGCCCAGGCGTTCATCTGGAAAAAACCGAAGGGGATTGCAAAACAATCTCATAGAAGGAGCAGTCACAGCACGTCTCCTTCAAAGTTGGGACGCACTAGCCACGGAGTTTTCAACTACTTTGAAGGAGACGTGCTGTGACTGCTCCTTCTATGAGATTGTTTTGCAATCCCCTTCGGTTTTTTCCAGATGAACGCCTGGGCTGTTTGAGAAACACGAATATAATCAACATATCCTGCCTGGCATCAAGACCAGGACACAGCCCCACCTCTTCCTTCACCCCTCCCCCCCCCCCCAACGTCCTGAAGAAGACCCGCGAGTAAGGATCCATTATCCTACACCTTTGGGTCGAAACGTAGACCATCATCTACTTACACGAACTCCTTAACCCAAGATTGATAATAATAATCATCACTGGAGTTTCTGTTTCATGTGATATGTTCTGCTTAACATGTGTTTTTTCTTGATCTCCAACATATGGATCAATGACAATGATGGTTTCATTTGTGGATTCGTGCTCAATGATTTTTTTGATTAGTGATGTTAACTAATTGAAACACACCCCTTCCCTTGCACTCCTTCCCCCTTCCTCTGTGGGCGCACTTGAATTTTGTGTACTATACTAGCAAATGCATAACCAATATATGGTTTTTGTTTTTGGTGCAGTGATAATAAAAACACTGTCCACCATCATTTTTGTGTTGTTTCTATTCAAATAATTAAGTGTAAAATTCAAGTATTTGTTGTATGTTTGGTCAGGGACCCCTTCATATATCTCGATCCTCACTTGTAGGCAGGTGGGAAGGCACAGCCTTTACCCTCCTGTTCTTCTTCTTGGAAGGTGCTTGGTCCATTGTTCCTGGATCCAAGACCTGA
Source organism: Lissotriton vulgaris (assembly GCF_964263255.1). Taxonomy (NCBI): domain Eukaryota; kingdom Metazoa; phylum Chordata; class Amphibia; order Caudata; family Salamandridae; genus Lissotriton; species Lissotriton vulgaris. The sequence goes on from NW_028248478.1 coordinate 476,110, forward strand.
GGTTCAGAGAGGCACTTTTTGGCCTGTGACCTGGTCACAGCAAGGACATGTGATGATATCCCTAACATCTCTGCATGAGTCATGTACTCAACTTCTGACCACAGAGAGCTCTCCAGGTCATTGCCCAACAAACATTCAACTGGGAGATCAGCACTAACCACAACTCATTTTAGGCCAGTTACCCCTCCCCAGGAGAAATTAACAATTGCCACACTATGTGTAGTAGTGACATTGCTGGCATTGGTCACCAGGTAATTGTCACCTGGTATGTATTGTCCAGGGTCCACAAAGTTAGGTGTCACCATAGTGACACTGGCACATGTGTCCCTGTATGCTTGAGCCACTTTTTCATTAATCAAAGGTGTCTGTCTGTACTTGCCCAGATTACTGGGACTTATATTAGGAGTCAAATATATGTCCCCATCACAAATCAGTGCAGCCTGTGTAGGGGTTCTGACTAAGCCAGAATCTCCCTCAGTTCCCAAGGTGATACCCACTACCCCCTTAGTTTGTGGACCAACACTTCCAACTGTACTAGTGGGTGCAGGTGCCTTAGGGGCTGCAGTGTTGGGGGCTCCACCCTTTTTACACTCACTGGTCCAGTGAGAGGTGTTTTTACATGTACTATACGAGGGTTTTCTTTGATCTTCTTTCTTCTTCTTCTTGGAAGTTTGGGACCCACCCTCTGTATTAGTTTGGTGCCCTGTTGAAGACTTCTGGTCTTTAGCTTTCTGCTCCCCACACTTCTGGTCTGTTTTCTTTTAGTCACCACCCTGGTTCTGGTTCTGGTTCTTTTGCTTAACCCTGGTTCTAACCCATTTGTCTGCCCTCTTTCCCAATTCTTGGGGAGAGGTCAGATCTGAGTCAACCAAGTGTTGATGCAACTGCTGGTTCTGACAATTATTTAAAATTTGTTCTCTCATAAGCAAATTGTACAATCTTTCATAGTCTGTAACCTTACTTCCCAGCAACCATCCCTTCAGAGCCTTAGTGGCACATTCAACAAATTCAGACCAGTCCTGAGCCTGTGTCTTCTGGGTCTCTCTGAAAATTAACCTGTACTGTTCAGTGGTTAAGCCTAACCCATCAATCAGAGCACTCTTCAGGACCAGGTAGTTTCTAGAATCCCCATCACTAACTGTGAGGAGTCTGTCTCGGCCTCTACCTTCAAAGGAGAGCCACAAGATTGCTGCCCACTGCTCCTGAGGGATCTGCTGTACTCTGCAGGCTCTCTCAAGTGCAGTCATCCATTTGTGGATATCATCCCCAGCTTTGTAGGGGGGCACAATCTTACTCAGGTTTCTATTATCATAGGACCTATCTTTATCCTTAGGGATAATGCTGCCACCAGTGGATCCTAATCCACTCTATCTAGGCTGTCTTGCTCTAGCAAGTTTCTCTTAGGCCAGGGCAACTTCTAATTCTTGCTTCTGGATCCTAAGCTCAGCCTCTCTCATTTTGGCCTCATGTTCCCTTCTCTGAGGGCTAGTCATCCCCCTTCTGGAGTGACCATGAGAACCTCTAGAAGCCTGGGAGGTATTGGATTCACCTGAGTGATTCCTCCTCCTCCTGTGCTCCTGGTTAAGTCCGCTTGGGGGTCTGAGTGGGTTCATCTCTGACTCAGTCCCAAATAGGCTTAAGTTAGCCATGTTAAGCCCTCTGGCTGGCACCTGACTATTTCTGCCATCATCAGAATCACTGCTCTCCCCTTCTGTCTCCTCTTCTTCCTCCTCCTCCTCAGGCTGAGTATCCCCAGTGACTTGGTCTTCCTCATATATCTGGACGACAGGGGTGTCAGTATTATCATCTTAAGTGGGAGAGCCTCCTTCAGCATTCCCTGTGGGGTCTGCTTTAGAGGTCTTTAGAGCTTCAGACTGGTCTAAAAGCTCTCTGAGGTGGTCTGAGGTAGGGGTTGGACCCGTCTTGAGACTTCTTAAGGTACAGATCTGCCTCAGTTCTTTAAAGTTTAACATAGCAAATTTGGATGGTGCCTTTGGAGGGTCACTCTCAACAGGGACAGGTCCAGTGGACCCCTCTGCTCCAGACATTGCTCTAGTGTGGGTGGATATGTTGCAATCTACCTACACTGGTGTTTACCTACTAAACCTATCTAGTAGTTGTAGTCAGGGTGTGCTACTCCCTATCCTCTACAACAACTAAGTTCAGTAGAACTTAAGTATACTAGTCTTGTTTTATATGTACCTAGCAGGTACCTGTATGATCTTTCAAATGATACTCTCAAAGATTGTAATGGTATAACAACAGCAAGCTCAAATCCCAACCGCTGCTCACCAATGTGAGAAGTTGGCCGGGTATATGATGCTCACTAGTTCTAGTGATCACCTTGTACCATGCCAAGCAACCCTTATGATGATTGGCTGTAAGTCAACCTTATAGACCAGCTATCATAGTAGCTTGGACAAAGCAGTCTTAGGCTAAACTCTGTAAAGGCATGTGAAGCAAGCTGTTTTACCATACACAATCCCCTTGAATACCAGATGAAAGGACACCACACAGATATATATTGAAAATATATATATATTTATTTACTACAAATATCCCCTATACTCTTTATGAGCACAGAAGCAAATGCGTTAAAATAAAACACAGTTTAAATATACAAAAGTTGCACAATATGGATGAGCCCTAGGGGCCACCTAAACCATATACTAATATAGTGGTATAAGTACCACGAATCGGAAAGGAAGTAGGCCTAGGGCCTGGGGAATAGCTGGAGCTGTTCGGGACTAACAGTGAAGAAGTCGGGAAAGGCCAACGGGACTCGGATGCAGCGCTTAAAGCACACGCATGCACCAATGCAATGTCAATGGTGCGTAAAAGTTACAAAGTTAGTGAAAAGGGAACCTTCCGGATGACCTAGAACCTAGCAACTTGGATCATAGACACTAGAGGTGTATTGCTGCACAGGGGCACTGGAGTGCCAGGTTTACCTCACCCCCAGGAAGCGGGTGTATATGTCTCAAAGTGTGTTGGGTTTCGTCGCGCTGGTCTATGGAGCCTGTAGATGAAGATGCTGCAGGCGGGTCGTCGTGGAGAGTTCCGGTGGATCCAAGGGTGGATCTGAAGAGTTGAAGACCTGAAAGCAGAGGGGACAATGTTCAAAGTCACTAGCCAATGACTACCGTGGAACCAGGATGGAACCAGGCGATGTCGGGTGCAAACAGGCAAAGAGGTGAAGATTGTCTCTGCGGCAGCGTGGACACGAAGAGGTCGAGGACATCCAGGCGTCCGTCACGAGCTGTCCCACAAATGCTCTAGCTGATGGCGGTATCGGCTTCTTGATCAGAGCAAACAGGCCTTTATTAATGCAAGCCACGCAGGAATCGATGCAAGCTTCTCACTCGCGCCAGCAAGGTTAGAGCGGGTGCTCCTTTTCAGGGGAGCAAGGGCCAGTCTGGAGCAACCAGACCAGTGGTGATGTTTGTAGGTTTCGTTGCCAAGATGGCTGCTAGCCACGTTGCAAGTGGCTGGGATGGCGCGTCGAGTGGCAAAGTGCAAAAGGACCCCACGCAGATCGTGCAGATGCTGGGGGGCTGATCTTCGGTGCAAATGCTGCTTGGTGGTGGGGCTTCTCAAATCCCAAAGCACAGCATCAAGGGTACCTCGGGTGCTGCGCAGTCAGCTTCTCGGGGGTCCTTCAAGATGGCCGGTCCCACGTCTCTCGGTGCCTTCACGGGTATCTTCTTTTCAGGGACTGTGGATGGGGCTCTTAGATGTCTGGGAGTCTGGGTCTCGTTGGGCTCTGGGCTCCGGCTCCAGCAGGAGGCGGCGGCAAAGCAGGCGTCGAGTTGCTGGATGGTGCCTGTATTCACAGGGTGGTCACTCCTTGGCCACAAGGGAGATGCTCTTCAGTCTTCTGTGCAGCAGAATGTCGAAGTCCAGTTTTCTTCTTAGTTTCAAGTCGAATTCAGGATGATCTGAAGTCTTGGGACACAGCTCCTACTCTTGTTCTCAATCTGGGGGCCGGATCACCTGCTAGGTCCCTCCTCTGGGTGGGACCAGGAAAGGGGCGGTTACACCCCCTTTCCTTTGTCCAGCTCCGCGCCAGGACTGGGGCTGGAAAGCCCCAGCACCGGTTTGGACTGGCTTATGCACGGGGACACCTTGTGTGCCCCAGGCATGTCTCATTCTATTCAGCCCTGTCCTACCCAATACACAAAATCCTGTCTGGGGTGGTGCTCGCACCTCCCAAGGCAGGAAACCCTTTGTCCAAGCCTCCCTCGCTGGAAGGACTCCCAGCAGCAGGAGGTCAGACTTGTGTCTGTGGTGGCAGCATCCATTTTGTGATGCTGAGGCTCGAGTTTAACTTTAACGGGGGTTCAGGTTAGGCACATGTCGTGTCCCTCTAGAAGGGTGGAATTGGCAAGGGGGTGGTATCCCAATTCGTATGACACCTTACTTGACATGTTTTGATAAAGCCAAACCAAAGTTAGCAAATAACTGCGAGGATTATAACGCACTTAAGAGTATATGGTATGGCAATATCCCAGAACAGCTAAGGGAGTTGTTCCCGACAGCTGCAGACGGGCTCAGCTCGTGCGAGATCACCATCCCACATGAAACCAAGCACTCTGCCTCCAGGATTGTCGAGGCCTTCCATAGGAGTGGCTTATAGGTTAACATGTGTCCAGATAGGTTTAGATATAGAGATACTATATCTAAGTAAGAGGTGATTACACCAACTTACCCCAGCTGAGTGATCAGCCAGTTGTGTCAAATATGGAGGCCAGGCCAGGGGTGGCACAATACATGCTGCAGCCCCTGGTAGGCCTTGGATACACCTATGCCCTGGGTACCTGGGGTACACTGTTACAGGGGCCTATAAGGGAACCAGTTCCAATTCGTAATGCACCTAGAGTGAATTGGCATAAATTTAGAGAGAGAACAGCAGGCTGTGGGTCTGATTAGCAGGCCCACAGCCACATTAAGTCATAAACCAGTGAAGCAAAAAGAAAAGCAAAAATTTGGGGTGACCATAGGATAGCAGACCCTACTCTCCTACACTCCCCTCCCGCCCACACAAACCCTGCTCCTACAGCACACCGGCTGCTCCTGGTAAGCACTATGTACCACAGAATACTGAATGAGTTTAAAGCTGGCATTTCTAGGCTGGTATACCATCCCATTCCTTGTCATTAAGGGTGCACCCAAGTTCCACTTCCATTTCATCTCATGGGTTAGCCAGGGTCACCTGAGTATGCTCTCCAAGTCCTTTGGCAAGCCAGCTGACAAGATCTGTCATTACCCAAAACATGAATGCTTTGTAGGACTGCATGCATGTGCAGCTGCTCTGAACCAATGCTCCAGGCCAGCTGAAGTACGTAAGGCATTGCATTATACTTTAAGAATTGACCTATTTGAATGACATATTGTTCCGCGACATCCTCTAATGACAAAAGGAGACTGCCCTGTAAGAGACTGTTTAATATTTTAAGGCCACCAAAGTTCCAGGGCTGCAGGTTAGCTTCAGTTAAGGCACTCCCACTGTTCAGTCGAGGAATGACTGGCATGTAAGGTGGGGTAGGAGTGGTGAGTCATAAGCTCCTTCTAAAGCAAGCATAAGCTACTCACAGCAAATGGGGGGGTCTTCACTAGTCAGGCAGTTTACCCATTACTCAAGTGTTGCTAACGTGACGTTGAACTAACTACAACTACAAGAGGCCTTGTCACCCCAACTCTAACCAAGATGCTACACTCCTTCTGCCCTTACTCACTTTTCTGCCATGTTACTACTAATCTTCACTAGTCAGACAGCTTACCATTACTCAATTGTTGCTAAAGTGACATTGAACTGGCTACAACTACCATGAGGCCTTGTCACTCCAACTCCAACCAAGATGCTACACTCCTCTTGGACCATCTCACTTGCCTCCCATGTTACAACTGATGTTAATTGTATATGCTGGTTACCATTTGTCAAGTGTAGCTAAAGTTAGATAGAAGTTACTACAACTATCATGAGACCCTCTGACTGTAACTCAAACTAAGATGCTACACTCCTCTTGCCTCTTCTCACTTGTCTCCCATGTTACACGTTGAGGTCAAATTATTCCACAAACCAAGCTCAAGATTTAGGAGAAAGTCATGCACACTCCCAACAAGTAAAGTATCTAGTAAGGTTTATTTAGGCTATGCGTTTTGGCATGAATAGTGTCTTGATCACGAGTGATAGCCAAAAGTAACAGCAGACATTAAATACAGAACCTGGTGCATAAACATAAGCAAATGACTTTAAAGTGGATGTGACAAAAGTATAGTCAACAAAGAACTGTAATTTGTATCTCAATGCATGCCTCCAGGTGGGGATAACCAGATCTTTACATCAGACTGAACAGAGAAGAGGGGCGAATACTATACATGTTCTGATAAGACATCTAGTGTGAAGTGGAACGTAAACAGCCATATATAAAAAATCATCATCATTATAATCATTGCTGCTTGTGCAACACATCTATGTTTCTCCAGTTTGACTGCACATATCGTGTCTTAATGACCTCATCACATCAAATGCAAAATCAGAAAATCAGGAGTGGGAGGTCATAGTCGTGCTGGTCATACATACTAATCTGGCATATAGCACAATCCCCTGTGAAAATAATCTTAAACTGGATAATCAAGAACACATTATCAGCACCCAAGTGGAGCAGGGTTCAGCCAAAATTGAAGCTCAAGGGGTCTGATGTCTTTTTATAGTTATGCAGTCAAAGTAACATAACAACAAAGCTCACTGGTTAGAGGTGGCAGACCCGAGAGCAGAGGACGGCCCGGGACCAGGGTTCGATTCCCGGCGCGGCAGGTTTCTGGACCAGGGTCAGCGGACTCGATAATTCTCTCGCCTCGGTGCCCACTCTGATCAGCGATCACACTCGGCAACTCTGGGCATTAGCTTGCCTCATCTTCACTAACGGCCCAACCAGACCGCCGGGGATGCCTGGTCTCACCCTGGAGATACCCATTAAGGGACCATCTCTCAGGGAAGCCAGGAAGGGTTTCGCAGCGGTCGAAGCGCCTTGGGACCCTCCGGGTAAGTAGTGCGCTATATAAATGCCTATACATACATACATACATACATACATACATAGCAAAGAACACAAAGAAGCACCCTTGTAGCGTTATTGAGACACCCAGGGTGATAACTCAAGCTCATGTAAAAAAAGTGTGTTTCCCATGTTAATTTGAATAGGGATTTTAGACACAACTACAGCCCGAACCACTGATGGAATTACACCAACTTTGGCAGAAAGGTAGTTCTTGGACTTGAAAGCCCCATTTTTGTTGTTTGATGTAAATCCGTTCAGTAGTTTAGAGTTATTAAAATGAATCCAAATTTGTATATCTAGTGACGCAAACCCTCCAGATCTCGTGCAAAGATCTGATTGGCTGTCAACACTTCAACCAGGAAGTGTTGGCAGATATCTTGGGACTCGGCATCCGCTAAATCCCAAACAAAAACCTAAAAAGAGAGGATGTGGCAGAGTAGGAATAACCTGACCCCTAGCCTTGGTGCTGGGCTCCTAGAGGTACCCCGGCAGGGCTAAAAAACTATTTAAAAAAACATTTTGAGGTGAAAATCATGACAGATATGCAAATTTGCCACAAAAGTGAAGAACAAAAACAAGCATTTGTTTTAAAAAAAGGCCCGGGTGGGCCAGGTCCTGGGGGCATGCACATTCATTAAAAAAATAAAGGAGGTGTGCACAGGGCCCCCCTCCTGAGGCTCTAATGAGCCCCGGAGACCACCAATTTATTGAAATTAAGGAGGGGGCCTCACAAGCCTCCATCCATTGGGTTCTAAGAGCCCTGGGTGCCGCCACCTCTCCGGAGCTTCAATTAAATTAAAGGAGGGGGCCGCACAGACCCACCTCCTTGGGCTTACAAATGCCCCGGAGATCACAACCTCCCCAGAGCCAAATACATTCAAAGAATGGGAGTGGGGCCGGCATGTGCAAATTTAAGGAGGGGATCTGCATGGCCCCCCTTCTGGAGCCATTAATAGCCCAGGGGACCGCATACCACCAGGGATGGCTCCTGCTATCTCTCATGGTGCCCACTGTCTGGAGATAGCAGATTGCCTTTGCTTGGTAGGAGCTGCGACAGTTTGTGTGAGCGAGGGTAAACACTAAGCTGTCAAACTGTTCCATCTTGCTGGTAACAGAGTTTTCATCAGTTTCCCTACCCGCTGTCATGTTGGCAGGGTAACAGATGAAATGGTTGCTCCCGCACACAAGGAGCTGTAATTCTAGCAGCTCCTGATGCGCTTGATCAATGCCGGCTCCTGCAGAAGATGGGGAGCTGGCTGAGACAATGGGGGCCTTGATGCCCCCTCGGTCCCCAGTGATATACACTAGGTACCCTGGAAGGGGCCAGTGCTCTCAGGTAGACTTGGCCAAGGGAGGGGACAGGCAGCTTCCATTGAATTTTTATTTTCCTCCATTGAATTTTGTCCAGGCCCCAGGGGATAGGGTCTTCGGGGCCAAAGTCAGCCCAGGTAGGGAAGCCACACAGCCCACCTCCACCATTGAATTTTGACAGGCCACGGGGTGAAGCACATACACATATAAACATAGAAGGTGCCACTGTTGAAGCTCCACATCAGTACAGCACAAATGATCCTAACTTCTTTGGCATTGGTGAAGGCAAAGCCGGTATGTTTCTCCTCTCATATTCCACGTTGAAAAACTATCTGAAATCCTTAATGGAGGTTACTCAATTATTGATCTATTAGAGCACAATATGTGTTGGCTATGACAAGTGATTTCTTTTTTGTCATCTCCTGGTTAGAGCAGAGTCCATGATTCTCCCTTTTAATTACCCTGAGTATGCAAATGCCAAAAAACATCTGCAAGCTCTGCCCATTTGGCCACAACCTGTATTCTTTATTAGTATGTGAAGGTCTTCCCGCCTTCTCCCACGTTGATGGACTGCTTACCAAAAGACCCATGAGCATGTTTCCTGCCACTTTTGGTGGCATGTTATTGATAGTCAAGTCAAATAATTTATATAGCGCGCTACATACCCAGAGGGTCTCAAGGCGCTTGAAGAAGGGAGGGGAATTATTTGTCGAATATCCAGGTTTTAAGTTGCTTTCTGAATGCTAGGTGGTTCTGAGTGAGGCGAAGGTGAGTGGGAAGTGAGTTCCAGGTTTTAGCTGCCAGGTAGGAGAAGGATCTTCCTCCCATGGTGGTTTTATTGATGCGAGGTATGGTAGCAAAGGCTTGGTTGGAGGATCGTAGCTGGCGGGAGGGGGTGTAGAAGGAAAGTCGTGAGTTGAGGCATTCGGGTCCAAGTTCGTAAAGCGCTTTGTGTGCGTGGGTTAGGAGGCGGAATGTAATCCTCTTATTGACGGGGAGCCAGTGGAGGTTTTTCAGGTGACCGGAAATGTGGTCTTTACGCGGGATGTCTAGTATGAGTCTGGCTGAAGCGTTCTGGATGCGTTGGAGTTTTTTCTGGAGTTTTGCGGTGGTACCGGCGTATAGGGTGTTTCCGTAGTCCAGGCGGCTCGTGACCAGTGCGTGGGTGACCGTTTTTCTAGTTTCAGTTGGGATCCACCGAAATGTTTTTTTGAGCATGCGAAGAGTGTTGAAGCAAGATGATGAAACGGCGTTGACTTGTCTGTTCATTGAGAGTGAGGAGTCCAGGATGACGCCCAGGTTCCGTGCGTTGTCCGTCAGGATGGGTGCTTTTCCAAGGGCCTCTGGCCACCAAGAGTCGTCCCAGGCGGAGGGGGAGGTACCTAAGATAAGGACTTCTGTTTTATCTGAGTTTAGTTTCAGACGGCTTTGCTTCATCCACTCGGCTACTTCTTTCATTCCTTCATGTAGGTTGGTTTTGGCGGTGTTCGGGTCGTTGGTGAGTGAGAGGATCAGTTGAGTGTCATCAGCGTAGGAGATGATGTTGAGATTGTGTTGGCGTGCGATGGTCGCGAGGGGGCTCATGTATACGTTGAAGAGGGTGGGGCTAAGTGAAGATCCTTGTGGCACGCCGCAAATGACTTCAGTGGCCTCTGATTTGAATGGTGGAAGGCGGACTCTCTGAGTTCTTCCTGTAAGGAACGAGGTGATCCATTCTAGTGCTTTTCCATGGATTCCAATGTTTCTGAGGCGTTGTAGCAGGGTGCTATGACAGACTGTGTCGAAGGCTGCGGAGAGGTCGAGGAGGATGAGGGCGACTGTGTCTCCATTGTCCAGTAGAGTTCGAATGTCGTCTGTTGCTGCGATGAGTGCGGTCTCAGTGCTGTGTTTGGCTCGGAAGCCGGACTGTGAAGAGTCGAGGGAATTGTTGGTTTCGAGGAAGGTGGCGAGCTGGTTGTTGATAGCTTTCTCGATGACTTTGGCCGGGAATGGAAGGAGCGAGATGGGGCGGTAGTTTTTGAGTTCGGTGGGGTCAGCTGTGGGTTTTTTCAGAAGGGCGCTGAGTTCTGCGTGTTTCCAGCTTTCCGGGAAGGTGGCGGAGTTGAGGGAGCAGTTGATGACGTCTCTGAGGTGTGGTGCTATGATGGAGTCTGCTTTGTTGAAGATGTGGTGAGGGTAAGGGTCTGTGGGGGATCCTGAGTGGATGGAGTTCATCAGGCGGATGGTGTCCTCAGTGGAGATTGGGTTCCAGTCGTTGAGGATGTTCAAGGGGGGGTGAAGGTACGGCAGACGGTTGGGTGGGTTGGTCTCCGGGTTGGTTGTCGAAGCTGTTGTGGATGTCTGCGATTTTGTCGTGGAAGAACGAAGCTAGGGAGTCGCAAAGGGCTTGAGAGGGGGTGATGTCGTTGGAGTTGGCTGATGGGTTGGTAAATTCTTTGACGATGTTGAATAATTCCTTGCTGTTGTGGGCGTTGTTATCTAGTCGGTCTTTGAATGCGGCTTTCTTGGCAGACCGGATTAGTTGGTGGTGAATGCGGGAAGCGTTTTTTTTTTTACTTCATTAGGTTAAGGGGAAGTACCCCTGTTTGGTGAAGACTCACCTCTTTGTAGTCTCTACATCTTCTCTTGATGAGGATTCACGTTATCACAGATTTGTTGATGAAGATGCTCAAGGAACCTTACCGAAATTACATGCACACCTTGTGGTCCTTCATACGGCTGTAGAACAGAATATGCATGAGACATATCTCCGAGGTAGCACTTACTAATTAACCAAATGAAAGTACTCGAGTTGGGTAGACGTTTATGGCAAAACATGGAAGTTCGATTCAAGCCCTAGGGGTGATTTCACAGAAATTAAACCTCAATGGGAAGCACTCACAAATATAAAGATAGCAGGTGCCCCAGTTGAAGATCCACTTCAGTAAAGCACATACGATCCTAACTTCTTGGGCTTGTATTCCACTTTCTCTCTCAATGTCGTTTTGTATTTTGAGTATTTTGGTATTTGTGCCTTTATTTGTTCTTCCTTTTATGTTTTTTGTCTTCTTCCAGGACGTGTACCTGAGATTTTGAGAAATAAATATGTAATATCGTTTTTTTGTTATTCTTTTAACATAGTTTTAGTTAATTCATACTTTTTTAAGGTTTCATTATTGTCAAACTTGCTTTGTCTGTAGTATTTAGTGGTTCATGGAGGTGCTGAAGATGTGTTTTGCAGGTTTGCAATCCGGCAGAGTGACTCTGTCCTCCTTTAATTTTTCTTTAGGGAGCATTTTGTTGTGGATTTTTGTCCCCTTTTTATTGTTTTTATAATTGGAAAATCATTTTTATTTATGAACTATTTTTAAGTTTAATTTGATAGGTTCTTTGGAGACTAGGTTCAATTTGTTTTGCTCCTTTTATGGTAAACACTAGTGTGGTTGTTATATATTTAATGTAATGAAATTTTATTTTGACTTATTTTTAAATGTTTTTAAATATTTAATGTAAAATTTGTTTTATTTAGAATTATATTGACATTCCGGTATTCAATATTTAGTTTTTCATGATTTTCTTTATGTTTCCTTAGTTTTAATGTGTAGGTTATATTTGCTATTTCTTTATTTTTGTTTGCAATATTTTTTAATTTTAGATATTTTGTTCCGCAGCATATTTCTCATCGAAATTTGTGTCTTCACTTTACAATTATAAGGTCGTGATATTTACATTTTCACTGGTTTTTGGTGTTATTTCTCTAGGTTGATATTGTTTTTCTCAATAAAGTTTCATACAATCATAAGGCCAACTGTCAAATGTAAACACCCACCCCCTAGTAATGAACAATGTAATTGCTTTGTAGTCTGAATTCAGTCTGATCTCAAGGTGAGCAGATAAGCAGATTTGAGAGCCTATTTTGTGAAGAACAGTTCTTTGCCCAAAAGCCATATCATTAATTGATGTCAGGCTACCTGAAATGCAGTTCCTGTGATTACTACAGTAAATATAGTTTTAAAAATGTTGTTTCAAACTGTACAGAGATTTAATAGTTCCCCTAGAGAACACCAGAAGAAAAGTGATGTGGGAACACTCTGAATCTTCTAAGATTTCCTGCAAACCTCTTAGCATTTTTTCACACACCGCAGCTAGGTGGCTTAACCTTATTCTTACTCTACCTTCATGTACACAAATACCACATCTGTTAACCCAATAATTCTGAAGAAACAATCTGCCACAATTACTTTCAATAAATAATGGTCCAGCACTCTGGATATCCTGGTGGCAAACATAGCCCTACAGATTCTATAATCATTAGGCTATTACTTTTCCTTGGGTCATTGCACCTTTGGCACTGGTAACCGCAATTCTGAACATTGACTACAGTGGCATTGCTAGACCTTTGCCCACCTGTGGTGGTCCCTGAGTTTGCCACGTGTAAGAGCTGGGGTGCTGGCAATCCCTGTGTTTGCTGCCCCGGGACAGACGCAGTTAAGAGCCCTCTTGCTACACCACTGCTTGACTAGCAAAGCTCTCCTCATATAATCATGTTACTCTATTTGCATGCAGTACTTTACTATTCCAGGTACACGCATACGTCTTTTAACATTTTTACTGGGTTTCACTATGTCTGACACATCCCTGGACTGGCAATTACTATTTTGTACTGTTTTCCACTAATCCTCTAAGGCATCCTAGCAACACTACATTATACTCCTGTCTACCATAACCAGGTAAGTAAAAAAAAGCACTGTGATTGTTGATTTGATACCAGTGATGTGCACAAGATAAATTAAGTGCACCCTTCTGTACATACTCCAGAGCATGAACAGTGATATAATTGTAGAACAAAGCACCTGATTTTCCCAGCACTTGTGGCTCTTTGAGCTATGTGGTGCTTTATGCACCTTTAGCTACACTCATATACTGGTGCCCTTCACGATGCACTGGTACTACCCTCTTTTTGTGATAACTTCAGAAATGCAGGCAGCAACCTCTCTCTATTCACAAGCTGTCCACTACCTTAATTGTGCTGTCTCCAACCAGGTGTGCTCATATTTTCATTTGCCTATGTGTTTGATGCATCCTTATTGAGCCTGTCATAGCCAACATACATTTCAGACTTGTACATTTAAAGTTCACCAAAGTACAGTGGTTCAATGTAGGTTACCTGCCTGTTCACTCAGCAAGAGACAGTATTCTGCCATCATGCCTACTTTGACAGCATACATTTTCATAATGTAAAAATTCCGTTACACATGCAGATGATAGCCTCTGCTACGCATTAAATTGTTTCACTTATAATAATGCTAGGTGAATGTACCATCATGTATCATAGTCTTGAATAAGGCATCGTATATCGACCTGTACAACGCCATTCTGCTTTCTTATATTTGCAGATTTGCATAGGAGTGATTTACACGAGAAAGAGACGTTTCACATGAGATACAAGCATGACATTTTTTTTTATCTGGGTGGGCATGGCTTGACACCCACGGGAGATGGTGGCGGTCTCCTGAGCTCTGGCGCGGTGGCGCGTTTGAAGGGTATTTTCCCGTGGGTACTGTGACCCGTCGTCTTCCTGACCTGTTTTTTTTTGCCCATAAACCGCCCGACGATAATCTGGTAAAGTAATTAACTTACCAGCAAAGTTTTGTTTTTACTGATATTAGATGCATTTCTGTATTGGCCCCAGTCACGGCCGCCATTTTGTATCGCAGCCGTGATATTCTTATAATTATTGCCTCATGGAGTTGTAATGGTGCACCTTAACTCCTTTGGTTTTTTTGCCTTTTGAAGCAACTGTGAGCCTCTCTTGCACCTTTTTGAGTGCCTCCTCATGATAGTGCCTCCTCATGATTCCTACTACTGCCAGGTTCACCAGCGCTTCACCAACAATGGGTCTTTGATATCTACAATGACTGCCTCTCTTTACCTTGATATTGCGGTTGCGCCTCCTGGCATTTTGTGATGTACTGGGTTTGTGCACCTACGTTAGTTCATCATTTTTGTCTCGTTTGCTGAAGGCATCAAATTTTTTATATTGGGTGGTGTTCCCTTCAGTCAACATTGCTCATTGTTCTGGATAATACAAGCACTGTACCTTCAACACTAGCTGTTTGCTGCTTCTTGTTTTTGACAAGTCTGCCTCTTCTTGCTCCTACAGTAGTCTTCTCAGTAAACCTGGAACTAGTTCAAGGGCATCCTCCTACTGTTTATGGGTAGATTGAGGAGGTTCAATTCCTCTGTTTCTTCTCATTCACAAAATTACATCAAGAAATCAAAAATGTTCACGAAGCTTGCTATAATGGAGTCTACCTCTGCTTCCCAAACGAAGGTTGGCGCCTCCTCGTCTACTTCGTCATCGATTCCCAATCTGACGAATCCTGTTAAGTCTAATCCTAAGCGTCTCAAAAGGATCCTCCCTCACTGGCGAAGTCACCATCCTCTGCCTCATTAGACTTACTTCTGGAGGAAATACGCACCCTGAAACCCTTTATGAAAGAGACAAACTCCAAGCTTCAGTTTTTGACTGACCGCTGGTCCCAACTAGACGAACGTCTTGTCGCAGTGGAACAGACGGTTTCTTCTTACAACGCAACTGAAAATAAATGTCATGCTCTTCAGTCACAGGTCTCCTCTCTACAGAAACATGTTGAAGACTTAGATAATAGAAATCGTAGAAATAACTTACGCATTTATGGATTACCAGAAAACACGGATGGTACAGATCCTCTCCCCTTCTTCAAGTCTTTTCTACCTAAAGTCCTGGGCCTACCTGCTGACTCTACTTTGAACATTCAACATACCCACTGACTAGGTCGTCAGCATATGGACACTTCTGGTTCTAACCGTCCTCGTGGTGTCATCCTGTACTTCTTGGATACACTGACCTTCTCAAAGACTTGGCAGCCCCAAAAAGATCACAGCGTATTTTGTGGTTAGGTCACTCTTTGTTTTTTTCACAGGGCTATGCTGAGCCTACTGCAGACTGACGTAGGGAATTCTTAAATATGAGGCCAGACCTCCATGTCCTTGGTGCTCGATATGGCCTTTTCCATTCTTGCCTCTTTAAGGTCGAATACCGGAACAAAACAACTTCCTATGAAGATCCTGTTAAGCTGAGAAGTTTTCTAAATACCTGCAGAGCTGGTACTATGGATACCTCTGGTGCCTCGTCTTCTCAAACTGGCTGATTATTCTGTTATGCCTTATTGATATTGTTCTCTCTACATTTCATATTTTAAATAGATACTGTTTTGGTTCACTGTTGCTCTGAGTTCTTATATTTATCATATTACCATTTCGCAGTTTCCTCTTGTCTCGCACCATGTTGTCTCCAGTCTTCGCTGTGCCTCCCTCCGTGAGATCTGGATTTGCCGCCCTTCCATGTGGTTTCACTCCCCCACTCTCTTATTTCGAACTTCTATAGGTATGTGTTTTCTCTCTGCCTTTTTTCTATTCTATTTATCTTTTACTCTTTTTACCTCCTTTCTTATCGTCTCCCCTTTCTTGCATGAAACTTCATTTTTCCTGTCCTTTTCACCTTTTTGGCCTTTCTCTCTTTCCTTTCTCTTCTCTTAATACTACATTCTTACTTATTTGCATGATGTTGTGGTCTTCTTTGTATCTATTTAAGCTTTTATTTGGTCTATTTCAAATGATTTTTTCATTTATTTGCTTATGTCATTGAATATTGTTACTTGGAATGTTGGAGGTCTACATTCGCTGATTAAAAGGCAGCATGTTTTAATGATATTATCTAAATTGAACACGGCTATCGCACTGATTCAAGAATCACATCTTACAGAGTCTGAATCCTTGAAATTGGAAAGAGACGTCACCAACCCAGTCTCTCAATCGATTCTCCTCTATGGGTTGCACTTGATCACTCTTATCTTACCCCTTTTTCTCTTCAGGAATACTTATCATTTACACAGAAATCTCAAAAACTCTCTAATCCTATCTTTCAACATACCAACAAGGTATTAGGCCCATTTCTGTTGGACAGCATGGAGACAAAAAGGTCTTATTTGGATTAACCAACTTATCCTTAATGACACAATTTTGTCATTTTCCAAGCCCTAAACTATTTTTGATCTTCCTCTCTTGTTTAGCAATAAATATCACTTGCTGTCCACTGCATTAAGCATTGCTATCACTCAATTTACTCACTCTCCTGCTTTGCCTAACTCCTCTCTCAACATTTCTTGTGAATTTCTCAGTACCTGTCCTAAGGCATCAACTATTTACACTTGCTTAAGTATTTCCAATTCTCCTAGGAACAGAACCAAGATGGAACTGGATTAGGAGCGTGACTTGGATACCACCCATACCCTTCTATTATAGAATAAAATTTGGCTCAAGTTACGCAAATCCTCCAGGGCGGCTATTGCCACACAAACAATTTTTTCATTTCTAACAGATTACTTCTTTCCACGGTCCTTCTTCATAAAATAAATGTCGACATATCTAATACCTGCTTGTCATGTTCCTTCCTGAATGCTGACTTAAAGCATATGCTTTTTACTTATCCTTATGTACATACATTTTGGTACTGTGTCTGGAAGCAGATGACCTCCATTTTAACTCTTCCATACCCTTTTCATTTTCTAATATATATTTTGGTTTCCTCTCTGAAGATTGGTCTTATTCTCATATAAACATGCAAATTTTGGACTTACTTTTGGGGGTTGCATTTTAGCAAATGACCAAACACTGGAAATCCTTATCTGATTTACCCTTCCAGGCTTTGTGGTATGCGGTTTGTCACAACCACAGACTAGACACAGCATATGTATATCCCATGTCTCTTGCTATCAAGCGTTCACAATTATGGTCCCCAGTTACAGAACTTCTCGATTGTCATGCCAACATTTTTCATGCACGTGCCAGCTCTGCACAAGAAGTCGTAAAACCTCCTTGACATTCTACTTTCTCATATCAGTATGATGAATTATAGTCATTAGTAATATGTTGTTGTATATTTAATAAGTTGCTAAACCTGTTTCATAAATTTGTATTTATGATGTAACCATAGCTTCATGTTTATGCTTATGATCCCTTTTCATATTGTATGTTTGCTTTCCATTTTATTTTACATGCTTGTTTCTTTTCTATTCTTTTTTGTTGACTAGACCTCAATAAACTTTACTTTTTTGAAATTGAATTTTTTTTTTTTTACCTGGAGTTAGCCAACGCCTTTTGTTATTTCTAAACTTATATACAACATATACTTACTTATAGTGGTTTTCAACCAGCTCTCTTCATCCAGTGATCTGTTGTTATATAATTCACATTTTATTTCTGCCTACTACAGAATACAGTTACAAAAAATGGGGTAAATCCAATGAAGCCTCTGGGACCTGGGTAAAGAAGAGTACAGTAGAGAAATGGTCCCAGTGGAACAATTCTTAAGAACGAAAGACCAAATTAAAACATATTAAGCATTAATATGCTAAAATACTATGGATATATAGAACAATGTTATTTAATCACATTGTACATCTCTGAATGCTTGTAAATCAGCAAATAAATCAGTATAAATTACTCAAAAAGTAGTGCCAAGCCAGTGCCCCACAAAAGGGAGGAGAAAAGAAAAGGGAGAAGGTATGGTGCATCAAGTGAGGGTTGTAAAAGTGTAGAGGGGAAATAGTGACATTATGCATATCACATAATTATTTACAGTGAAACACAACTTTTTAAGCCACACATTTAAATGATAAGCATTACACAGCCATGGTCGGGAGTACTATATCACAGTGAAAAAGCACTGTTGATCCATCTGGCAAATGACAGTAACACAGTCAACGTTTCGACCCCAAAAAAACAAAGTAGGCTCTTTAAGTGCTTACGCTGGGGTGTTCCTCAGGACCGAAAATAGGGCACCATAGGCCACCTTGAACTGGATGGTATTGAAGTAGTGGTTGGGCCCGTAGGCTCCAAAAGACAGAGAGCGGATCGATGGAATTTAGGACATTCTAATGTAAAATGATCCCTGCGAGACATCAATTCCACCAGGGAATGTTAATATGTAATTTTGGGTTCAAAGGGACAGAGCCATTTCAATTACACTGTTCCCCAACCTGTAATGGAAAACAGGTTGACCTATATGGGTTGAGCACGATCACAACTTGCATGCATTCCTAAATCTGCAATCTGCCAAACATGTCCTTCTTCCTGAAAGGAGGATTTTCCTGGAAATAACCAACCCATTCCTCCTCCGTTATGTGTTCGTCAAGTGGCTGGCCAGCATCTCCTACCAAAAATGGGCTATTAACTGTACTCCAAAACATTTCACTATTTTTTAGGGTGCTGGCATCAGTGAGCTTTGACCACGTCTCCTCCCTCACGACGGCCTTGCGGCTTGCTAGTACTAGCTTATATTGACTTCAACGGGATTTAACTAAAGCTAAGTCCCTATGTTTGATACATAACGCTGCCCTCAATTCCATTGCTGCTCTTCAACATGTATGAACAAACCATCTCGGGTCACACACTTTTGAGCCCCTGGCGCCTTTAAGAGATCCCCAATAGCACTAGAGACAGACACAAATGCGTCAAGGATAGAACATGGTGCTTCCTACCCTTTGGCACAAATATCCAATTCTCCTTTGCACCTTGAAAAGATGGATATCGTAGAAAAATTCTGGGTGATCTAGGCCCGCCTCAGCCTTCTTCCCTGATCTTTAACCTGAAGTGGTCCCATTACACAATTCTTCCTGTGTTCCCATAGCTGGAACCATCTAACTGTGTCACAAAGGGGGCTATGATCACTATAAATACTTTCCTCAATTGAAAACTCCATCAGGAATGGGAAAAAAGGACTAGACACCTAAGTAACATCAATATCGGAGATGCACCCCCTCCCTGAGAAGGTTGGAACAGGAGGCCTCCTTGTTCGTTCCACTTGACACATTACCATAGTCAAGTCAAATTATTCCACTAAAGTTTTGAGGGGTTCTCCCTGCTTAGTATGCTCAACATGCATTCCCGCCAACTGTGATTGGGCAAATTTAACACAAAAGGGTTCCCACATATGTGCCCGTCAAAGTCTCCAGCAATCATAAGATACCTGTCACAAGTAAACTTTGATGTCATGCTGTTTAAAAACAAACCAAGCCTGATAATATTACAGGTGTCTCGGGCAACACTATTGTCATTATAAAAAGTCACCAAAAATAACTTATAGGACCCATGAGGAAATAACAAAGCCTCTAAAGAGGGATTGTCCATTGGCAGCACTTTCATACGACAATTGACAGACAAGGAAACAAAGGTGATCAGACCTCCCTTTTGTCTTTCGGCCCTTTTGGGGATGGCGGGCACAAAAAAGGTCTTATAGCCCTCAAGAAAAGTACTTTTAGCTTAGACCCACGTCTCCTGAAGACATGTTACCTCAAAACCTTTAATAAGAGCCCACCAGAAAGGATCACTAAGCTTGCCTGTTAACCTCGCAATGATCATTGACAAGAGTTTTAAACTTTTCCTTCTCCGTTCCCAACAGGACCTGGTAAAGTCATGGTGTTAAGTGAGGATGGTGACTGCACCTGGACCTTGTTTATAAGTCAGTCACCGGTGTCCAGGGTGGCCAGGGTGGCCAGGGGGGCAAATCGATTAGTGAGGGGAATATCTTGAGTCAGCAGATGACTAAAAGGCTGCTGGTGCAAAATAGGAGCCGGGTGAGGCCAGTCATTCCCTTCCCCAGGGGGACTTACTCTAATAGCAGAATCGTAGGAGTATTCCAAGGGAAGAGCTACTATGGATGACGCGGGGCAGCAGGGGGTGTTCTGGCCAACTGCATGCAAAAACGTATCTACCATGTGTGGCCTATTACAATTGATAACAACGTAGCCTCCTCCCATATGTTTGCTGAACCTGCCGATCCATGCAAAAACGTATCTACCATGTGTGGCCAAATAAAATTGATAACAACGTAGCCTCCTCCCATATGTTTGCTGAACCTGCCGATCCACAAAACTATTCATACCATATTGATAAAGCCCTCCAGTCTTATGATCAGGATCATGTTGCGAGACAACCAATGTAACACTTTCTTCTTTAGTTGATCAAAGGCTTCAGTACCACCTCGGGGTAATGCTCGGACATCACCAAGAACTACCACATATGGGATTGACTACGGGGGTAGGTCGAGAGCCGGGAACCTCTGCGTCTGACTTGTCCCCATCTGCATTAATGCCTGTGTCTCTTGGCAAGCCCCTGTCCCACTCAAGGGTTCTCCCCATGCGATGTTTGCTGGCCAGAAACAAGTCTGAGCATTGGAACAGGGAATTTCTGTATCTGTTATTACACCCGAGGGTCAGCCTTCGAGGGATTTAAGTCTGTCAGTGGCCGGAAGGGGAGGAGTCCTCCACCGTGCGAGTCTCTCTGGGGTGGTAGGTCCTCTGCCCTTTGATCCAAATGGGCCCATAGTAATGTGCTCTTGCGCTATCTACTTGAGGGCCAGGCTCTCCTCCTGGCCTATTCAGGGTTGGTGGTGCCTCTACTAGCGTATCCTGATGTGGCTTTAGGAGCTGCAATTCTATGACGGCTAAGCACTGCAAAATGGGGTCTAATTTGTGGTCCATGTTTGTCAGAAATAACTCAAGCCATCCTTCCATCATTACCACCAGTTCATCCTTGGATAACATATTTTTTACCCCTAGCGCCAAACCCTCTGCCCTTGGGCATTTTGCTTTACTCGCTGATAGCGGACCTTTCCTTTTAACTACTTTTCCTAACTCAGTTCCAAGGACTCTCCCTGCCCCAGTACTCCTTAATGTGTGGATGGGATCCACTCCCTTGTCACGGGTGTCCTGCTTGTCCAAAGGAGGTGCGGGGTCCGACCCAAAGGTCTGGCCACCTTTCCACCCAAGCCAGATCCTACATTCGTCCCTGTCCTGTTGATGCTTAAACCAGGGAGGAGAGAGCTCAGGTCTAGCTCTACAGGCCCTGTAGGGCTATCGGGCTGGGCTCTAATGTGCCTTACATAGTTAACTAGGCTGAATCGAGAACAGGGTACTGGGGAACGGGACAACCAGCGTGCGACAAGCTCAAGCTCCTTGTCGATAATCCCCACTACTCTTACGAGGAAAGCGTCCACGGTGGTACCTTGTAACGCCAGTGCTACTGCCGCCACCCTGTGGTTTTCCCATATTTGTCAGCTGAAGAGCGATAGCAACAGGATGGCAGTCACCAGGGATTGTGCAAATTGACTCGCTGGCTCCCTATAAAATATATTGCTATACGCGTCCATTCAAGTAGGACCAGCTCCCACCTGACTTAACTCAGATCAGCAATGCTCAACCTCCTACCTGGTTTAGTGACGATTAGTAAAGAACGTGAGGTCCAAGGCGCTGGAATGCATGAGGCACTTGCTTGTTATCCACACCCTGAGGTAGAATGATGCACTACAACAGTCTCAGCAAACTGGATCCAAATCAGTCCTCATCTCTGCCAACCAAGAGGGGTTGCCGAGCCTAGCCTCCTCCAAGCTCTGACAGGCGCGAATGGGCCTGCCCTTGACCCCGGCTCTGCCCAGACACGTCTCGCACCACGGGAGGACAACTGCGCTTATCAGCGTGTGCGGCTCGGAGGAACCTGCCTCCTTCTCCTCTTCAGCTTTGCCTGGTGGGACTGCGAGTCCCCGCTTCTTGGGTCCCCCCAGAAAACAATGGCCCCAAAAGGTATTCACTTCACATGCCACAGGAGGGCAGCTGAGCTTATCAGTGCACGCGGCGAGGGGGAATCCGCCTCCTCCTCTCCTGCTTTTCCTGGTGGGACTGCGAGTCCCCGCTTCCTTGGTCTCTGCTCAAGACAACGGCCACGAAAGGTATTCACTTCCTGCCTATGTGTAATGCTTCACATTATCATACAGCATTCCTTTAAAGTCAGATCTATTGGAATTGCCAATGTTTGCTCTCGAAGTGGTTTAGTGATTATACTCTGTTGGTGACCTGGTAGCTTGGGTCAGTAGTGAAAAGAACACCCTTTTAAACGACAACCATAATGTGCACAGAGCACTTCATTAAATAATTCTAGACTCTCTGGCTCTTGTTTCTATTATGTTACACCGCAAACTTTGACAGTGTTTGCTTTAGGAGATTGCTTTTGTTAAAAAATACTTACGGCAGCATATCAGTAATATCTGTATTTTTTGCAAAGGGATGTGTAAATTTAAACATATTCCCTTAACTTGTTCTTCCAAGCGTTAAAGGTAAATATGCTTGGATTATTCAATTTTTGTTTGGCATCCAGTTGTGTTAATTTGTTGTTAATACTGCATGATGGTTGGAAGGTGGAAAGAGGCACGTGCATGCATGGCTGTTTAGTTTTAGTATTAAGGTGGTACTGGAATTCAGGGCAGAAGGACACCATCTAAGCAGATGATGTAAGAATTAATGGTAGTTAAGCCAGGGAAGCTGTCTATTTTAATCTATCAAGACACCATAACAACTCGTCACAATGCCCACCCACTCCGCCGGCCACACGCTCGGCCCCGTCTTCTCCTCAAACCTGCACGTCTCCGTCAGCCACACCACCAAACTCCTCTAGACCGACCATCGCTGCATCCACTTCGCCTTCCAGAAACCCGCCACACACCACCGCACCCAAAAGATCCCCCGCCGCTGCTGGAGCAAAATCACCGAAGACCAACTACATGCAAACCTCGCTCTCAGCCCACCCACCGAACCCTCCAACACCAACAACGCTGAACACCACCTCAGACGCTGGATTGAGGAAGGCGCCAACACCCTCACCCCGCTGAAGGAACCCCCCCACAGAGACACCAGCAAGAGGGCCAGCTGGTTCACCCCAGAACTCCTAGCCTCCAAGCAAGCCTGATGGAAACTAGAGAAGAAGAAATGGCACAGTGAACAAATTCCAGACAGCCACGCAGCACTCATGGACGCCATCCGCAACAACCACCACCTCATCAGGGTGGCCAAGAGGACCTCCTTCAAAGACCGCCTCGACAACATCGCACACAATAGCAAGGAGCTCTTCAACATCGTGAAGGAACTTTCCAACCCCAGCTCCAACGACATCCTGTCGTCGCAAGCCCTGTGCGACTCCCTTGCCACCTTCATCCACTGCAAGATAGCAGACTTCCACAATAGCTTCAACACCCAGAAAGCCCCAACAGACAGCAACACAACAGACCCTCCGCACACCACCGACCACGACCCCCTGCTAACCTGGGCCAGCGTGAGCATCGATGACACCATCAAGACCATGCGTACCATCCTCTCCGGCTCTCCATCAAACCCATTCCCGCACCACGTCTTCAACAGAGCAAGCAGCTCCATCACACCCCACCTGCGGAACGTCATCAATCTCTCTCTTGAGATCCCGACCTTACCAGAGATCTGGAAACACGCCAAGATCAACGCCCTACTCAAAAAACCTAAGGCAGACCCAAGAGACCTCAAGAACTTCCGGCCCATTTCTGTGCTCCTCTTCCCGGCCAAGGTCATCGAGAGAACAATCAACCTACAGCTAACCCCATACTTCGAAGAAAACAGAATCCTAGACCCTTCCCAGTCAGGGTTCCACAGCACCACAGCACCAACACTTCCCTCATCGCCGCCACTGACAACATCAGGACCCTGCTGGACAACGGCAAGACCGCAGCACTCATCCTCCTAGACCTCTTGGCCGCCTTCGACACCGTCTGCTACCGCACACCATGCGCGCTCCTCCATGCCGCAGGGATCCGAGACAAGGCTCTGGATTGGACCACCTCCTTCCTCTCCGGCAGAACCCAGAGCGTCCGCCTTCCCCCATTCTGTTCCAAAGCCTCCGAGATCATCTGCGGCGTACCCCAGGGATGCTTCCTCTGCCTGACACTGTTCAACATTTACACGGCCCCGCTCGCACACGGCCTCAACATAATCTCCTACGCCGCCGACACTCAACTGATCCTCTCCCTCACCATGGACCCCATCACTGCCAAACCCAACCTCCACAAAGGAATAAAGGCCGTCGCTGACTGGATGAAGACCAGTCGTCTGAAGCTGAACTCGGACAAGACGGAGGTCCTCATCCTCAGCTCCAACCCTTCAGCCTGGGACGACTCCTGGTGGCCGACGGCACTGGGGGCAGCCCCGACAACCACCGACCACGCACGCAACCTGGGAATCATCCTCAACTTAACAATCTCAATGACCAAGCAAGTCAACGCCGTCTCCTCCTCCTGCTGCAACACCCTCCGCATGCTCCGCTAGATCTTCAGATGGATACCAACAGATACAAGCCCTCGTCAGCCCTCGTCAGCTGGAGACTCGACTACAGAAACGCCTTCTACGCAGGAGCCCTGACGAAGCTCATCAGACGACTACATTGCATCCAAAACGCCTCGGCACGACGGATCCTCGACGTACCACGCCACGGCCACATCACCCCCCACCTGAGAAACCTGCACTGGCTCCCTGTCAACAAGAGGATATCCTTTAAGCTCCTCACCCACGCACACAAGGCACTCCACAAGACCGGCCCAGCCTACCTCAACAGACGGCTCTCCTTCTACATTCCCAACCGCCAGCTACGCTCCTCCGAACTCTCACTCACCACCGTCCCGCGCATCTGAGGAACAACCACCGGTGGGAGATCCTTCTCCCACCTCGCCACAAGACATGGAACACCCTCCCACTGAGCCTACGACAGACCCAAGACCTGCTGACCTTCAGGAAGATACTCAAGACCTGGCTGTTCGATCAGTAGCGGCCCCTCCTCCCCAGCGCCTTGAGACCCTTGCGGGTATGTAGTGCGCTTTACAAATAATCAGGCAGTGTATTCCTGACACTCCTCATGACCGCCATCTATAAAGTTCTAAAAAAGCAATACCATTTCTGAGTATAGCATTACACCTAAGTGTAGGTTTTATGTCTCCACATTTGATAGAGCATCCTACAATGAGAGTTACGGGTGTAAATTTACCACCAGTAACTTTTCCCATGGAGGTGTTGATCTCTCTCCTGGTGGAAGAGATCTCCCTATGGAACAAATATGTCAAAAATATTTTTAAATCTTTCCATAAAATATAAATGGGGGTCTTGGGGCTTAACCTGCTTTCCCTGAGCAAAAACAAAGAAACACCGGGCGTCCCAGGTGTCAAAGTGAATTAAAAATGAGCAGCCTCTCATTTATTATTCACTGGTCTTCAAGGAGTGCCATATAATGTTCTGTAAAAGCTATATACACATTTATTTTTGGTGACGTCCGTCAATAGGCAGGGGCACCACCTTTTTAGGTCGAGCCTAGACAAAAGCAAAAGCGAAGCTTTTGCTGTCTAGGCCGACAACTTATGTTATCACTCTGGGGGGAATGTGGACAGCAGACTGACACGCGCTTCTCCTGCCGGAGATTTTACCTCGCGGGCGCGCACGGCGCCGTGCCCCTCTCGTGCACTCACACAGCCACACTCACGCATGCGCACATACACACACACACTGCATACACACACGCACCCCCCCTAGACACACACACACACGGCATACACACACGCACCCCCGCTTAAACAGACCCACGCGCACACAGACAGACACACGCACAGACACACTCGAACACACACAGACACACGCGCGTACACTTCCACCCACCCCCCCCACCCCCCCACCACTCACCGGGCTCTTTCGGCGTGTTCCGTGTCTCCTCCGCAACGCTGGTCTTCATCCGGGCCCCCTCCTGGGACCCGGGACTTCAGATGCCGCAATCCGCTTTGGCGGCGGGGCTCGCAGCGCGCATCCGCGGGCAGCCCCCGCCCTCTCACTCAGTCCGGGCTGCTTTCTGTTTTTGTACTTGGAACGTCTGGGAAAATGTCCTCCGGTCTCTGGGAGAGGTGCAAGCACAGTCACCCCGTTCAAAGGCAGTTTGGGGATTTGAGTGAGAAAAGTTCTTGGCGTAAAGGCTTCCGGCGCAAACACCCATTTCATGTGCACGGCTGGTGACAAAGACGAAAAATGGTCAAATAAGGTTTTGTATGAATTTATTGAGGTTATGAACGGTGTCTGCAGCGCTCTGCAGGACGAACTCTGAGAAAATAATTATCTGTAGACCGTAATGACTGTGGATGAGGCACAGAGCCTGGGCCCCATGCCACCAGAGCAGGCATAGTAACTGGCACAGGGGCAGAAAGGGTGCTAGTGCCTTGGGCGTGTAGGCAAGCTTAGTGACTGGGCAGCAGTGGCGCAACATAAGTCAGCGGTTCGAGGCGGGGCGAACTCCAGGCCCCCCTCAGCAAAAGTATTTGTTGGTGGGTCAGGGCAGGACGGCGGCCTCCATGCACTTTTCAGAGGGGGTTGCTCCAGTTTCCTTACGTCACTTGTCAGGTGCACGGATGTGGGTACAGTGGCTGCACCTTGGGTCTCGTCAATACTCCTGGTGACAGAGCTTGCCACTGTGCCAATTCGGGAGGAATATTGCAAAGCGCTCGGCACGGATGCAGTCAGAGTAACCCGGCCAGGGGTTCACTCGAGCACACACCGCGACTGGGCGACTGTGCCCTGTGTCTGCGGAGCAGGCAGGGTGACTGGGCATTGCGTTGAGCCTCTTAAGGTTGCATGGTGACTACCCTGTGCCTCTGGAGCAGGCTCAACTATTGGGCACTCTGCACTGATACACGCACGGTGATTGGGCGCTGGGCCTCTTGAACAGGCACTGCGACTCTCCCCTCTGCTATTGGAACAGCTACACTCTGGCAGGCCCTGATAATGGACCTTACACCACTTACGTAGGCATGGTGACTAATCAGTTTATTGGATCAGTCAGAGTGACACTACAGTGAACCAGCCCAGTGACTGGACTCTGCACCACTGCGGCAGGCAGAGCAGAGAGCTAGTGTTGGACCACAGTTGTAGCATTTATATAGCGCCAACCAGGGCTTAAAGTGATCTGAAACAAGCATTTTTTCTTTCTATGTCTGCCACCCTATCTGACTCTTATCTCCACTTGTCCTCTGCCCCATAAGACCACTTCAAATGCTTACATTTTTCAGACATGTAAATTAAATATTTCATTCAAGCCACCTCACAGGGGTGAGAAAAAAAGACAGTGTGTGCATGTATATGTTTGCGTGCATGCCTGCATGCATGCATGTGTGTAAGCATGCGTAGATATGTAGGAGTGTCTGTGTGCGTGCTTGCATATCAGTGCATGCGTGTGTTAGTGTGTAAATATAGCTCCTCTTGGTAATACTGTATATGTATGGATGCTTGCTTATTTGCATGTGTGTGTGTCTGCTTGAGTATGTGTGCATGAGCTTGTTTATGCATGCTTATATGGTTGTATCCATCTATGTATGGGGCCACAGATGGCTGTTTCCAAATTAGTGCATGTATATATGTTTGTTTGTGTCTGTGTTTGCACGTTTACGTGTCTGTGTGCATTTATGTTTATTTTGAAGGTTTTTTTAATGCACATAAAAGGCCCAGTGGGTGGGTGAGAGCGCTTTACTAAAAACAATACCTGTGACAAGAACTACTGGCTGCGGTAAATATTAACCTCATTAGCACCTCTCTCATACTGGTTTTCCAGCGGAACACGGTCAAATGAATGGGAATAGCGGTATGCAAATATCATAACTCCAGTACATACAGAAAACAAAAGTAAAAAATATTGCCATTTTTAACACCAAGAGCTCTAGCTTTCACAAATGCGAGACCTATTGCATTGCAAATGCTTGTTTTTAAGTTGTCAGAGCTGTAGGGAGCTCTGCAGACTCCCAGCACCATTAGAAACAAAGCACTAAGGGCCAGATGTAGGTAAATTCAAATTTGTGAGTCCTTATTAGCGAATTTTACCGATTTGCTATTAAGGACTAGCAAAATTGAATGTAGGTAGGAATCGCTAAAATATTAGCGATTCCTTAATATTCCTTAATAACGAATCGCTAATTGAGATTCGTTATCAAGGAATACTTAGCCATTCATTCCTATGGGCTAGGAGGCCCATAGGAATGAATGGGAAGATATTCACTATTTGCGATTCACTATTAAAGAATTGCAAATAGCGGGAGCTATTTCAAGGGTGCCAGGATGACAAAAGGACACCCTGTTGTACCCCTGAAATGTGCATGTGAGCACATGTGGCGCACATATCTGCCCTAAGGGCATGAATGTGTGCCACATGGCACTTTAAAAAAGCTAAAATTTGCTTTTTTAAAGGAAATCGCTAATTACCACCAACTTTAAGTTGGTGGTAATTAACAATTCCTTAATGCTAAAGTGCACTTTCTTAGGTGCTACTTACATTGTATTTAAGGAATCGCAATTTACGATTCCTTAAGTGCAAGATCAAAATAAGGAATTGCAATTTTGCGATTCCTTATTTTGCTAGTAGGTTCAAACTCACCTACATTTCTCTCAGCCAAATACCGATCGCAAATGCTGAAATTCTGCGAATTTCAGCGTTAGCAATCGGTATTTGGCCACCTACATCTGGCCCTAAGTCTCCTGGGTCATTAAATCCATGACTCCAGGAGAACTTACCATACTTTTTTAAAGTACTTCCCAAGCTGGAGCTTTTGCTCTACAGCTTGAGTGCAGCACCATTGAGGGGCTGGTTCTATGGCTTATTTTATATGGCCTGAAGATATGTAAAAAAAAAAAATGCAAGGCCCTCTTAGGGTGTTTTTATGAGTGCATTTTGTTGGGGCTGAAACATGTTAGACAAAATGACATTAAAAAACCAACAATATGTCTCTGACTGTTTACCAGCCAAAGCCCGTGCAGGTTTAAGCTGTGGAGCTAGGTGGGTGGGAATTTCAACAGACGATGAGGGAAAATGTGTTATTTATTTAACTTTCCCTCATCATCGTCTGTCAAAATCCCCTCCCACCTGGCCCCACCACTCTTAACTACAAGGGCTGCGACTGGTGTTTATCTTCACATTTTTTAATCACAGAATGTAACAATGAAAACAATGTAAAAAGAAAGAGTCACATACACATATTTACTAAATATTTATTAAACATTTTCATGGTAATTAAAATTAATAAAACTTGCATTGTGTAAAATGGACATCTAATGAGAATGATCAGTGATTTTTAGAGAAAGACGCTAGATCTTCATTATATAAACAGATATGCTCAGCCCTTGATAAAGCCAATAGGCTTGCTTTTTATATTTTGATGTTGCAGAAGGTTGTGTATTACATAGGGTTGGCTACTCACAGGCCAGGCCCTGCAGCCTATCCCACACCCCTCATAGGGTGCTGGATGCCTGCGGGAGGTTGGCTGCCTGCTGTGGGGGTGGATGCAGAGCCAACTCCCAACCCTGCATGCCTAAAGGTAATGCGCAGCAAGGGTTGACTCTACGTATGGTAATAAAATAGTACTGTAAAAAAAACATAAATTCACTGAAAAAAATTAGGGCACAAGTTATAGTTTATTGAGATAACAATAGCTGGTGAATTTCAGTGTTTATTCCATTTCAAATTTCACGTAACTATAACGTCCCGGGCCATCATGAGTCACGGTGGGCGTGTGCACATGACGGCCGGGAGCCGTCATGACCACGCCCGCGATTGAATGTCCAGCACTGCGGAAGAATTCACACCACAGTGAAGAGGATATATATATATATATATATATATATATATATATATATATATATATATATATATATAGATAAGAAAGAGGTTGCCCACGCTCGGCAAAGCACATACAGGTGAGTATTGCATCAGTTTAATGAAGGTTGCTTTATAGCAGGCAGGAGACATTCAGAGCAGTTGATTTCACCTTCACCTTATGCTTTTCAGGCACATGCCCTTGATCACAGGTGTCATGTGATGATTTTTAAGAGCATACCTCCCCAGTGGGCGTCGCATTTGCTTCACATAAGCAAAGCCTCATGGTACTAGTAGTTTGATTCAGATTAGTCCCACATGGGGGTTTTTCAAAATCCCAATGTCATAAAACATTAAAAATCTAAGTGGATTGATGATCGTCCCACCGCGCATTTGCAGGGCTCTTTTTTACCCACCACGCAGTTCTCACTGTCCTGACTAATGACTTCACATCGGCGTCACCACAGGTCCGCTTGCACAGCAGTGCTTCTGTCATGACCGGGCCGGCCGTAAATTATAGAAGAAAAAGGTTGCCCAGGCTTTCACCTTACGCGTTTCAGGCACACGCCCTTGATCACAGGTGTCACGTGATGTAGTTTGATACAGATTAGTCCCACACAGAGGTTCTTCAAAATCCCCCTCCTGGAGCCTTTGAGGGCCTTTGATGGCCCTTTGATGGCCACTGCAGGAGCTGACCCCCAGGGCCAGCTCCTGCAGTGTCCCGGAGTGCCCACCCCAGGACACTGCTGTTTGCTACGGTAGGGCAGGAGCACGTCTCCCACCCTACTGTAGCAAACTCTGGTTTGGATTTTGGAAGAGAGAGCAGGGAAATCTGCTCTCTGTTCCAAAATCCAAAGCAGAATAAACATATCCTGTTGTCAACTACTAGCAGTCTGAGAACCCAGTCACAGTCTATGCACTTGGAGAATGAGTCAGGTATTCAGACAAACAGTGGTACAGTCAAATGTACACAATGTATGGGGTCCCCTAACCCCTTGCAGACTACTGAGTCAGTCCTGCAAAAGTCCAGAAAATAGTCATGCTTGTCTGGAATCACAGTATGAGTCTGTGTCCACTCCTACAATCATCCTTAAAGAAGCATGTCCTTATTTAATCTCTCTGCTGGCACATTAGCGTTTATAAACTTATCCTGCTGTCAACTACTAGCAGTCTGATAACCCAGTCTCTGTCTATGCACTTGGAGAATGAGTCAGGCATTCAGACAAGCAGTAGTACAGTCAAATGTGCACAATGTATGCAGTCCCCTAACCCGTTGCATACTACTGAGTCAGTCCTGCAAAAGTCCAGGGAATAGTCATGATTGTCTGGAATCACATTGTGAGTCTGTGTCAACTCGTACAATCATCCTGACAGAAGGATATCCTTATTTAATCTCTTTGCTGATACATAAGCACTTATAAAGTTATCCTACTGTCAACTACTAGCAGTCTGAGAACCTAACCACTGTCTATGCCCTTGGAGACTGAGTCAGGCATTCAGACAAGCAGTGGTACAGTCAAATGTGCACAATGTATGCAGTCCGCTAACCCCTTGCAGGCTACTGAGTCCTGCAAAAGTCTAGGGAATAATCACGCTTGTCTGGAATCATACTTTGAGTCTGTGTGCACTCTTACAATCATCTTGACAGAAGTATGCCATTATGAAATCACTCTGCTGAAACATAAGTACTTATAAAGTCACCTTGCTGTGAACTAATAGGACTCTAGGTACTCATTCACTGTCTATGCATTTGTATAACACTTATTCATTCCAATAATTATTTAATAAATACATGTGCACTTTAGTAAATTAATTGTTGTTTCAAAAGTTGTTTAATTTTTTTATGTAGAATGTGTTTGTTTAGTAATACAATATTACATTTTATTAAATAAAATCATATATTTTTTTCAAATATTGTTCATCATCATTAAAAGAAACTTATTATGGCTAGAAAAACAGAAAAGAAGAAACAACAGAAAAGGTACTATTATTTGAAGAAAATTCAACAGCAAGTATTGGATGAACAACAATATGTGGGGAAAAAGAAAAAGTCTTGCGGTAAGAGAACAAAATCATTTATTAAAAACTTGCAAAATCTAGAAACAGTGTGCAGATTGTGGAAACTATAAAGAATGCCTCAACAACAAAAAGTAATAAGAAGGAAAATATATAAAAAATGAGAATTTACATTCAAAAGAGACAATGTATGGTAAAAGGAGGCAGAGTCAGTATGAAGAAATAAAAAAGAAGATGTTTTACAATAAATTGTCTTTAATTTGTTGAAAGATATGAAGAAATACAAAAGAAGAGCACCATTTTATAAAAAATAAAAAATAAATTGAAATTATTGTTGAGAAGGCTTTTGAATTAAAAAGGAAATTATTCATTTTAGTTTTAAACAGAATTTGATCACTAGATAAACCAATACATTTTATGAAGGCCAAAAGTAAGAAGAAAAGAGTAATTTACAGAACACATGTTTGTGATTTTTTTGGGGGTGAATGGAAACACAGTTCAAGTTCAGAGTTTTTTTTAATGAAGAGAGTTATTTTCAGACCAATGCTTTATTGCTTGAAGTTGATACTAGTGGTCGAGCTTATGAGGTTAGAAATGGTTGATCTATTGAGAAAGAGAAGATGGTTTCTAGAAATATAGAAGAACTAATAACTGATGAAGTTCTAGGGAGACGTCCTAGAGCCCCAGTGTGTACTTGGGATTGCCGTAGTATTTGTAGCACACGACAGGAATCTATTGATATTTTAGGCAATTTCTTATGAGAGTATAGTAAAAAAAGTGTTAAACAAAAAGATTAAGATGTTGCAAGGACTAGATCCTTGCAGAATGAGAAAAAATACTGGTTTGAAAGATCATTCTCTGACTTGTCTTTCTAGGAAAGGATGTCAAAGTGTTTTTCATCATTTCAGAATGTTAGCAGTGCATCATTCTCAAATGTGGAAGTTAGTCAGAAGATTGTATTACGCAAAAAGTCCAGCAATAATTTTAAATGAATTGAACAGTGCTCTTTTGCGTGGGTCCGTATCAGATGCAAAAAACATTTGTGATGAAATAGAGTTTTGTTACTTTGGTCCTGAACAACAGAGTGCAGAAAGTGAGACATTAATGGAAGTAGATGTTGAAGAGAATGTGGAAAATACTACTACAAAAAAATGTAAAGAACAAATTACAACGTTTAAGGTCATTCTGTGTGAAAGGCCAAATTATTCTTGCATTTGTTGCCGATTTACTCACTATAAAAATCAGATTAGGACTGTTAATCTATATTTAAAAAGTGAAAGAGAAAATAATGATAAGTGGAAGGAATTTTCAACGTATTAGTTGGTAGAGGATTGCTTTGATTTGGGTTCTGATCAAATATTGTTATAACAAATTAGACAAGAATAAAATGCCTGCTAGAGCTGTCCATAATAATCTAGAGTTGGTAACTATTCCTCCAGAACTGATACATTTAAACACATATGAGTCGATTCTGATTCTAGGTGTGCACCCATTTCAGGCTATTGTTCGCATGGAGCCTAAAACAAGTAAATTGCCTCCTACAGATTTACAGAGAGGATTTAAAGGAAGAGTTGTATATTTACCTCTAGATTTAAAGGAAAATATTGAAACTATTGGTGTAGAGAATGTAGAAAGTGAACCACTAGTTATTCTAGTTAATGGTGTCCCTACTAAAAGTAAGAAAATCTGGCAGGAATTAGTGGATGTCAGGAAAGTGCAAAAGGCAACATTATATCCTATAAAAAACATTGATTCCTACAAAAATGTGTATGTGGAAGAAGAATAAGTACTTTTAGGAGATGATAGTGAAACATCAAGTGATCAAATTGAAAAAATGGAAATGTCCAAAAGTGAAGAAATTTATGAACATTATAGTGTACATCCACTTCATTTGAAAGAAGTGATGGGGAATACTATTGAATTATTCCAAATGAAGAATTTGAAGGGGACTCCCATGAGTGTATGGGAAAAAAGTTTGGAAGCTTGTTGTTTTCCGCAGCTGTTCCCAACTGGAAAAGGTGGACGATATGACGAACGATCAGTGCAGATTCCTGCATCGAAATATCGGACAACAAGATTGTATGCAGAAGATCCAAGATTTCGACAATGTATCCCATATATATTTCATCTTTTATTTGAGAGTGACTTGTCTAGACTTTCATATGCAGTCAACCACATATTAAAAACAGGAGTACATCTTCAAAATGTTTCTGCAAAGGAATTTATGGATAAAGTACATCAGAGAGATGATCATTTAGAATCTCAGCTGCTTAATTTGATGGCATGTCAGCGTGGTTCTAATAAGATGTAGAAAGTTGAGATTCTAATTACAGCACTCCTAATAATTACAATTATTTCCGTCTGGGCTATAGTATAGAGCCCTCAGCACAAGGAAACTCTAACTGTCATAGATATTAGAACAAAGAATAATACCAACGTTCCAGTAGATAGAGGGGGTCCAAATAATCCAAGATGAATTCAAATAGAGTCAACTTTAAGTTTCTTCAATATTTTCTTTATTGATATTCAAATTTCATAAAATAGATTCCCCCAGCACGTAAATCGCCAACACGTGTTTCGTCCCACACAGAGACTTCATCAAGGCATAAATATGGTAGAAAGGTATCTTATTTGTTCGTCAGAATAGCGGAGGCAAACTGGTCCATGTGAAGCAGAGCACCATTAAAGTTGAAAGACGAACAAAGATCTGCAGTACAAAGCATCAAGGTAATTCCAAATATATCGAAAACCGCAACATCTATCCAAATAGAACGATGTGACTCAACATGTAAAAAACGGGCTTGTGAATATAGATCCCATGATACACAGAGGTCCGAGTTGTAGGTAAACGAGCAACCGCTACTTATTGAATTTTTATTTTCGCAACCATGATAAGTTGCTCTCAGCAAATTGACGATCGCGCTTCCACAACGATCAGTAGCCCGCGCCATGGAGAACTTAAATGTATGCTAAGGAACTTAGGAACTCCCACATGGTTTGTTACCATAAGCTGTGCTGAATACGCTTGGGATGATTTACTTGAATTTCTTCGAGAAGCAAATTCAAATATAAAAAATATTACATACAAGACACCTGGAGAATTGTGCTCTTTTGATCCTGTTAATGTATGCAGATATTTAAATCATAGGTTTTAAGCTTTGATGTCTTTTATCTGCAATAAAAAGAATCCTCTTGGAGAAGTTGTGGATTTCTTTTGGAGAAAGGAGTATCAAGCTAAAGGTGTTCCTCATATACATATGCTGTTATGGATCAAGGATGCTCCCAAATTTGGAACTGATTCGGATGACACTGTTTTGTCTTTTATTGAAGAATATGTCACATGTGCTATACCAAAAAGAACAGAAGAAAACACCTAAAGGCAACAAGTGTTACGATTCCAAAGTCATCGATGTGGCAAATACTGTCGACGAAAGTACAAGTCTAAGAAAACGTTTTATACCAAATGTTGTTTTGGATTTCCACGTCCAGTGATATCCAAAGGAAGAGTAAACAGTTTCATGTCAGCTGTGAGACATACCATCACTAGAAGTCTCCCAAAAATACATACAATTTGAGAAGAAGTGAAGAATCAAAGTATATCAATGATTATAATCCAGTTATTCACTCAATGTGGAATGCTAATATGGATATCCAGTATGTTGCAGATAATTCCATTGCTGTTGCCCGGTATGTGACATCTTACATAACAAAATCAGAAAAGACGGAGTTGGAAGAAATATGGGAAGAAATTTCTCACGAGAAGAGTTTTAGTAAGAAATTGTACAGTTTCAGTTTGAAGATGTTATTCCATTGAGAAATTGGAGTGGACGAATGCTCAGATTGGTTATCATCTGCAAGTTTATACTCAAAGTCTAGAAGAATCATTTGGGTGAGTCTAGGTCTCGCTGCAACGCAAAATTGAGTACATAAATCGATACAAGAAATCAAATATTTAGCAGAAAATGAACCGGAAAGTACAGATATTGTCAAAACAAATATGTGGGACACATTATCCAAATAGAAGTCATCATCTTGAAAACATATGTCTCTTATGAAGTGCTGCAATATTACACTTTTAAAAGGAATACTACGGAAAACATAAATGAAGGAAAATATGCAGTGATTGGTTCAGAAGGATGTTTGGTGAAACAAAGGAAAGGAAATCTGATTAATCACAGAAAACCGAGTTGTGATACTCCTGATAGAAGAGAATTTTACGATTTAGCACTTTTGCAACTCTTCAAACCGTGGCGTACAGAATTGGAATTACTTGGAGATTTTCAGTGCTATGAAGATTCCTTCAATGCTTGTAAAGATAACATAGAATGTACAGTTTTTGCAAATTATCTCAAAACGTTGAATGATGAAATTGATCAAGAAGCTATTATTGCAGCTGAGATTGCTAGAGACAGTTCTCAAGATAGTCAAAGTTCTGCTCCACTGAGTCAAGATCCACTATCAATCAATCAATCAATCATCGCATTTATATAGCGCACTACTCACCCAGAGGGTCTCAAGGCGCTGGGGGAGGGGGGTCCATTACTGCTCGAACACCCAGGTCTTGAGTTGCTTCCTGAAGGCGAGGTGGTCCTGGGTTAGGCGGAGGTGGGTGGGGAGGGAGTCCATGTCTTGGTGGCGAGGTAGGAGAAGGACCGTCCCCCTGTGGTGGCTCTTCGGATGCGGGAGACAGCGGCGAGGGCGTGGCTGGTCGATCGAAGCTGGCATTTGGGAGCGTAGAAGTTGAGGCGGCTGTTGAGGTATCCTGGGCCTTGGTTGTGTAGGGCTTTGTGTGCGTGGGTGAGGAGACGGAAGGTGATTCTCTTGTTGACCGGGAGCCAGTGCAGGTCTCTCATGTGTCCGGAGATGTGGCTGCGACGGGGAATGTCCAGGATGAGTCGTGCTGAGGCGTTCTGGATCCGCTGGAGTCTCTTCTGGAGTTTGGCGGTGGTTCTGGCGTAGAGGGAGTTGCCGTAGTCCAGACGGCTGGTGACGAGGGCCTGGGTGACCGTCCTCCTGGTCTCGGTGGGGATCCACCGGAAGATCTTACGTAGCATGCGCAGGATGTTGAAGCACGACGAGGAGACGGCGTTGACTTGTCTGGTCATGGAGAGGGAGGAGTCCAGGATGAAGCCCAGGTTGCGTGCGTGGTCTGTTGGTTTGGGTGTGCTGCCTAGGGCCGGGGGCCACCAGGAGTCGTCCCAAGCGGCGGGTGAGGATCCCAGGATGAGGATTTCAGTCTTGTCTGAGTTCAGTTTCAGGCGGCTGTTCTTCATCCATTCGGCTACCTCTTTCATCCCTTCGTGAAGGTTGGCTCTGGCGGTGGCGGGGTCGTTGGTAAGGGAGAGGATCAGCTGGGTGTCGTCGGCGTAGGAGATGATGTTGAGGTTGTGCTGGCGTGCGATGTCTGCGAGGGGGCTCATGTAGACGTTGAAGAGGGTTGGACTGAGCGAGGAGCCTTGAGGAACGCCGCAGATGACTTCGGTGGCTTCAGATCTGAACGGAGGGAGGCGGACTCTCAGTGTCCTTCCGGCGAGGAAGGAGATGATCCACTCCAGTGCCTTCTCCTGGACTCCGACGTTGTACTAGGGTACGGTGGCAGACAGTGTCAAAGGCCGCTGAGAGGTCGAGGAGGATGAGGGCCGCTGTCGAGCAGCGCTCGGATGTCATTGGTGGCTGCGATCAGGGCGGTCTCGTGCTGTGGTTGGCCCGGAAGCCAAACTGTGAGGGGTCGACGGATCCGTTCGTCTCGAGGAAGGCGGCCAGCTGCTTGTTGGCGGTCTTCTCGATGACTTTTGCAGGAAACGGGAGCAGCGAGATGGGGCGGTAGTTCTTGAGGTCGGTGGGATCGGCCGATGGTTTCTTAAGTAGGGCGCTGAGTTCGGCGTGCTTCCAGCTCTCTGGGAAGGTAGCGGTGTCGAAGGAGTTGTTGATGATGTCCCGCAAGTGGGGTGCAATGACAGCGTCGGCCTTGTTGAAGACGTGGTGGGGGCAGGGGTCGGTCGGAGATCCGGAGTGGATGGAGTTCATCATGCGGACTGTGTCTTCAGTGCTGATTGGAGTCCAGGCGCGGAGGGTGGTGGTGGGGGGCGGTGGTTCGGTTGTGGCGTTCGTCGGTTGAGTGTTGAAGCTGTTGTGTATGTCCGCGATCTTGTTGTGGAAGTAGGAGGCGAGGGAGTTGCAGAGGTCTTGCGAAGGGGTGATGTCGTTGTTTCCGGCATTGGGGTTGGAGAGCTCTTTGACGAAGTTGAAGAGTTTCTTGCTGTTGTGTGCGTTGTTGTCCAGTCGTTCCTTGAATGCAGTTTTCTTGGTGGCGTGGATGAGTTGGTGTTGTTTTCGGGTGGCGAGCTTGAGGGCAGTCATGTTGTCCGGTGTTGGGTCTCTGCGCCAAGTTCTCTCGAGGGCTCGGCAGTTCTTCTTGGAGCTCTTGAGTTCATCGGTGAACCATGGGGCTTTCTTGCTACCGGGTCTTGTAGGCAGGGTCCTCAGGGGGACGAGCTCGTCTGCGTAGTCGCTGATCCACTTCGTGAGGTTGGTGGCCGCCTGGCTAGGGTTCGTTGTGCTGGTGGGAGGGTTCATGCTCAGGGAGGTCGCTAGCTTGTCGGCTGTGATCTTGTTCCAGCTCCTGCGTGCAACCTGTTGCTGGTGGTGGTGGATCGTGGTCCTTCCGAAGCTGAAGTGGACGCAGCTGTGGTCCGTCCAGTGGAGTCCGGTGGCCTGGCTGAAGGCGATGTCCTTGCTGGAAGAGAAGACGGGGTTGAATGTGTGTCCGGCGTAGTGGGTGGGGGTGGTCACCAGTTGCTTGAGTCCGAGGTTGGCGAGGTTGTCCAGCAGGGTGGTGGTGTTGCAGTCGTTGTTGTTCTCCAGGTGGAAGTTGAGATCCCCTAGGAGGATGTAGTCAGCGGAGCAGAGGGCGTGCGGGCTGATGAAGTCGGCGATGTCTTCGCTGAATTGTGTGCGTTGTCCCGGGGGTCTGTAGATGAGGGTGCCTCTGAGGGTGGTCTTGGGGTTGATGTGGACCTGAAAGTGTAGGTGCTCGGCGGTTGCGAGGGTGTCGTCGGTGTGGGTCGTGATGCGGATGGTGTTCCTGTGGATGATGGCGATGCTTCCTCCGGTGTGGTTGATGCGGTCCCTTCGGATGATCTTGTAGCCGTCTGGGATGGCGATGGCGATGTCGGGCGCTGAGGAGGCGTTCATCCAGGTTTCCGTGAAGAAGGCGACGTCTGGGGCTGTGGTGTCGAGTAGGTTCCAGATCTCGATGGCGTGCCTGTGGACGGAGCGGGTGTTGAGCAGGATGCATTTCAGGGGGCTGCTGCTGTTGCTCGTCTTGGTCTTGGTTGGTGCTGGAGTAGTGCAGGTCCGGAAGCAGGTGAACTTGCAGGAGTTGAAGCAGAAGGGTCCGTGGGTGCGTCTCGGGGTGGCTCGGTAGCAGCCAGGGACTCGGCCGGCATTGAGGGTGTTGAGGGTTGCGGCATCGTACGTACGGCGGGCAGGCTGGGGTCTGCGGGGACCAGGGGTCCTGGCACTGGGCGCGGTCCAGGCGCGGACGGGCGCAGACGAGCTTACCTTTGGCGCACCTTCAGCGTGCTTAGGGCGCGCCCGCTGCGCGTGCACGCTGCGCATACGCGTAGGCTCCACCATAAAAGGCGTAGTGGGGGGGTGGAGCGAGGGAGGGGCCGCTGGGAGGCGGTAGCGGGGAGGCTAATCAGGTGCGAGCAGAGGGAAGAGGGGGCGGGCCGCAGGGGGCAGCGGCGGGGATGGGGGGAAGTGAGAGGCGGGGGAGCAGGGGTGAGGGTAGGATCGGCGGGAAAAAAACGTCAGGAAAGCAGCGGCGAGGGGGGAGGCCTGAGGGCTGACCCTAGCAGGCGGCGGGCAGGGGGCAGGGGCAGGGGTCGGGTTGGCAGTAGGGTAACCTTGCCCCCGGGGACCGTGCAATGGCAGGGTCGGGGGTCAGGCAGCCGGCAGCAGGGGGGCCAAGCACGCGGAACGTGTGAGGCTGGCCTGGGGCTGGAGGCAGGCAGCAGGGGGACCAGGCAGGTAGGCAGCGGGAAGACCTGGCAGGAGGCGGCAGGCAGAGGGGGCCCTGGCACACGGGGACCGTGCGGCAGGAGGAGCGACTAGGACAATCAATTCTTAAAAATGAAGCGGCAATCGCCATGAATGAAGTGGAAACAACAATGCATCAAGCTCAAGAAGATATTTTGGACTTAGAAAGAACAACTAAATGTTGAACAGAAAGAAATATATCAGCAAGTGAGACACCAGATTGACCATGGTTTTCTTCATGAAAAGAAAGAATGCACATGCACATCATTTAAACTTATAAGTCTAGTCAAATTAGTTCAAATAATCTGCTAACCTAGAACTAATTGTAATACAATTTCTGTGAATGGATTCTTATTGAAAATTTTCCATAGAAAACGATGTTGTAAAGTCTACCACTCTACCATGATGCGTTAATCCAATATGGCACATTTTTTTAAATGGCTGCCCATTATTTGAGATATAGGGTATAACTGTTTATATGCCCATGTGTGGTATCATTTTATATGTTTTTAGGGACGGCAAAGTCAAAAATACCATAAAAAATTGTGTCTGATGACCATATTATCAAATAATCGTGGAATATGTCAGATAGACAAAGTTTGTATAACTTTTTTGTTGACTTATATGACAAAGTGTGAAGGAACTCAAATATTACAATTAACTTTTGAAATAAAAAGTTTGCTATTGTTTGTGTTTTGTTTTGTAACTTTGTTGTTATTGTTTGTTTTTTTGTTAATCAAAAATGTTTCATTTATGTGTTACAGGTTCTTGCGAGTTGCTGTGAGATACAGTGAAAATGGACATAGAAAAGTGTTTCATTTGTGATGTGGTGTTTCAAGAAGATGACAATGTATCTCTACTCACTGAAAGATGAGTGACTGGAATTCAAAAAACATGCAAGGAGAGAAAAATATCTACATTTCATGTTTGTGTTGGGCAGAAAGTTCACAAGAAATGCAGAGCGCGTTTTGTTAACTTTAAAACTCCGTTCCAGGAGAAAGAATCAGATCCCACAACTTCTCGTGTTCTACGGTCGTGTGAAAAATTTCAATAAGAATCCACTCATAAAAACTGTATTGCATTTAGTTATAGGTTCCCCAACAAATAGACTAGTCTATATCCGAATGTATATCAGTGGTCAAGCTGGAACAAGAAAAAGTTTCCTAATTAAAGTATTGACCAGTTATCTACAGAAAACAACTGACTCACATTTGTCTTGTGTTGTAACTGCTCGAACTGGGTGGCAGCACATACCATTAAAGGAATTACATTACATCATTTACTTATGCTACCTGTAGAGCATGAAAATAAATTGTAATATAACAAACTATCTGGAGAAGCTTGCTATAAAGTTTCAGGGGTGCTGAAGAAAATGAAACTTCTGATTATTGATGAGGTGAGCATGGTCTCAAACTTAATGCTTGCCTTTGTTCATTTAAGAATGCAGCAAATTCTTAAAACAGAATACGGTGTCTTATCTGGAGGAAAACATGTGATAGTTTTTGGAGACCTACTGCAACTCACTCCTGTGAAAGGACAACCAGTATTTAAAACACTTGTACATGAAGACACTAAAAAGTCTTTGGGAATTGTTGGAAACATTAACATTTGGTCATATTTTGAATACAAAGAACTCGTTCAAAATATGCGACAGGCAAATGATGTTGAATATGGAACTATTCTTCAAAATTTAGGAATTGGAGTATTAACAGAACATAGCAAACAAGCTTTGCAAAGTCGACTACTTACAAACTTGTTTCCAAATGAAAATATAGTTCCAGAAAAAATATATTAAAAAATTGCAGAAAATAAATCTATAATTTGCTTAATACCAACACTGCGCGAGTATTCTATATTCCATGAACAACGTTTAAAGCTAGAACATGAGCAAATAATAAAAATGGAAGTCATTGATAAAATGGAACATGAAGGAATCACTATTATTTTGATGGAAAAATGAAAAACAAAATTGGATTCTATAGAAAAATCTATATCTAAAACTGCTGGTTTAGAAAAGAATTTATATGTATGTGTAAACTGTTGGGTAATTTTACGGCGTAATTTGGATGTGGAAAAGGGTTTAGTAAATGGAGCAATGGGTAAAGTTGTTGATTTTGTAAATTATCAAAATAGAGATGCAATCAGATTGAAGAAGTAAAACAAATTGGTCATTGTTCTGTTTGTTTTTTACTTGTTAAAGATTTGTATGTTCGTAGAAAACATTTTCCTCTTTCTCTGGCATATGCGGTGACTATTCATAAGTCTCAAGGTTTAAGTGTAGATAATGCTTTGGTAAACATTGGAAATACCGTGTTTAAAGAGGGTATGGCATATGTTGCTTTGTCGTGAGTCAGATCTTTATCCCGGATTGCATTTGATTGATTTTGATGAGGGAAAGATTAGTGCAGATGCAAACTGTGTAAAAGAGTATAATCGGTTAAGAAGAATGTATGCTCCCAATTTAGGTGAATATCCTGTATATGAAAAGCGTGTAGTAGGTCGAAAAAGAAGATATGAGAATATCTGTAGGGAAGTTATGGAGAAGGAAAAAAATCAAGATAATGTTGAGATTGCAAGGAAAAAGAAAAAGGACATTATTGAAGAGATTGTTGGGTATTAGTTAGAAAATAGTTCAGGTATCAACTGCTATGCTAATGTAGTGGTAAACTTTTTTTTTTTAGAAAGTCTACAACAGCAAATTATGGAAAATCGAAAAAAAAGATTAAGAACTGATAAAAGTAAAATACAACTTGTTTCTGATATTCGGAATCTACTGGATATATGTTCTGGTTGTACACAATTTACACCGAATGTTCAACAAGACGCTCAGGAATTCCTAATGTATATGCTTGCAGAGTTGGAAAATGAAGGAATAGAAATTGAAAACCTTTTTGGAGTTAGTTATAAATGGAAACATGAATGTGAAAATTGTATATTTAGTTCTACCACTACCATAGACACTGAAAGATTCATATATTTGACAATACCAGACTGTAAAACAGTGTCTTTC
Organism: Lissotriton vulgaris; assembly: GCF_964263255.1. Taxonomy (NCBI): domain Eukaryota; kingdom Metazoa; phylum Chordata; class Amphibia; order Caudata; family Salamandridae; genus Lissotriton; species Lissotriton vulgaris. The sequence goes on from NW_028248478.1 coordinate 519,091, forward strand.
AACAAACTAGTTAAAGCAGCAAATCAAAACATGGAGTGTAGCCAATGCAAATCAGAAATGTTATCAACATTATTTATACAAAGACTTGGACAATACATAATTTTAATGATACAACTTGTACAGCTGATGGAAGAAAATTGCAAACTTTAATAAAAAATGTTGTAGCAAGTCAACTATCAATATCAGGAAGAACTTTTGTAGCAGTAGCAATTATTTTCCACGATGGTCCTTCTGCAACATCTGGACATTACACTTTCTATTTAAAATGCAATAAAGGATGGACATATTGTAATGTTGCTCATTTGGTTTGCCTTATGAATTACCTAATTCCTACCTAATATTTGTAAAGCCAAAGTTCTAAGAACATAATTCGGCCTATTGGGAATATCTTTATATGTATCAATACAATTCCTATTGGACAATTTCAGTATAAAAGTTTTCAGGAATATCATTTGGCCTAGAGGAAAGATATTTACATTAATTAAGGACTTTCTCTGGGATATTCTGACCGCATATATTTTAAAGAACATCATTTAGAGTATATGGAAATTATAAACAATTGTTCATTGATTTATCAATCAATCAATCAGTCATTTGTTAAGCGCACTACATACATACAAGGGTCTCAATATGCTGGGGGGGGGGGCAGGTGTGGGCCGTTACTGATCGAACAGCCAGGTCTTTAGTATCCTCCGGAAGGTCAGCAGGTCTTGGGTCTGTCGTAGGCTCAGTGGGAGGGTGTTTTATGTCTTGGCGGCGAGATGCGAGAAGGATCTCCCGCCGGTGGTTGTTCTTCGGATGCGCAGGACGGTGGCGAGTCAGAGGTCGGCAGAGCGTAACTGGCGGTTGGGGGTGTAGAAGTTGAAGTAGGCTGGGCCGGTCTTGTGGAGTGCCTTGTGTGCATGGATGAGGAGCTTGAAGGATATCCTCTTGTTGACGGGGAGCCGTTGCAGGTTTCTCAGGTGGGGGTGATGTGGCCGTGTTGTGGTACATCGAGGATCAGTCGTGCTGAGGCGTTTTGGATGCGTTGTAGTAGATTGATGAGCTTGGTTGGGGCTCCCGCATAGAGGATGTTTCCGTGGTTGAGTCTGCTGCTGACTAGGGCCTGGGTGACTGTCTTTCTTGTACCTGTCAGGATCCACCTATAGATCTTGCGGAGCATGCGGAGGGTGTTGAAGCAGGAGGAGGAGACAGCATTGACTTGCTTGGTCATTGAGAGCGTTGAGTCGAGGATGATTCCCAGGTTGCGTGTATGGTCGGGGGTCAGAGCTGCTCCCACTGTCGTTGGCCACCAGGAGTCATCCCAGGCTGACGGGTTGGAGCCGAGGATGAGGACCTCCGTCTTGTCCGAGTTCAGCTTCAGACGGCTGATCTTCATACAGTTGGCGACGGCCTTCAATCCTTCATGGAGGTTGGCTTTGGCGGTCACGAGGTCCTTGGTGAGGTAGAGGATCAGTTTAGTGTCCTCGGTGTAGGAGATTATGCTGAGGTCGTGCTGTCGGCCGCGTGTGCGAGCGGGCCATGTAAACGTTGAACAGTGTCTGGCTGAGGGAGGATCCTTGGGGTACGCCGTAGATGATCTCGGAGGCTTCAGGATAGAACGGGGGGAGGCGGAAACTCTGGGTTTTGCCGGAGAGGACGGAGGTGGTCCATTCCAGAGCCTTGTCTTGGATCCCTGCTGTGTGGAGGCATGCACGTAGTGTGCGGTGGCAGACGGTGTCAAAGGCGGCGGAGAAGTCTAGGAGGATGAGTGCTGCAGTCCCCCAGTTGTCTAGCAGGGTCATGATGTCGTCGGTGGCGATTGTTTTTAGTTCTTTCATATTGCAGTAACAAAATTCTCTTAGAAAGAAGCATTTTATAATTATGTGATTTGTATTACATGGTATGTTATTGAGGATGTTGTTTTTATGGAATGTGCAGAGATACTTTACTATATGGAAAATATATATTTTTTTGTTTTTCTTTTTTCTCCAAACATCGGCCATCCCAAGATTATGGATCATGTTGGTCATTGCTCAACGGATGCGTGGGGCTCCAACATGTTAGGTGTGATTAGATCTATCCCTTAGGGGATTGAGAAGGATGCTAAAATCACCTCTGATAATTATTGGCGTAGTAGTTTTTATTCGTTTAGCCTGCATTTTACAGATATATGCCGGATCATCGACATTTGGGCAGTAGAATGATGCTAGTGTTAACTCTGTCCCCCCTATTTCAAGCTGTGCTATAATCCATCTCCCTGACTGATATGAGGAGACTGATTTAATATTGCCTCTAGCCCCTGATCTAATTAAAATTGCAACCCCCTTATTATGGGCGACCTGTTCAGATGAGCAAAAAAGCTTAATCCAATGTTATTTACCAAAGATGGTCCTACATTCCAAATGACTCAGGTGAGTCTCTTGAAGGAGACAGACCTGAGCAGAAGATTGTTTGAGATACATCATAACCAATCTTTGCCTACGTGGACATCTAAGCCCATTGATATTCCATGAGATAAATTTGATTTTACAACTCAATAAGGCAGCAATTTCTGCCCATTAACAAAACTTTATTCGAGCATTCTGAGGATGGCTTAGTTTTAAAACAAATTTGAGATTGAGGATATTTTTTTGATTTTTTTCCCAATGCACCCTCACCAATGCTCCCGCACCCTCCCTCAATCCATCCCTGCCCCTGTGACCCCCCTTACTGCCCTGGGAAATCCCCCCTGTTCCTCTAAGCATAAGCCCTATGGGCAAGATCCCCTAGACGCTATCATGAAAAAAAAAAGAAGATGATTATGCAGGTGATAACCCCTTTCCACACGAGGTGCGCATTGAATGATACTGCCTAGAAATCCGTGATTTGTGCTCAGATACCGGCCATAGTTCCAACAGCTCCTAGAGTGGGTCAACTCAACGGTTGAATATATCTAAGAATATAAAGAGGACATCCAGGGTCGTCCCCTAGGGTTGACGCTCTCCTTGTTCTCCGGAGCCTTCGGGCCCTCCGCACGTTCGTAGAAGGGGCCACGTCTATTCAAGTGGCTTTTAGGTACCCACCCAAACCCCTCACCACCCTGTCCCCACTGGTCCTGATGAAGACCCCGTAGTAGGGCAAGAATCAGCCTACAACCTTGGGGTCGAAACGTCGACACAATCCTACTGTCGCCTAGCCAATAACAACAGCTCATTTTTTGGTTGTGTTAATTTGTTGGTATAGGATTATGAATGCTGAGAGTAACTATTTGTTTGGCAATATGAATATGCCTCGGTGGTATCATTTCTAAAATGTATAAATGACCACCCACGATTTCTTTTGCAACTTGTCTATACCCGCACTACCTGCACTACCTTCCCCCCTGTCCCTCTTTCACCTTGCCCACCTTTGGGCATCGAGGACACCTGCACTATTTTGAGAAATGTATGTGTAACCAATCTACAACCGAGGATGTGAATTAAAAACATCTCTCTGTAAATACAATACCGATTCTCTTGATTTTTTCAAAAGTAATTTTCTTTGTGTACCAAATTCTGTTCCAACTGGGACCCCTATGTATGTAACAGGTGATAACCCCGGGGCATATTACCAAGCAATAGAGATAATTATCGCTATTGCTTGGTTAGACAAAAATTTTACGCAGAACTGCGGCGATTTTTATCGCAGATAAACCTTGGTATTACCAAGGTTTATCGCAAAAGCGATAAAAATCGGCCGCAATGCATGAATATCGCTGAAAAGTCAGCGATATTCATGCATTACCGAGCTATTGCTCTTAGCCATGTTATCCACCTCCCATTGGATAACATGGCTAAGAACTGCTCAGGGCAGGTATTAGCTTTTGGAGATATTCGCGCTTAGCGTGAATATCTCCAAAGGTAGGTAATAGGAGATAGCGATGTTAGCGACTGTTTCCAGTCGCTAACATCTTGGCATGCCCACTTTGCATGTCATTAGTGATAAATATCACTGACATGCAAGGTGGGGCCCAAGATGGTCGCTATCTCCTACTAGCTGTCGCTAACTGGTGTTAGCGACAGCTAGGTAATAGGGAGATAATTTTATCTCCGCTTTCTTGGCTTTTAAAGCCAAAAAAGCGGAGATAAACCCCCTTGATAATATGCTCCCCAGTCCCTTCTAGGAGACCCAGCGAGATAATCTTTAAAATGATTATTACATTAGGACCCGCCCCCCCTAGCCAGCCTATGCCCCACTACCACTCCTTATTTTATCAATGAGGATGTCTAGTTCCTCGATCTGGCGCAAATTATACATGTGGTTGTTCCACATAATTCAGAGCGATGCCACAATTCTTAGTTGTACCTTGGCCCCCAGTGTGTTTAGGATTGCCATTCTTTAGCTCAGCTCCCACTGTTTTGTTGCAGTGATATATGATATGTCAGCCCTGATAGAAAAAGGGAATGGGCTAGAGAATGATTTAACCAGACCTGCTTTCAAAGCTATGGATAAGATTTTCTCCTTTAGGGAGTATGTAAGGAAGTCCACAAATATTTTCGTTGGCTTTAATTTTGCCAGATTCCTCTACATGGGTACCGATGGAGTCGCTGAATGTCCTGAGCCAGATCAAGTTCCTGGGAGTCCTTAAGGATCGTTTCTTTTAGAAGAGAGATCACAACATTGTTGATGTCTCCCCCCTCCATGTCCTCAGGAACATTTAGAATTTTTAAGTTGTTTTTTCTAGCATGATTCTCAAGACGCTCTATGTCATCTTTCAGATCCCTATTTTGGTGGGCTAGTTTATCCATTTCCACTGAGGAACAATGCAATGCTTCCTTTATTTTGGGGATTTCATATTCCAGAATATCAGTTCTCTGCAAAACCTCTTCAATTTTTTGTGCTAATACCTCACAAGAGGATTGGATTGCAGCTTGGTTGGTCTTAGAAATAGAGAATCTTCTCCCGAGAGCCAGCAGAATGTCCGCTAATGATCCAAACCCCAAAATATTGGAGGGTATCGTTTTGGAAAGATCAGGTGGATCTGGGGGACCAGGTAAATCAGAGGCTGAAAACAATGGTGCTGCCGCCACATCCACCGTCGCCATTGCTTGAGGGGTTCCCAGACCATTTTCTTGATTCCCTTGGTTTCCTAGAGCCGAGTATCTGTTTGATAAATTAACAGAGGGATGGATAGCCACCTGTTGCTCAACCAGTGTGCATGCTTCATTCATTACCCCAGGCAGGGGCGGCAGCAGAGTGGAGGACAGGATATTTTCATGAGGTGCGGAGGGGTTCTGCGGGTGGGCTGTCTGTGTACTAGGAGATGCCATAGTAATTGTTGTATTTAATCCCCTATCTGATGGAGTGGATAGCACTATATAGAAAGTCTTCAAAGAAGGGGTTACTCTGACTTTAGAGGACAAGACGTTCTTAGCCCTCCCTTTCCCTCTTCCACCCACTGGAGAAATATTCTATGTGATAGCTTTCCTCATGCCCTGCCTAGCAGTGGCCCTTACTTCTGCAACCGGGGGTGACGCACGAGTGGAATTAGTGGAATCAGTGCCTATATCAAATTTCGCAGCCCTATTGCGCAAAGTGTACCGGCACACAGTTGAATTAAAGCTCTGCTGAATACTGGTACTGCGGGGGGCACTACACGAGAGACTGCTCTCCCCATTATCCATACCACTCTCAAAGCCCACCTGCAGGAGAGTAATCCAGGTCACGTTTTCCGGACTTGCCTGAGCAGCGCAGGCCTCACCAAAGGCCTCCAGGGCAGTCCAGGCAGGCCCTGATAAACCCAATGCACTCCCGTTCTGAAAAGGCTCCAAGATGTTACCTCTGCCTCTATTTTGGGCAGTGTCGAGAAAAAGACGATCTCCTACCTTGCCTCGGTTCTCAATTGCGCTCCAACTTGTCAGTTCGCTGCCCCGGAAGACGTACTCACAGGTGCTGACTCTGCCACGATAGACCCGGAACTGCAGACTGAAGATCTGCCACCTCCACTCCTGCGCCGCGCTGACAAGCCGCAGCAGCGAGAGCTACGGGGACGGCACACCGTCTTGAGCCTCAAACACCATCCAGGAACACTGAAGACCTGAACACCGAAGACAGCAACTCTGAATGAGAGAAGAGCAAAATCGTAAGTATCTCCTGCTATCGGTTTTCACGAGAAAAAAAAAATAGCCAGGAGAGGAAAAAGAAAAAAAAATCACAGCTGGTGGTAGTGGGACAGTGAAAAGAAAAAGAAAAACGGGGGGGGCCGCCGCCAAAGTTAATTTTTAAGAGATCATCTTCTGCTTCTAAGGTGCTCGCTGCGTTCCATGAAGAGACCTAGTAGCGTGCGTCAGGGGAGCTCGTCCACGACGGTTAGCTTCCGGCCACCATGTTTTCCATATTTTTGACACAGATTTGGGTTTTTTGAAACAATCTTATTGATTTTTTTTATTTTATGCCCGCTGTTATGTGATGAGTAACATTGAAATCACTATCTGCAGGGAAATTCAATATATTCTGAGAACAGCAAAAAAGGCAAACAAAATAATACATATAATGTTAAAATTATGTTGTGTTGTAAAAAATATAATATATATTATAACAATTTTTTTTCTTCTCTTTCAGAGATCCTAATTCTAAAGTACAACATTTTGAGAAATATAAATTATAAAAAATAACAAAAAAATGTATAATTTTTTTTGATATGTACTACTGTCAAGGTAAGATTAAGTAATGCAAACACTATCAATGCACAACTACATTCAGTTGTGTAGTATATATATAAACTTCTAACCAGCTACTTATTAAAGTACTACTCATGCAGCCTAGGAATCATCCTATCTGTCCAATGCAGTTCTCCAATCACCCATCCAGCACTATTTACGTATGCTATCACTCCGCAATACCTAAGCAGTTATAAATTCAACATGTACTGTCTTTGCAGCACTAACATTATTCTAGTTACTAGTCATGTACGTAAGGAATGGCCTAGCCAGTAAAACTAGTACAGCTACAATATTCTGTGTACTATGCATGTAAACCTCTAAACTGCTACATACTAATGATACACTCTTCTAAATACCCAGTTAATACCTATGCAATGTAGGATTCCTTCTATCTGTCTTATATATTTCTCAAATCATCCATTCAGCACTATCTATGTATGCTATCACTCCGCAATACCTAATCACTTATAAAGGCAACATGTACATTATTTTCAGCACTGAAGTTATTCTCGCTACTAGTCATGTAGCTAAGGAATGGCCTACCAGTAAAACTAGTGCAGCTACAATATTTTGTGCACTATGCATGTAGACTTTTAACCAGCTACATGCTATTGATACGCTCTTCAAAATACCCAGTTTGTACCTATGTAGTGTAGGAATCCTCCTGTCTGTCCCATGCATTTCTCCAATCACCCATCCAGCACTATGTACGCATCCTATCACTCCGCCAATACCTAAGCACTTATAATTTCAGCATGTACTCTCTTTGCAGCACTGAAAATATTCCAGTTACCAGTCAAGTACCTAAGGAATGGCTTAATCAGAAAAACTAGTACAGCTACAATATTCTGTGCACTATGCATGCAGACCTCTAATCAGTTACATAGCATTAATAGAGTCTTTTAAATACTCAGTGAGTACCTATAAATTCTAGGAATACTTCTATCTGTCCCATGCAGTTCTCTATTCATCAATATAGCACTATTTAAGTATACTATTGCTTCACCAAAACCTAAGCACTTATAAAAATCAGCATGCACTCTCTTTGCAGCACTGTAAATACTCCAGTTATTAGTCATGTACTTAAAGAATGGCGTAGCCACTAATGTAACTTCAGGTACAATATTTTTTATACTATGCATGCAGACCTTTAAACAGATACATACTATTGATACGCTCATCTAAATATCCAGTTTGTACCTATGCAGTGTAGGAATCCTCCTGCCTGTCCCTTGCATTTCTCCAATCATCCATCCAGCACTGGCTACTTATCCTATTACTCCACCAATACCTAAGCACTTATAAGAACTAAAAAAAACTGTTTAGCATTATTTAGTATCTACTACTGTCAAGGTAAGATTATGTAATCCAAACACTATCAATGCATAAGTACATTCAGCTATGCACTATATATATAAACCTCTAACCAATTATTTAGTAAAGTACTACCTATGCAGACTAGGAATCCTCGTGACTGTCCCAGGCACTTCTCCAATCACCCATCCAGCACTTTTTACATATGCTAGCACTCGGCAATACGTAAGCATGTATAAATTCAACATGTACTCTCTTTGCAGCATTGAAATTATTCCAGTTACTAGTCATGTACGTAAGAAATGACCTAGCCAGTAAAACTAGTACAGCTATAATATTCTGTGTACTATGCATGCAGACCTCTAATCAGCTACATAGCATTGATACAGTCTTTTAAATACTCAGTTAGTACCTATGCAGTCTAGGAAACCTTCCGTCTGTCCCATGCACTTCCTCATTCTACCACCCAGCACTATCTATGTATCCTATCACTCTGCCAATACCTAACCACTAATAAATTTAGCATGCACTCTCTTTGCAGCACTAAAATTACTCCAGTTATTAATCATATACTTAAGGAATGGCCTAGCCAGTAATACAAGTGCATGTACAATATTTTGTACACCATGCATGCAGACCTCTAACTAGCTACACTAATCATACACTCTTCTAAATATCCAGTTAGTATCTATGCAGTCTAGGGATCCTTCTGTCTGTCCCATGCACTTCTCCATTCACCCATCCAGCACTAGCTACTTATCCTATTACTCCACCAATACCTAAGCACTTATAAATTCACTATACACTCTCTTTGTAATACTGTAATTATTCTAGTTACTAGTCATGAACTTATGGAATGGCCTAGCTACTAACAGAAGTACAGCTATAATATTTTGTGCACTATCCAAGCAGACCTCTAACTAGCTACATATTATTGATACACTCTTCTAAATACCTAGTTAGTACTTATACAGTGTAGGAATCGTCCAGTCTGTCCTATGCACTTCTTTAATCACTTATCTTCCAGTATCTACTTGTCCTATCACTCCACCAATCGGTAAGCACTTATAAATTAATTGTTTACTCTGTTTGCAACACTGTCATCATTCTAGTTACTCGTGGTACTCTTATAAAATGACTTAGGCACGGGTAAACAGTCATAATATCTATTCCAAAATATAGAATGGACATAATATCGAAGTAAAAATATAGAATGGACAAAATATCGAATGGACACAATATAGTGGTTAAAAATATCGAATTTAAGGTAAGTAATATTGATTTTCAAAATATAGAAGTCAAAATATCGAAATATACAATATAGGCATTAAAAATATCGATTTTTTAATAATATCAATTTTTTTAAGGTGTTTTGTATGTTAGTATATGTGTGAAAAGTGTATATTAATTTTTGTAATGTATGTTTAATGTATTTTAAGTAATGAATTTTATGTTATTTAATTTTTGCGTAATTTAATTCTGTAGCGGGTTGTGGGTTTATAGGGGAATAGGGTGGGAAGTAATTTAATTGTAATTAATTAAATATTTTTATTTATTTATTGGTATTCAATTTGAATTTATTGTTATTTTGTAATTGGTCATTAATTTTTATTAATTGCCAATTCATTTGTATTAATTGATTAATTGTTAAATATGTTAATTTTCGAAATTTATTTTCTGTAGCGGGTTGTGGGTTTATAGGGGAATAGGGTGGGAAGTAATTTAATTGTAATAAAGTAAATATTTTTTTTCATTTATTTGTATTGATTTTACATTTATTGTTAATCAATTTTTAATTGGTAATTAATTTCTATTAATTGGCAATTCATTTTTATTAATTGGTAATTATTTTGTATTAATTAAATATTTGATAATTATGATAATTGTATTAATGTATTTTTTGTAGTGGGATGTGGGTTTATAGGGGAATAGGGCGGGAAGTAATGTAATTGTAATTCATTACATATTAAAAATACTTTTTGTGTATTGATAATTAATTGACCGTTAATTTTTAATTGGTATTAATTTTTATTATTAATTCGTTTTTGTTATTTAAAATTAATTCGTTGTTGAATAATTATGAATAGGTTATTAATTTTTAATAACTAATATGTAGTTGTATTTCTAATTAATTATTACATAATATTAAATTGGTTATTAATTTCAATTAATGTTTTATTGGTATTGATATTTAATTTATTTTTAATAATATATTAAATCATTACTTTCCCTACTATTAAACTCACTGGAGTGGGAATAGTAATTTTCACCCTCCCGCTATCCAACGCTTTCCCTACTGTTCCACACTCTGGATTGGGAATAGTATTTTTTACCCCTACGCCATCCAACGCTTTCCCTACTGTTGCACTATCTGGAGTGGGAATAGTAATTTTCACACTCCCGCTATCCAACGCTTTCCCTACTGTTGCACTCTCTGGAGTGGGAATAGTATTTTTTACCCCTACGCTATCCAAAGCTTTCCCTACTGTTGCACTCTCTGGAGTGGGAATAGTAATTTTTACCCCTACGCTATCCAATGCTTTCCCTACTGTTGTACTCTCTGGAGTGGAAATAGTAATTTATACCCTTCCAATATCCAACGCTTTCCCTACTGTTGCACTCTCTGGAGTGGGAATAGTAATTCTTACCCCTACGCTATCCAACGCTTTCCCTACTGTTGCACGCTCTGGAGTTGGAATAGTAATTTTTACCCTCCCGCTATCCAACGCTTTCCCTACTGTTGCACTCTCTGGAGTGGGAATAGTAATTTTTACCCTTATGCTATCCAACGCTTTCCCTACTGTTGCACTCTCTGGAGTGGGAATAGTAATTTTTACCCCTATGCTATCCAACGCCTTCCCTACTGTTGCACTCTCTGGAGTGGGAATAGTATTTTATACCCCTACGCTATCCAACGCTTTCCCTACTGTTGCACTCACTGGAGTGGGAATAGTATTTTTTACCCTCCCGCTATCCAACGCTTTCCCTACTGTTGCACTCTCTAGAGTGGGAATAGTAATTTTTACCCTTACGCTATCCAACGCTTTCCCTACTGTTGCACTCACTGGAGTGGGAATAGTATTTTTTACCCCTACGCCATCCAACGCTTTCCCTACTGTTGCACTCACTGGAGTGGGAATAGTATTTTTTACCCCCCCGCTATCCAACGCTTTCCCTACTGTTGCACTCTCTGGAGTGGGAATAGTAATTTTTACCCTTACGCTATCCAACGCTTTCCCTACTGTTGCACTCACTGGAGTGGGAATAGTATTTTTCACCCCTACGCTATCCAACGCTTTCCCTACTGTTGCACTCACTGGAGTGGTAATATTAAATGTTACCCTCCTGCTATCCTACGGTAAAATATTGTACTTTTTTTATTAATAACTTAAATTAATTATATCTTAATTTTAAGGTTATTTGAGTATTTTTAAGCATGTTTTAGTTAATTATATTTATTATTTCATTAATTTTAAATAACTTTTAAGACATTTAAAAAAATTCGATATTTTGACTGACTATATTTTTTACAGACTATATTTTGGATTCGATATTTTTGTACTTACCTGTTTGTAGATAGGAATTCGATATTTTGGCATTCTATATTTTGGTGACTATATTTTGGTAAGTCTATTTTTTGTCATTCTATATTATGTCAGTGATCCTTAGGCACGAGCACACATACAATATAATGTGCATAATCCCTACAAATCTCTAAGCAGATACATACTATTGGTCCACGCCATTAAATACTGAAGTAGTACTCATGCTGCATAGGACACCTCCTGTCACTCTCACGCAATTCTTCAATCACCCATCCAACACTATTTTCTTATTGTATCAGTCTGCCAATAGCTAAGCACGTATGGGGCAGATTTACAAGCACCCTGCACCACCAGTACATCACTTTTTGTAACGTAGTGTTGGCGCTAGGCACTCTTTCATATTTACAAGGAGAGGAAAAGCCTCCCTGCATAGCGTTTCTTCTCCTTGTAAATACGACCCTTTTATACACAGCATTTTGCGTTGAAGGGGAGTTCCATAAGTGTTGTTGGGGGTGTTCCCATGCAACACTCATAGAACAAAACACATCTCCAGATTTATGAGAAACCATAAATCTGGAGATGTGTGTGAATGCTGCACCATCCTAGAGTTGGTGTAGCAAGGCACAACAAGGAGAATTGTTTTTATTTCTCCTCATTTTTTCCTCTTTCAATGCATGCTGCATTCCACAGCATACATTGAAAGAGGAAAATGCCTTTACTGATTGCTTTTGTGCAGGAAGGTGTCCCTTCCTGCACAAAAACAATCTCCCCACGAAACAGATACCCTTGCACCATGGTGCATGGATGCCTGTGTCACCACATGGGTGCATTCTGTGCAGCAGTGCAGAGGGAAGCACAGAGTTGCAACATATTCATGTACATATGTCACATCCCTAAACTTCGGAAGTGCCAAAGCGCAGTGCAGCTAAAGAGCTTGCAGTGTGATGCTGCAGCACTTCCTTATACATCTGCACTTATACATTCATCATACACAACTAATGCATTCTTTCAGTCAGTCATGCTCTACACATACATTCAACCAAACTTTCACACATTACCATGCAATTTTACTTCTTTTTAACCAGATAAAGTAATGCTGATAAGAACTTTTTTTTCTTCCTTTTTCTTTTGTATTTTTTTTAAACATTTTTAAACAATTTTGTATTTTTTTGGGAATTTTTTGGAAAAATGAACAAAAAACAGAACGAATAAAACAGGAAACTTTTGGAATTCGTTTTCATTACAAAAAAACAAAAATTAACAACGATGGTTGCTCTGTGCATCACAAACTGCATCCACCGACTGCTCTTGGAAACATATTAGTTTCTTGCACTTAACGCAGTGCTGTTCAAGAAAGGCGAATTCTGGCCTAATGTCCGGTGTTGCTGAGGACGCTCCAGATGTAATTGCAACGCAGCTCGCCTAATTTCCTCCCGTGCAAGATTAAGGGAATGTATGGTCCACAGATGTTTATACATTGAGAGGACTTATTGAAAAATTTTGTATGTCATCATACTTGCGTTGACTTTTTTCTCTTCATGTGGAAATGTGAAGAATTTCCACACAACAGACTCCAGGCTCTGTTGATGTGGTGCCTCCTGCAAAAATTCTTCTTCAGAAGACACTTCCTCCTGCTGCAGCTGCTGTCCAGAAGCCATTTTTTTTTTTTGAGAAACACCACAAAAAACAAACAAAACACGGTTCTTGAAGGAAAAGAGATGTCTATCTAAAGATGCTCCAACAAGAATGATTGAAATGGGTGGGGTATTTCAATAGTTACAGTGGAAAATGTTATTAACCAATCAAATCTTTTGTTTTTGAGGTCACATGGGATCCGCGCACCGTGCGCTCACGAAGCACGCACCCGACACAACTTCGCGAAAATATATTTAAAAGTAATATATTATTTTTTGAGTATCTTAGATAATCTCTTGCCCTAATATGTATATTAAAGACACATACATATCATTTCAGACATAAAATAAATTGCAGGAGTCGCGCACCCAACGTGCCCCAACACGTATATGACATCACGTGGACCCGCCACTGCGCAAGCGCCATCTACCGTAATGAGCATGTGTCGCGAGTGCGCGGGAGAAGTAGTCGCGGACCGGTCGCATACCAATATAGCGCACATCACATAATATTAAATGTATATGACGTAACTGAAAAACATGAAGCCGTCGCACACCATACGTGGATCCTTCACAACTTTTCTAAAATGGCAGCTAGAATCCATGCACCCATAGTGATGGGTACACTTTGGATGCGCAAATCCCAAAAAAACTTGGAAATGTTCTTTTTGTAAGGAATATAATATAAATATATTAAAATAAAAATATAAAACAAAAAAATGAAACAATATTTTTTTAAACATTTTTTGCAATGTTTATAAAAAATATATAACGTTATTTCATGATTAAGGGCCAGATGTAGGAAGTAACATTTACCAATTCTTAATTACCGAAAATTACCGAATTTTACCGATTCGGTAATTAAGAATCGGTAAATGTGAGGGGTGGGTATGTAGGGAATCCAGATGTTCCCTTTTATCGAATCGGTAAAATTCGGTATTTACCGATTCGGTAAATACCGAATCGGTAAAGCCTATTGATTCCTATGGGCTTCAAAGCCCATTGGAATCAATAGGCTTTACTGATTCGGTAATTACCGAATCGGTAAATACCGAATTTCACAAGGGTGCAGGGGGTGCCATGTGGCAGGCATGCAAGCCCTAGGGGCAGGTCTCCCTGCCACATGGCATAGGTGTGCATGCACACATGTGCATGCACACCGGAATCGGTATTTTACCATGAAGTTGGATTTCATGGTAAAATACCGATTCGTTTAGGCCTTTGGGACTCAGAAGAGTCCCACCTACATATGGAATTTACAAAATCGGTAAAATTACCGATTCGGTATTTTACCGAATCGGTAATTTTACCGATTCTGTAAATGTAGATTTACCTACATGTGGCCTTGGATTTAGGCCCCTACATACCGATTGGCCATTTACCGGTCGGTAACGGCCGAAATCGGCCGTTACCGGTCGGTAAATGACCTGAAACGGCCACCTACATCGGGCCCTAAATATTTATAAATAAACAGTTTAAAAACTGCAGAAAATCAGTACAAAAAATAGATAAACTACTATTACAATTAAAAATTTGCATTTAAAAAACCTTTGAGATTCACTGAAAAAACCATAGGTTTCAGAGACGTTATAGCATTAAAAAACCTTTGAAATTCACTAAAAACTAAACATAGGTTTCAGCAGTCCTGCAATAAAATCTGTCATGTCCATGCTGATGGGGCTAATGCAAGCACATGGGTGCAGGGCCCGTAATAAAAATGATCAAAGGTCCCAGGAAAAGTATTTCACAGGAAGGCTCACACTCCGCAGGTATGGTTTCCAAAGCAATATATTGGGCAATAAATTGCTTTGCAAACCGTAACTGCGGCGTGCGAGCCTTCCTGTGAATCTGTGAATGACTTTTCTCTGGACCTTTGTGTTTACACATAAATTCACTGAAAAAACCATAGGTTTCAGAGACGTTATAGCTAGGAATTAGCATTTTAAAAAAACCTTGGAAATTCACTGAAAAAAACAGATTTCAGGGGTGTTACAGTTAGCTGGACATTTCACTCGTACAAACCATAGAAATTCCTCTGTTATATTTAGTTCTGCTAACTATAACTCGCGCACCAGCAATTCACTGCTGATGATGTCCCATATTACATCATTCATGACTTGGTCAGTGACATCACTCATGACATCACTGAGGACATCTCAAATGACATCACTCTTGACATCACTGATGACATCATCCATGTGACAATCTGATACACCTCATCACAAACTAGTATAACCTTTATTCACTCACTACAAAAATTACCATATTTGAAACCATTAACACACCAATACCAGTTACTACAGACTCACTCACTAATTCCTAAGTCTATACACACAACTACCCATTCACCCACAGAATCACTTATACATGCAGTCACTGATCAATAGAACACTATCAAATGCACTCATACACCTATATAGACATTGACACATCAGCAGTGATCCTAGTTGGTTATGCAGTCATCCTACTCACTCATGAAAAGAATCAATCACACTTACATTTACTCACCTACACAGTTATACACACAACACCTCATTTATTCATACACATAGTAGCTCATAGTTACTATGGTAAAAAATCACTAATACAATTATACACTCATCCATACAGTTACTCTCACAATCACTGACTCTTACGTTTACTTATTTATATACACCAACTCTCACATACAATGGCTTTTATTTTTATACTTTGTTGGAGATGTACCACTAAGACATGCATTCGCTCACCAACACATAAATAAACACAACCAGTCACACAAACAACTGTTTCCACATGCACTCTTAAAGCCATATACCTACTCAATCAACCACTCATACATCTATGCATAGAGTTACACACACCCTCCCCAACCACACACACACTCAGTCTCCCATACAAATACTCAGCCAACTAATCAATAAGTATTATAGACACTCATGTACTTAGTGACCAACTGATGCAGCAGGTTATACAAGAACAGAGAGAGTGATGCACACATTTACATAGTTTAGTTACTTACCCATGTATTTAGTGAGACACTTATAATTACTAACTTAAACAGACAATCAGACAGCTACTAAATCCCCCATCCAGACAGTTATATATCCACGGAATCTTCAATGCAGATTGTTATATTACTAATACAGTGATGTCATTTGAGATGTCATCAGTGATGTCACTGACCATGTCATGAATGATGTAATATGTGACATCATCAGCAGTGCATTGCTGGCACGTGAGTTATAGTTAGCAGAACTTTCAATAAAGGAGGAATTTCTATGGTTATGTACCAGTGAAATCTCCAGCTAACTATAACACCCCTGAAACCCATGGTTTTTTCAGTGAATTTCTAAGGTTTTTTAAATGCTAATTCCTAACTATAACGTCTCTGAAACCTATGGTTTATTCAGGGAATTTATATATATACACAAAGGTCCAGAGAAAAGTCATTCACGGATTCACAGGAAGGCTCGCACGTCGCAGTTATGGTTTGCAAAGGAATTTATTGCCCAATATATTGCTTTGGAAACCATAACTGCGGAGTGTGAGCCTTCCTGTGAAATACATTTCCTGGGACCTTTGTTCATATTTATTACGGGCCCTGCACCCATGTGCTTGCATTAGGCCCATCAGCATGGACATGACAGATTTTATTGCAGGACTCCCTTCCTGTATGTATATATATATATATATATATATATATATATATATATATTCACTGAACAAAAATAGGTTTCTGGCCTTACATAGTTAGGAATTAGCATTTAAAAAACCTTTAAAATTCACTCAAAAAACTATAAGTTTTAGGGGTGTTATAGTTAGCTGGACATTTCACTCATACAAAACCATTGAAATTGCTCCTATATAGTTAGTTGTACTAACTATATTTCGCGCACCCGCAATCCACTGCTGATGATGTCACATATTACATCATTCATGACATGGTCAGTGACATCACTGATGACATCTCAAATGACATCACTGATGACATCACTGATGATATCATCCATGTGACAATCACATACACCTTTTCATACACTAGTAAAATCTTTCATCACTCTTTGTAAAATACTGAGTATCATATTTGAATCCATTGTCACAGCCATACAAGTATCTAAAAACCCACTCAGTGATTCATAGATGTATACACACATCTAATCACTTACCTGTAGATACACTCATACATGCTGTCAATGAACAAAAGAACACTATCAAAAATACTTATACACCTAAATCGACATTACACACCAGCACACATCCTATTCACATGTGAAGTCATCCTACTCACTTATGCAAACAATGGATCATACTTACATATTTACTTAGCTACACACTTATAAAAACCCAACTTCATCTATTCATATAGATAGTAAGTCATACTTCGTGAATTATAAAATCATTATTACAAGTATAAAGTTACCCATACAGTCACTCACGCAATAATTGAGTCTTATGTATACTTATTTATATACAACAACTGACACGTACACTGCCTTTTATTTTTCTAGTTTGTTGGACATGTACCATTGAGAAATATATTTGCTCATCACCACACCCATAAAGATATTCACTCACCCAAACAACTGTGAGGAACATGTAGTTTTAACTTCATATATCTAGTGAATCAAGTATTCACACATCTTTGGGCAGTCACACACACCCCACCGAACCACACACACATTCACTCTCCCATACAAATAGTCAGTTAACTAATCAATAACTAATATAGACTTTCACATAGCTAGTTACCAACTGGAGAACCAGTTTACACAACAACTGACAAAGTGATGCAGATATTCACACAGTTTAGTCACTGTCCACTATATTTAGTGAGACACTATAAATTGGTCAAGTAAACAGTCAATTACACTGCTACTAAATCCTCCATCCAAATATTTATTTTTATATATCCACTCATTCTTCAATGCAAATTGTATATGTTTGTATATTTTGTATATTTGTATATTTGTATATTGTCCCAGTTCAGTATGGCAAAACAAAGTTGGGAGACTTTTAGGTACCATCAGTAGTCTTTTAATACACTTATCCCTACTAGTTAGAGGTGTTGGCTTCTACTGTACCCCCAAAACCCAGCATTTTTCACTCACTACATAGTGATTTTTTAGGATTCGCTATTTAGGAAATGCTAAAACAGAATTTCGTACATCTGGCCCAAAATGTCTGTTGGTCTCTTATAATTTGATTTTGGGCAATGCCACTGGAATTATGTAGCATGGGAGGGTGACATTATGTGGCAGGGTTGACTAAATTATGCTGTAAGAAAAGTCGAATTGTGCAGTGCAATACAGCACATTTTGTGATCGCATTATTTCATTATTGTGTCATTTACAGTTGTTACCACTGTCTTGGCACAGGCTGAACCTCATTGGTAATGGTTTAACAGCTAAATATAGGCATAGGCAACAGAAAGTTAGCCAGCCCATCTTTGCAAAGGGCCTTCCACAGCGTGGCCACATGTTGCTGAATTTTTAGCAACCTTTGAACCGTTTGAGCTAGAAGCAACATTCTTTTTTTTGCTACAAACTGCAAATTATGCAGCAACTAGTTAATTATGTAGCAAATCCAAAGTTATGCGGAAAATGTTGCGGCCCCACAATTGCACAATTCTAGTGACCCTGGTTATGGGTTCAACCTGGGTGTGGTATTCAGAACAGATCCTGTAACTCACTAAATGTTGAGGGGCATGTCTGATTTGCATCACCTGCCACTTGTTCATAATGCTACTGCAAGACATTTCCTTGGAGCTGGGATTAGTGGTTAGTAATTCAACCTAGGGCATCACTCCAAGCCCTCTTTCTAATCCATCTTTCAATATATCTAGACAAGGAATTTGCATGCCTAGAGTCGTTGATATATATTAAAAAAAGACAATCTAATTTCTCACTACTTTGAGATTGTTCTGTTGGACACAAGTTGAATAAAACTTGAGAATAAACACACTCATGTCTTGATGAGGGGACAGTGAGATCACCAGACTGCACTAACTGCGCATGTAGAACAAAATGTATATTATATGTGATGTCATTAGTGAAGTCACAATATATTTGATGGCGTAATTTGTGATGTCACGAGTGAATTAATAAGAAGTGCATTGGGTGGAAATGCGTGAACACTGGAGTATTTTAGAGGATTTCCTTGTTTTGGATAATGAATAAACTTTTCAACAAAAGTTTTTTTTTGTCGTGGAATTTGTACGGTTCTTTTATTGTTATAGGTTCATATCTATGGGGCCTAGGGAACCCTAGCATCCCTTCATTAAACCTTGCACTACTGGCCATGCTCTGAGTGTAGAACACGTGTATAGTACACGTATTGCACAAGGGGCATGGCCTCCAAAGCCATGCATAGTACTTCCTCTTTATAACTACAGATCATGCAAGAGGTGTACGTTGCACAAGGAATAGCTTGTGGGTATGGTCTGCTCATTGCACAAACCAGGCACAGAATGCACCTTTGTGGTGCACACGGCAAGGTATACAGTAAACCTTGCATGGTTTGACTACCCTGCAGGTCCTGTGACCATGCTTTGCTAGCCCTAGAAATGTTTTGCATAAATTATTACAGCCTCGATGGAATAAGGAATCATTGGATAAAACAGAGGGTGGACCTAAAGAAAGACATGGCAATGCATAGAAGCATGGTGAAGGCAGGAAGCAGCGTAGTAATGGCGCAAGTTGCGGTGCACCAGACACCAACAGTGGGTGGTGCACTCAGAATGGCACAGTACACAGGGGAAGGCGTGGCTGGACTCGGTGCGAAAAGGAAGAACAATGTATACGGGTCCTTCTCGGACAAAAGATGATGTAAACAAATCTTTGCTGAGGTGTAAATACAGTAAGATGATACCAGACGAGTGTACATGCCTGGTTATTCAAGGTTAGATTAATGCGCTTGCCTGCAAACAGCAAAGTGTGTCACGCGTGTTCACTTAATTTGACTCTGTATTAACTGAAACTCTACAGCTCTAGCAGAACCTGCTAGACCAGGGATTAGAGAAACAAAAATCCTAGTTGTATCACTAATTACTAGCCTGTTGTCACTGCCTTTCATTTGATTAGCCCAAAGGCTCCAGAGAGAAACCTGCCATCATAAGAACCGACCTGGGTATGGAAGCGCACCTAAAAATACTGTTCTCCGGCCGAGCAATGGACAACTGAGTCCTTCAGCACACCCACGCATGCACATAAAACACCGCAAAGCAAAGAACTTTTCAGGTCAAAGTCATTTTACTTTCACACTAGCTCACAGAAGTAACTTTAGAAACTAATACTGAACAAACTACCAACGAAACTGAATCAAATACCAACAAAACAATATACACAATCAAACAATCTTTGAAGGCTTGTTTGCTCCTGGGTTCTGTTTGTTTTTTTAAAAGATTCTCAGTGGATTCTGATCTTGCTTGCTCTGCAGTTCTCATCCATGCTCCTCAGGTAAGGTGGTGTTTCGGAGCGATGGTATTTGAGCTGGGAGATGGAGGCAGTAATTCAGTGAAGTGTGCAAGAAGACAGGGCCAATAGTGAGCTGCTAGTTTCTTAGATCGTTGCCAGGATGGTCTGATGGGTCCCAACATTCTAGAAGCAAGAGGGGTAATAAAGTATGAGGCTTGAGAATCCTCATAGAGAATCTTAAGTCAATTGTTAATTATGTTTGGCTAAATTACATTTTTGAATAAAGACAGAAACAAATATACTGATATTGTTAGACTTCTCAGTTCCAGGGTGGTCTCCCCCCTCTCCGCGACCTTTTGCCTTCTGGCCTCTTGATTTGCCTAATTTGTTTTTGTTGGCCTTAGGACTCTGTGCACTTTACTCCTGCTAATTAGAGCTACACTGCTTAAAACATTGTAACATTGGCTTACACCTGTTAGGCATATTTAATTTATTTGTAAGACCCTAGTAAAATGGTATACCATATACAGGTAAATGCTTCTAGTGGGCTTGTGGCACGTATTATGCCACCTACTTAAGTAGCCCCTTAAATCATGTCTTAAGCCTGCCATTGGAGCCTGTAAGCAGTTTTAAACTGCAAATTCAGCTTGGCAAAAAACATTCCTTACACACACACACAAGGAAAGGAAAGAGGATTCAGTGGGACCAATCTGTCCCTGGGTGCTGCTTATTTTCCCGTTTTAGAAAAACCATCTGGTTTTTAATACTGCCCTCATTAATACTAGAGATAGTGTCATGCTTCTTTATAGTGCTGCATCAACATCAAGATGCAGACCAACAACGATTGATGGAGCGAAATGTTATTAAAAAAACACAACAATTGAGGGGATTGAATCAAACCCTCTATACCAACTGGGATCGGGATCCTCTCAAAACAAAAATAGTGATTAAAACTACCTAGGTGAATGTTCAACTAATCTTTATGATGGAGCAAGGATTTGCACGTAACGCGACTTGCTCTCTTCATGAACCTCGCCTGAATCATAACTGTACTAACTCCGATTGTTTGTCATTTTATTTGTATTTCCCCAACACACGGGTGTCCCTAGGAGGCTTGCCTATGTGTTTTTCATCATAATCAAGCTTGCACATTAATAAAATGGCCGCTTTGCAGAAATCCAGTCTGCGCATGCGTCGGTCATACCCATGTGATGTGACGCACTCGCAATCTGGAGGGAAAAGTTCGCTCATGCGCAGTGGTGTTAAAATGGCCGCTTGTCACTAATCATGCTTCATGCTATCTTAAGCCGCTTTTGTATATGCATCTTTTCTGCACTAACTCTTAATGCAATACGTATTATAAAATAAGGGATTAAGAGTAGTTGGTCATGGTGTACAGTGTATTCATTTTATTCTGTGTTATTAATTTGTTTTCGCTTACTTTTCATGTACCGCGTAAATGAGGGCCTGGACTTAATGACCAGAATCCATATTGAAGCTGACGTATCCCTCATCACGTGACCTAAGATCTGGGACGTGCAGCAATGGAACCTGGCCAGTTGGCCATTGAAAAGGGGACTGTCCTTTCCTGACGCACCTTCGCCCTTGAAGACCTGCTCTTTTTATTCTGAATGTGCAACAATGTTGCAAACCTTTTCTTCACTATTGTACTTTCCCACACGTAGGCCTGGGAACCCAGGTGTTAGGGGGAGGGTAATGTCACATGAAGTATAGGTGGTACCTATGATCTAACCACCTCCCTTGACCAATCAGAAGATGGGGCTTTGTCATTTTGCAACATTTATGGGTGGTCTTGGGGACTAAAATTGTATAAATAGCCTAGGTTAGCTTAGAGAAATTGTCCGACTTGTCCGAGTAGCAGACCTGTCACTGACCCTACGAACTCTATAGGTGCCTGATACAGAGTGCTGCGGAGCATTCTGCCTGAAACTTTCCACAAACTCCAAGGGGTGGAAATTAGTCCTAAGTGCTAAACAAAGCACTTTGCTGGGAGATTCGAAAACCCAATCGGGGTTATTGGCGGATTCCGTGCAGAAGAGGGGGTAACGCTGGCGTTACATCCGAAGCTGTGAGGGGTTGGTCGTGCCTTGGTGAACCCAGTCCTGACCCAGACCTGAGGGGTATCCTGTCCTGACTGTCCATGAGCTGTACCCGCTCACCTTCTGGTATTCCTGAGTGCTTGAGGGTCCTTGTCCTGTTCTTTCCCAACTGACCCGTGACCAGGGCTAGTCCTCATTCTCACCTAGGTAACTATTGACATAGGTGTCTGTCTATACTATATCCTCAACTTTTCCTCCTCTGATTAAAGCAATCTTGCCTGTGATATTCTCCATATCTCCTTTGAATGTAATTTTATGCAATTGATTATTAGTAAATGTTCCACTTTTACCCTTCCTATAGGACATTGTTAAACCAACTGTTTATCTAGATTGTTCCTCTTATTCCCCTTCCCTTAGTATGGTTGCCGTGAAGTTAGTAAAGATAGCATAAGGTTTAGGAATTAGTATAAAGGGATTAGGCCACACCTTAGGTCTTTCCTCACGTCTTTGCCCTAGATTAAACTGTATTAGATAAATGGTTCATTATGATTCATGCCCTATAGTGTTCCCTTTTACTCTATGATATTCACTATAATCCATAGTTATATTCTGGTTCTGATACTTATCATTGATGTATTACTTTGCATTTGCCTACTTGTAATGGCATTTTCGTCCTAAACTTATACTATATAAAACCCTTAAAACCATCAAGGTGTCTGTGGTCATTATACATTAAAGTATTGCTCAAAAGTATTTCATGTATAAAGAAGTCTCTCCCTTTTAGGAAAACCCTTATCACCAATCCACTGCTAGCTCCTGATCCGTCAGGAGTAAATGTGCCTGTGGTAAGTCAGGTACATGAATAGTAAGTGGTGTAAGAGTCACCCACTCGATTACTCATAGAGCGTGGCAGAGGTTTACACCCGGTTCATTTGCAAAACACTGTCATCGTGTGCACGCCAGGGCCCAGTGCGTGGAAAATTTGGTAATCTAAGTGAGCCGGGTGACCCGCGCGCTCTATCAGTAATTTCTGGTAGCAGAGGAATGGTTAGGACTAGCAAGATAGGTAGATAAGATAGTTAGGAAATAAAACCGTGAAAATTAAATGTGCTGCTAAAATTGTTTTGTTTTTTTTTTTGATTGTGTTACTTAATATTTTATTGCAAAAGAAAGAAATCGATTTCAAAACTGTTTTAAATGATTTATATATATTGCTGCTAAATATTATATGTTTTATTAACCAATTGTGTGTGATTGTTGAGTGTTGTCTGGAATCCCCGGGGAATTGTATAACGGATGGTGAGTAGAATCCATCGCGTTCTGAGGTCATTTGTAGGGAGGAAAGGTTAGTGCATGGTTCAAGTGGAGCTGGAAGCGCTAATTAGGTCTTTTTCGGAAAACTGTATGAATGACAGTGACGGGACTGCTGATAGAAACCTTGGTCTGATATCACCTAGTAAGGGTCACACTAAGGGAGTAATAGAGTCATCGGAGCTTGTATGATAGCAAAGGAAAACGCTGACGAACCCCAGGCTTAGTATATATCCCGGAAAGAAGTGGATGAGACTGGGTAATAGCAGGTTTTCTAATGCTTGCGTGAGGGTAGGCAAGAGAAGTCTATCCGAAGTGTATGAAAAGTAGACAGAAGTGGTTTACTTGCAGTAAAAGAAGAATTTTCTATCTCTTTAGAACACTCCTACACAATGGCGAATGTTACACGTTGTTGACTAAAATTAATATTAGCATCTTAGAGAAAATACAAAGTTTCCGTTACCTTGTAAAGGAGGGAGTCAGTCGAAGGGCTGCTCTGACGTCACTCCGTGCCGCGCTGGGATTGGTTAAACCAGCGGGTGTGTAGTGAAGCCGAAATTGTAAGGGAGGGGTGAGTGCCTGAGCGTGAGAACGCGTCTCGCGAAAAGGCCGCACACCCATTGGTCAAGAACTTTTGCAACCTCTGTACTGATTGGGTGTTGCGAAATTGGAGTCGCGCTAGCATTGGAAGCACAAACGAAGTAAACATTTTTCGCACCGAGCTTATAGATTGTTACGAGCGGTGTATGTGGTACCCTGATTTTCTGCCTGATCCAAGGAATCTAGGGTGTCATAAAGAGTTGATGAGCAAAGGCAGACCTCACAACATGTACGGAGGAAAGAGAAAAATGTCATTTGTCAGCAAAATAAAGAATTTCTTCAAAACTGACAAACCCGTACGAACTAGGGAAGGCGTGATCATTCCTCCGCCAAATACTCCAGCCTCTTTTATGATGTTAGAAAAAGGGTATCATACCTGTGTATGGTTAGAGAACTGGGTAGAATACACTGCGGAGGATGGAGTTTTAGCCTTTCCCATTGATGGTACTTTTAACGGGAGAATCCTATTTAATTTGAGGACCCGAATGAATGAATTACATCCCAGACCTAGATTAACTCAGTATGAAGCTTTAGAGGAATGGGAAATTGAGGCTCTAGAACGAGACAGACCCCGGATGGACAAGGGAGTGACCCGATGGTATCCAAAATTGGTAAAAGAAACCAAGGAGCAGAAATTGAAACAGTGGAGACAAAATATGATGGTAGAAGGGTTATTCCCCATGTTCGGAGCTAATGAAATGGTGGGAGGGAAGAAATGTACTGAGAAAACCCGACACATGATGCCCCTGGGTGAATCGGAAGATGAGTTTTTAGAAGACTTATTCATGAAAAATCCCCCGCCTTATAATGAAGAAGCCAGATCTCAGAGCTCAACTACTCCAGTGAGACCTTCAGGAAGAAGAAGTACTAGTGAAGCCGATTCTACAGGGATAGAACAGAGAAGAGCGGGAGGAGAGGGATTTGGTAGACCTGACCCCGTGGTCCCGAATTACAACCCCTTTGGTGAGGGACTAGTTTTATCGACTCCATCAGCTCCGAATATTTATCCTTCCCTAGTACCCCAAATGATACAGGATCCCCCCATGAATCGAGTATTACACGAGCAGGAAAGGGATGCACTGAGAGGACAGCGGAATGATCTCATACATGCCATAGCTCAGATTAATCCAAATCCTGAAGCCCTGACGATTCCAGTAACCATTGGTCCAGTTTTTCCTCTATATGGGGACAGAATGAATACTCCGAAAACTCCAGTCATAACCCCGATGATGCCCCAGCCTAGAAAAGAACCACTCATTATTGATGACCAAGCAAGTGAATGTGAGTCCATGGTTTCCTTGATGGATCTGCCTAATAGGGAACAGGGACCTAGTATGTCTCGAACTGGACCTCAGACTAGGAACAAAGACGTACTAATAGAGTCTTCATCAGGAACTCAAAGTGCGACAGTGGTAACTCCCGAGGAAATAGAAAGGTGGACCCGAGAATTAGAAAAGGGAACCCCTCATCCGAGACCACTAGATATTTATAAGCTAAGAATAGAGCTAGAGGAACTGAGCGCAGGGAATGTGAGTCTGGACCGATTGAATGTCCGGGAGGAAGAGGAGTTGTTGTTCATGTGCAAACACCTTACTCGGAACGCAAAATCATACTATGCAAATTAATGGACACAGCAGTATGTATGGGAATAGATATCAGCAGATCCAAGGTCCTACAGAAATCCTACAGGGTAGAATTTTCAGACAAAGATCTAGAAAACCTGAATACCGCAGGGAAGAAAACGCAGATTAAGGAACTAATAAACTTAGCACAGAAATGGGGAGATCTAGACAAGTGGAAAGCCAGGTGGGCAAAGAAAAAGGAGGATAGCAAGGAGAGACCACGGACTGCTGAGTACGTCCTACAAGAAGTTGACAAACCCGAAAAATTGTGTCCCATGAGAGAAGTCCCAGGGGGAAAATATGTCCGTGTCCCTTGGTCCAGACAAGATATAGTGTCATTTACCAATGACTTCCCTAAATTGAGGGAGAAGCCGGTTGAATGGTACCGACAGGTTGAACGCTTCATAAAGGTTCAGAAATGTCTCCTGAAAGACCTGGATGGGTTTTTCGACATTGTAGTACCTGTGGACCTGTGGACCGAATGCAAAACTGAAATTGATTGGCCAAATGAGGAATATGCACGAGATGACAGAACAGGAGCTCCCTCACCTGAAGTAATGAGAAAATATAACCAAGTCATACAATACCTAAAGAAAAAGGTACCTGCAAAAGAAACTGATTGGACCCGTATAGATAGAACTACCCAAGAGCGTGATGAATCAGTCCACTCCTTTTATGAAAGGTTACTACAGGTGTTCAAAACTTACAGTGGAATCGATAATGTGGACATGAAGGATATGACCCATTTCAGTTATCGATTCGTGTTGGGATTAAGACCTGAAATATCCCAGTGGATTAGAGATAACAAAATCAGTTGGCAAGGGAAACCCATTGATGATGTTCTCAAATATGCCAAATACTGCGAAGATGAGATCGAGAACAAAAAGAAAGCCCTAAAGGAGAAGGTGATGTGGGCTCAGGTGAAATTAGCTGAACAACAAGAAAAACAGTTAAGTAAAATGACTAACAGTAATAATGCTACAAATCCGAATACTGGGGGTGGAGGCAGGCCCCGGGTAAAAATGAGTAGAGAAGATGCTATGGAAAAATTCCCCTGTCACGGATGTGGTCAGATGGGGCATTGGAGAGATAAATGTCCGCACTTGCAGGCTGGTAATGCCCCCGTAAATGGTTTAAATCCACAGGTGCAGAAAGAGGGGATCCGAAAGACCCAACAACAGGTAAATCAAGCCCCGGTGCCACGCGCTCCTAGACAGAATTATAGGAATCAGGGTCAAGAGAATGAAAGGGTCGAAGTGTGGGAAAGAGAGAATGAAAGAAATGCACCCATTCCTCAGTACCTGTTAAATGATACTTTCCTCTGCGATGATCAATACTGACGGGGCCTGAGAGGGGAGGACAAGGAGTGCGTGCTTGGCGCTTCCTTACCGGTAGACCAGACTGGACCATACATTGAAGGAAAGGTTGAAGGGACAGATGTCACCTTTCTGTTGGACACTGGTGCTACCCGTTCCACTGTAAGAACAGTGGACGTTCCTAACCTACCCCTCTCGGGAGATGCTATCCAAGTAGTGGGAGTTTCAAATCAGATAATCAGTACTCCGGTAACTGAGCCTATGGAAATTTCCATAGGGAATTTCAAGGAAATGCACAGATTTGTGGTCTGTGATTCTAGTCCCGTGAACCTATTAGGACGAGATTTGTTGTGCAAAATGCGTTGCACCATCTTTTGCTCACCAAATGGTGTTGAAATTCAGACCCCAGATGAAGATGGCCTGTATAAATTGATGTTACTGAGGCCCGACACAGATATTAAGCCCATGTCCATTGAAAGTCTACCTGAAGAACTGCAATCGAGCGTAATACCTGAAGTTTGGGATTTTACTGGAAAAGATGTAGGCTTAATGGCAAATGTAGACCCAGTAAAAATAGCCATAAAAGCAAATGCTGTATACCCAAATACCAAACAGTATAAAATGAGTGCAGAAGTGAAAGAAGGAGTTGCAAAGGAATTAAACAGATTGCTCAAAGCAAACATCATTCAGGAAGTGATGAGCAGTCCCTGTAATTCACCCATACTTGGAATTAAGAAGCCTAGCGGAAAGTACAGGGTAGTGCAGGACCTGCGCAAGGTAAACCAAATTGTAGTACCTTGCTGTCCCATAGTACCAAACCCTGCAGTGATACTGTATCAGATTCCATGGAATGCGGAATGGTTCACTGTCATTGACCTGTGCCATGCATTCTTTTCCATCCCATTGCATCCAGAAAGCAAATTCCTTTTCAGTTTTGAATTCAACAGCCAGGTCTATGTCTGGAATCGTGTCCCCCAGGGGTACACCGAAAGTCCATCGATTTTCAACCAGATTCTAAAGAAATGCCTTGAATCTCTAGTTCTTCCAAAAGAGTCTGTCCTGGTGCAGTACATAGATGACCTCCTGGTAGCATCTAGAAGTCAAGACGACTGTATCACTGATACCATTGCCTTGCTGAATCACCTAGGAAAGGGAGGACATAAGGTTTCACCAGACAAGCTGCAGTTCTGCAAGACCTCAGTAAAATATCTGGGGCACCAGATAGAGAAAGGGATCCGAAAGGTCACTTCAGAAAGAATCAGGATCATTCGAGAAATGTCACTACCAGTAACCCAGAAAGAAGTAAGAATGTTCCTAGGAGTTGTTGGGTACTGCAGACAGTGGATCGTGGGTTTCGCGGCTATAGCTAAACCCTTGAATAACATGACAAAGAAAGGAGCGGAAGACCCAGTTTGTTGGAATGATGAATGCATGACTGCTTGGGTAAAATTGCGAAATTGTCTGTGCACAGCTCCAGCTTTAGGAATGCCTGACTACACTAAGAACTTTGAACTGTTCTGTGACACGAGAGACAATTGTGCGCTCTCGGTCTTAACCCAGGAACATGGTCTGATTAGACGTCCTGTGGCCTACTTTTCGGCCACGCTAGATCCAGTGGCTGCTGGATTACCGGGATGCCTGAAAGCAGTAGCTGCTACCTGTACAAGTCTAGAGCAGAGTGAGAACATTGTGATGGGACATCCTGTCATTGTATTTGTTCCACATTCAGTTGTGATCTTGCTCACCCGAACTAAGACACAGTATCTCACCCCTAGTCGGCTGACTAAATATGAGAGGATTCTCATTGGTGCAGAAGATGTAATAATTTCCCGATGCAACATTCTAAACCCTGCCACTCTATTGCCCCTTCCCATTGATGTAGAGGCAGGAGATGAAATTGAGCATAACTGCATAGACTTGACTGAATTTAGCACAAAACCCCGTCCTGATATCAAAGAAGTGGCCTTGGTTGATGAAGACCTCAAAATGTTTGTGGATGGTTCATGCTTGAGACATGAGAATGGAGGTTTGAGTGCTGCCTATGCTGTAGTCACTTTGGAAAAGACCCTGGAAGCTTCCTATCTTTTCGAAGTTAAATCTGCTCAAGTAG
The DNA here is from genome assembly GCF_964263255.1 of Lissotriton vulgaris. NCBI lineage: Eukaryota > Metazoa > Chordata > Amphibia > Caudata > Salamandridae > Lissotriton > Lissotriton vulgaris. The sequence goes on from NW_028248478.1 coordinate 548,659, forward strand.
CGGAGCTCATTGCTCTAACAAGAGCTTGTAAAATTGGGAAAAACAAAAAAGTAACTGTTTATACTGACAGTCAGTACTGTTACGGGGTTGTTCATGACTTCGGCCAGCTCTGGTTGCAAAGAGAGTTCATGACTTCCTCCGGTTCTCCTATCCGGAATGGGAAACCAGTACAAAACCTACTAGAAGCCATCCAATTGCCCAAAGAATTGGCTGTGGTCAAGTGTGCGGCTCACCGATCTGGAAATGACGAGGTGACAGCCGGAAACAGATATGCTGACCAAATTGCCCAGTACTGCGCCCGACATAAAATGTCTCTCCTAATTAAATTATGGGGAGGTGAAAGCAGCTGCCAACTGATGTTGTTTGAAAGGTTGGGAACATGGGATGAATTGAGAGAACTACAGCAGACAACAGACAAGAAAGAAAGGGACATGTGGAGGCAGGATGAATGTCAACCCAGGAAAGGGGATGGTGTAGTGGTCCATGTGACTGGTAGGCCTGTACTCCCCGAACGACTGGTTACCGCAATGGCACGGATAATACATGAACCAACACATATTGGGAGGGATGCCATGTGCCGAATGTTTGAAAAGGTGTTCTACAGTTCAAAATTCAGGAGCACAGCGGACAAACTTTGCCAGAGGTGTTTAGTGTGTCAACAGTTCAATGCAGGAAAGAAGACAGTAGTGGAACAAAGTACCAATGGGAGAGCAGAAGGTCCCTTCACTGGATGCAGGCAGACTTCATAAAACTGCCCCTGTGCAAGGGATATCAATATGTCCTAGTCATAGTTTGCTTGTTTTCCCGGTGGGTGGAGGCCTATCCAACAAAGAAGAACGATGCCCTGACTGTAGCTAAATTATTACTTAGGGAACTGATCCCCCGCTTTGGAATTCCTGAGACAATTGAAACAGACCAAGGTGGACATTTTTCAAACGAAATCCTAAAAGAACTCTGCAAAGCATTCAAAATGGAGCAAAGGCTGCACTGTGCCTATCATCCAGAGGCTTCTGGGATAGTCGAGCAAATAAATGGCACTCTCAAGTCCAGGCTGGCAAAACTGTGTGACTCCACAAAAATGAATTGGATAGAAGCTTTGCCCATGGTGCTGATGAGCTTGAGAAGTATTCCAAACAGAAAGACAGGCCTGAGCCCCCATGAAGTACTGATGGGAAGAATGATGCGACAGGCATGGGTACCTGGACACAAACTGCTAAGTATTTCTGATGATATGGTGCTAGAGTACTGCAGGCAGTTGGGTGACCAAGTGCGTTCTATCTCTCACCAGATTGGAGAGACTGCTGTCGAATGGCCTACCACTCCCGCACACAAGCTGAAACCAGGTGATTGGGTGGTGTTGAAGAAACATACCCGGAAGAGTTGCCTTAAACCGAAGTGGGGCAAGCCTCGACAAGTGATCCTTGTCACCACAACTGCTGTGAAGTGTGCTGGTGTACCAAAGTGGATCCATGCAAGTCATACGAAGAAGGTGACTGGAGAAAACGCGACTGAAGCCGAAGGTAGTCCAGCTGAGGAGACTCCAGAAGAGGGTCCGGATCCCGCTGACATCGAACTACCAGGCACAAGTCAAGAAGTTGAATGGTTTCCTGCTGATGACCAGGTTCTTGATCCTATAAGAACCAGAAAATACTCTTACCTAGGTAGTGAGTGGGACAGTGCAGGTGAGTCAGAACAAGAAGGAGAAGGTCAGATCATCAAAGCCATCATCAAATCTGATCAGGGAATAGGCCAAGTAGGGACAGATCAAGTCATCGACACTCCTTCTCAGACAGAGGAGGTTGGAAAGGGACAGATAGTAGTCAAAGCGGAAGTTCATGCGGAAGAAAATCAAGAGATCGAAGAGCATGAACTAGGCCAGTTAGTAATAGATGAACGTGTTCAGGAAGAAGAGTCCAGTGAATCACTCACAAACGAAGATCAAATACAGTCTAAACCTGAACTAGGTCAGCTTAAGGACCAGGCAGAAGAAATAGATGAAAGACCTGGAACTAGTCAGACAGGAAGGGAAAAAGACACTGCTGAAGCAATAGTGCGACAAAGAAGAAAAAGCAAAAGAGTTCACGAGGAAGAGCAAGTTTCCTCGACTACAAATAGGATCGAAAAGAAGGATGAACCCCGATATGTAAAAAGACTAAGAATAAGAATAAAAACAGTCGAAGAAAAACTGAAAGACCGAAAAAGGGCTGAAAGTGAAAGAAAAGAAGCCCGAGGAAAGTCCATCCGAAAGGGTGGCAGAGTAAAGAAACAGAACAAACTGTATCGGAGCCCTGAATGGACTTATCTGGTGTTGGAAGAAATTGATGAGCCCGAAGCCTGTGGCAAAAGCGACGAAGGGTCCATTGCTGATCGGAGTTCTGACGAAGACCCTCCTTGAGGTGAAGCGAAGTAAAACTTCTGCTGAGAAGAAACGAAGAGGGGTTGAGAAAGCCACCTGTAAGATAAAATGTCTGATTCAAATGTAACTGGAAGATCCAGATTTAGCTGTTGCAAAACATGCTGTAAAATATGCATCTGTAATATAGTAATAATGATAGTGATATGGATAGGATTAACAGTGTTTATACCTTTTATGATAAGCAAAGACCCTAATATATATCCTACAGACTTGACGACACAAGACGCAGAAGTTGTACATACTGAAGAAACACCACGAAGAGTAGAAAGACGTGACAATGCAATGAGTCTGAGACATACACGACCTGACTTAGAAGCATCAGATGAGGGTGAACTACATTATCACCAAATGAAGAACAGGACACACTTAAATGTTTTCGCTAATCTTTTAGTACACTATGTAGAAGCTATGGAAATAGAAGATTGCTATGTCTGCATGATGCTACCTACTTCAGTAACTGAAGGCGTGACATACCACCATTTACCCCTGACCTATGGAATATCCTGTAGTATTCTAGCTAGTTTGTTCTATAGAAGCACTTTACAGTACTATTACTCAAACACTGACGTTATCTTTTCAGAACTTCCTATTAGAGGGAATCTGAACCTTGTACATACACTTGGTGGAGTGACTCGCTACATGGGAGAATACTTCCTGACGATAGGTGACATAGATCTGAATGAAGCTCGTAGAGACAACTTGACGTGTTCCTTACATGCACAAGAGAAAATGTTCTTGAAGATGGCAGAGAAGAGAAGGGAAAAGTTTCAGAAAAAGGCAAATGACGAGAAGGACAGAACACCTAGATGGGCAGAAAACATGGATAACACCTCACAAAGCGAAGTTACTCCTGCTCTGTTGCTGGATTTTGAACGGAAAGGGAAACTCTGTCTTCATAGAGAAAAGACTAGTTATTATAACAATGTATTCATTGGTTCCAGCGAGTGTGAACACAATTACAAGGTAATTGGAGGTTGGGGTTTCAAAAATGGGTCAGAACCTGTGTTTCCAGGAATTTATTATATATGTGGAAACAAGGCGTATTTCAAATTGCCGGATCACTGGTATGGAAGCTGCTACTTTGGCATTGTCTTTCCGAAAATATACCATGTGAACAATGCAGCTGGAAGCAATGAAATTACTAATGGCTTAGTGCGTAGAAAACGTGAAAGTGTAGGAGAAATTGTAGGTGATATTTTTAGTGCACTGATACCTGGAATGGGGGTAGTTCTGATTACTCACAGAATCTGCAAATTATCTACAGTAGTGGATCGGTTATCAACTGACACTGCTGCTGGATTTCTGATGATCAATACCGAAATGGTTGCGATCAGATCAATGGTTTTACAGAATCGCCTTGCTCTTGATACCTTATTGGCAAAAGAGGGCGGAGTCTGCAGGATGCTGAGGGCACAACATTGTTGCACTTACATTCCTGATAAAAGTGTCGAAATTAAGAAATATATAAGAAACATTACTAATTTGGAAAAAGAACTCAAACCATTAGAGGTTGACAGTGCCTGGAAGAGACTGACTGATGGTCTCTCCTCTGTAGGTAGTTGGTTCTCTAACTTAGGTAAAAGTCTTATATGGAAAATACTGATGCCAATAGCTGGAATAGGTTTGATTGTTCTGATCATATTCATCTGTTGCAAATGCCAGAAGTGCAGAAAATATATAGTGAATAAAAGAGGAAAACGAAAGGCTGAAGAATTAGAATTAGAAGAATTAAGAAATCAGATATATAAGAAAATACAGAACAATCATACACACAGAGAGGCGGAGAGAAAGCTCAACAATAAGTTCGTCGAGATTGAGATGGATGAATTGGATGAATGAAGTTGGCATCTGTTTTCATGTGTAGTGATGATAGTAAATATCATCAAAGAGGGGATTGATGGAGCAAGGATTCGCACGTAACGCGACTTGCTCTCTTCATGAACCTCGCCTGAATCATAACTGTACTAACTCCGATTGTTTGTCATTTTATTTGTATTTCCCCAACACACGGGTGTCCCTATTAGGCTTGCCTATGTGTTTTTCATCATAATCAAGCTTGCACATTAATAAAATGGCCGCTTTGCAGAAATCCAGTCTGCGCATGCGTCGGTCATACCCATGTGATGTGACGCACTCGCAATCTGGAGGGAAAAGTTCGCTCATGCGCAGTGGTGTTAAAATGGCCGCTTGTCACTAATCATGCTTCATGCTATCTTAAGCCGCTTTTGTATATGCATCTTTTCTGCACTAACTCTTAATGCAATAAGTATTATAAAATAAGGGATTAAGAGTAGTTGGTCATGGTGTACAGTGTATTCATTTTATTCTGTGTTATTAATTTGTTTTCGCTTACTTTTCATGTACCGCGTAAATGAGGGCCTGGACTTAGTGACCAGAATCCATATTGAAGCTGACGTATCCCTCATCACGTGACCTAAGATCTGGGACGTGCAGCAATGGAACCTGGCCAGTTGGCCATTGAAAAGGGGACTGTCCTTTCCTGACGCACCTTCGCCCTTGAAGACCTGCTATTTTTATTCTGAATGTGCAACAATGTTGCAAACCTTTTCTTCACTATTGTACTTTCCCACACGTAGGCCTGGGAACCCAGGTGTTAGGGGGAGGGTAATGTCACGTGAAGTATAGGTGGTACCTATGATCTAACCACCTCCCTTGACCAATCAGAAGATGGGGCTTTGTCATTTTGCAACATTTATGGGTGGTCTTGGGGACTAAAATTGTATAAATAGCCTAGGTTAGCTTAGAGAAATTGTCCGACTTGTCCGAGTAGCAGACCTGTCACTGACCCTACGAACTCTATAGGTGCCTGATACAGAGTGCTGCGGAGCATTCTGCCTGAAACTTTCCACAAACTCCAAGGGGTGGAAATTAGTCCTAAGTGCTAAACAAAGCACTTTGCTGGGAGATTCGAAAACCCAATCGGGGTTATTGGCGGATTCCGTGCAGAAGAGGGGGTAACGCTGGTGTTACATCCGAAGCTGTGAGGGGTTGGTCGTGCCTTGGTGAACCCAGTCCTGACCCAGACCTGAGGGGTATCCTGTCCTGACTGTCCATGAGCTGTACCCGCTCACCTTCTGGTATTCCTGAGTGCTTGAGGGTCCTTGTCCTGTTCTTTCCCAACTGACCCGTGACCAGGGCTAGTCCTCATTCTCACCTAGGTAACTATTGACATAGGTGTCTGTCTATACTATATCCTCAACTTTTCCTCCTCTGATTAAAGCAATCTTGCCTGTGATATTCTCCATATCTCCTTTGAATGTAATTTTATGCAATTGATTATTAGTAAATGTTCCACTTTTACCCTTCCTATAGGACATTGTTAAACCAACTGTTTATCTAGATTGTTCCTCTTATTCCCCTTCCCTTAGTATGGTTGCCGTGAAGTTAGTAAAGATAGCATAAGGTTTAGGAATTAGTATAAAGGGATTAGGCCACACCTTAGGTCTTTCCTCACGTCTTTGCCCTAGATTAAACTGTATTAGATAAATGGTTCATTATGATTCATGCCCTATAGTGTTCCCTTTTACTCTATGATATTCACTATAATCCATAGTTATATTCTGGTTCTGATACTTATCATTGATGTATTACTTTGCATTTGCCTACTTGTAATGGCATTTTCGTCCTAAACTTATACTATATAAAACCCTTAAAACCATCAAGGTGTCTGTGGTCATTATACATTAAAGTATTGCTCAAAAGTATTTCATGTATAAAGAAGTCTCTCCCTTTTAGGAAAACCCTTATCACCTATCCACTGCTAGCTCCTGATCCGTCAGGAGTAAATGTGCCTGTGGTAAGTCAGGTACATGAATAGTAAGTGGTGTAAGAGTCACCCACTCGATTACTCATAGAGCGTGGCAGAGGTTTACACCCGGTTCATTTGCAAAACACTGTCATCGTGTGCACGCCAGGGCCCAGTGCGTGGAAAATTTGGTAATCTAAGTGAGCCGGGTGACCCGCGCGCTCTATCATTTATTCTTAACTTCGTCTGGCAGGGTTAAAATCAGTTCCTCAGGGATTTTTAGGTTTCCGTACCTCCTCAAGCTTAGCGTTATTCTGTCAACATGTTTCGGCCTTCCCTGAGCCTCTCATGAGTGTACCGTCCTTCCTCAGGATTAGGAACCCTTCTACTTCATTGGGCTTGTTAATGCCCTCTCCTATGTACAGTACCTTAATGATCAGGTATTATTATGGGGTTATTTTCTCTTTCTCTTTCGCTTTTACCTCTTTTCGTGAAATATCCTACATGGGAAAGAAATTATTTTAGTCAGCTCTACTTCCCATAATTCATCAGCTCCCTACTTCATTTTTTTACATGTGTATTTTTTAAAGACACTTTTAATGTAATTATCTTGATTCACTGTCCATAGTTTGAGGGCACATACTCTCATAGGTTAAAACACTTCCAGAACCACCTTCCTTTCATATCTCACCAAGTGCGTGCTCATTAAACTTTGTACATTTCATGCAGATTATAATTAGTCAAATTCTCTTAACCGAGTTTCATTTAATCAATCTGAAACCACGGTAGTGGTGGGGATGTCTCTGTTAGTAACACTCTATAGTATAATACAATCCAGCATTAGTTCACGGATCGTTTTTTACCATCACATGAGAATTGTAGTTGTAAACATTCTGCCTCGTTTATATCATTACCCCTATGTGTCAAACGTTTTCCTCTCTCGCGTCGTTAGGTTGGCGTTCCTGTTCACCCCTTTCCCTCTTCAGGGGCCTTATTATAAGACCTCCAAACTGGGACTCATTTCCCTTGGGGATAGATGTCACCTCCCCATGGTCGATAGTTGATGTAAATGTAAATGTGTTTCGATTTATATAGCGCACTTTAACCCAGGGGTCCCAAGGCGCTTGCTTAGGGAACCCGTCCTGGTATTCCCCTGTGAGATATCCCGGCCAGGTATCCACAAGGTGAAAGCCAGGCATCTCGCCACGAGGGGCCGTAGTGGAGATTAAGCAAGCTATTGCCCAGAGTCGCAGAGTGTGACCCCGTGAGTCGAGTAGGCACCGGAGCGAGAATTGTCGACTCCATGGAATTTTTGAGCCCGAGACCCGCCGAGGCGGGGAATCGAACCCTGGTCCACGGCCGATCTCAGCTTCCGGGTCTGCCGCCTCTAACCACTGAGCCACGCTTCTCCACTGTTCGGATTTAAAAATCTTTTCTTATGATCTCTGACCCATTCTATTTCCGGTACCCACTTTTTGAATAAAAAAGGAATAATTGTGCCCAATCTATCAGTCCTTCAGTTGACGTTGATGCCACCCTATGATATGACGCGTGACACTATCTACTGTGTGAGGGCAGTATTAAAAAACAGGTGGTTTTTCTAAAACAGGAAAAAAGCATCACCCACGGACAGATTGTTCCCACTGAATCCACTTTCCCTTCTCTGTGTGTGTAGGTTGAAGTAGTTAGGCTGATGGGAAAGGTAGAGAACCTCTTGCCCCACTCTCTGTGAGTGTGTTGAAAATAAATCCCTTGCCAGGCCTAATGCTCCTTTTTTATAATATATAAGGCACCAATAAGGTAGGCCCTAGACAGCCCTAAACAGCCGATGGGGATGTGTTGTTGTAAGGTGGTTTATTATACATGCAAGTAGAACTTACAGCCAGTATTAAAACCACATTCACAAGTAATGTCCAGTCAAGTCTCAATAAGTAAATCCTTGCTCAACCCTTGGTAGGTTGGCTCATGAGCAGATAGGCTTAAGTTAGGAGACAGGTGTGCAAAGCATTTAAAAACACCAGTGACAGTAAATAATTAAAACGAAATACACAATAAAAAAACAACACTAATTTATAAAAATAGAAAATACTTTTATGATTAAAATGATACCACAACTACAAAAGTCCAATGTAGGGATCTCGAGATATTAATTTTTAAGATTTAAATATTTTCTAGTATGAAAAAGCCAAAAGTGCCAACTTGGGACATCTGGTCGCACTTGACCGGGACAAAAGTCAAAGTTTGAGGGCAACCGCAATAGAGAGCGGGTCAGAGTGGTACGGTCCAGTCAAGTTTTTATCACTTTTGTAGAGCTTTTTCTCTCAACGTCAAGTGAGGCTCTTCGTCAGGGCGGGTGAAGTTCAACGATGGCAGCTTGCTTCAGTGTGAGGCCTCGATGAACTCCTCGAGGTGTTGTCGATGGTGAAACTCTGGGGCTTCAGTGCTGCAAATCTGAATCTCAGGCCAAGTCGCAGTTAAACGTTGCCGATTTGACTCTCGAGGATTGGTCAGTCAACTTATAGAGTTTTTTGCCAAAAATTCTCAAAATGGTCTCAAACCTCTGGATCTTCTTCCAGAATGGCCTTATGGGATCTTGAAGTATCCACAACAACAATCCAAGGTTCCAGAAGCGCTGCGTTTCTCTTTGGGACGGTTCCAACTAAAAGACCCACAATGCACTTGGCCAAATCCTTCAAAGTCCAAGCTGATCAGCTGGGTTGTTCTCGGTGGAAATGATGCAGGTGGAGCTCTTTTAACCTGTTTGTTTCATGGAGCACAATCCTTAAACTTTCAAAGCAAGGCAAAGCCCTTCTTTTGGTGAAGCCCAAAATGTGCAGAAGGTGCAGTCCTTAAGAGTGCAATCGTCGGGAGGAGCCACGCCAGCGACCAAGATGGCCGCTTGAGCAATGGCTCCGCCGGCCACCACATCCTGACCGACTATCCGGTACAACATCCTGAGCCCTGTCCCTACCAACAGGTGGGGGACCAGCACCTGAGTCGCCAGGTGAAATTCTGGCTCATTTGGTGGCCGTGGCAACCGAATATCGTCGTCGAAAAAATTGGGGCCTGTGGTCTCGGAGACCGGGGACCCGGGTGTGGAACCATCCGAGACGGAGTGAAACAACATCGGCCGCAGAGACCGGAAGTGGCCGGTCGGATCCTGCTTTGTCGTATCCGAGTCGCGATGGTGACGACGCGTGCCTCTCGACCAGACTTGCAGGTCGACCGTCGTAGTAACGACCTACACTCGACTGAGGAGTGGTGGGTTTCCCCTGCATTCTCTGAGAAGCCTCAGCAGAAGACCTCGAAACCCAATCGACAGGTCCAGTCGAACCGCATCGACAAGTATGCTATTTCCAAGGGGTCCCCTATTGAAGCAAAACGACCTCAGGCTGGAGGTACCGAAGGGGATTCGGTCAGTGACGACCCCACAATGAAAGACTTAATGGCCGCTATCACTGGGATCCAATCTTCCTTGGGCAAGATGGACACAAAACTAGACACTGTCACAATTGCGGTGGGACTTCTCAGGGCTGACCTCACCAAAACAACACAGAAGGTAAAAAATCTGGAGGTGAAAACGGCGAGCCTCCTCGAGGATGTATCTGAGCTCCAGAAGGAAGTGCGCGACCTCAAGGAGGCCCGACATCAATTCGATAGTAAGCTTGATGACTACGATGTCCACTGGACCATTGGCCTATGAGAATGCTCCGCTGTTGTTCTTTCCCGACTTCACCCAGATGGTTCAGAGACAGAGACAAGGCTTTATGTCCGTAAACCGATTGAGAGAGAGGGACGTGAAATACTCTATGTTGTATCCCGCACGATTGAGGATCGAACGCAATAGAAAGACCTGGTTCTTTGTTAACCCTGAGGTGGCCCCGGACTAGTTGGACCGAATCGAAGGATCGGACACTGGGGCTCAGGCCCAAACGGACAGCGAAGAATAATGTACTTCTTGGAACTGTAAGCCGCGCTCCTCCTATCACTGGTGCAGGGGGTCTGGTTGGGGCTATTCGTTCTTCCCCTCCTGCCCCCTCGGACTATTTATTTTTGCTTGAGAGTCTTTTTAATGTGATCGTTCTGGTTGGGGGGGACTATGGTTGGTTTGGGGTGGTGGGGGCCTGTTGTAAGGTCCTCCTCCGTTTTTCTAGTTTTAGATACTAGTTAGTGGGGGTGACAGGCACACTGCGAGTTGGGGATGTGCATTTGCTACATGCAGGGGTGCAGGGTGGGGGGTCGGAGGTCTGGTAGTTGGGGATGTTTATGTGTTGCTTTGTCTGTTGTATGTGACCAGGGATTGTTAAGGGTGCCTTCGGATCTCCTGTTTTGTATTGGAAGAATGCATGGCTTCCACTAGACAGGGCCTGGGGTTCTCCGTCCTCAGCTGGAATGTTAATGGATTGGGTGATGAGATAAAACGCACTATGGTGAATCAGCTCATTAGACGGCACATGCCGGATGTCGTTTTGCTGCAGGAAACGCATCTAATGGGGAAGCGATGTATGGCTCTGCACAGGGGGGGATACAAGCTTGTTGCTCATGCTGGTTTTACTTCTGGTTCGAGGGGAGTGGGCATCTTAGTGAAGAACTCCTTTCCCTTTACGATCCGATCGACCTGGTCTGACAACCGTGGTCGCTATATAGGGATATCGGGTCTCTGGGAGGGTAGGACGGTTACGCTTGTGTCTATTTCTGTCCCCCCCCGCGTTGCAGGCTGAATCATTTGGTGACTTAGGTTGGATGTTTCTTACACTGCCCTTGGGCATAATGGTGCTGGGTGGAGACTTTAATGTAGTCGTGGATGGCGAAATAGATAGGCGTCCCTCCCGTGTGCTGTTGCCCTCTCGTAGGTGGTTATCCGACTTTATTTCTATGTCAGGGTTGTTAGATGCATGGCGTCTCAGGCATCCGAGTGCCACTGAGTATACACATTCTTCTGCAGCGCACCATTCCCTCTCCAGAATTGACCATGTGCTTTTGCCGGCGCCCCAGGCGACCTTAGTCAGAGAAGTGGGTCATTTGGCGAGGGGGGTTTCTGACCACTCGCCGATCTGGCTTCGGCTGTGTTTGGGACAGGGCGATGTTGGTAGAATAGCTCCATAAGTGCGTGGCGTCTGAAGGACCCTGTGGTAAAAAAGGAACTTATACGGATCACAGATAATTTTTTCCGCGAAAATGAAGGCTCGGTCACATCGAGATGTACCCTCTGGGAAGCGTACAAGACGGTATTAAGAGGGGAGGACCTTTCCCTTGTCTCCGGGCAGAAGAAGAAGAGGAGGGAGGAATTGGATAAAGTGGAGGCAGAGCTTGCGGCCTTGGAAATCGCAGCTTCATCCGGGAGTGACCCGGAGGCGAGCCATTGCCTCGGGCTGCTCCGGGATGAATACAAGTCAATGACACGTGACAGTGCGAAGGTGCAGCACGCCTCAACACAGAGTAGGATCTATGAGCATGGCGATAAGGCCGGGAAGTTGATCGCCTAGTTGGAAAAGGGAGACTGGGGGTATCGTTTGATGCTGGAACTGAACGTGAGTCCCGCGGATACTTTGGATCGTCAGTCGATAGTTCAGGAGTTTGCGCGATACTATGAAGAGGTATATTCCGCGGCTGGAATGTTCACTGAGGTTGAAAACTCGGACATGATTCACGATATACCAATGCCTGCCTTGTCGGACGATCATAGGGACTTGCTAGACTCCGCCCTCACCAACGATGAGGTGGCCATGGCTATAAGGGGGGTTCACTCTGGTAGGGCTTCAGGCCCTAACGGTCTTCCCATCGAGTTGTTTAAGCCAAATGCAGACCGATTGGCCCCGTATCTGAAGGATATGTATTTGGAAAGCCGGGATCGGGGGATACTGCCCTATGACCAACGAGTTGCCAACATTGTAGTGATCTATAAGGAGGGTAAGCCCAGACTGGACTGCTCTTCGTACCGCCCTATTTCTTTGTTGAACGCAGAACCCTAGATCTTGGCCAAACTGCTGGCCACACGTTTGGTGAAAGTTATCTCGACCTTGATCCATCCAGATCAGTCCGGTTTTATGCCACGACGTAACACCGCACTTAATATCCGTTGGTTGCATGGTGTGGTGGCGGGCGCGTCCCACATCCATGAACCAGCAGTTTTGGTGTCTCTTGACGCTACCATGGCTTTGATCGGGTGGAGTGGCCCTACCTTTAGCTCATCCTATGGCTGTGGCTAACATTCCCTAACAATCCCCTTCCAGCCCACTATTAATTAAATTACAGGAGCTCTCATCTGACTGGGGGTGCAGGAAGTAGGGGTGGGCCTGGGTCCTGACCTAGGTGTGTTCCCCTCCTTGAAGACCAACCTGGCTACCCAATCCCCTTGATGTCTTTTGCTCTGCAGCTTGCAGATCTCCTCCCACCAGATGCCTCTTTGTTTCCTTGCAGGCCACTCCACACCTTACCAGAGTAGTTTGGCTCAATCTGTCCAAGGCTGGCCAATTAGAAGAGGGTGCTCCAGAGCTGGATTCAGGCATATCAGAAAAACAAGTGCTATAATTTATTTTCTTCGGGAACTGGGGGGTATGGCCCTGTGGACTGAAGTGGGGTTGGGCCCAATTATGTTAAAGAAGAAGGTACCCACACTTCCAATTGTTTAATTTAAACTTATTTAGAGCAAGAAATGAACCAAATCTATTATGTTCATCTCGGCAATTATTTGAGCCTTTTATTAATGAGTTTTACAAAAGAGCAATATTTTTAGACAGAGAAAAAGGAGTTCTCCACAAAAATAACCACACGTTTTCGTGAATGATTTCTACAAAACATATGTGCAAGAATAAAACAGCAAACAGTCAATACATTTCATTTCATGATATGACGTGAATTTAAAACAAACAGGTGGAAAAATGAAATCAAATAGGATGTCAAACTTATTAATCAATAGACATCAATGCATCCATGCATTCATTTCAAAATTACTAGAATGCCAACGATATTTTAAATCGATAAGGTTTAGTCCCCCTATGTCAACAACAAACTTCTTCAACAATTTTAGGTTCTAATCCTTTATATCAAACTTATGGGTTTGAGTCCTTTATGTCTTTATTTCAAACTTATGGGGTTGAGTCCTTTGTGCCGACGCGTTTCAAGTGTGGGTATCCTGTGCCCACACTCTCATCAGGGCTGAGTGAATCTTTTTCCTTATCCTTATGATAAAAAACATATATGCTTATTAGAACCCCTTCCTTGGGTTTTTAGTTTCTTTTAGAATTAGTGAAAAACAAGGCGCCTTACCTCTGGGTTGTAGAGGTGAAGGTCACACTTGAATCTTTGATTAGAGCCGTGTGCAATATTGTTTGTTATTTTCCTTCTATCTTAGGGTTACACAGAATCACTCTTCTCACGCATTTCTGTGAAAATAAGTGACCAAAATGCCATTATGGTTTCTGTTTGTGTTTTAAAACTGGAGCGCTAAAAGAGCATTATTTTAAGTCGCTCTGGCTAGTGAGCCGCTAAGCCACTCACCGCGTTTCTTCTGACGCTTTAGAAGTTGTCTTTGTTCCTTCGTGTCATTGAATACCCGTGCAGTTTTCTTTTAATCTGCAACATTAAAGGAACATTTCAAGGGCGCTGTACTTAGAGTTGGGATTCTAAAACTAGTTTAAGCGTTCTGGGGATATTCGCTTACCTTTCCCTTTGTTTACATCTCCTCTCGCATCAATCCTCGGTCTGATTCTTCAGTGTTGTTTAGACCGGCTGTTACCAGTCGGGTTCTTAAAACTTTTTGGACCAATAGGAGAAGAGTGTTGCGAGAGGACCAGAAAGAAGCATTCTGGGAGTTGTAGTGAATTCAGGCAATGTTCATAATCTATTCAACTCACTCATCGAGTTTAAGCCTTTGTTAATGCTGTCAAACTTCATGATGAGGTATGCTTCTTTGCGTAACAGCGCTTGCTCGACATCAGGCGACCTATGTTTAGGGTCAATGCTTGATAGCACTGTCCAAGTGAAGTCGGTCTCCTTATGATTAAGGGACGCAAAATGGTCAACCATTGGGGCATTTGGAACTCTTTTCTTCAGTCTTGATCGGTGTTGTGTAATTCTGGCATTCACTTGTTGGCAAGTTTTTCCAATATATACTTTATTGCAAGCACACATTATTGCATAAACAACGTTCTTACTTTTACAGTTTGTATGCATCTCATGTCTCCATTTGATGCCACTGTGAATGAATTCATTTCCTTCTACGGTGTTACTGCAGGAGGCACACGTACCGCATTTGTGGTGTCCGGTTATAGGTTTTAATTTCCACTGTGATATGAGATCACTTTTTGGCTTGGCGACAAAGCTGTCCGCCCTGATGATTTGTTGGCCAATACTTTGATTTTTTCGCATAGCGAAAATTGGTTTTTCAAGGGGGTTTTCCAAACCCTCAAGTAAGTGCCAGTTCCGCAGTATTATTTGTCTGAATTTATTGGTGTGGGTCCCATATGTGGTGACACAGACCAATTTGTTCAGCTCCTTTCTTGGTTTTATTTGCAGGAGCTCTTCCCTAGGGGTATATCTGGCTCTTTTCGCTGAGTGCTTTAGCAGTTTTTTTGGGTAACCTCTCTGGCTAAAACTTCTCAATTTGAAAGAGATTCTAAGTCATTTAAACTTGATCAAGTATATCCCTTCCTAAAGGAGGACTACTACACAACGGTAGAGTCCAGGAGGGCCTTGAATACTTTCCAAGGAAGATCAAAAACAAGATTTTCAACCTTTTCTTCCACCTCTTCATCGGGGTCTTCTCCTGATTTACGCCAAGATAGACAAGGGGGTCAGAATAAAAGGGGTGCAAATCAACCTTTTTTAGCGAGAGGCGGACAACAACCGGTCCGCTTCAAACAACCATGGGAGATGCGCACGAGGAACAGATACTACAACAATTAGATACGTCTACCATCGTTAATCTTTCAGAAAAAATTTTAACGCCAGATGAAAAACTGATTCTAAGTAGGGGCTTAAAATTTGTGCCCAGCCGTAGAACAGACTTCACCAAACTTAAGTTGGAGGCAATCGAATTTTGCCGAAAGATCAGGTTGAGAACCTTCTTTGCCGGTGCCGAACCCACCCCAGAGAGGGAAACCACTGGGTTAAGGGTGAAATCTAAATTTCTGCCTATGACAAATATACCAAAACAGGTCTACGCCTTTGAACAGGCGATTTTATCATCACTCACAAAATTGGAAAAAAGCAAAAGCTTCATTCGTCACAACATCAGCAAGAATCAATTGAAGGCCATTAATGATTTAAAAACAGACACTTCGATTGTGATTAAACAAGCGGATAAGGGGGGTGCGGTGGTAATTTGGCCTCGCACGATGTATCTATCTGAGGGTAAAACACATGTGAACAACAGAGAATGGTATAGACCAGTCAAAGAGGACCCAGTGTTTGAGATTCAAAACAAGATCAGCAAACTCACAAAAGAAGGGTTGGAAAATGGGTTCCTGGGCCCAAAGGAGTTCGAGTATTTAAACAAAAAGTCACCACGAACACCGATACTTTACTTCTTGCCAAAGATCCATAAAAACCAACAGACACCCCCCGGAAGGCCAATTGTTTCAGGCTGCGATTCAGTATTGGAACCTATTTCCAAGTACATTGATTTCTTTTTAAAGCCTATCCTTCCTCAGGTTAAATCTTACCTGAGGGATACGATTGATTTTATTAACAAATTACAAGACACTGTAGTAGACGGCGAAAATGAATTGATGGCCACAATGGACGTCAATTCACTGTATACACAGATTCCTCAAGATGAGGCGCTTGAAGTCATGGAATATTACCTTGAGCAACGTGAGAGACCTCATAGGGTCCCTACCACCTTCATCATTTCATTGGCAGAAATTTCTCTGAGAAGCAACTACTTCAAATTCGAAAATGAATTTTTTATTCAGATCAAAGGGACAGCCATGGGCTGTCCTTATGCGCCGGAAATGGCGGTACTGTACATGGCGCAGTACGAAGAAAAATTCATTTATCAGAATAACCCCTACAGTAATAACATCAAACAATGGGCAAGGTACATTGATGACATCTGGCTACTGTGGCAGGGTAGCCAGATGGAGCTGGATGAATTCCATCAATGGGTGAATGCGAGACACCCAGACATAAAATTTTCAATTGACTCTAGCAAGAAAAAAATGACCTTTCTGGATGTGGAAGTAGGCATTGAAGGGGACAGGTTCTCAACCTCATTGTTTAAAAAACAGACAGACAAAAACACCATCCTACATTATAACAGTGCGCACCCCCAAGGTCTTAAACAAAACTTACCGTATGGCCAATTACTAAGGATTCGACGAAACTGTTCTGAAATAACCAATTTTGAGACACATGCAGCTACATTCTGCGACGAAATGAGTCAGAGAGGTTACCCAAAAAAACTGCTAAAGCACTCAGCGAAAAGAGCCAGATATACCCCTAGGGAAGAGCTCCTGCAAATAAAACCAAGAAAGGAGCTGAACAAATTGGTCTGTGTCACCACATATGGGACCCACACCAATAAATTCAGACAAATAATACTGCGGAACTGGCACTTACTTGAGGGTTTGGAAAACCCCCTTGAAAAACCAATTTTCGCTATGCCAAAAAATCAAAGTATTGGCCAACAAATCATCAGGGCGGACAGCTTTGTCGCCAAGCCAAAAAGTGATCTCATATCACAGTGGAAATTAAAACCTATAACCGGACACCACAAATGCGGTACGTGTGCCTCCTGCAGTAACACCGTAGAAGGAAATGAATTCATTCACAGTGGCATCAAATGGAGACATGAGATGCATACAAACTGTAAAAGTAAGAACGTTGTTTATGCAATAATGTGTGCTTGCAATAAAGTATATATTGGAAAAACTTGCCAACAAGTGAATGCCAGAATTACACAACACCGATCAAGACTGAAGAAAAGAGTTCCAAATGCCCCAATGGTTGACCATTTTGCGTCCCTTAATCATAAGGAGACCGACTTCACTTGGACAGTGCTATCAAGCATTGACCCTAAACATAGGTCGCCTGATGTCGAGCAAGCGCTGTTACGCAAAGAAGCATACCTCATCATGAAGTTTGACAGCATTAACAAAGGCTTAAACTCGATGAGTGAGTTGAATAGATTATGAACATTGCCTGAATTCACTACAACTCCCAGAATGCTTCTTTCTGGTCCTCTCGCAACACTCTTCTCCTATTGGTCCAAAAAGTTTTAAGAACCCGACTGGTAACAGCCGGTCTAAACAACACTGAAGAATCAGACCGAGGATTGATGCGAGAGGAGATGTAAACAAAGGGAAAGGTAAGCGAATATCCCCAGAACGCTTAAACTAGTTTTAGAATCCCAACTCTAAGTACAGCGCCCTTGAAATGTTCCTTTAATGTTGCAGATTAAAAGAAAACTGCACGGGTATTCAATGACACGAAGGAACAAAGACAACTTCTAAAGCGTCAGAAGAAACGCGGTGAGTGGCTTAGCGGCTCACTAGCCAGAGCGACTTAAAATAATGCTCTTTTAGCGCTCCAGTTTTAAAACACAAACAGAAACCATAATGGCATTTTGGTCACTTATTTTCACAGAAATGCGTGAGAAGAGTGATTCTGTGTAACCCTAAGATAGAAGGAAAATAACAAACAATATTGCACACGGCTCTAATCAAAGATTCAAGTGTGACCTTCACCTCTACAACCCAGAGGTAAGGCGCCTTGTTTTTCACTAATTCTAAAAGAAACTAAAAACCCAAGGAAGGGGTTCTAATAAGCATATATGTTTTTTATCATTAGGATAAGGAAAAAGATTCAGTCAGCCCTGATGAGAGTGTGGGCACAGGATACCCACACTTGAAACGCGTCGGCACAAAGGACTCAACCCCATAAGTTTGAAATAAAGACATAAAGGACTCAAACCCATAAGTTTGATATAAAGGATTAGAACCTAAAATTGTTGAAGAAGTTTGTTGTTGACATAGGGGGACTAAACCTTATCGATTTAAAATATCGTTGGCATTCTAGTAATTTTGAAATGAATGCATGGATGCATTGATGTCTATTGATTAATAAGTTTGACATCCTATTTGATTTCATTTTTCCACCTGTTTGTTTTAAATTCACGTCATATCATGAAATGAAATGTATTGACTGTTTGCTGTTTTATTCTTGCACATATGTTTTGTAGAAATCATTCACGAAAACGTGTGGTTATTTTTGTGGAGAACTCCTTTTTCTCTGTCTAAAAATATTGCTCTTTTGTAAAACTCATTAATAAAAGGCTCAAATAATTGCCGAGATGAACATAATAGATTTGGTTCATTTCTTGCTCTAAATAAGTTTAAATTAAACAATTGGAAGTGTGGGTACCTTCTTCTTTAACATAATTTATTTTCTGTCATAGTTACATGGCAGATCAGGCTGGACTGTTCCCATTGGGCGCAGGGCTAAGACAGATTTGCATATGGCTGGGTCTAAACTGAAATGGCATGGTGAACAAAAAAACAATGGTTTTAGGCCCAGATCTCTGCACTGGAGTGAATGTATTGCATTGTTCTGCATTCTGTCCATCAATTGTTCTTTTTGCATTTGTCACCCCAAGTGGGACGGGTATACCCAGACGTGTGTCCCGTGCTCTCCATACCACTGGAGTCAAGCTATCCTGGCTGATGAGGGCTGAAAGCCCGAAAATGGTCTTAAGATGCTTGTTTCCAGTCCAGGAAGGACCTGGCCTGGCAGTTCGGGCTGGACTGTTCCCATTGGGCACTGGGACAAGACTGATTTGCATATGGCTGGGGCCAAACTGGAATGGTACGGTGAGCAAAAAAACAATGGTTTTAGGCCCCGATCTCTGTGCTGGGATGAACGTATGGCATTGTTCTGCATGCTGTCCATCAATTGTTCTTTTTGCAATAGTTACAATAAATCCAACCATGGCAAGTTGTTGGAATCATTCTAACTATTATTTTGACACTTCGAACTATTCATTTTGCTCACTCCTGTCAATTGTTGGACTGTAATAAAGTTTAATAAATCCTTTTCATGTTAGTCTAGGGAACTAATGCACAACAATGGGGAAAATGTAATTGGCAGCTTTTCCCTCTCCCGGGCTCATAAAGTTTATTTGATAAAGTCATTGATTGTTTTAACATGGGACATTACCCTTGGGGCACCTATGGTAGCCCTTAGGGGTTAGTTATATGTAAAGCAGGCAGTAGCATAGCTAAAAGGTCTCGACGATGGCTTTGCCAATATGTTTTAGTTTTGTTGTACATTAGTGTGGTTGCCATTTGGTATAGCTAAAGGTTTGTGGTATAAAGGGGAATTGAGTAAACGTGTGTAAAGTTGAGTACAATGTAGTGTTATAAAGTGGTGTGCAGTTTAGCGTTATGGTGTGTCAGGAGTGGCATGTAGTGTTGTGTTGTGTAATATAGGCAGCATGGTGTTGTATACTGGAAGGGTGTAGTGTTGAGTTGAGTTGGTTGTTAGAGTATAGTTTTTGAGTGGGTAGAGTGTTGTTAAGCAGTATAGAGTATTGTAGAGTGGTGTAGAGTAGATTTGTGTGGTGTAAAGGGTGTTGTGTAGGTTGGAGGGAGTGTTGTAGAGTAGAATGGCATTTGGCCTGATTCACAGAACTAACTTCAGACAAAATCCTAAACTTACTTCCATTTTGGTATTCACAGAAGGCACTTACTCATTTTGGTATTCACAGACGGCACTTACTCATTTCGGTATTCACAGAAGTTAGGAGTCCTAACTTTAGGACTCTTAAATGCCTTCTGTGAATACCAAAAGTCTTAAAGTTAGGATTTTTCTCAGTTTAGTAGTAGTAAAGTTAGGACTCCTAACTTTCGGACTCCTAAATGCCTTCTGTGAATACAGAAAGTCTTAAAATTAGGATTTTCTCAACTTTACTATTACTAAACTGAGAAAAATCCAAATTTTAAGACTTTCAGTATTCACAGAAGGCATTTAGGAGTCAGAAAGTTAGGAGTCCTAGCTTTACTACTACTAAATTGAGAAAATCCTAATTTTAAGACTTTCGGCATTCACAGAAGGCATTTAGGAGTCCTAAAGTTAGGAGTCCTAACTTTACTACTACTAAACTGAGAAAAATCCAATTTTAAGACTTTTGGTATTCACAGAAAGCATTTAGGAGTCCTAAAGTTAGGACTCTTAACTTTTGTGAATACCGAAATGAGTAAGTGTCTTCTGTGAATACCAAAATGAGTAAGTCCCTTCTGTGAATACGAAAATGGTAGTAAGTTTAGGATTTTGTCTTAAGTTAGTTCTGTGAATCAGGCCCTTGGAGTGAAGTAGATTGTGAGTATGAAGCACGATATTTTAAGTTGTAGAGAGTGTAGTATAGTAGGATAGTGTAATGACATAGAGTGGTGTAAAGGTTAGTGGCTTTGAGTATAGTGGAATGATGTAGAGTGGAGGTGTAGGGTTGAATATTGTGTTGTATATTGGCGTGGAAGACAAAAGTGGTATGGAGTGGTATGGGGGGGTTGCGTAGAGTGTTGTTCAGTGAAGTGATATTGTAGAGTGGTATAGTGTGAACTTTACTGGAGTAGATTTGGTTTGCATGGAGTGATGTAGAGTTCTGTTGAGTTTATTGATATACATTGGGTTAGAGTGCGATGTTGGAGTATAGTTTAATAGGTTTTTCACTTTTTTGAGTGGAATATTGTAGATTTGTGTTTTTTCCACTGGTGATATAGAGTAGAGTGTTGTAGAGTGAGTGTTGTAGAATGGTTTTCGGTGAAGTTGTGTAAAGCATAGTTGTGTAGAGGAGTAGGTTGCTGTTGATTGCAGAGCTGTTGATTGCACTGTGTGTGAGTAATTCAGTGCAAATAAAGTAGGCTCTTTTTTTGTATGTGATTCAGGTTTGTATTTTACCTTGTAATTTTATTGCATACATACATTTGACTGTGCATGCTGTTTTTTTCTATTAGAAAGGTTTTTTAGGTTGGAAAGGAAGTGTGTAGGCACATTGCTTGGGTATATTGTTTCTTATCAGGGAAGAGAGACACACTACAAGCATGCAAGCTGTTTGGAAAGAACTGACACTTTATTGTATTGAAAGTGAGAAGGGTGTGACTAGGAGGGAGAGGTGGATAAGAGGGCTGAATAGTTTCTGGTTGTGTTGTAAAAGCAAATGCATAGCTATAAAGATTGCGATCTTTCTTAGGAACAGCATATGGGTCTTGTTTGGGAATGTAAACCCTTAGTCAATTGTCCGAAATTACAGGATGGGAAGCTTACCACAGAGATACAACTATAGTTTACAAGCTGCAAATAAGTTTGATGACTACAGCTGGTGTGTTTTATGTATATTTACGTGTTTGTAAAGTAAATAGTTAAGTGGTTTTGGGGAGAAATGTGCTTTTAGGGCATCTATACGGCAGTGTGTTTTTTTGTTCTTATCTATATTTTTGAATTGCAAATGTTGTATACATAGACAAGCCCATTCTTTAAACAGTATGCCTATATATGCAACATTTTCAATTTAAAAACATACATTTCAAGGAAAGGTCACGTTACCTTTCAGATGCCCCTAAAAAACATTTCCAAAAATTGGAAAAGAGACACACAGCCTTTCAGTTTACATAAAATGCATCAATAAATGTCAATGTTTGAGTAAATAAGCACATACTTTTTTATAATCCACAAACATGATGTAGAATGAAAATTCTATAGCAGTTTAGAAAAAGAGAGAAAGAGACACTGCCTTTCTATTCGCAAATGCTTTACACGAATTAAAAGTGCGCATGTCTCTCTCGTTTGATAAACTGTTATAATATTGTACATCACGTTTAGACCTAATAAAAAGTATTGGCTTGTTCATTTAAATTTTAACATTTGTCAGTGACTTGTGCAGATTGAAAGGGGATGGCAGACAGATGCAGTGCAGGGCTGTTTAAAAATACAATTGAATGTTGGAGCGAGAATGCGCTACCCAAACTTGTGCCAGTGAGGGAAAAAATGAGCAACACGCAGATAAATTTCAAAATACCGAGCACAACTCGAAACACAAGGAGGAAAGTAAGCCAACAGCACTATAACATCCTGTGTGTGACTGCATCACTGAAGTATTTTAACAGCCATTGAAACAAGCATTGGCATAGCCAATAGGTCTCGCCTTTGGGACCTTATAAGTGTTTAGTTATCCAGCACAATATCCTTGGTGCAACAACATCAAGTCTTTCATGGCTAAACACTTACAAGGTCCCAAAGGTGAGACCTGTTGGCTATGCCAGTGCTTGTTTCACTTCCCTGTCACCATTCTGATGATGTCCTGGCTACAGGTGTGCAGAGAGCCAGCGGAGATGGTGAGTTTGTCAGCCAGATTGACAGGAGCGCCGGTTGTTGTGACTTTGTAGCTGATGCAGCTGGCTTAAAAGAGGATGCGGACAGGCCAGGGGAACTAGTAGAGTTCACTCAGGGTGGGGTTGATGTCGTTCTATTTCCTTAGGCCCTCAAAATGAGACGTGCTGTGGTGTGTAGGATGCCTTCACAGGCGTGCCATCATTGAGTCGCAAATGCTAAACACATAACAAAACAAAACCAATTTTGTAGTAGCTAGGTAAAATGGCATAGGCCAAAGATGAATGCGCTCTTTGACATGCTTTGCTTGGATATTACACCTCCTTGAGCGGTGGTAAGAAAGCGCATAAACTTTTCTGATAAGCAGATTTCAAGCAAGGGTCCAATGTGTGAGCAAGTGCAGCATTCTCAGTATTGAATGCATGCTCCTCCGACAGTCTTGCTCTCTCTTTCTCGTTCCATGTTAATGTTAATGTTAAAAATTTGTTAAAGCGCAAAACAGCTGCCCCAGCAACGGGGCGTCCCGGCGCTGAACCTAAACAGTACCTGAAGGGAGGGGAGAAACCGCAGGAGAATTAGATTACGGAGAACAGATGAGTTTTAAGTTCCTTTCGAAAGGTAGTCAGGTTGGTCAGGGTACGGATATGCAGAGGCAAGGAGTTCCAAAGTTTTGCCCCTAAAACTTTGAAAGAACGGCCGCCCATTCTGCTGAGCTTGGTTCGAGGAACCGCCACTAGGTGCTGTCCTAGTGAGCGCAGGGTGCGCTGGGGAGTGTAGGGTGCTAGAAGCGGATGTAGGAGTTCAGGACCGTCTGACTTAAGAATTTTAAATGCAGTGGTGAGAGTTTTGAATTGAATTCGAGACTCAATCGGCAGCCAGTGTAGTTTCCGGATGGTGGCTCTGGCAGAGCACCTGCGAGGGAGGCTCACCACGGCCCTGGCGGCTGAGTTCTGAACCCGTTGCAGCCGTGCTATTTCTGTTTTATTAGCCCCTAAGAATAGAACATTGGCATAGTCCAGCCGAGCAAGGATAATAGATTGGATGATTAGTTGGCGAGTTCTGGAGTCGAAGAAGCCGAGTATCGGACTGAGACTCCTCAACAGACCCACACACGTAGCTGACACTTTCTTTGTGTGGGACTGAAAGTTAAGCGAGGAGTCCAGCCAGACACCCAGATTCTTCATCACAGTTTTTGGCACGGGAGTGGGGCCAAGCAAAGAGGGCCACCAATGATCGCTCCAATGGCCGGGGTTTTTTCCAAGGAGAAGCACCTCAGTTTTCCCAGCATTCAGTTGAAGGCAGTTGCGCGTCATCCATTGCGCAACTGCGGCTAGGCCATCCCTGAATTTAGCAGCCGAAGTTGATGGGCCCTCAGAAAGAGCGATGACCAGCTGCGTGTCGTCGGCATACGACACCAGCGTGAGGTCCCACTCTTTTGCCACTACTGAAAGAGGCTGAACGTAGAGGTTAAAAAGGGATGGACTTAGCGCCGAACCCTGGGGGACTCCCTGTCCGATGGAGTGGGGTTGGGAGACGAATGGTGGGACTGAAACCCGGAAGGACCAGTCCTTCAGGAAAGACCGGAACCACTCGAGGGCAAGATCACAGATCCCTATGGCCTCGAGTCGTTTCGGCAGGATATTATGTGAGACAGTATCAAAGGCTGCGCTGAGATCCAACAGGATCAGCGCAGCACTTTGACCGGCGTCCAGAATGCCTCGGAGGTGTTCGGTGGTAGTCAACAGGGCAGACTCAGTGCTGTGTCCTGGCCTGAAGCCATTTTGGGATGGGTCCAGGACATGATTTTGCACCATGTGATGGGATAATACTTTATTCACATGGGCTTCTGCCAGTTTGGACGCCCATGGGAGCAGCGAAATAGCTCTGAAGTTTTCTGGCTTTGTGGGGTCCAGTGTGGGCTTTTTAATGATAGGAGAGACCCATGCTAGTTTCCAGCAGGTGGGAACCACAGCCGAGGAGAAAGAAAGATTAAGAAGGGTGGCAAGGGGAGGGAGAAAGAAATCTAGGGAGTCCAGAAATTTGGCTGGTCTCATGGGATCTGTGGGGGAGCCGGACTTAACCTGTCTGCACAGTGTAGCTAGGTCGTCGTGAGATATATCTGGTATTATTGACAATATGGTTTTAATATCGCCAACCCTAATGTGATAACCTGCCATGGTGCCAAACTGGGGAGTCGTGCTTTAGCGAAGGGTTTATATTTGTAATAAAGATGGTACTAGCAGCAATAACAATAGCAACAGACCATCGTAAAGTACAGTCGGAGAGAGAAGGGATCAGAATGTGCAAGACAGTAGTGAGAGCCAAGTTTAAAAAAAGTGACACCGGAAATATTAACATCAAGTCCACTGTCAAAATAGGACATATTTTCTTGGAATTCCCTGCCTTTGGAGCTCTGTTGGTCCGGAGTTTTCAAAAATGTTTTGAATATCCACCCATTTCCAATGTTTACCACTTATTAGGTCGACGCGGTAATCGAAGCCCATCTCTTAAGTCGCGTGTACTTAAATTGAAAACATACCCCTCCCACAGCAGTGCAGTCCCTCCTTCATTGGCCACCTCAACTTTATTGTAAATCACTTATCATCACGTAACATTCCATCCCCCCCACCCCCCATTCTTCTACTATAGTATACCATCCAATATAGCCACTCTAGAGTCATTAACCCCTTCGATGCTGATGACGAGCTCAGCTCGTCATCAGCCACGGTGGTCGTGTGCGGATGACGAGCTGAGCTCGTCATCTAACGCGGCTTTTAGAAAAAAGCAGCGGAGCGGAAAAATAACCGCCGCAGCGATGCAGTTAATCTCATGACCCCTCTGGTCATTTTCTGTAGCTTTTCTCGTGCAATTGCTTCTCCACTGCAAATAAAGCATTTGTTAATCAAAAGTCATGGAAACTGCCCCAGTAATCGCATTTCAAAGACCTGCATAGTAGCGGTTCCATGTTTATTCTTGCGAGACTGCAATGCGACCCGTAAGTTTTCACTGAACTTAAACATTATTTTAATTAAAAACGTGATGACACACAGGTCAAAGGTGAAGGCATCCAAGGTAATGACTCTAAAGAGCATGATGTTAAATTAACAGTGAACGGTGCCTCAAACACTGCACCAAGTTAGATGCACTGCTGTGGGTATTATCTTAAACAAGCATTGGCAAATTCTTGCCTTTGGAAACTGTTGGCTTTGCCAATAGTCTTTAGTCATGCTAAAGTCCATTGTGCAGCATGGCTGGTGGGTCTTCCATTATTCTTTATCTCTTTTGTACAGTGTCATGAGGACACTTAAATGGCAAGGAGGTTTGAAGTTTGAAGTTTAGTTTATTATGCATAGTTAATCAAAACCTTTGCAGTACGTATTACAAAATTCTTAAAACATCGTTGTTTAAACCCATTAAAAAAGATCATAAAATTGGGAATTTGTTACAATTTACACAGAAGTAACTCAATAAGACTGTTCAACACACTTTTTTCGCTGAGTGGTAAACAGTACAAATCCTCATATTAGATTGTTCCCATCCTGTTTGGCCTTGTGCTATTTTGGCCGCTAGCATTTTTGCGTTTCTCACGAATGACCCTCTGGTGCTGGACGGGCATGTGCACTGGATGTGCCCTTTAGGTGCTATTGTCCGTCTGCTGAGCGGCCTGAGTCTGTAGCGTTGTCCCCCAGTTTCGACGGACTTGGCATTCTTCGCTCGGCGGTTGCCAGAAATTTCACCAGTCTGCAGTTTAGTTTACTGTTTGACGGATTCAGGCAGGCGAGCACCGCTTGCCTTCTAGTGCTGATCCCTTTTTGCTTGAATTGATCTTTAAGAAGCAGTTGGCGTGCTTGTTGCAATTCTGCACATGAGCATATTACATGAAGAATGTCACCATTCTTTGAGTTGCATAGCATGCAGTTTTCTTTTCCGTCTTTCCTGAGCCTTGGCGGTCGGTGCTCTGTACTTGGCAAAATCCCTAGTCTGTATTTTAAGAAGTTCATTTTTGTGGCTTTCGGATAACCCTGATTAAAGTATGTTTGAGGTGTTGGCAATTTATAAGAGTTTAGGGTCATCCATGCCTGCGATCTTTTTGAAATTAGTGCCTTGTCCTCCAGTAAGGAGAGTGATTTAACATTTTTCCAGACTAGTTTTTTGAAAGTGTTATGGCCAAGTTGTGTGTCCCAGAGCTCTGAGAGT
The DNA here is from genome assembly GCF_964263255.1 of Lissotriton vulgaris. NCBI lineage: Eukaryota > Metazoa > Chordata > Amphibia > Caudata > Salamandridae > Lissotriton > Lissotriton vulgaris. The sequence goes on from NW_028248478.1 coordinate 575,364, forward strand.
TTGGAAGCTTCCATTGCTGCTTGAAGGAAAGTTCTTGCCTCAGAAGCATCCCTGCTTTGTATATCCTGCCATAGCAAAGAGTTTAGTGTATTTTTAGTGGAGCTTCTAAGTTTATGCAAGCAAATGATGTATGCCCCGTTCCTGGCTAGATCTTGCTTTTGCAGGCTAAATTCCAGTCTTATTTGAGCCGGAGATGTATAAGGCGGGAGCGAGAACATTGTTCTGTAAGCTTTAACCTGTATGCTGTCCAGGTCTTTGGAGATCTTCCCTGCATAGCCTCGCTACCATAGGTAATCGAGGGAAGCAGTTTTGCTTCGATTACTTTCAAGAACGGGGTCAGAGTCGGCCCCACCAATTGAATTGCCAGATTTTTCATTACCAAAGCAATCAATGAGCCCCTCCTTATTTCCTGCCTCTTGTTGAACGATCCAACATTTAGAAAAGACTGGGCTCTCATAGCGTGGCACTGCACGCATGATTGGATCATGTTAATCTTAAAAACTGCTCTGAGACTGTCAGAAACTATCCAGATTGAAATCCAAAAAACTGAAACACACAAGTATTACCGGATACAAAAGGAAACTTGACGAAATAAACAAGGAGATAAATGAATATAGAGAGAACCTGACCCAGCAAAAGGTAACAACATTCCAGAAAGATCTGAAAAGATTCTCCTTTACAAAAACGTATCCTTATTCAGACCCAGATTTTAAACCACCTGAGAAGCCTACATCTGATTCCGATGTTTCAAGCAACTCGTCCAACAGCAGCAATGGGTCAAATACCAGTAGCAACAAACAGAGGGGCAGAGGTGGCAATAGAGGAACAACTTTTGGCCTAATTTCAATCCGCCAATGTTTGAAGGCCCCTACAACCAATCATCGCACTATCCAATGTACGGATGGCAACCTCCATTTCAACCACATTTCCAACCGCCCCAATTTCAACAAAACCAATTTCGGCCTCCTTTTTTTCACAGGGGCCGACGGGGAAGAGGAAAAAACAGACAACCAAATCAGGTACACTGGGAGGAGGACGATTCAGTGAGCAATCGGACAAAGAGCAAGGCAGGGCCCAGCAATGTGAGACCCTAGTAACAAATCTATCCTCTAGACCACTATCAACCACAGAGGAGAGTGTCTTGAATAAGGCACTGGGTTTTGTCCCAACAGCCCGTTTGGACAAATTCTAATTACATTGCGAATTGGCAGGTTTCTTCAGAAAGCTAAGACTTAGGGCCTTTTTTGAAAAGCAAGGCCCCCAAAAGAGAATGAAGTTGTAAATGAAAGTGGATTAGGAGTTAAATCTACCTTCACGACACCCCCACACACAACCCCAGTGGAATTGATCACCTTCGAACAGGCCGTGTACAATGATGTTGAAAAAATGAAGGTTTCCACTCAATTTCAAAACATGAGTAGAGCTGAGAACACAGCACTATCTGAACTACGCGCCTGTGAAGCCATCATAATAAAACCCGCAGATAAAGGTGGAGGTTTAGTGGTTATGGACATAACTGCATATCGTGAAGAATGCACACGACTTCTAAGTGACACCAGAAATTATCAGGTCCTGGAATCAGATCCCACCAATGAACTGAAAACAGAAATCCTACAACTAGTGGAAACCGCAGAAGCCTCAGGCAGGATATCTAAACAAGAAGCAGATTACTTGTGTACCACAGAAGGGAAAATCCCATATTTCTATATCTTGTCCAAAATGCATAAGGATAGGTTACCACTCCCAGGACGCCCAATTGTTTCGGGCATTGGTTCTTTACTAGAACCTTTGTCCAGGTTTTGTGATTTTTTTCTTAAAGACTATTGTCCAAAATACTGCCACGTATTTACAAGACACTAAAAATTTATTGAACCTATTGCAAAATATGGTGGTTGATGAAAACACTATCCTACTAAGTTTTGACATTGAAAGTCTCTATACAAGTATACCTCAAGATGATACCATCAAAGTCCTTGAAAACACCCTGAAAAACACTGACTGGTCATTCAACACACCCAGAGCTTTCATTCTGGAATGTGCCAAGATGGCACTAAAATGTAACTACTTTGAATTTGAAGGCACCCTCTATTTACAAACGGGGGGTACATCAATGGGCAGCGTTTTTGCCCCCAGCGTGGCTGGATGTATGTGTACGACTTCGAACAAAAGTTCATCTTGAATGATGCAAATCCCTTTCGTGAAAATTTGACATTCTGGAAACGTTACATCGACGAGGTCCTAGCAATTTGGCAGGGATCAGTCGAACAATTGGACCAATTCATCATCTGGATAAACACCTGCGATAAAAACCTTAGATTCACGAACTGCTATGACAAAGAAAGATTTGTATTCCTTGATGTGGTCATCACCAATGAGAGTAACCGGCTAGAGACAAGAACTCATTATAAACCCACCGCAAAAACAATTTGTTAAGGTTTGAGAGTTTACACCCTCGCCCACTCAGGGAAAACCTGCTGTATGGACAATTTCTTAGATTGCGTAGAAATTGTAGTAAGCTCTCTGAATACAAAGAACAAGCCACTGATTTCTCGAAAAAACTCTTAAAGCGTGGATACCCAAATAAAATTGTAAACAAATGTCAGAAGAGGGCCAGAAATCAGCCCAAAGAGGCGCTCCTTGAAGAGAGAACAACTATTGACAACTCTATACCGCTGACATGCGTAACCACGTTTAATGCAGTATCCAATCAAGTAACAAGGAGTATAAATAAACACTGGGCGATCATAAACACTGGAAACCTACATTGGGAAAAAACACTCTTCTCATTTAAGAAATCTCACAGTCTAAAGGACACTCTGGTCAACACCAGGCCCAAGACAAGGACCGCCCATGTAAATCCTTCTATTACCAGAACCTGGGGCCTCGCTGATGTCACTGGACATTACCGCTGCGGAAATTGCAGCGTATGCCATCTGACGAGAAATACAAAAACATTGGACCTTGAATCCGGAAAAGTATGGAGACAAATTTCCCATACAAACTGCAATAGCAGTAACGTGATCTACTTGATTGAGTGTACATGCAGGAAGCAGTACGTAGGAATGACTACTCGCAAGGTGAAGCAACAGATATGTGAACACCGCAGCACAATTCGCTGCAGAAAAAGTGCGACCAGGTAGACCATTTTCTAGAGAACAATCATACTCCAAATGACATGATATGGACAATCATCGAACAGATAACACCTGGACCCAACCTACAGAAACGTCTGCATGAAAAAGAACAGAGATGGGTCTACAGACTATCAACACATATCACTGGATTAAATGATAATATCCCATGGGCTAATGTCCTATAACTTGCATCTCTGAAACTTTGTTGCTTTCCCTCCCACTTCTGTCTGGCCAACTTAACACAAAATAAACGGCCCTCTCGGTTTACTGATCATTTGACATCAATACAAACCTAGCTTGCCCCTTCACATTACTGTCAAAAGCGCTTCTATTTTGACTGTCCTAATACAGCACAGCCTTAATTGAGCCTGCCCAAGAAAATTCCTCTATGCCTATTGATTAAGAGGGTTTCTATTCCCCTTGAGCTTCCTTACCTACTGCCTGTGCAGTTCATATAGCCCTGACTAATGCTTTTGTATTAGTTCAGCAAGGGTTCTTATTATATACCCCTCTTTTATTATTATCCTGAAAATTAAGCAGCTTCTTTTGAATATACATTACCTAGGCGGTCGCTTTACTTTTTGGAGCATCAGCCGTAATTTTAGAGCTAATTCTGGCACCTTCGAACACCCCCCTTTTTTTGTATCTCCTAACGCGGTAGCGTTCTCCTTACTATAGCAACGTCCCTGTGTGAACCCCACAGGCTACCGTACCGCTCCTTCTGGGAGCGCCTGACGTCATCACATTCAGGAGACCACGCTGTAACGACCGGATTCTCGGACCAGATAGAATCAGCTCACCAGAGCACCACCAACCCAGCCGGAACGTAATCACCTCCCTCCTTAGGACCTATTTACAACAGGTATCTATGTCTCCTACCCAAGGATGGGGAATTAGCAATATACATGCCTACGTTTTCTACAATACCACACTCTTACCATATATTCTCACAGCAACTCAGGCCCAGACTATTCTACCCTAAGGCAGTTCTGATTATGTACCATTACACACTGGCGGCAACCAGTGCTCGCTCAAGCCACAATCTTGTGGGTATAAATACCAGTATCCCCCCTGGTACTCTCTTTTATCTCCGTACAAGTCACAATCTTGTGGGTATACACATCAGTATCCCCCCTGATGCTCTCATTAACGCCGCCTCACAACGACGATCACTTTCCTATGAATACCGTTAGCTCCTCATGTCGGGGAATCTCTCGCTATTTACTAGAGGTACAATACTACAATATTATAGATCACACAATGATGGCCAAATTACATAATGTACGACTTATTCTCCATTTCAAGGGCACCCCTCTCCCTCATTATTCAGTTACCATCTACCCGATCGGGGGTTGCGTCCGTTCGGGAGACAGCACCTGACTAGAAGAACAGGTTACCTTTATTATACAAGAACAAGAGGCACATGCCGGTTCACTAAGAACTGGGGTACTTTATTTATCACAATAACAATATAACAATATAACACTATACTATAACGGGGAACATCACTTACAACGCATTTTTTACAACGCACTACCATTACATCGCAACCATTACAATGCATACCATTACAACGCATTGCGCTGGGGGGCGCTCTAGGATAGGGAATATATTTAATTTACTATCCAACACCTTCCCTGCTATCCACGGGGACTGGAGTTGGAATAGTAAATTAAATAATTCACTATCCAGCGCCTAAAAGCATTATGCGTTGTAATGGACTGCGTGGTAAAAACCGCGTTGTAAAGGCATGCGATGTAAAAGCATGCATTGTAGTGACACCAATCCTACTATAACATATGGCCTGCAAAGGAAAATGAAAGGTTAGAATGTGTGCACGCTAATAAGAAAGGGTCGACGTCGCCTTATTAATATGAAGTCTGGACTCAGCAGTCACCTGGGTTCCCTTCTCGTTTGTGCCTTGGCTCGTCTTAGGGTCACACCTCTGCAGTCACGGATACACGTCTGCACCGCTATGCTCTGTCTCCTCCGCTTCCCTCCAAGTCACTGGAACTTTTCTCTCATCAGCTGCTTTCTCTCTAGCTGTTCTGCACTACTCCTCTCTCCTCTCAATCACAGACCATCTTCACTTCTCGGCTTCGATCTTATAACTCAGTTTCTGCCACTCTGGTATTCGTTCCCTCAACTAACTGCTTCACTTTGTATGCTCTAATCTTAATGTCAGAGTTCGCCAGCTGCTCCAACTAAAATAACTTCAATCTTTCTAAGAGAGTATCAGCTTCTCGGTCTTTCTCAGACTTCAAAATGGCGACTGTCTGCCCTGGAATAAGTAATGGCATTGATGCTAACGACTAGCTGCCGCCTACAGACTGACTGACTCACTACCTCATGCCTTCGCTAATATGGAAGCTTGTCCCTTCATGGAAAGTTACGGCCAGTAACCTGCCACCCACCAAATTCTTGTACCTCCCCGTACCAAGGACACGCTCTCAGCCGGCCGGCCTGATGTTATGTCTTCGGAATGGAGAAAAATACAGTCTTTCGATAAGGGCCAGCCTGAGCCAGTTCTCTACAAGCGAACAACACTTCGTAACTAAAACATTACACTTGACCTAGAAGCATCTCAAGCTGCCGGGTCAGAAAGAAAGATGGAGTCTCTCCTGTTTGAGGCCTACAAGGCCCCAAATAAGCATAACTCCATGGAAAGTATATTAACACTCTTACAAAAGGACGGATTATCACTAATACTAATGAATCTATCCCCTAACATAAGTTTATAAGCCCTGATCTAAGGAAAAGGGTACGGAATTATATCAACACGCCTAGTGAATAGGCTCTATTTACGGGTCTACTCCCTCCATTAGAATGATAGTAGGCTGAAGTCACCTCCAATCACCTTCCTTCAAGGAAGGGCCGAAAAAGTCAGTCAGAACACTTCACCCTTGACTTTAGGCTACTAATCATTTGCTAAATGGAACTAACATCTGTAGAAAAATAATATGAAACAAAACTAACTGATCTATTTCTCGTACCAAATCTACAGTATTGGAGTAAGGAAGGAATGCACTGAATAAAGCAGCAAACAGCTACTAAAAGGCTAACAGTAATCATAATACCCCCTAATATTTGTGGTAGAGAATGTAAGTCAGGTAACCAATTAAAGAGACAGTCAAACCAGCCCTGGTCAATGTGTTTTCTAACCTCTTCAGTCAAGTCATGAAGTTTGTCAATATGAGCCTGAATGGATCTAGTATGATCTGACAGATTAAAACAGCAAAGGCCCTCAAAGTCAGAACAGTCATGTCCATGTTTGAGCAAAAGATAGTCAATGGCAGCCCGGTTCTGCAAGATAGCTCTGCGTTCACCCTGGGCGTCCAATAACATGTCAGATAGGATTGTAGGAGTATGATTAATGGATTTGACCATCCAGCAGGCCATTTTCCCAATGGATTTGGCGTTGTAAACCGCTAAAGCTGGAACACCTATAATTGGGAAAGCTAAACTAAGGTATTCAGATTTGGAATATAAATGTAGTGAAGAATCACAATCTTCATGTAACATCACAGCATCACGAACAACACGGGAATATGTATTAGGATGTGAGGAAAACATCAATAAGCTTAGTCTAGTGATGGCACACGGTCCTCCAGAAATGTTTGCGGGAATGTAGGGCCAGGAAGTATTACCACAAGAGAAAAGCCATCCAGAAGGTAACAGCATGGTGCGATAATGACTAGGGGTAAATACTAAACTTTTACAGGTCATATTATTTCTAACAGAAATACATGATTTTGGGGGTCTTCGGGAACACAGAGTTCGTTCATGAGCTGAAAAGGAAGTTGCCGCTTTCAATTTTAAACGCACACATTCAGTAATTGCATTGGGATCACAGGTAAGGAAAAAACACAAGTCTCCTTGGGTGATATTATATGTAGTGATTTGGGAATGAATAGGTGGTGTTGGATCTAAAAGTACAGTACATAATGGACAGTACTCATGGGTGGCGAAATCTCCAAGGATTACATTGGGTCGTGCACTTGATATATTAAAAATATGGGCTAGTCTCCAACGAAGCAGGGACAGCAACCAAACAGGTCGCTAGAATGTCAGTCACCGAACGCATCGGTGTCAAGCAAAAATGTGGAGAGTTGGTAACTCGTTTAGCCAAAGTAGTCCAAAAATTAGATGATGAATCCCACGCAGCAAAGGTACTCGGGTTATCGAATCAACCAAAGTCTGTGGGTTCCCTCCTTTCCCGACATAGCAGACCAAAAGGAGTCCAACGCCGACACATCCTGCAGCAACAGTCCAGAGAATGATCTGAAAGAAAATCAAATACAGGCATTATTCATTCTCGTAAGTAACATTTGTCAGCCGGGACAACTTCCCAGCTATCTTTCCCTGGTCTCATGACAAGAATTGTATTATCATGACCGGTTGCAATAATTTCAGCTTGTTCAGGGGGATTTTTAGGCGATTACACCCACACTCTCGCTCCAGGATTATCCGTGGAGCCAAAACCTTTTTGTCCTCGTACAGTTAGCAACGTTGCCTTTTTGAATCTCACCACTGAAAACAGGCATGATTAGCAACTGAGCAATTCGGTCAGTTTTGTGAATTGGTAAATCAACCTCACTGCTATTCAGCAGGAGCACCTTAATCTCTCCCTGATAATCGCTGTCAATAACTCCTCCGAGTACTTGAATGCCTTTTAAGGCCAGGCCCGATCTAGGGGCAATCAGTCCAAGATTTCCAGTTGGTATACAGACACCAACACCAGTTTCAATGATAACTCGATCTCTGCTTTTAATGGTAGTGTCATTCATGGCATGCAGGTCCAAGCCTGCGGAACCTGGGGTTGCTCTGCATAGAGCTAGTGCTCCGGGGAAAATGTCCCAATGCATTACAGTATTGCCAATGGTGTTGGGCTTTGCATCAATAGCTGGAGGAAATAAAAACATTAATTGAGATTCAGCATTCAAACAGGGACGATTATTTAAAATTAACAGTGCCTGAAACAAATAATCTCTCCAATTCTTATATTTGTTGTCAGTTAATGTTCGCAATTGGTCTTTTAGCAAACCATTCATTCTCTCAATAAGGCCTGATGCCTGTGGATAATATGGTATATGAAACACCCATTCGATGTTATTTTCCACACAAAATTCCTGCACCAATCTTCCTCGAAAATGGGATGCATTATTTATTTATTTATTTATTTTGAATTTTGTAGAGCGCGCAGCTACCTCCGACGGAGGTGTCCCGGCGCTGAAGACATCGTCTCAGGAGGGTCGGGGGGAAGTACAGAGGGGTCTTAGATCTGTGAAAATAACCAGGTCTTTAGTTTTTTTCTGAATAGGGGTTCGGACGTCAGGAATCTTAGTTCAGTGGGTAGCTGATTCCATAGTTTGGCGGTTGTTACTGCCAGGGCCCTTCCCCCTGTACGTGTGAGGCGAAAGCGGGGGCAGATCATGAGGCGAAGATGATTGGATCTCAGGTTTCTTGGTGCTTGTGAAAACCTCATTCTGTGACGTAGGTAGGATGGGCCTCTGTCATTGAGCGCTCTGAAGGCCAGTGTTAAGGCCTTGAATTGGATACGGAGTTTTATTGGTAGCCAGTGAAGTTTGATTAGATGGGGTGTGATGGAATGGCGATAGGGGACATTGCAGACAAGCCTGGCCGCCGCATTCTGGACTTTTTGAAGTTGGTGGATGATGTAAGTGGGGGCGCCTACGTATAGGCTGTTGGCATAGTCCAGATGAGCGGTAATCAGGGCATGGACCACCGTTTTGCGGGACTCCAGTGGGAGGTATGGGATGATTTTTTTTATCATTCGGAGTTTGCCGAAGCAGGCTGAGGTGACTTTGTTGACTTGAGTTTTGCAGGAGAGGGAGGTGTTGAATTGAAAGCCAAGGTTGCGTGCGGTTTGAACTGGTTCTGGGGGGGGGTTGAGTTCAGACGGCCACCAGAGGTTGGAGGGTATAGGCGATTTTTGATTGAAGAACAGTACCTCGTTTTGTCTGTATTGAGTTTCAGGTTTTTGGCGGACATCCAGGCTGCGATGTTGAGCATACAGAGGCGGAAGTTGGTAAAAGATTTTTCAGTGTGTTCTTTGAAGGAGAACACCAGTTGGGTGTCGTCACCGTAGAAGGTTACTTTGACGCCCCAGGATTCTACAACTTTGGCCAAAGGTTTGAGGTATACATTGAAAAGGAGCGGGCTGAGGGCAGAGCCCTGTGGGACGCCCCAGATCAACTGTTTTTTGGAGGAGAGAAAAGGTCCTAGCATCACTTGCTGTATTCTGTTTGTGAGAAAGTATTTTATCCATGCAAGTGGGGGTCCGCTGATACCAACTTCTTGCAGGCGGGTCAGGAGTTTTTCGTGTGAGATGGTATCGAACGCTGCGGATAGGTCGAGGAGGACTAGCATGGCCTCCTCTCCCTTGTCCGTGCATTCGCGGATCGATTCAGATACCTCGAGTAGCGCCGACTCGGTACTGTAGTCCGGTCTAAAACCTGACTGGGTGTCGTGGAATAGGGAGTTGGATTCCAAGTAGTGTGACAGTTGTTTTTGGACAGCTTTTTCCAGAACTTTTGCGGGTTTGGGTAGAAGTGATATTGGCCTGTAGTTATTTAGACAGGAAGGGTCGACGCCGGTTTTTTTTTTGGAGAGGGATCAGCATGGCGTGTTTCCAGGCTGCGGGAACAACCCCAGTGAGTAGTGAGGAGTTCCAGATGTCAAGTAGGGGGTTAATGATGATGGGGGAAATTTCGTTCATAATAAGAGCTGGGGCTGGGTCCAGAGGTGAGCCAGATTTACATTCCAGAAATAGTTTTAGAGCAAGTTCTTTGCTAAGTGGTTGGAATGAGGTAAACGCATGAGTGCTATTGGGGATTGGGTCTTTGGTGGTATCGGAATCTTTCTGAAGGATTGCTGCCGCTATGTTGGCAATTTTTTCTTCGAAAAAGTTGGATACGTTTTCACATAGTGTCTGTGACATGGGCACAGGGGTCGAGAGTGCGCTGGGGTGAGTGAATTCTTTCACTATATTGAATAGGGCTTTGGTCGAGTTTTTTGCTTTGTCGATTGTTTCAGAAAAGTAAGTGCTCATGGTTTGGCATTTGAGTTTACGAAACTCTTTAAGGCTTTGACGATAGAGGGCTTTAGCTCCGGTATCGTAGTTCTGTCTCCATTGTCGTTCTAGCTTTTTGCACATGCTTCTGTGTGCCCGTAGTTTTTCCGTAAACCAAGGGGCCGATGCTTGTTTTCTACGGGAGGACAGGCTTTGAAGAGGCGCTACTTTCTCGATGGCGGACGTGAGGTCGCTATTTAGTGTGCTCACAGCTTTGTTGAGGTCGTCTGGGAGAGGGCTAAGACTGTTGTGGTAATTTGGTTCTAGGGTAGCAAGTGTAAGTTTGTGCCATTTTCTGCCCTGAGATCTGATGGAGGACTCTTGTTTTGTAGCTAGAGTCAGGGGTAGCTCGAAGGGTATAAGAAAATGGTCGGACCATGGTAGGGGTAGTGAAGGGAGGATTTGGAGTTTCTCGCTGTTCGAGAAAATAAGGTCAAGGGTATGGCCTGCTTTGTGAGTAGGGCCTTTTACTTTTTGCGTAAGATTGATGTTTTGCATGGATTCGAGGAGTTGGGAGGCGCGGTTACAGCTACTTACATCAACGTGGTGGTTGAAGTCTACCAGAAACATGAAGTGGGGATATTTGAGGGAGAGATCTGCTGTTGCAGCCAACAGCTCTTGGACAGCCGATTGAGAGGTGTTCGGGGGGTTATAGACCAAGATCCCTGAGCAGACGGCCGTGGAAGAGTCAGTGATAGAGAAGTACATAGCTTCAATGGGGTTAATATTAGAGATTTTTCTTGAGGTGATTTTCAGGTGCTTCTTTAGAATCACCGCGATTCCTCCTCCTGTTTTGGAGCCTTCACGGCTGAGTCCCGTGAAACTGTAATCAGTGGGTAGAGCTAGAGCGATGTCAGGGTTGGAGGAGTCTTTAATCCATGTCTCTGTTAGGAACAGTGCGTCCCAGGCTAAGGTAGACAGTAGAAGCCAGATGTCATTGGCGTGACTGGGTAGAGAGCGACAGTTCACCAAACCCATGGAGTAGGTGTTGGTGGGGGCGGGGGGTTGTTTGGTTGTTGGTGTACTGTTCCTAGTATGAGTCCAGTCGGGACATAGTGAGAAAGGACAATTTGGGCATTTGTGCCGGAAGGGGCAGGGTAGGGGAAAGCTACAGGTGATGGGAGACGGGCAGGATGTCTTACCTAGGTCTAGTAGCTGTGTGCTGGTCCACGTGATTCTTGGGGCTGGTGGCTGACTGGCAGCGTGACTGGCCCTAGGCCCGGAGCTGGCGCGGATGGGCGCAGACGGGCTTGCCTTAGGCGCGCCTTTGGCGCGCAAACGTCGCGCCCGCTGCGCTCGCCCGCTGCGCGTTCTGTACATGCACATATTTATGGAGGAAAGGGGACTTGGTTAGAGAGGCGTGGCCTCGTAAAAATGGGCGTGGCCTCAGAGTGCAGCGGGAAATGGCGGCAAAGTTTGTTTACCCTGCGAGTCCTCGGCAGCGCTAGGATCCGCTGTGAGGCTGTGGGCGGGAGAGTGCAGCTGTGAGAAGGTGAGGTTTTTTAAAATCAACACACACACATTCACACAGGATATCAACAGGTAGATTTTAGCAAAAGTACAAGTTATTTGTGACTCTCAAGTATTTTTAACAATGAGCGAGTGCTCGTGCCTGTAGCTCCCGGCTTCCGCCTCAGGAGAAAAGGTCTTCTGACCAGATGCTAGGATTTCGCGGCTTATGTACTCAGGGGGCGTGGCCTCGTAAAAAGGGGCGTGGCCTCAGAGTGCGGCGGGAAATGGCGGCAAAGTTTGTTTACCCTGCGAGTCCTCGGCAGCGCTAGGATCCGCTGTGAGGCTGTGGGCGGGAGAGTGCAGCTGTGAGAAGGTGAGGTTTTTTTAAATCAACACACACACATTCACCCAGGCAATCAACAGGTAGATTTTAGCAAAAGTACAAGTTATTTGTGACTCTCAAGTATTTTTAAAAATGAGCGAGTGCTCGTGCCTGTAGCTCCCGGCTTCCGCCTCAGGAGAAAAGGTCTTCTGACCAGATGCTAGGATTTTGCGGCCTATGGACTCAGGGGGCGTGGCCTCGTAAAAAGGGGCGTGGCCTCAGAGTGCGGCGGGAAATGGCGGCAAAGTTTGTTTACCCTGCGAGTCCTCGGCAGCGTTAGGATCCGCTGTGAGCCTGTGGGCGGGAGAGTGCAGCTGTGAGAAGGTGAGGGTTTTTAAAATCAACACACACACATTCACACAGGATATCAACAGGTAGATTTTAGCAAAAGTACAAGTTATTTGTGACTCTCAAGTATTTTTAAAAATGAGCGAGTGCTCGTGCCTGTAGCTCCCGGCTTCCGCCTCAGGAGAAAAGGTCTTCTGCCCAGATGCTAGGATTTCGCGGCTTATGTACTCAGGGGGCGTGGCCTCGTAAAAAGGGGCGTGGCCTCAGAGTGAGGCGGGAAATGGCGGCAAAGTTTGTTTACCCTGCGAGTCCTCGGCAGCGCTAGGATCCGCTGTGAGGCTGTGGGCGGGAGAGTGCAGCTGTGAGAAGGTGAGGTTTTTTAAAATCAACACACACACATTCACACAGGATATCAACAGGTAGATTTTAGCAAAAGTACAAGTTATTTGTGACTCAAGTATTTTTAAAAATGAGCGAGTGCTCGTGCCTGTAGCTCCTGGCTTCCACCTCAGGAGAAAAGGTCAGATTGAATTTGAAATGGAACACCATAATAGAGCATAATCAATTCCAATGTTTCAATGGTATTCACTTGGGTAGCTCGTTTACAGGGAAAGGCCACTAAAAGGCCACTGTATGTGTCAACAATGGTGCAAACATATTGGCAGTTTTTACTCATAGGAAGTGGACCAATATATTCAATCTGCCAAATTTGAGCGGGCAATTTTCCTCAATGTAAATGACCTTTAACAATTTGAGGTACTTTTCGTTGTCTAGAATGTTGACAGATAGGACAATGCAATATTGTATCTTTAATCAAATTTAAAGGAATATAAATTCCTCGATCGGCAGCCCACCTGCTAGTGGCTCTCTCTCCAAAATGTCCTGCTTTCTGGTGGGCCCATTTGCCAATCCCGCCAAATCAGAATCTTGCATGTCCACCACTGCCTCAGCAATTTTAGATTTCTCATCTGCAATGTTATGAAAGAATTTGTCAAGGGAGTCTATCGGGGTATGAGCATCCACATGAAAGATTGTAACAGTACTTTGTGGGAGAATTTCCCAGATTTCCTGCCATAACTCTTTTCCCCACAGTTCTTTAGAGTGCAATTCCCAATTATGAGAATGCCAAGTTGGTAACCAAACCACCAGTCCATTAGCAGTGGACCAGGAATCAGTGAAAATATGACATGTACCGGGTAACTCTTGTTTCAAAACTTGATAAACAGCATATAATTCTGCAAATTGACTGCTCTTTCCTTCACCAGTCGTACTCAGCAATTTTTGTGTGATGGGATTATAGGACACTGCTTTCCAATGCCGTTTCTCTCCTATGTACCTCGCTGAACCATCCGTAAACCACACATGGTTTCTGTCCTCCGCGGACAAATCATCAAATGGCTTACCCCACTTAACAGAGGATTCCTGTACTACAGGTACGGAGCAATCACTCCCAGTCTCAGTCGATGGCGCCTGCACCACTTGCTCACCTTTCGGTCCCACACGTGCCCTGTCTTGTATGTACCATTTCCACTTAATCACACTCGCCTCTAGAGCATATCCAATTCGATGAGTTTTCGGCGAACTCAAAACCCACTGCATATTAGGAATTTCAGGTCTCAAAATCACATCATGTCCCAAAGTCAATTGCTCGGTATCCACCAGAGCCCAATAACATGCAAGCAACTGTTTCTCAAAAGGTGTATAACGCTCACCAGCATCGGGTAACTTTTTAGTCCAGAAACCTAATGGTACTTTATTTTTGCCTTGTTTTTGCCACAAACTCCAATTTGCATAAAGACCTTGCACAGACACATTCAAATCCATATCACCATCGCACACAGGCCACAAATCCAAAGCATACTGAATCGCTTCTTTTTCCAAATTAAACGCATCTCGCTGTGGTTTACCCCATTCAAACACATTCTTTTTGCGAGTGACTCGGTATAAAGGGGCCAATATCTGACTCAAATGTGGAATATGCTGGCGCCAAAAGCCAAATAAACCAATGAAGCTTTGGGCTTCTTTCCTATTTCTGGGAACTGCAAAATCAAGAATTTTCTGTTTCACTTGTGGAATCACCTCTCTGTGACCTTCATGCCAATTAATACCTAAAAATTTTACATTTTGAGATGGACCTTGCAGCTTGTCGGGATTGATTTCCCAACCTTTTTTGCGTAAGCAATCAATGATTTGATCTAACTGGGTCTGAACTTGGTCTTGGGTCTCACCTTGAATTAAAATGTCATCAATATAGTGACATATCTGAATTTGCGGGTGTACAGGTACTTCGGACAAATGTTCTGCCACCAACCGGTGACAGATCGTAGGACTATATACATAGCCTTGAGGAAGACTTCTAAACGTCATTTGACGTCCATGTCATGTAAAACTGAATTGTTCCTGACACTCGGGGGCAATCGGAATTGAAAAGAAGGCATTGGCAATATCAATGGACGCATACCATGTACCTGAATGATTTTGAATTCTCTCAATTAAAGTAATGATGTCTGGTACTGCAACAGTCAAAGGGGGTGTATGTTTATTCAATTCGCGGTAATCAACAGTCATGCGCCAAGAATTATCACTCTTACGCACGGGCCAAACAGGATTATTCCAAGCAGAAGAAACCGGAGTTATGACTCCTGCATCCACCATATCCTGAATCGTAGCACTAATTTCTTCATGGCCACCTGCGATACGATACTGCTTTTGACAGACAACCTGTGTAGCCTGAGGAATTTTTATGGGGGGCATTCTTAAACGACCAACTCGTACAGGTCTGGACGATATATAATTCTTACTTCCAAATTGATAACAGCCATCCTCTAAATGCAATGTCATTCCTTTCAAAATATCAATTCCAATTATGTATTCCAAAAGTGGCACAACTAAAACAGAATATTCTTTTCGGGGAATTCTACCTATTTTCATTTCAAGTGTAGTTTGCACTGCAGGGGTTTCCTTTCCACCTAAACCAGTAATTGTGAAAAACTGACCTTTAAATTTCTTTGATTTTCCATGAATAAGAGTGACCTCCGCTCCCGTATCTACCAATGCCCGGGCCCTTTGGATATTACGATGTTTTCAAAAAATGTCAATATCTACATAGGGTCTATTATCTTTGTGAGCCCACCTGCGTACTTGAGCTTGACCTATTTCCTAGTCATTTTTACTGCGTTCTGCCAACCAGGACAAATCAGGGTAAATGCTCTCATACTTCTTGGATGTTAAAACATCATGTTCATATCCATCTCCATGACGAAATGGATTTTTGTCATCTGCCTGGTACTGCGAATTTCGATCAGAAAGTCTGTGTCGATCCTCCCTTCTGCTCAACTCAGGGGACTGATCCCTTTCCTCTCTATATCTGCTGTTAACACGGTCATCTCTCCCCCTTTCTCTTTCCCCCTCTCGCCCCCTCTCCTTTGCACGGCGAGGAGACACATCACGCTCATGCCGTCGTTCACCACGACGATCAGAATCATCACGACGTCTTTCATCACCACTGTCATCAGAATATCCACGATCACAATAATTTTTCCGCACACGTCGGGCACCCTCCTAACGATCCAAACCACGCTTGCGAAACATGTCCCACAAGCGATTATTAGGCTCACCATCAATGTCTTCCTGTTTCACACCATCAGCCAACAGTGCAAGAAACATATCCCGTCTAGAGAATTTATGATCTCCAGCAGTACGACCCTCAGGTCTGGACTGCCTCTCAGGTTTAAACCAGTCACCCAATTCACCAAGCTGACGGACAGATTCAAGCACCATAGACAAAGGATTGCCAGTTTGATTAATTAACAAGGTCATCATAACCTGCTTATAAGAAACAGGAGAACGGATAATGCGATTACGCACGGAAGATGTTAACAAACCATCCAACAATCTGTCAGCCGTACTCAGAAAAATCGCAGATTTCACCACCTCCTCTTTCAGCCGTTGCGCCGCATCGCACAAGGTGTACCACGGCTTGTCATTCACAGGCCAATCAGATTCAGTAGGGTATTTTTGATTACAACCGTCAGTCGCTAACTGGAGTAGACTAGTCTGACCGGCACCATTAAAATTCCGAAATTGATCTTGCACAGTAGAATCGGAACTCAAAGAACAACATTTCAAGGCATCTCCTGCATCTAACATGATACCTGCAGCGCCCAACTCATAAAGGCGCACCATCCACGTAAGCAAGGCCTCACCAGGCCGTTGTCGAAAACGTTGCAAAATGTCACTAACTTCCTGTTGCGTAAAGTCTTCTAAACTATCCAAAGGAATACCGTTTGGATTACCAGGAGCTTGTTGTAATTTTCGCTGAAAAACCGGATGCGCAGAAACCTCCGGACGAGCATCCGAAGAAGCCCGATCCATAGATTCAGAGGAACAAACAGAATGAGAAACGTCATTAGAACGGAAAGAGCGACCACGGTCGCAGGAGTCATCACGTTTGTCACAAGAAGTGGATTTACAGTCACGTCCGGAGCGAGAAGACTCGCGCCTGTCAGACTCCTCAGCCGAGGAGCCAGAATCATTCGAGTCCCAGATATTGCCATCCCATTCATCAGGATTCCAGTCCAGTCTGGCTTTCGCCACGACCAGCCGCACCTTACGTTTAGAAACACGACCACGACGATTCTTATATTTGTATTTCGCAATTCGAACAGCAGCCCTTTCGGCTATTGTCTGATAAGTTTCAAGTTTGTCGGCAAGCAACTTATTTTGACATCGCAAAAGAGTATGAGCATTCTGCACTTCAACAAACTTTTCTTCCATATCCACATATTGCTTCTGCAATTTTAAAAGTTTCTCATGTACAATCCTGTACGCAGTTAAAACAATCCAACCTCTACGTCCTAAAATAGGAAGTTCATCACCCTTCACTACTGGCGCTTTCTGCAAACAAGAAATCACATTAGCCGGCTCCACCAGCTCCAAAGAAGAACTCCAATTTTCACTCAAACCAGTAGAATCGGCCCACTCACGGGCCAAGGCCTCGTAAGGCGTTGATTCCCAGCCGGGAATTTCAACAGGCAATTTGAAAGTAGATTTCGACCGCCGCAAAAACATTTTGACAAATCAAAAAGATATATACAACTATTAACAACTAATATACAAAATAAACTTTACATGAGCCGAGCGCAAACCAACGAGATAAAAACAATACAGCGCAAACAGGCTTCGTAAACAGTTCGTGGCGCCAGATGTAACGACCGGATTCTCGGACCAGATAGAATCAGCTCACCAGAGCACCACCAACCCAGCCGGAACGTAATCACCTCCGTCCTTAGGACCTATTTACAACAGGTATCTATGTCTCCTACCCAAGGATGGGGAATTAGCAATATACATGCCTAAGTTTTCTACAATACAACACTCTTACCATATAGTCTCACGGCAACTCAGGCCCAGACTATTCTACACTAAGGCAGTTCTGATTATGTACCATTACACACTGGCCGCAACCAGTGCTCGCTCAAGCCACAATCTTGTGGGTATAAATACCAGTATCCCCCCTGGTACTCTCTTTTATCTCCGTACAAGCCACAATCTTGTGGGTATACACATCAGTATCCCCCCTGATACTCTCATTAACGCCGCCTCACAACGACGATCACTTTCCTATGAATACCGTTAGCTCCTCATGTCGGGGAATCTCTCGCTATTTACTAGAGGTACAATACTACAATATTATAGATCACACAATGATGGCCAAATTATATGATGTACGACTTATTCTCCATTTCAAGGGCTCCTCTCTCCCTCATTATTCAGTTACCATCTACCCGATCGGGGGTTGCGTCCGTTCGGGAGACAGCACCTGACTAGAAGAACAGTTTACCTTTATTATACAAGAACAAGAGGCACATGCCGGTTCACTAAGAACTGGGGTACTTTATTTATCACAATAACAATATAACAATATAACACTATACTATAACATATAGCCTGCAAAGGAAAATGAAAGGTTAGAATGTGTGCACGCTAATAAGAAAGGGTCGACGTCACCTTATTAATATGAAGTCTGGACTCAGCAGTCATCTGGGTTCCCTTCTCATTTGTGCCTTGGCTCGTCTTAGGGTCACACCTCTGCAGTCACGGATAAACGTCTGCACCGCTATGCTCTGTCTCCTCCGCTTCCCTCCAAGTCACTGGATCCTTTCTCTCATCAGCTGCTTTCTCTCTGGCTGTTCTGCACTACTCCTCTCTCCTCTCAATCACAGACCATCTTCACTTCTCGGCTTCGATCTTATAACTCAGTTTCTGCCACTCTGGTATTCGTTCCCTCAACTAACTGCTTCACTTTGTATGCTCTGATCTTAATGTCAGAGTTCGCCAGCTGCTCCAACTAAAATAACTTCAATCTTTCTAAGAGAGTATCAGCTTCTCGGTCTTTCTCGGACTTCAAAATGGCGACTGTCTGCCCTGGAATAAGTAATGGCATTGATGCTAACGACTAGCTGCCGCCTACAGACTGACTGACTCATGTATGTATGTATGTATGTATAGGCATTTATATAGCGCACTACTTACCCGGAGGGTCCCAAGGCGCTTCGACCGCTGCGAAACCCTTCCTGGCTTCCCTGAGAGATGGTCCCTTAATGGGTATCTCCAGGGTGAGACCAGGCATCCCGGCGGTCTGGTGGGGCCGTTAGTGAAGATGAGGCAAGCTAATGCCCAGAGTTGCCGAGTGTGATCGCTGATCAGAGTGGGCACCGAGGCGAGAGAATTATCGAGTCCGCTGACCCTGGTCCAGAAACCTGCCGCGCCGGGAATCGAACCCTGGTCCCAGGCCGTCCTCTGCTCTCGGGTCTGCCGCCTCTAACCAGTGAGCCACACTACTCACTACCTCATGCCTTCGCTAATATGGAAGCTTGTCCCTTCATGGAAAGTTACGGCCAGTAACCTGCCACCCACCAAATTCTTGTACCTCCCCGTACCAAGGACACGCTCTCAGCCGGCCAGCCTGATTTTATGTCTTCGGAATGGAGAAAAATACAGTCTTTCGATAAGGGCCAGCCTGAGCCGGTTCTCTCCAAGCGAACAACACTTCGTAACTAAAACATTACACTTGACCTAGAAGCATCTCAAGCTGCCGGGGCAGAAAGAAAGATGGAGTCTCTCCCGTTTGAGGCCTACAAGGCCCGAAATAAGCATAACTCCATGGAAAGTATATTAACACTCTTACAAAAGGACGGATTATCACTAATACTAATGAATCTATCCCCAAACATAAGTTTATAAGCCCTGATCTAAGGAAAAGGGTACGGAATTATATCAACACGCCTAGTGAATAGGCTCTATTTACGGTTCTACTCCCTCCATTAGAATGATAGTAGGCTGAAGTCACCTCCAATCACCTTCCTTCAAGGAAGGGCAGAAAAAGTCGGTCAGAACACACGCCCACTCGACCCCGATGGCGGCAGCCTTAACCCGCTTCACTATGCGTTCTCACCACGGGCGCATGGAGGGGCAAACTAGGTATACCGCTTGACCGTACCACTTGAAAACTGTAAGTAGAAAATTGAATTCTCTGGATGAAACGCGATTCCTTCCGTTTCTTCGTATGAATTTTTCCAGTACCCTCCGCAAGTCAACCCGGAACTAAGCATCCTTTCCCTTTCATTGCAGAATATGTTTTCCAACAGTGGTCACCCTTCCCTCTAATCCCGTGCAGCCTAATGACCCTGATTTAGGAGTAAGCACCACTCGAGCATACTGTGTGTTGTATGTTGTGTTTGTCTTGTATTGTCTCGGTTGGATCAAGAAGAATCAATAGCAGGTCGTTACTCCTTTCACTTTTAAGGATATGATTGTTGCCTAGCCACGCACCTATAATTATCGGATGCGAGTGACAATATCACGGATCTATTTTTACAAAGCACACAACTATTGATAGGTGTGCCAGGTAGCCACAATGGCTGTATTGCACCAATACGTTATTCCTATGTAATTGAGCAGCACACTGCACTAAAATAGTCCGCATTAATTCTGTGTGGGATGTTCACAGAGACAGCACATTTCGTCACTTCACTACGTTGCAGGCACGTAACGAGTTTTCTTGTGACTTATTCTTTCTCCCCCCTACAGGTCATTTTTTACTTTGAGCGTAACCACACCCGGGTTACAGCTTTTTCACCCTGTAACAGATTTGTTAACAGGTCAACTTAGGAATGTAGGTATGGCAGGACGTTACTGTGCCCTGACCACCCACTTCCTCTTTTTTGGTCCTGACTAAAAACCGGTAACTTCCATTACGGTTTGACACATGTAGACTTTTCACTTATCTACAGATACACACGGTCATAATTAGCCTATTATTGTATCTATACACACGTTTTTAATATTGTCCAGTAGTCTTAAGAATAAAATATTTCGCCTACAAGTCATACCAGGACAATTTTTAACACACTTACTTTTTTCTTGCACTCATCATTCATATACCAGCTCCACTGTATTCTAGGTGTCGCAGCACACCTTGATGGCACTTGGCTGTCAAGGTGGACCCCGATGATGAAGCATGTCACCACTAGGTCGGTGAGTGAGGGGTTTTATTTTCTTCTTTTTCCACTAGAAAGCCATCCCACCAAAATCGCTCTTTGAGCCTTTCTATGGTGGTACTCCTCTTTTTTGTTATATAGAGATCTGGAGCGTGAAGCGTCTTCTTTGTCGAAGATGACTCCCACATATTTTTACACGCAGGCTGGCTCAATTTTTAAACCGCTGAGAGACCAGCTCTTCTGTTGTTTTTTGTTGCTGTTGATTGACATTGTGAGAGTTTTGCTGAGGTTTATTTTTAAGTTGTTTTCCGTGGCGTATTTCTCCATTACAGTCAGAATACGTTGGAGACCAATGCAGGTGTGGCTAAGTAGCACTACGTCGTCTGCATACAAGAGATTGCTCAGAGTTTTCCCACCTATCCTTGGTGAGTGGGAGTTACAAGCATCGATCGTTCTCTGCAGATCCGCCATAAAAAGGTTAAACAGAATTGGCGCAAGCACACACCCTTGTTTGAGTCCTTTGGTAGTTCGTACTTTTGAAGACAGGTGTGTGCCGCTACCTAATTTCACCTGCACCGAGGTGTCCATATTGAGAAGAATCAGCATGTTTAGTGTCGACTGCGGTAGGCCCCATTGCGCCAGTTTCCCCCATAGTCTACCTCTCTCGATGTTGTCGAATTCCGCGCTGAAATCGATATAGCACAGGTGTAGCGGGAGCTTGGAAGATTTTGCTGCGTCAATGATTAGTGAAATGGTGAGAATATTTTTTGCTGTTCCCGTTTTTTTCTGAAAGACAGTCTGATTCAATGGTATAATCAGATTAGACTCAGCCCAAAGTACGATCTCATCTAGTATGGTGCCGGCAAAGTATTTCGCCTCGTTATCAAGAAGGGCTACTAAGCGGTAGTTGTTTGGTGCAGCCTTGTCTCCTTTTTTATAAATAGGAACAATCGTCGACCCCCTCCAGGATTCTGGGATTCTGTTTAGTAACCTGATTTCCACAAATAAAAGTTGCATGACGTGATGACAAACAGGTCAAAGGTGAAGGCATCCAATGTAATGACTCTAAAGAGCATGATGTTAAATTAACGGTGAACGGTGCCTCAACCACTGCACCAAGTTAGATGTACTGCTGGGGTATTAGCTTAAACAAGCATTGGCAAAGTCTTGCCTTTGGAAGCTGTTGGCTGTGCTAATAGTCTTTAGTCATGCTAAAGTCCACTGTGCAGCATGGCTGGTGGGTCTTGCATTATTCTTCATCTCTTTTGCATAGTGTCATGAGGACACCTGAATGGCAAGGAGGTGCTTCTAGAAGGTTTCCATTCATCACTCACATACTGATTTCTTGAATATAGCAATGTCCAAATACCGACCATTTGATTGACTCCTGTGTGTCTCTGTTGAACTTTCCGGGTGAATGATTGATCCAGAACAGAAATGGTGCCCAGATTTTTAAAAGAGCTGCATGAGCACACAAATTGTAGAAAATCGTTATATAACATGTATAAAAGTGTATGCTAATACTGGAACAAAACGAAGAGCTAGCCCTATCACAGTCCTGACGATAAACAGATTGGGATTTACAGGTTGCATTCCCTAGCACAGCAGAAAGCTGCAACATGTCGGACCCAGGTCTGGCATCTTGTTATTGCTTTGAGATGTTACATTTCTCACCAAGGCCTTTGTCTGAGCTGATGCCCGGGTCTTGTCAGTGAGCCAGTTGGGCCGCTGTCCAACAAACAGCACTAAAGCCAGCTGTGGTTAGTGCAAATAGCGTTTCTGGGCAGTCCTCAGGATCCAGGACAAAGGCAGGCAATCCAATGCTTCCATCAGCTATCATTTTTATTGAAACACAGGACCTGCTCTGTACATAACACACTCCCCAAGCTTCCTTTTAATTGGATGCAAATCTGACTGTGGCTTTTACATGCACACTGACTACTTTGAAACATATACACCGAATTATATGGGGCTCGTATCAAATGCTTCGAGAACACAACTGGTGACAAAATAATACTTGAGAAAGTCAGATAGGATATATCCCGGTGCAGAATGAGAGGGGCGAGAGAATGTGGTGAATGGAGATGGGGTTGACTATGATGCTGTTCTCTGACGTAGGCTCAAGCATGTTTCATAACATTACCACTTGCACTGAGAAGCTGTCAGTGCCTCGTTGTACTTTGAGGTTTTCCGTAGAGTAAATTAATTCTGTACAGTAAATTGCTAAACTACTTTTAAAAATCAAATTTTCTAGTTGTTAAAAAGAGGGGCAGGGCGATGCGATGGGCGTGAAGCCTCGGTATTCTCAGGTAGAGAAGGCAGCTTTCTTGTGCGCAAGACTAGATTTAAAGGTAAACAAGAGTGCGCCTCGCGCGGCGGGAGGGGGCCTGCGCGATTCCCTTGCAGGAGCGAGCGACCATATGGCGCCACCATATAGCAAAGCACGCTCCCACAAGGAAATCACCAGACATGCACGCATTGCCATTACAAGCTATGCAACGTGTGCAAGTTTTTGCCCCAAAGCTGTGCCGATGGCATTAGGTCTCTATCCTATGCAGCGCATGCGCATGCGCGCTGCATAGGCGAGACCTAAAAAGCAGTGCAGTACTTTCCAATGGTGGAGACGTCACAACCAGCCTCCCCAGACCTCTATTCACCAGGCACCCTTGTCCAGAGTTTTCCATTCAAACCACTGCTCGAGCCATCCATTTATCAGCAAGCCCCCGGCCCGCCCTTTGTCTCATCCCCCTGGTTATAGGATCACTGGACATAGCAAGAACAACAAAATGCTCTCATTTGTCAGGTAGAAGGGAAATTATTAATAAAAAAGGATGACATTGGAATCACTGAACCTCCATGCACCTAAAAACAAGAAAATTAAGCCAACCATGTGTAATGTAGCTAGTAGTTTTGTAAAGCGCTCCAATACCTTCGGGTCATTTGAGCTTGTGCTCTTTAAAAATTAACCCAAAAACGAATCTGTCCTTGTTTAATGTTACTAGCGCTCATGTAAAGTAATCCAACACCTTCAGGTCGCTCGAGTTCAGATTATATAATAAAAAATGGCTCACAGTCCCAGGGGAGCTGCCGTGAATGTGCTTTGAAATTAGAGCTCTAGGAGGAGGAGGACAACAGGAAGAGGCAGCGCGGCGGGCAAGCAGCGACATGGGAGGAGGTGGGAGGTTTCGAATGCTGCTCTTGTTTCTCAGGTAGAGAGGAAATAATGAATAAACAGGGGTGGCATCTGCATCACTTATTCTCTGCACACCTAAAAACAAAAAAATTAACCTGACCTTGTGTAATGTAACTGCCGCTTTTGTAAAGCACTACAATACCTTTGGTTCAGTCGAGTTGGTGCTCTATAAAAATGCTGTTAAAAAGGAATTTGACTTTGTTTAATGTAAATAGCGCTCATGTATAGCGCTCTAACACCTCCGGGTCACTCAAGTTCACCTTCTGTAAACAAGTGTTAGAGAAAATACGGCAGGAGTTGCCCAAGCCTTTCCCTTAACTGTGCTGTAGGTTGGGCTCCTGAAGGTCCAGTGACCAGGGCTGGCTAAAGCATCAAGCAGTGAGGCAGGAGGGGTTTGTGGGGGAATCATTGCACTTTGAAGCCAAAGAAAACTAAAGAGGCGATTTCAAAAACAGTGTCTGACATTTCATCTCAATATTTGAACAGAACAGGGAGATTAAGAGACCGGCGCCAAAGATGAACCACCGAAGACGGGCATACTGGAATCAAAGAAAAAAATTATCTCCCAACTGAACACATAAACACAAAAGCATA